>NC_054848.1:62142684-62799768 GCF_018345385.1 Vulpes lagopus | reverse complement strand
AAACAAAAACAAAAAACAAAAACAAAAAAACAACCATGTATTTCCTTTGCCTGCAGGTATTTTCTGGCATTTAAAACCTTATTTGTCACCCATGTAACTAGAAGTGCCATGGAATCAATGTTATCCAGAGTTTCCCTCAACCAATACTCCAGCTCCCTCATTCATTCAGGAGGATAAATTTGAGGTGGATATTTTACACTAAATTCCATAATTATCCAGAATAATAAAACTTCACTTGCCTACAGTGATAATTTTATTAATAACAAAATTTTGGACTACTTTCCATTTTCTAACTCACTTCTTTATTACTTTTACAGAGCTTCTTTGGATCAACTATAAGTACCCTAGCTAAAAAACAAAATCAATGCTCTAAATTCTGATTCTGGCATAGTGCAAACTAAAACATATTGATTTGGGATTGAAGATATAATGGAGCTGGGTAGAGGTAAAAGCAAAACCATTAGAAAGAAAAAGGCTAAAAAAAAAAAAAAAAGAAAGAAAAAGAAAAAGGCTGAAAAAAATGAGGAAGATAAAATCTCAAATTTTAAAAGCAAATAATAATAATTATAATAAAACTTTTTATTAGACCTTGAATAAAGAATGAGAAGATTGGAAAATAGTATTAAGGAACTCATCCATTAATGCAGCATAGAGAAAAGTAATAAAATACATGAAAAGGGATAAAAAATGATATACTAAAGGGTTCCAATATTCATTGAATAGTGGTTCCAGAAGAATAGAATAAAGAAGTGATGAAAAGTGATATTTAAAGAAGTTACTTTTTGAGAATTAAAAAGGCACAGAATTAAAGTAGACTCTATCTACAAAGCAAATATAATTCTACATACAGATGTATCAGATACATAAGAGTTGAGGAAACAATCTAAAAAGCTAACACAGTAGACAAAGTAGAACTTAAGGCAAAATAGCATTAGCACTAAAAGAAAAATGCATAAAAATTAAAGAAATCAAAAAATAAGATAATTTTTATGCAACCAATAATAGAGGTTTAAAATATGAGAAGATACAATTAGTAGAATGAATATGAAATTGACACCTCTATGAGCACAGTGGAATATTTTTAAATATCCCTATCAAAACCAGTAGGTCGGGTTGACCAAAAATTAACTAGTATGTAAAAAATTTGAATATGTAAAATAACAAGTTAGATTCAATGGAAGTATCAGGTTGGAAAAGCATCAGACTCTAGATTATTTCAAGAAATATTCAGGGGCACCTAAGCGACTCAGTTGTCTAGTATATGCCTTTGGCTCAGGTTGTTATCCCAAGGTCCTCAGATTGAGTCCCGTGTCAGGTGCCCCACAGGGAGCCTGCTTCTCCCTCTGCTTATGTCTCTACCTCTCTCATGAATAAATAAATAAAATATAAAAAAATATTCAGCAAAGCCAAGGTGAAGTTCTTTTTTTAAAATTTTATTTATTTATTCATGAAAGACACACACAGAGAGAAAGGCAGAGTGCACAGGCGGAGACACAAGCAGTGGGAGAAGCAGGCTCCATGTGGGACTCCATCCCAGGTCTCCAGGGTCACGCCCTGGGCTGAAGGTGGCACTAAACCGCTGAGCCACCCGGGCTGCCCTGTGAAGTTCTTGACTTCAATTTTCCTGTTAGATGAATCCCGCATTAATTAAGAATGAATTGTCATTAGTACTTCACATTTGCCCATCATTGGCTTGGGGTAGCCAAATGTTGTATGGCCTAAACACTTTCACAATTGGCATAAATATTTCATATATCTTCCAAAAAGATTGCATGTTCTCTACTTGTTAGATGAAGATATTTTCAGACACAGAAAAACTGAGTAAACTTATCACCATTCAACAAAAAACCTTAATGGAAATAAATGGCATATGGTCATTTGATTTATGTGGAAGCAAAAGTGACCCAAAAGAGAATATATACATATTTCTAAGCAATAGCCAATGACCTAACCATCTAATTAGAAGCCTGAAAAGAAAAGGACTAGAAGGGGCACCTTAGTGGCTCAGTAAGTTAAGTGTGTGCTTTCTGCTCAGGTCATGATCCTGGGGTCCTGGGAATCGAGTCTTGCAGCAGGCTTCCCACAGGGAGCCTGCTTCTCTCTCTGCTTATGTCTGCGCCTCTCTTACTGTGTCTTTCATGAAAACAATAAAATCTTAAAAAATAAAGATTTTTAAAAATCTTTAAAAAGTATTTGAGAAAGAGAGAGAGAGAGCAGAGAGGAGGGGCAGAGGAAGAGTGAGAAGCAGGCTCCCACTGAGCAGGGAGCCCAGTGTGGGCCTTGATCCCAGGACCCTGAGATCATGACCTGAACTAAAGGAAAACACAACTGACTGAACCACCCAGGTGCCCCACCTTTCTTTCTTTCTTTTTTTTTTTTTTTTTTTTTTTTTTTTTTTCCTTTCTTTCTTTCTTTCTTTCTTTCTTTCTTTCTTTCTTTCTTTCTTCTTTCTTTCTTTCTTTCTTTCTTTCTTTCTTTCTTTCCTTCTTTCTTTCTTCTTCTTTCTTTCTTTCTTCTTCTTTCTTTCTTTCTTCTTTCTTTCTTTCTTTCTTTCTTTCTTTCTTTCCTTCTTTCTTTTTTCTTTCTTTCTTCTTTCTTTCTTTCATTCTTTTTTCTTTCTTCTTTCTTCTTTCTTTCTTTCTTTCTTTCTTCTTTCTTTCTTTCTTTCTTTCTTTCTTTCTTTCTTCTTTCTTTCTTTCTTTCCTTTATTTCTCTCTCTCTCTCTCTTCTTTTTTTTATTATTTTAATTCAAGTACAGTTAACGTAAGGTGTTATACTAGTTTCAGGTGTAGAATATAGTGATTCAACGATTCCGTACATTACTCAGTATTCATCATTAGAGACTGCAGTCCTTAATCCCTATCATCTATTTCACCCATCCCCCCATACACATACCCTCTTGTAATCATCAGTTTGTTATATATTGCCAAGAGTTTGTTTCTTGTTTTCCCTCTTTTTTTTTCCTTTGCTCAGTTGTTTTGTCTCTTGAATTCCACATATGGTGAAACCATATTTGTCTTTCTTTCACTGACTTATTTCATGTAACAAAATACTCTCTATCTCTATCCATGTCATTGTAAATGACAAGATTCAATTATTTTTTATGGTTGAGAAATATTCCATTATATATATCTATATCTCTATATATTTATATATATCACTTATTCTTTACCCATTCATCAGTCCACGAGCACTTGCGCTATTTCCATAATTTGGCTATTATAGATAATGCTGCTATAAACATTGGGGTACGTGTATCCCGTTTAAATCGTATTTTTTTTATACTTTGGGTAAATACCTAGTGTGATTGTGGAATCATAGGGTAGTTTTTGGATAACTTTTTGAGGAACCTCCATACAGGTTTCCACAATGGTTGCATCAGTTTGCATTCCCACCAACAGTGCAATAAGGTTCCTTTTTCTCCACCTCTTTGATAATATTTGTTTCTTGTGTTTTTATTTTAGCCATTCTGAAAGGTGTGAAGTGATATCTCATTCTTGTTTGTATTTCCCTTATTATGAGTAAAGTTGAGTATTTTTTCATGTGTCTCTTGGCTGTTTGCATGTCTTCTTTGGAGAAATATCTTTTAATGTCTTCTGTCCATTTTTTAATTGCATTACTCAATTTTTGTGTGTTAAATTGTTTAAGTTCTTTATATATTTGGGATACTAACCTTTTATCAGATATTCCATTTGCAAATAACTTCTCCCATTCAATTTATTGTCTTTTAGTTTTGTTGATTGTTTCCCTTGCTGCACAGAAATTTTTTTTTATTTTAGCATAGTCCCAATAGATTATTTTTACTTTTTTTTCCCTTGTCTTAGAAGACAGATCTAGAAAAATGTTGCAATGGCTGATGCAGACATATTACTGCCTGTTCTCTTCTAGGATTTTTATGGTTTCAGGTCTCAAATTTAGATTTATAATCCTTTTTGAATTTATATTTATGTGTAGAATAAGAAAGTGGTCCAGTTTCACTGTTTTGCATGTAGCTGACCAGTTTTCCCAACACCATTTGTTGAAGAGATTTTTTTCCAATTGGATATTCTTTCCTGTTTTGTTGAAGATTAATTTGCCACATAATTATGGGTTTGTTGCTGAGTTTTGAAATTAATGACTTAATGTATAGGTGAAGTAACTATTTGAAGTCAAAAACAAGGATAGAATTCTATTCTTTAGGATAAAATATATTTATTAATTTGAAGACCTCTATATTTTACAGTGACTCCATTAAGAGTAAAACATGGTTCTGGGAACTAAGAAGTGGAAACAAAACTGGACCCATTTACAACCATCCCAAGAGACCTACTAGAACATGTTGTGGTTTTATTTCCACAACTCTGAGATTTTCAAGATTAGATGTCCATATACATTATGGATTTTGCCTGGGATTACAAAAATTGCCCTGCTAAACTAGATGTAACAGGTGCCACCTGGGTTCTTTGGGCTCCTTATGTCCAGGAACCATCATATGAAGAGTCAACACTGTGGAAAGTGTTATTGATCCTGGACAACAGGAGATCAGGCTTCTTTCATACAACGGCAGCAGAGAAAAATATGTATGAAACTTAGATGATACATTTGATCACCTTTTGGTAATCCATGACTGGTCACCTAAAGCAACTCCAGTTTCCAAAAGGAATTAAGGGCTCAGTAGTCATAAGAATAAATTTTGGATCACATATCTAAGCAAGAGCTATCAAGTCCTCCTGAGATTATATCTGAGATGGGAAATGGGTACCATTTGTGGCCTGATAACAAACACAGTGATGAATTTGCCCCACTAATTTCCTTCTATGTTTTTTCATAGAAATTAAGGCCCATAGGGACCATAGAGGAGATGCTTCATTAACATATGTGTAGAAACATAAATGTGCTGCACAGAGGTAGAATATAATGTGGATGTGCCACTCAGATCTTTTTCAGAAGAAGATCATAGTTTCTACTTCTAACTTCAAGGATTCTAGGATCATACTTACTCAGAACTGGTGCAACACTGCCCAAGCAAAGACACCAGAAAATAGGGGTAGCAGGCCTCTTTCCCCAGAAAATGAGCTGAAAGAACAGGAGAAAAATGTTTCTAAACTACACAGTATTGCAAAACTCCAGCACTAGGGGAAAATTGCATATACAATTTGAGGTTTTTTCTCAAGATTCATCTGTCTTTCACTATAAAATTTTCCATTTATTTTTTTCCCTTTTCAACTAGTTTCTTATTTTATCAAATCTTTGACTTTTAAAAGTATTTTATTTATTTGATACAGAGAGTGAGTACATGCACAAGCAGGGGGAGTGTAAGGCAGAGGGAGAGGGAGAAGCAGGTTTCCCACTGAGCAGGGAGCCAGATGCAGGATTCAATACAAGAACCCTGTGACCCTGGGACTCTGGGATCATGACCCGAGACAAAGGCAGATGCTTAACTGACTGAGCCACCTAGGCACCCTCAACTCTCTGATTTTGTCTTTTTAACTTCCAATTTTTACATTTATATTTTATAGATATATTCTTCATTTTTGGCTTCTTTTCACTGTATTCATATTTATGAATATGAAGTTTTGCATTGTTTACAATTGTGTCCTTTAACACACAAACCAAAGTGCACTTAGAACCAAGTGGATCACCCTGTTTTGTCCACACTGTGAGATTATGTTCATTTCCCAACCTTCTCTTTTTCTTTCTTTTTCTTTACTCTTTTTATTATTTTCTTTTACTTTTTGGTACTTTTTTGGTTTCTGACCTCTTCAGATTTGCTTAGTGTGTATTTCAATTGAGTCATGGTTGATATTTTTTATTTTGTTCACTCATTCATCTATTCTCCCCGGGCAAAATGAGTATCAGAAAGGGAGACAGAACATAAAGACTCCTAACTCTGGGAAATGAACTAGGGGTGGTAGAAGGGGAGGAGGGTGGGGGGTAGGGGTGAATGGGTGACAGGCACTGAAGAGGGCACTTGACGGGATGAACACTGTGTGTTATTCTGTATGTTGGCAAATTGAACACCAATAAAAATTTAAAAAATCTTATTTAAAGAAAATAAAATCTTTAAAAACATAAACTATCCAAAGATAGTTCAGAAAGGGCTGGCATTATATATTCAGAGTATTAAATGAGAAATACATTTAGCCAAAAATACCCATCAAGGTTATCATTCAAAAATGGAAGGAGAGGTGAAGAGATTCCAGGACAGAAAGAAACTGAAAGAATGTGACCACTAAACCAAGACTGCAAGAAATATTAAGGAGGATTCTATGAGCAAAGAGAGAGCTCAGGAGTACCATAGACCAGAGAGAAGCAGAGACATCTAAAAAAAAGAGACTTTACAGGAAATACAATGGCACTATATTCATATCTTTACATAGATACTCTGAATGTAAGTGCTTCAATCAAAAGACAAAGGGGAGCAGATTGGAAAACAAAACAAAACAAACAAACAAACAAGCAAAAAACACAAGAGTCTTCCATATGCTGCCTACAAAGAGACTCATTTCAGAACTAAGGACAACTCCACACTGAAAAGGAGGCCATGGAAAACAATTTGTCATACTAATGTACCTCAAAAGAAAGCTGGGGTAGCGACCCTCATATAAGACATACTAGATTTTGGGATGCCTGCATGGCTCATTGGTTGGGCAGCTGCCTTTGGGACAACTCCACACTGAAAAGGAGGCCAAGGAAAACAATTTTCATACTAAGTGTACCTCAAAAGAAAGCTGGGGTAGCGACCCTCATATAAGACAAACTAGATTTTGGGATGCCTGCAAGGCTCATTGTTGGGCAGCTGCCTTGGCTCAGGATCGAGAACCTGGGGTCCAGGATTGATTCCCCACCTATGGAATTCGTGTGAAGATCCTACTACTCCTCTGTCTCTCAGTCTCATGTCTCCCTTCTCTCTTTCTGTCTCTCATGAATAAATAAATAAATCTTTAAAAAGAAAGACAAATTAGATTTTAAACCAAAAATTGTAGAAACGGAAGAAAAGGGACACCATTTCATACTTAAAGTGTCTATACAACAAGAAGAACTAGCAATTAAAATATTTAGGCTCCTCAATTGTGAACATTTGATTATATCAATCAATTAATAACCAAAATAAAGAAATACATTGATAACAATACAATAATAGTAGGTGATTCCAACACCCGACTCACAGCAATGGATCTAAGTAGGAGATCAATAAGGAGAAAAGGGCTTTGAATGACACACTGGACCAGATGGACTTCACAAATATATACAGATTATTCCATCCTAAAGCAACAGAACACACATTCTTCTCTAGTGCACATGGAACTTTCTTGAGACTAGATCACATACAGGGTCACAACCAGGTCTGAACTAACACCAAAAGATTGGAATTATTCCCTGCATATTTTCAGATCACAATGATTTGAAACATGAACTGAATCACAAGAGGAAATTTGGAAGAAACTCAGACACTTGAAGGTTCAAGAGCATCCTACTAAAGAATAAATGGGTCAACCAGGAAATTAAAGAAAATAATTTAAAAATCATGGAAACAAATGGAAATGAAACACAACTGTTCAAAACCTTTGGGATGCATTCAAGTATGTCTTAAGAAGGAAGAACATTTCAATACAAGCCACTCTCAAAAAATTAGAAAAATCTCAAATACACAAGCTAACCTTACACTAAGGGAGCTGGAGAAGAAACAGCAAATAGAGCCTAAACATAAGGGAAAAAAATATAATAAAAATTAGAGCAGAAATCAATGAAATATAAATGAGTAGAAGAATAGAACAGATTAATGAAACTAGAAACTGGTTCTTTCAAAAAATTAATAAGATGACAGCCCAGGTGGCTCAGGGGTTTAGTGCTGCCTTTAGTCAAGGGCATGATCCTGGAGACTCAGGATCGAGTTCTACATCAGGCTCCCTGTGTGGAGCCTGATTCTCCCTCTGCCTGTGTCTCTGCCTCTCTCTCTCTCTCTCTCTCTCTCTCTCTCTCTCTGTGCCTCTCATGACTAAATAAATAATAAAAAATGAAAAAAGAAATTTACTAAAAAAATTAATAAGATCAATAAGCTGCTAGCTAGAATTACTAAAAAGAAAGAAAAAGGTCTCAAATTAATAAAATAATGAATGAAAGCAGAGCGATGACCCCAAACATCAAGGAAATACAAACAACTATCAGAACATATTATGAACAACTATATGCCAACTAATTAGGCAAGCTGGGAGAAACAGATTAATTCCTAGAAATTTATAAACTACCAAAACTTTAAAAGGAAGAAATAGAAAATCTGAATGGACCCATAACCAGCAAGGAAATTGAAGTAGTGATCAAAACCCTCCCAAAAAACAAAAGTCCATGGTCAGATGGTTTTCCAGGAGAATTATACAAAACATTTAAAGAAGAACTAATACCTCTTCTGAATCTGTTTCAAAAAATAGAAATGGAAGGAAAACTACCAAATTTGTTTGATGTGGCCAGCATTACCTTGATCTCAAAACCAGATGAAGATCTAATCAAAAAGAAGAATGAAGGACCAATATCCCTGATGAAAATCGATGTCAAAATACTCCAAGACATTACCCAATATGATCCAACACTAAAATTAAAATGTCTGTTCACTACGAGCAAGTGGGATTTATTCCTGTACTGCAATGTTGGTTCAACATTCACAAATCTACCAGCATGATACATCACACTAAGAAAGGACTAGAAACATATGATCCTCTCCATTGATGCAGACAATCATCTGGAAAAATACAGCATTCTTTCTTTATTAGAACTCTCCACGGTGTAGGGATAGAGGGAACATACCTCAATATCATAAAAGCCATCAATGAAAAGCCCACAGTGAATACCATTCTCAATGGGGAAATACTGAGATCTTTTTACCCTAAGGTCAGGAACATGACAGGGATGTTCACTCTCACCACTGTTATTCAACATAGTAATAGAAGTCCTAGCCTCAGCAATAAGACAACAAAAAGAAATAAAAGGCATTTAATTTGGCAAAAGAGTCACATTCTCATTCTTCACGGATAACATGATATGTTATGTGGAAAACCCAATAGACTCCACCTGAAAGTTGTTAGAACTCATACAAGAATTCAGCAATATGGCAGGATATAAAACCAATGCACAGAAATCACTTGCATTTCTATACATTAACAATGAGACAGATGAAAGAGAAATTAAGGAATCAATCTTATTTAAAATTGCACCAAAAACCATAAAATACCTAGGAATAAACCTAACCAAAGAGGTATAAGATCTGGACTCTAAAAACTACATAACACTTATGAAAGAAATTGAGGAATACATGCTCATGGATTGTAAAAGTAAATATTGTTAAAATGTCGGTGATACCCAGAGCAATCTAAATATCATCGACATTTTTCACAGACCTAGAACGAATAATCCTAAAATTTTCTTGGGACCAGAAAAAACCTTGATTAGCAGACGAATGTTGAAAAAGAAACCATAGCTGTTTGCATCACAATTCCAGTCTTCAAGCTATATTACAAAGCTGTAATCATCAAGACAGAATGATACTGGCACAAGAACAGACACATGGATCAATGGAACAGACTAAATGGTGCTGGGAAAATTTGTCAGCCGTATGTAGAATAAAGCTGTACTATTCTCTTACACCATACCAAATATAAACTCAAGATGGGTGATGTATCTAAATGTGAGCCAGGATTCCATCACAATCC
Source organism: Vulpes lagopus (assembly GCF_018345385.1). Taxonomy (NCBI): domain Eukaryota; kingdom Metazoa; phylum Chordata; class Mammalia; order Carnivora; family Canidae; genus Vulpes; species Vulpes lagopus. The sequence goes on along the minus strand of NC_054848.1, from coordinate 62,790,085 downwards.
TAAAGGAAAACACAGGCAACAATCTCTTTGACCTCCACCACACCAACGTCTTGCAAGACACATCCATGAAGGCAAGGGAAACAAAAGCAAAAATGAACTATTGGGACTTCATCAAGATAAAAACCTTCTGTACAGCAAAGGAAACAGTCAAGAAAATTTAAAGGCAACCTACATAATGGGAGAAAATATTTGCAAATAATATATCAGATAAAGAGTGAGTATCCACATTCTATGAAGTATTTATCAAACTCAAAATCCTAAAAACAAAGAAACCATTCAAGAAAAAATAAAAGATATGATCATACATGTCTCTAAAGACATTCAAATGACCAACAGACACATGAAAAAAATCCCCCCATCACTGAGTATCAGGTAAATACAAATCAAAACCACAATGAGAGACCACATTACACCAGTCAGAATGGCTAAAAATAACAAACTAGAAACAATAAATGTTTGTGAGGATGCAGAGAATAGGCAACTCTCTTGCACTGTCAGTGAGAGTGCAAACTGTTTTGGGGAATAGAACCTGGTACAGACACTCTTGAAAATGGTATGGAGTTCACTCAAGAAGTTAAAGATAGTGCTACTCTATGACCCTGCAACTGTACTACTAGGTATTTACCCCAAAGATACAAATGTAGTAATCTGAATAGGCCCCTGCACCCCATTGTTCATAGCATCAATGTCCACAATAACCAAACTTTGGAGAGATATGAGACATCTATCCATAGATGAATGGATAAAGAAGATGTGATATATATGTGTGTATATATATATATACACACGCACATACACACACAATGGAATATTACTCAGCCATTGGAGAGGATGAATAGTTATCATTTACTTTGACATGGATGGAACTGTTGGATAATATGCTGAGTGAAATAAGTCAATCAGAGAAAGACACTATCGTATGGTTTCACTCACATGTGGAATATAAGAAACATCGCAGAGGATCATAAGGTAAGGGAGGAAAAACTGAATGGGAAGTCATCAGAAAGGGAAACAACAACAACAACAAAAAAAAAAACATGAGATACTCTTAAGTATAGGAAACAAGAGATGCCTGGGTGGCTCAGTGGTTGAGTGTCTGCCTTCAGCTCAGGGTATGATCCCAGAGTCCTGGGATCAAGTCTCACATTGGGCTCCCTGTGGGGATCCTGCTTCTCCCTCTGCCTGTGTTTCTGCCTCTTTTGTGTCTCTTATGAAAAAATAAATAAAATATTTAAAAAATAAGTATAGGCACAAACTGAGGTTTGCTTTAAGGGAGTTGAGTGAGGGGATGGGTTAATTGCATGATGGGCTTTAAGGAGGGCAGTCATGTGATGAGCTTTGGGTATTATATGCAACTGATGAATTATTGAACACTACATTGGAAACTATGTATGTAATATATGTTGACTAATTGAAGTTAAATTAAAAAATTGAAAGATATAATAATCAAAAGCTTCAAATTATCTTTACAAATTTTCATATACAATGTATAGGATTCAAATAAATTTGTAAGATATAATGGATTTTTTAAATGATCAAAATGCAAGAGTGAAATATTCAAAAGGAACCAACCCTCATGAGTTACAGACATTAGAATTATCAGTAAGATAATTAAAATTACTATAAAATATTGTATTAAAAACTGGACAAAATATTGAATTGCAGCAGACCACCAGAATCAATAAAAAAGAACCAAATGCAAATTCTAGAACTGAAGAACAAAAATTAAGAGTTTATTGAATCTGTTTAATAGTAGTGAGTAAAAAAAATATAATTAGTGAAATAGAAAGTAAGTCACAGAAAATGTCCAGACTGAGGCATGGAAGGAAAAAACAACTGAAAAATGCAAACAAAAATCTATGATATCATGGAAGGATTCATATTTTTTGATGCTGCAAAGGGAAAGGAGAAATTTGGATGGGAGCAATATTTTAAGAAATAATTCAAGAGATAACAGTGTATAATTTCCCTAAACTAAGGAAAAATATCATGCCACAGATTCAAGGAGTACTAAAAACTCTAATGCAAATAAAACAACATCTAGGCATGTTCATAGAAAAAATGCTGAAAATAAAATTCAAAGAGAAAAACTTTAAAAATTTCCAGAGAGAAAAACATATTACCTTTAAAGGAAATCAAAAGAAGCCAGAAGATAATGACATAACATATTTAAAACACTAAAAGGAATTAATTTTCAAACAAAAATCTAACATAACAAATCTAAGTTCTATTGAACTTATTCTTAAGTGAGGACAAAATCAAGCCGTTTCAGGCAAGGAAAAGCAGATTTCATCATCAGTCAACACAAAACCCTAATTAGTGGGAATAATTTTCTTTTTCAGGAAGAAGGAAAATTATCCCAGATGTAAAGAAAAAGTTAAGTAGGAGGGATCCTTGGGTGGCGCAGCGGTTTAGCGCTTGCCTTTGGCCCAGGGCACGATCCTGGAGACCCGGGATCAAATCCCACGTCGGGCTCCCGGTGCATGGGGCCTGCTTCTCCCTCTGCCTGTGTCTCTGCCTCTCTCTCTCTCTCTCTCTGTGTGACTATCATAAATAAATAAATATTTTTCTTTAAATTAATTTTTATTGGTGTTCAATTTACCAACATACAGAAAAACACCCAGTGCTCATCCCGTCAAGTGTCCGCCTCAGTGCCCATCACCCATTCCGCTCCAACACCCGCCCTCCTCCCCTTCCACCACCCCTAGTTCGTTTCCCAGAGTTAGGAATCTTTATGTTCTGTCTCCCTTCCTGATATTTCCCAACATTTCTTTTCCCTTCCTTTATATTCCCTTTCACTATTATTTATATTCCCCAAATGAATGAGAACATACACTGTTTGTCCTTCTCCGATTGACTTATTTCACTCAGCATAATACCCTCCAGTTCCATCCACGGTGAAGCAAATTACTCAGCAATTAGAAACGACAAATACCCACCATTTGCTTCAATAAATAAATAATTTAAAAAAAAAGAAAAAGTTAAGGAGGAGAGAGGGAAGAACAATAACAAAATTGTGGGTTTACCAGTCAGTAAATTAAACTGAGTATTGATCTTACAAGTAATTATGATGATGGCCTTTAAAGTTTAAAATTTTGGAAGAATTTTTTAAAAATAAAATGTTGGAAGAATTAAAAAACAGAATGGAGTGGAACAAAAAAAACGGAAGGAATAATGATAGTTTTCCAAAGATCTTGGATTCTATGTATATTAAAATATATTAATTTCTATGATATTTTAATAATTTGAGAACTCACATTGTCATTTCTAGGGTAAAATAAATTCATAAAAATGTTCTGTTTTGAGACAGCAATATACAAAATTCCTGAACACATCTCTTTTCATGGACATGCCAAACCTATAGCTACATATGAAACAATTTCCTCTGGGAAAAAAAATTAGCTAAGCAATTCTTACACATAGGGCAAATAAGAAAAACTCCACACTGAAGTGAGCAGGAGAAGCTAAGACACAATCTCACCATATATACCACCTCCAGAGCAGTGGCCCACAACCAGGAGGAAACTCAAATCCCCAAGCTTCTCCGTGAGGAGCACAAATATTTGAATACAACATTAGACACCCCAACTTTTAAGAGTTGCACCTTATAGATGAGCACCAGAGACATCTAGCTGTGAATCTAATAGGGTTTACATCCATATGACTCAAAAGGCTATAGAAAACTGACAAAGAGTTCCTAAATGGTCTGTGCAGCTTTATCTGCCCCAGGGCTCAGTGCAGAGGCAACTGACAGAGAAATGCCCAGACTTTTAAGTGAAAGAGGCTTTTTTGCTTATCTTAACATATTGACCTGAGGGACAGGCATCTCATTTAATACACATCTACTGGCCTACTAACATACTATCTGAGACAGAGGCCAGCTAGTGCCATCTTTGTGCTCTCCCTCTGCCTCACTCCAGCTCACCAGTAACTCTCAGAAAGGAGCTTGTACCTTCATCTTGCTCTCCAATTTATTCAGTTGTTCACCCACGGGACATATCTAGATTGGCTGGCTCTGGTGGACAGTGGGGCTTATGCAAGAGAATCTCAGGGACTGTAACAAATGGAGAAAGGGCACTTAACTGTATGCCACAGCTTAAGAACAGCAAAGAAGCAAGAGACTGAGGCATCCAATCTTACTGTGAAAAAGACCTATTAGCTCATCTTCATAGCTGTGGCATGAAAGGCAGACCTTTTTATTAAGATTTTATTTATTTATCCCTGAAAGGCAGAGAGAGAGGCAGATACATTGGCAGAGGGAGAAGCAGGCTCCTCATAAGGAGCCCAATGCGAGACTCAATCCCAGAACCCCAGGAATACTCCCTGAGCCAAAGACAGACACTCAATTGATGAGCTACCCAGGCGTCCCTAGACTTTTAATTAAACACACATTTCAGGGCTGACTGTGATACTCTCTAGAGACCATGGAGGGCAGATGTTATCTTTATGGTCTCCCTATGCAATACTACAGGGTGTAGTATCTTCAAAAGAGGAGTTTATACATACATCCAGTGCCCTGGATTTTATATATGGTGCCTCAGTTATTGTGGTTGTTGCCCAGGGCTTTTGCCTTGATTGCCTAGATGTGGTGGCTAGTGGAGCTTGTGCCCCTGGTCCCATGGCTGTGTTGCAATTAAAGAGAAAGTTCTTGTCCAGTTACCACATCCCAGGGCAAAACACAGACAGCAGGGTAAAATACATACAATTTTTCTGTAAATGAGGCTTATTTGTTTGTTCTGGAGCTTTGGTGTGAGTGACAAGCTTATGGTTTGATAAACACCTAGGGTCCTACTTAGATGCTCTTAAGGAACAGATGATAATGAAGGTCATCTTTGTGCTCTTCCTCTGCCTTGCCTCAAGTTATTGAAATGAAAATATGTTCCTTCAGAAAGGAGCTTGTACCCTTGTCTGGCACCCTGATTTTGGTGATTGTTACCCTAAGACACCTCTAGATTGCCTGGCTCTGGTGGCCAGCAGGGCTTACATTTGCAAGTCCCACTCAACTGTATATATTTGCATACTTTAGATGAAATCAAGCACATTCAGGGTGGTATGGCCATAGACTATATTTGCATACTTTAAAAGCTGCTACCTGGAGATTCCAGTCCAAGATGGCAGTGTAGAAGACCCTAAACTCATCTCCTCCATGAACACACCAAATTACATTTATGAAGTGATTCCTCTTGAAGAACTGAAAGCCAACTGAACAAATTGTGCACAACAAAATATATAATGACAAAGGGCAACAAGAGAGACAGAGACAGGGGAACAAAAAGAAATGCCACACCTGACACTGTGAACTACAGTGGGGAGGGATGGTACTGAAGGGTCAAGAACAGATTCCTCTGTCCATGCTCACACATACATGCACACACACTACCTGTTGTTTAAAAAAAAAAAAACTAGCACATAAAAGAGCCATCCTAGAACTCAAGGAAAGGGTGAAAGAATTGCTGGAACTCTCTCTGGGTGGAAGAGGCAGATTTCCATAGTCTATGCTCCCCATTCATCTTGAAAACAGACCACTGCACAGTCCAGGCACCCTAACTGGCCTGCCACCTCAGTAAGCCCTGGGGTTCTAGAACACACCATCCCCAATCATTCCACCAAGGTAGCCACAGGATGGTATATATCAGAACTCCTCCAAATAGTACTCATTATACCTCCAGTATTCACATCAAGGTGACCCAAGTGTCATACACCATGGAAAACTCCAGGCCCACACCACCTTGGCTTCAGACAGATTCCTAGGACACCTCCAGCACAGAGCAAAAGAGAAGCACCCAACTGATGTCTACTTCAGTTTCAGGTGCCCTGCCAGGATGCTCTCTGAGTAGAGTACTCCCAGGAATCCCTGGCCTATGACTTCCCTGGTTTTAGTCATCACAACAAGACACCCTTTACTGAAGGACACTAGAACACCCCTTATTGGACTGGCCTTGGCTCGTCATTGAGCCAGGGAACTCCCTGTTCTGAGCTCCCTGGGATACCCCAGCTTGTACCCACTTCAGCTCTAGCCATCCCATCAGGAAGCACTCAGTATGAAGAATCCTGAGACAACCTGGCTTGCAACAATTTCAGCTTGAGTTTGAGTTATCCTGCCAGAGCACCTTTTGTGTGGCTAGGTCAGGAGCCAGACAGCTTTAGCTGTCCTGCTAGTGTGCCCACACCCTACATGGTGCCCACACCCTATATGGATCACCTCAGGACCTCCCAACCTGTACCAACCTTGGCTTCCACTGCCCCATTCAGGGCAACCTCTGTGCAGAGTCCTGGAACACCCTGGTTTTTACCCACCTTAGCTTTGCTATTCTGCCAAGGAGACCTCTTTGTGTAGAAACTGGGTACCACTAACTTACACTCACATTAGTTTCAACTATATTGCCAGGGTACCCTCTGCACATAGAGTCCGGAGACATACTAGCCTGCATATTACTTCAGCTCCAGCTGCCCCCTATAGCACCACTGCACAGAAGACACCAAGACACCCTAGCTTGCACCCATTTTACCTTTAGATATTCTTTCAGAGTTCCCAAACACATAAAAGACTGGGACGATCCAGCCTTCAGCCACTTGAGGGAGAAAAGGCATCTATTAAAAGAAAGCCCAAGAACCTCTGAAGCTACATGTTGCCTTACCTCTAGCTACCTTTCCAAGACACTCTCTGCATGGAGATGCCTAAGATATCCCAAATAATACCAACTTTAGTTTCAACTCTTTTGTCAATGTGTCCTCTCTATATAGAGTCTCAGGACACCCTATCCTACACCCAACATTCACATTAAAGAGGTCCTAGAAGAAAAAAGACAATGAGGTAGAATATTTATCTGGAAAAAAAAGCTGAAAACTTCTCTAACCCAGGGAAGCACATACACATCCAGGTGCAAGAAGCACAGAGTTCCAAAATAGGTTGAACCCATGAAGGTCCATGCCATGACACATAATAATTAAAATGTCAAAGATTAAAGATAAACATAAATAGTTAAAAGCAGCAAGACAGAAGCAAAAAAAAAGGGGGGAGGACTAATAAGACTATGACCGGATTTTTCAGCAGAAATCTTGCAGAGAAAAGGAGAGCGACATGATGGGCTGTAAGGAAAAAAAATTCCTTAAAACAAGAAAACTCTACCAGTTAAGATTATTCTTGAGATTTGAAGATGAGATAAAGAATTTCTGAAACAAATGTTAAAACAGTTTATCACCACAAAATCAACCATACAAAAAAAAAGTTAAAAAGACTTTTTTTAATCCTTCTACACATACCATTTTTATTAGTTTTTTATTCCAGTTAGTTAACATGTAGTATAATTTTAGTTTCAGTTGTACAATTTAGTGATTCCACACTTACATACGATAGCCAGTGTCACAAATGCATTCCTTATCCTTATCACCTATTTAACTGATTCCCTCATCCACTTTCCCTCTGGAAGCCACCAGGTTGTTCTCAATAGTTAAGTCTGTTTCTTGGTTTGCCTATCTTTTCCCCCATAATCATTTGTTTTATTTCTTAAATTCCACATGTGAGTGAAATTATATAGTATTTGTCTTTCTTTGACTATCTTACATGCTTAACATAATACTCTCTAGCTCCATCCACATAGCTGCAAATAGCAAGATTCCATTCTTTTTTATGGCCAAATAATATTCCATTATATAAATGTATATATATATATAAATAAAAATAATATATTCAGAATGGAATATAATTCCATTATATATATAAAATGTATATATAATATATGCATATTATGCATATAAAATATAATATTATATATAATATAATATAACGTATATAATATTATATTTCAATAATATTCCATTATATATTATTATAATGGAATATATATGGAATATATATATGGAATATATGGAATATAATATATATGGAATAAATATGGAATATAATGGAATATGGAATTCCATATGGAATATATATGGAATATAATGGATAAATATAATATATAATTATATATTATATATTATATTATATATATGTAATACATATATCTCACTCATCAGTGATGGACATTTGGCTATTGGACAATAGCCCACCATTTGGGCTATTGCTGACAATGCTCTTATAAACATGACGGTGATTTTATCCCTTTGAATTAGTATTTTTGTATCCTTTGGCTAAATAACCTAGTAGTGAAATTGCTGGATTGTAGGGTAGCTCTATTTTTCACTTTTTGAGGAACCTCCATACTGATTTCCAGAGTGGCTATACCAATTTGCATTGGCAGAAGCAGTGTGAGTACACCTATCTCCACATCCTCACCACTACCTATTGTTTCCTGTGTTGTTAGTTTTAGCCATTCTGACAGGTGTGAGGTGATAGCTCATTGTAGTTTTGGTTTGCATGTCCCTAATGATGACTGATATTGATCATCTTTTCATATATCTGTTGACCAAAGATATGTCTTCTTTGGAAAAATGACTGTTCCAGGGATCCCTGGGTGGCGCAGCGGTTTGGCGCCTGCCTTTGGCCCAGGGCGCGATCCTGGAGACCCGGGATCGAATCCCACGTCAGGCTCCCGGTGCATGGAGCCTGCTTCTCCCTCTGTCTGTGTCTCTGCCTCTCTCTCTCTCTCTGTATGACTATCATCAATAAAATTTTAAAAAAATGACTATTCCTGTCTTCTGCCCATTTTTTTAACTGGATTGCTTTCTGAGGGTTGAGTATTAAAAGTTCTTTATATATTTTGAATACTAACTCTTAATCAAATTATCATTTGCAAATACCTTCTCCTATTCCAGTGATTGCCTTTTAGTTTTGGTGATTTTTTCCTTCACACCTGCAGAATTATTTTTTTAAATTTTGAATTCCCAGTAATTTCCTTTGTTCCCCTTGCCTCCTGAAACATATCTAATAAGTTGTTCAGCAAGTGTCAAAGAAGTTACTGCCTGTATTCTCTTAAGATTTTAACAGCTTCCTGTATCACAGATCTTTAATTCATTTTGAATATTTTTGTGTCTGGTGTGAAAAAATGGTCCAGTTTCATTCTTTTGCATGACACTATCCAGTTTTCTCAACACCTTTTGTTGAAGAGACTGTATTTTTTTTCCTTTGGATATTCTTTCCTGCTTTGTGGATGATTAATTGAACATAGGGTTGTGGGTTCATTTCTAGGTTTTCTAATCCATTCCATTGATCTAGGTGTCTATTTTTATGCCAATACCATACAGTCTTGATTATTATAGCTTTGTGATATAACATGAAGTTAAAAACTGTGATGCCTCCAGCTTTTCTTTCTTGTTTCAAGATTCCTTTGGCTATATGGGGTCTTTTGTGTTTCCTTGAAAATTTGAGGATTGTCTGTTCTACCTCTGTAAAAAATGTGTTTGATGTTTAGATAAAGATTGTATCAAATGTGTAGATTTCTTTGGATAATATAGACATTTTAACAATATTTGTTCTTCAAATCCATTAACATGCAATATTTTCCATTTCTTCATGTTGTATTGAATTTCTTTCATCAGTCCTTCATTGTTTTCAGATCTTCATAAAAATCTTTACCTCTTTGGTTAGGTTTGTTCCTAGGTACTTTATTGTTTTTGGTGCTAATGTAAATGTGATTTATTCCTTGATTTCTTTTTCTACTACTTCATCATTGGTGTATAGAAATGCAAGACTTCTGCATATTGATTTTGTATCCTGTGACATGTCTCCCTCCCCCCTTGTTACACGTGCGAATGTTTCATTATTTACCGTGTTAGTTCTGACCTAGTAACCGAGTTTCGTGCCCCACCAGTGGGTGTGATCCAGTTTTTTTTTTTTTGCATGGATTAAATTTTATTTCTTACAATGAACATGCATATTTTATAATAAAACTTAGGAAAAGAAAATGTCCAATTTGTCTTTTTGAAACTCAGAAGTTTTAATCTCTTAAGAATATACTGATGATTGGGATCCCTGGGTGGCGCAGTGGTTTAGCACCTGCCTTTGGCCCAGGGCGCAATCCTGGAGACCCAGGATCGAATCCCACGTCGGGCTCCCGGTGCATGGAGCCTGCTTCTCCCTCTGCCTATGTCTCTGTCTCTCTCTCTCTCTCTCTGTGACTATCATAAATAAATAAACATTTAAAAAAAAGAATGTACTGATGATTGATAATATTGTTTCAAGTTTGCACTAACCATGAAAATAGACAACAAAACAGATTTGAATGTAAGGAAATGAGACATATTCCAGTCTGCTCCAAATCATGATACATGATTCATGTATCAGATCTAGCAATTTTTTGTGAAGCATTTTAGGTTTTCTATATAGAGAATCATGTCATCGGCAAAGAGTGAAAGTTTGAATTTTTCCTTGCTGATTTGAATGCCTTTCATTTCTTTTTGTTATTTGATTTCTGAGGCTAGAACTTACAGTACTATGTCAACAGTGGTAAGAATGGACATCTCTGTCATGTTCCTGATCATAGTGGAAAAGTTCTGTTTTTTTCCCATTGACAATGATATTGGCTTTGGGTTTTTCATACATGGCCTTTATGATTTTGGAGTATGTCCCCTCTATCCTACTTTGTTGAGGGTTTTTATCATGAATACATGTACTTTGTCAAATGCTTTTTATGTATCTATTGAAAAGATCATATTTTTCTTATCCCTTCTTCAATTAATGTGCTGTATTATATTGCTTGATTTGCAAATATTGAACCACGCTTGCATCCCAGGAATAAATCCCACTTCATTGTGATGAATAATACTTTCAATATAATGTTGGATTTTTTTTTCATTTACAATATCTTTATTAAAATTCAATTTAGTTAACATGTAGTGTATTAGTAGTTTCAGGGGTAGGATGTAGTGATTCACCAGCTGCATATAACACCCAGTTCTCATTCCATCACATGCCCTCCTTAATGCCCATCATCCAGTTACCTCATCCCCCTCCATACCTCCCCTCCAGCAGCCCTCTGATTCCTTTTTTTAAATAAATTTATTTTTTATTGGTGTTCAATTTACCAACATACAGAATAACACCCAGTGCTCATCCCGTCAAGTGCCCCCTCAGTGCCCGTCACCCATTCACCCCTACCCCCCGCCCTCCTCCCCTTCTATAATGTTGGATTTGATGTGCTAGTATTTCGTTGAGAATTCTTGCATCCATGTTCATTGGGGATATTGGCCTGTAGTTCTTTGTTAGTGGAGTCTTTGTCTGGTTTTGGTATGAAGGTAATGCTGGCTTCAAAGAATGAACTTGGAAGTTTTCCTTCCATTTCTATTTTTCAGGAGAGTTTGAGAAGAAGAGGTATTAACTCTTCCTTAAATGTTTGGTAGAATTCACCTGTGAATCCATATTTGCCTGGACGTTTGTTTTTTGGGGGGAATTTTTCATTACTGATTCAATTTCCTTGTTGGTTATAAGACTATTCAAATCTTCTATTTCCTCTTCTTTTGGTATGGTAGTTTACGTGATTCTAGGAATGATTCCATTTATTTCAAGTTGTCCAATTTGTTGGCATATAATTTTTATAATATTATCTCATAATTGTTAGCATTTCTGTGGCTGTTATTTCTCGTCTCCTGTTCATGATGTTATGTATTTTGATCCTTTTCTTTTTGATGACTCTGCCTAGGGGTTTATCAATTTTATTAATTTTTTAAATAAACCAGGTATTGGTATCACTGATCCGTTCTATTGTTTTTGTACTTTCTACGTCATTTATTTCTATTCTAATCTTTATTATTTCCTTCCTTATACTGGGTTTGGGTTTTGTATATTCCCCTTTTCCCAGCTCCTTTGGGTGTAAGGTTAGGTTGTTTGAGATTTTTCTTGCTTCTTGATGTAGGCTTGTACTGCTAAATTTTTACTTCTTAGGACCACTTTTGCTGCATCCCGAAGCTTTTGGACTACCATGCTTTCATTTTCATGTGTTTGCATCTAATTTGTTATTTCTTCTTTGATTTACTGGTATACATGTTCATTGTTTCTTAGCATGTTGTTTAACCTCCATATATTGGTGATATTTCCATTATTTTTTTAAATTGTGGTTGACATCATGTTTCATAGTGTTGTGGTTGGAAAATATGCATGGCATGATCTCAATCTTTTTGTACTTGTTGAGATCTGGTTTGTGACCTAAGATGTGATCTCTTCTGGACAATCTCCCATGCACACATGAAAGGAATCTATATTCTGCTGGTTTAGGATGGAATTTTCTAAATATTTCTGTTAACACAATATGGTCCAGTGCGTCATTCAAAGCAATTGTTTCCTTGTTGATGTTCTGCTTAGATGATCTGTCCATTGATATAAGTAGAGTATTAAAATCCCATACTATTATTGTATTATTATCAATTAATTTCCTTATGTTTATAATTAAGTATTTTATATATTTGGGCATCCCCATGTTGTGGCCATAATATTTACAATTGTTAAATCCTCTTGGATAGTAGGATAGTTGGATAGTATCCTTTATTATGATATAGTGCCCTTCTTCATCTCGTTATAATCTTTGGTTTTAAATCTAGTTTTTCTTTTCTCTCTCTCTCTTTTTTTTTCTTTTTTTTGAGATGGAGAGGGGAAGGAGAGGAAGAGGGAGAAAGAGGATCTTAATCAGGCTCCATGTCCAGTACAGAGGTTAACTTGGGGTCTATCTCACAACCTTGACTGAAATCATGGCCTGAGCCAAAATTAAGAGTCATATGCTTAACCAACTGAACCACCCAGATGCCTCAAGATTTTCTGATATAAATATCACTACTCCATCTTTTTCTTTATATGTATTTGCATGATAAATGTTTCTCTGTCCCCTCTCATTCACTCTGCAGTCTCTAGTCTATAAGAAGTCTCTTGTAGGGACACCTGGGTGGCTAGGTGGTTAAGCGTCTGCCTTTGGCTCAGGGCGTGATCCTGGAGTCCCGGGATCGAGACCCACATTGGGCTCCCTGCATGGAGCCTGCTTCTCCCTCTGCCTATGTCTCTGCCTCTCTCTCTCTCTCTCTCTCTGTGTGTGTGTGTGTGTGTGTGTGTGACTATCATAAATAAAAAAAAATTAAAAAAGTAGTCTCTTGTAGACAGCATGTAGGTGGATCTTATTTTTTTAATCTATTCTGACACCTTATGCCTTTAATTGTTAGTCCATTTACATTCAGAGTAATTTTTGGTAGGTATGTAGTTAGTGCCAGTTTATTACTTGTTTTGTTGTTGTTTCTGGAGATTTTCCCTGTTCCTTTCTAGCCTTTGTCACTTTTGGTCATTCCTTTCCAGTAAGAGTCTCCATTAAGATTTGTAGCAAGTCTGGCTTAGTGGCCATGAACTGCTTTAGCTTTTCTTTGTCTGAGACACTCTCATCTCTCCTTCTATTCTGAATGATAAGCTTCCTGGATAGAGTATTCTTGGCTGCAGATTTTTCCCATTCAGTATATTGAGTATATCATGGCATCCCTTCTGGTTTATCACGTTTTTTCAGAGTGATCTGCAGCTAGACCTATGGGTCTTCCATTTTAATTTAGGGACTTCTTTTGTCTTGATGATTTTAAGATTTCTCTTATTGCTATATTTTGCTAATTTGACATATGTATTGGTATTGCCCTGATTTTGTCCATTTTGATGGGAATTCTCTGTGCCTCATGGATCTGGATGTCTTTTTCCTTCCCCATATCAGGGTAGTTTTTAGCCATCATTTCCTCAAGTAAATTTTTTGTCCCCTGTTCTCTCATCTTCCTCTGGGACTCTATAATATGACTGTTATTACCTTTTATGGAGTCATTGAATTCCCTGTCTATTCTTGTGTTTCATAATTCTTTCTGTCTCTTATTAAGCTTTATTAAATTCCATTATGTTGTCCTCTATATCACTTATTTGTTCCTCTGGAACAAATTGAATTTGTTCCAATTTTAGTTATTACATTTTTCATTTTTGACTCATTTGTTTTTAACTGTTTTATCTTTATGGTAAGGTCGCCCTGAAGTTTTCCATTATTTTCTCAAACCCAGTAGAGTCCTTATGATTGTTGCTTTAAATTCTCCTTCAGGCGTATTACTTATATCTGTCTTTGCTTAGATCTCTGGCCATGATTTTATCTTGTTCTTTCATTTGGGATGAATTCCTCCATCTTGGCAATTCTAAGTCTCTGTTCTGTGTGTCAGAAATGTCTTATGTTTCTTGCTTATGAGACTAATGGCTTTATGAAGAAGGGGTCATATGGTGTCCAGGGCCTGTCACTTCAGGAAGTGCCTCTGGTGTGTGCTGGTGTATGCTGTTGTGTTTTTGCTTCTCTATCCTCAGACCATTTGTATTCAGAGATTCTCCTTGCCTACAGTAGAAGGAATTATTCCTTGTCCAGAATATGGTGAGTTTTAACTGGATGTGCTCTGGTCTGATTGTTAAATAAGTGCAGAAACTACTTCCACTACAATGAAAGCCCTGCAGAACTCTCTGGTTGGGAGAAGTATGTGTAAGGGTTTCTGCTTGTTTCCTGGGGAATGGGCCTACCACTCTGGGACTCATGAAAACTGATTGAGATGGACAGTAGTGCCACAACACAGGGGTGTGAGACCTGGTGTAAGCAAGATAGGCAAACAATTTTGGTGGCATACTGTTTACTGCAGATGGCTCTGTATTTATGCTGAGGGACAAGGTAAGGAAACGATGACAGCCAGCTCCCTTGCCCCTGGAGTGGCACTTCTGTGCACATTTCCCCTCAGCGAAGTAGTCATAGGAGAACAAATAATGCTTGTCTTCAATGTTCCAGACCTTTTTCGGATCACTTTTTTCACACTGTCTACCTCCAATTTGATTCCCTGCCTTATCTTCAGGAGCACCATAATGTCCTCTGGGCTCCAACCTATCCATGTCTAGACTTTTAAAACTCTAGGCTTTAGGGATGTGATCTAGGCAGAGACCTGCCCTGGTCTTCTCGGGGAGAAATATGTTGCACTGTTACTAATGTGAGCTTGACTAAGAAGGGAGTCTCAGTAGAGTGCAGGGGTGTGGGACTTGATGTAAGTAAATTAGGCAACCAGTTTTGGGGGTGAGCCACCTGCCACAGGTAGATCTTTTTGTTGAGGAGTAAGGCAGGGAAATCATGCCATAGGCTATTATGTCCCTGGTGAGGAGTCTCTATGAATGCTATGTCTCAGGGATGGCCTCCAAGAGGAATTAGTAATTTCCTCCATTTGTGCCCCAGGCATTCTGGGTTCCATCAGGTTCCATGATGTCTACCCCTAGGTTGTCTGCCTGCCTTTTCTCCAGAAGTAAGACAGCACCCTAAGGGCTCTATCTCAGCCAAGACTCCCTACCTTTAAAGATCCAGTCTTTAAGATGTATTGGCCACAAGTACTCATGAAAATCAGTCCATTTTCCCAGTGAATGGCTTTGGGGAATTGTTCTCTTTGTGCATTCCCCTGTGTGCTCCTCTTTCTCACCTTTCTATGCTACCATGGCTTCCTCCCCTCCAAAGCATCCATGTTCCACTTCTCCACCAAACCACTTTTCTGTACTTCCTACCTTCTTTGATGTGGCTTCTCCCTTTTTAGCTGTAGAGTTTATTCTGTCATCTTCAGGTTGGTTTTGGGGTGTTTTACAATCATTTGATAGATATCTAGCTGTATTTAAGGGACA
Organism: Vulpes lagopus; assembly: GCF_018345385.1. Classification (NCBI taxonomy): domain Eukaryota; kingdom Metazoa; phylum Chordata; class Mammalia; order Carnivora; family Canidae; genus Vulpes; species Vulpes lagopus. The sequence goes on along the minus strand of NC_054848.1, from coordinate 62,774,517 downwards.
AGACAATCCTAGGACAAATTGGACAATCTACTCTGCCACCATCTTAGCTCCCTCTAAATGGACTCTTTAAGTGAAAAACACATGACCATAATTAGAAGTAAATAATTTATGAATAAAGAGATATAAAACACAACAGCAGATGTACATGTATATAAAGATATGCATCAGATGTGGAGAAAGGAGTTTTAAAAAAGGAAGAAGTTTTGTTGTTGTTGTTGTTTTTAATGTGTATGAACTTAAATGAACATCACTGGTATTGACTGCCATATACTTGGAATATTAAATATGAACCCCAAACTAATAATAGATACACAAGAAATAAAGGAAAAAAAGTCAAATGTAATACTACAGAAGTTCATCAGTAACAAAGAGAGCAAGAGAAGGAACAGAAGAAGTACAAAAATAACCAGAAAACAATTAACAAAATTGTGATAAGTACATATCTCTGAATAATTGTTTTAAATATAAAAGGCTCACATAATTCAATGAAAGGACAAAGCATTGTGGAATGGATTGAAAAAAAAGAAAAAAATACCGATTGATATGCTGCCTTGAAGAGACTCTCCTCAAACTAAGGACACATACATACTGAAAGTGATGGGGTAAAATAAATATCTACCATGCAAATGTAAGCTAAAAAGTAGCCAGTGTAATAATACTTACATCAGACAGTATAGTCTTAAAAAAAGAGTATAACAAGAGACAAAGAGTGTTACATGTGTTAGAAGGATTAAAATAAAAAATATATAAAAATTGTAATTTCTATAAACACAACATTGGGGCACCTACACACATAAAGCACATTTTAACAGATACAAAGATAAAAATTGAAGGTAATAAAATAATAGGAGATGTTTAACACCCCACTTACATCAATGGATGGTCATCCAGGCAGAAAATCAATAAGGAATCAGTGTCTTGGAATGACATATTAGACAAGATGGACATAAATAAGTATATAAAACATTCTATTAAAAAATACAAAACAGAATACACATTCTTCTCAAGTGTATATGGAGCTTCTCCAGAATAGATCACACATTAGGACCATAAAACAACCTTCAATAAATTAAAGAATGAAATCTACCATGCATTTTTTTTCCAAATCACAACAGTGGGAAACTAGAAATTAATCACAAGAAAAATAATGAAAAACAATACCCACATAAACAGCTGGAGGCTAAACAGCATGATACTAAAAACCCAATAGGACAATGAAGCAGTCAAAGCAGAAAATTAAAAATACACGAAGACAAATGAAAACAAAAACACAATGGTACCAAATTTTGGGAATCAATGAAAGGAAATGTAAGAAGGAAATATATAGTGATACAGACTTACCTCAAGATACAAAAAAAGCCCCCAAATTAATCTAATAGTATACCTAAAAAAACTAGAAAAACAAAAATATTCAAAGCCCAAGGTAAGTAGAAGGTAGAAAATAATATATATCAGAGAAGAAATATGTGAATGAGAGAAAAGGGGGAAAAAGCCAATGAAATGAAGAAAGGATTTTATGAAAAGATAAAATTGATAAAACATAGCCATACTCATTAATAAATAGGACACAGATTTTAAATATCAGAAATGAAAAGTAATTAACAACTGACATCACAATGATACAAAGGGCTAATAATGATAAAATTTATAGGCCAACAAATTGGACAACCTGAAGAAATGGATAAATTCCTAGAAATATAAAATCTTCCAAAACTGAATCAGAATGAAATCGAAAATTGGAACACATGCATTACTAGTAATAAAATTAAATCAGTACTAAAAAACTACCAAAAAAGAGAAGATGGGGCAAGATGGCAGAGGAATAGGGGTACTCAACTCACTGGGCCCCACAAACTTACCTAGATAATTTTCAAATCAGACTAAACACCCTATGAATTTGACCTGAGATTTAAAGAGAGAACACCTGGAATGCTACAATGAGAAGGGTTCTTTGCTTCTAGCAAGGTAAGAAGGCAGAAAAAAATGAAATAAAAAATAATCAAAGGGGGGAGCAGCACTGCAAGGAGCCAGGCTAAACCAGGGCAGCAAAAGTCTCTGGACAGGAAAACCCAGCCCCAGAGAAGCAAGACCTTTAAAAATCCGGATCTGATGCCTCCCAGATGGAAAAGCACTTACCACGGAAATTGTACAGAATCTCAGGAGGGGCAGTGAAGCCTCCTGTTTACCGGATCCTTAATACAAGAAGGGGGCCAGGGAAAAGTGCACCACAAACTGTGGACCAATCTCGGTAAAGGGCTGGAGCCCACACCCTGTAGGGCATCTGTCAGAAGCCAGTCAATTAGGCGGGCTGGCTCCAGATGGAAGTGTCTGCGCCCTGCTGCCTTTGGGAGCTGCACAACCCAGGAGCACGATTTCAGCAGCCCAGGGCCCCAGATCCCAGGGCCCCTGAGCGGAAACAGCCCAAGATCCTGCACTCCCCCTGGGACAGGCAGAAGCGGGGAGGGCACAGGACAGTGAGGACTCTCCAGCCGTTGCGCACCCTGCAAGCTGTGCAGATCAGCACACCCACACTGGCCCCGTGAGCATCTAGACCAGTGTGGACTGGGAGACTGCATTAGTTACTAGACAGAAGCTGACCCCAGAGTTAGAAATCTGTCCACTGCCAAGGTCTTGTTCCTCCTTGTTTCACCTTGTGCCTAGAAGGGGTGGGGCCGCCAGGGAACAAAGGCCTCACAGGATGCACAGTTCACGCTGATCCTAGCACCCAGAAGGGGGTGGGGCATTTCTGCCCAGGCACACACACCTGAGAATCAACACAGCGGACCCTCCCCCAGAAGACCAACTGGAAGAACAGGGGAAGAGCAAATTCTTAAACAAGCAGTGCTAGAAAGATCCAGGGAAAGTCAGAGGGATTTATAGTATATAGAACTAAAGGGTTATCCCTCCTTTTTCCCCCCTTTTTCCAGTACAACTCGTTTTTATATCAGACTAAAAATTTCCAATATATTTTATTATTTTCCCACCTTAAATAAATATTTTATCACTTCTTCATTCTTAAGTTTCTTCCGTTTTGATTTGATATTTCTACAATTACATGTCTTAGATATATTTTCCACTTCTAGATTCCCGTCAACATACTCAATTTAATTTTGAGAGACATAGATGTTTTTTGTTTTGTGTTGTGTTGTTTTCTCTGCCTAATTTTGTTCTACAATGGGAGAAGTTAATACCTTCTAAAACATGACCAGCATGTACCCAGAACCAAGTGGTATACCGTGTATGTTCATTCTGTGAGATTATATTCTCTCTTCAATCCCATTCTGACCCCCTCTTTTATATCATTTATGTTTTGGTGGTCAATGGTGAGGACCTCTACAAGTATTTCTTGTTTATATAAATTTGGGACTGAGCATCTTCTAACATACAGAACTTAAACACTCAGAACCAAGAGGATCAGCCTCCAACCCTCAGGTACATTACATTCGCCCTGCACTATAAGTCCTTTACCACCACCATCTCCCAGTCTTACCCCATCTTTTTTTTTTCTTTTCTTTCCTCTTTACTTTTGCTATTTTGTCTCTTCTTATTTTCTTTTCTTCTTCTTCTTTAGGATTCCTGACCTTTTATTTAATACTATTTTGTTTTAAAATTTGTTTTTTTTTACTTTAGCAGTCCCTTGGTTTTATTTCATTCTGATCTTTGTTTCATTTTCTGATGTCTGACCTTGAAAGAATCTTATAGAGTGAAATTAACGTAAGTTGTGGTTGATATTCTTTATTCAGCCTGCTTGTACATCCACTCTGCACTGAGGAAAATGACTAGAAGGAAGAACTCACCACAAAAGAAAGAATCAAAACAGTACTCACTGCCAAAGAGTTACAGAATATGAACTACAGTTCGATGTCACAAAGCCAATTCAAAACCACAATTTTAAAGCTAATGGTGGCTATGGAAAAAAGCATAAAGCATTCTAGAGACTTCATGACTGAAGAATTTAGATCTAACCACGCCAAAATTAAAAATCAAATAAATGAGATGCAATTGAAACTGGAGATCCTAATGACGAGGGTTAATGAGGTAGAAGAGAGAGTGAGAGAGTGAGCAACATAGAAGACAAGTTGATGGCAAGGAAGGAAGTTGAGAAGAAAAGAATAAAACAATTATAAAACATAAGGAAAGGTTAAGGGAAATAAAGGTTACACTCAGAAGGAAGAATCTACATATAATGGAGGTTCCAGAGAGTGCTGAGATGGACAGAGGGCTAGAAAACATATTTGAACAAATCATAGTTGAGACCTTCCCTAATTTGGGGAGGGTAACAGCCCTTCAGATCCAAGAGGTAGAGATGCCCCCCCAAATCAACGAAAACCATTCAACACCTCGACATTTAATAGTGAAACTTGCAAATTCCAAAGATAAAGAGAAAATCCTTAAAGCAGTGAGAGACAAAAGATTCCCAATTATATGGGGAGAAATTATAGATTAATAGCAGACCTCTCCACAGAGACCTGGCAGGCCAGAAAGGCCTGGCAGGATATATTCAGGGTCCTAAATGAGAAGAACATGCAGCCAAGAATACTTTCCCAGCTAGGCTCTCATTCAGAATAGAAGGAGAGATAAAGAACTTCCAAGATAGGCAGAAACTGAAAGAATCTGTGACCACCAAACCAGCGCTGCAAGAAATATTAAGAAGGACCCTGTAAAAGAAAGAGGAAACCCAAAGAATTAGTCCACAAAAACAGGGACTGAATAGATATTACAATGACACTAAACTCATATCTTTCAATAGTAACTCTGAAGGTGAATAGGCTAAATGATCCCATCAAAAGATGCAGGGTTTCAGACTGGATAAAAAAAAAAAAATCAAGACCCATCTATTTGCTGCCTACAAGAGACTCACATTATTTTATTTTAAAGATTTTATATATTCATGCAGATACAGAGACAGAGAATAAGAGAGAGGCAAAGACACAGGCAGAGGGAAAAGCAGGCTTGATGCAGGGAGCCCAACGTGGAACTTGATCCTGGGTCTCCAGGATCACACCCTGGGCCGAAGACAGTGCCAAACTGCTAAGCCACCCGGGCTGCCCAAGAGACTCATTTTAGACCTGAGGACACCTCCAGCCTGAAAATGAAAGGTCAGAGAACCATTTACCATCCAAATGGTCCTCAAAGGAAAGCTGGGGGTATCAATCCTCATATCAAATCAGTTAGATTTTATACCAAAAGCTGTAGTAAGAGAGGAAGAGGGACAGTATATCATACTTAAAAGGTCTATCCAACAAGGAGACCTAACAATCATGAATATTTATGGCACTAATGTGGGAGCTGCCAAGTATATCAATCAATTAATAAGCAAAGTAAAGAGATACTTAGATAATAATACAATAATAGTAGGAGACTTCAACACGACACTCTTCAAATGACAGATATACTAAGCACAACATCACCAAGGAAACAAGAGCTTTTTGGACAGCCCAGGTGGCTCAGTGGTTTAGCACCACCTTTGGCCCGGCACCTGATCCTGGAGACCCAGGATTGAGTCCCACGTCAGGCTCCCTCCGTGGAGCATGCTTCTCCCTCTGCCTCTGTCTCTGCCCCTCTCTCTGTGTGTGTGTCTCTCATGAATAAATATAATTTTTAATAAAAAACAAAAGAGAAACAAGAGATTTAAATGATACACTGGACCAGATGGATTTCATAGATACATATAGAACTTTGCATCGAAATGCAACTGAATACAAATTTTTCTCAAGTGCACATGGGACTTTCTCCAGAATAGACACATATTGCATCAGAAATCAAGCCTCAACTGGTTATAAAAGATTAGGATTGTCCTCTACATATTTTGAAACCATAATGCATTGAAACTAGAACTCAATCACAATAATTTTGGAAGGAATTCAACCACGTGGCAGTTAAAAAGCATCCTGCTTAAAGATGAAGGGGTCAACCAAGGAATTAGAGTAGAACTAAAAAGATTCATGTAAACCAGTGAGAATGAAGACACAACTGTTCAAAATCTTTGGGATACAGCAAAAGCAGTCCTAAGAGGGAACTGGAGAAATAACAGCAAATAAAACTTACACCAACCAGAAGAAAAGATTTAATAAAGATTTGAGAAGAATTCAGTGAAATAGAGACCAGAAGAACTGTAGAATAGATGAACAAAACTGGGAGTTAGTTCTTTGAATGAATTAATAAGATACATAATTAGCCAGCCTTATTAAAAGGAAAAGAGAAAAGATGCAAATTAATAAAATCATGAATGAAAGAGGAGAGATAAGAACCATACCAAAGAAGTACAAATTATTTTTAAAAAATATTATCAGCAACTATACACCAATAAACTAGGCAATCTAGAAAAAAATGGACGCATTTCTGGAAAACCACAAATTATCAAGACTGAAACAGGAAAAAATAGAAAATGTGCACAGGCCAATAATCAGTGAGGAAATGAAGCAACCATCAGAAAACTCCCACGACACAAAAGTCCAAGGCCATGTGGCTTCCAAAGAGAAATCTATCAAACGTTTACAGAAGAAACAATACCTCTTCTACTAAAGCTGTCCCAAAGGATAGAAAGGGACAGAATACTTCCAAACTCGTTTTACGAGGAACCCATCACAGTAATTACAACACCAGACAAAGACCCAAAAAAAAATGACAATTATTGACCAATATCCCTAATGAACACAGATGCAATAATTCTTAACAAGATACCAGCCAGTAGGATCCAATAGTATATTAAGAGGATTATTCACATGACCAAGTGGGATTTAACCCTGGCATGCAGGGATGATTCAACTCTCGTAAAACAATCAGTGTGATAGATCATATCAACAAGAGAAAACACAAGAACCATATGATCCTCTCAAAAGACACAGGGAAAGCTTTTGACAAAATACAGCATCCATTCCTGATCAAAACTCTTCACAGTGAGGGGATGGAGGGAACCTTCCTCAGAATCTTAAAAGCCACCTACGAAAACCCAACAGCAAATATAATTCTCAATGGGGAAGCACTGGGAGCCTTTCCCCTAAGATCATGAACAAGACAGGGATGTCCACTCTCACCACTGCTATTCAACATAGTACTAGAAGTCCTAGCCTCAGCAATCAGATAAATAAATAAATAAATAAATAAATAAATAAATGCATTCAAATTGGCAAAGAAGAAGTGAAACTCTCCCTCTTTGCAGATGACATGATACTGTCCATAGAAAATCAAAAAAGATTCCACCCCAAGATTGCTAGAACTCATACAGCAATTCAGCAGTGGGGCAGGATAAAAAAATCAATTCCCAGAAATCAGTGGCATTTCTATACACTAACAATGAGACTGAAGAAAGAGAAATTAAGGAGTCCATCACATTTACCATGGCACCCAAAAGCATAAGATACCTAGAAATAAACCTAACCAAAAAGTTAAAGGATCTATATCCTAAAAACTACAGAACACTTCTGAAAGAAATTGAGGAAGACACAAAGAGATGGAAAATATTCCATGCTCATGGACTGGAAGAATTAGTATTGTGAAAATGTATATGCTACCCAGGGCAATTTACAGGTTCAATGCAATCCCTATCAAAATACCATGGACTTTCTTCAGAGCATTGGAGCAAATAATCTTAAGATTTGTGTGGAATCAAAAAAGACCCCGAATAGCCAGGCAAATATTAAAAAAGAAAACCAGAGCCAGGGGCTTCAAATTGCTGGATTTCAATCTGTACTACAAAGCTATGATCATCACAACAGTGTGGTATTGACACAAAAACAGACACATAGATCAATGGAACTGAGTAGAGAACCCAGAAATGGGCCTTCAACTCTATGGTCAACAAATATTCCACAAAGCAGGAAAGAATATTCACTGGTAAAAGGAAAATCTCTTCAATAAAAGGTGCTGGGAAAATTGGACAGCCAAGTGCAGAAGAGTGAAGCTAGACCATTCTCTTACACCATACATAAAGATAAACTCAAAATTGATGAAAGGTCTAAATGTGAGATGAGAATCCATCAAAATCCTAGAGGATAACACAGGCAACACCCTTTTTGAACTTGGCCACACCAATTTCTTGCAAGATACATCTATAAAGGCAAGGGAAACAAAAGCAAAAATATTGGAACTTCATCAAGATCAAAAGCTTCTGCACAGCAAAAGAAAACAGTCAACAGAACTAAAAGACAACCTACAGAACAAAAGACAACCTACAGAATTTGAGAAGATATTTGCAAATGACATATCAGGTAAAGGACTGCTATCCAAGAAGTATAAAGAATTTATGAAACTCAACAGTAAAGAAATAATCAAATCATGAAATGAGCAAAAGACATGAACACACATTTCACAAAAAAATACAACCACATAGCCAACAAGCACATGAGGAAATGCTCCACATCACTTGCCATTATGGAAATACAAATCAAAATCACAGTGAGATACCACCTCACGCCAGTGAAAATGGTGAAAATTAACAAGATAGGAAACAACAAATGTTGGACAGGCTGTGAATAATGGGGGACACTATGGAGATTCCTCAAAAAGTTAAAACTAGAGCTACCCTATAACCCAATAATTGCACTACCAAGTATTTATATAAAGGATACAAACATAGTGATGATACAAAAAGACACATTTACCTCAGTGATTACAACAGCAACGCCCAGAGTAGCCAAGAGAGTGGTATGATAAATTCAAGATGCTAATAGGAAAAAACCTGCAACCAAGAATACCATACACAACAAGGGTAACATTCTTTAATAGAAGGAGAGATAATTGCTCACATGTAAAGAAAGTTAAAGGGGTTCATCAGCACAGAGCCAGCCTTATAAGAAACATAATGGAAATTCTTTGAGTCAAAGGAAAAGGTTGTAATCAGGAGTAAGAAAATTATGAAAGTATAAACATGTACATGTAAATACAAACATAACAAAAGTAGTAGATTAATTACTTATAAAACCAATATGATAGTTAAAGCTAAAAAGTAGTAAATCTATTATATCAATAAAATATAGACAAGGCATTCACAAAATGAAAGGATGTAAAGTAGGATATAATGTACATAAAAAATGGGAGAGGAAAAATTTAGTGCTCATAGGGCAGGCTCAAATTTAACTTATCATCAACTTAATATGCGTTGGTATATGCAGAAGATGTTATATAATAATCTAATGATAACCACAAATTAAATACCTGTAATAGACAAGCAAAAAATTAAGAGAAAGGCATCCAAGCATATTAAAGAAAAGCATCATACCACAAAACAGAGCACGAATAAAGAAAGTAACAGAAAAGAAATACAAAAACAATCATAAAACAAATAATAAGATAGTAATAAGTACAAACCTATCAATAATTACTTTGAACATAAATGGACTAAATGCAAGACATAATGGATTAAAAAAAGCAGGGATATATATATATATATATATATATATATATATTATATATATATTTTATTTAGTCCATAAATGGACTAAATGCAAGACATAATGGATTAAAAAAAGCAAGGATATATATATATATATATATATATGACATATCAGGTAAAGGACTGCTATCCAAGAAGTATAAAGAATTTATGAAACTCAACAGTATTTATAACAGTATTTATATATATATATATAAATAAAATGGATGGATCTATTAAATATCTGACTCTTGATTTTGGCTCAGTCCATTTAGTCCATAAATGGACTAAATTCAAGACATAATGGATTAAAAAAAGCAAGGATATATATATATATATAAATAAAAAATATATATATAAGGATATATATAAGGATATATATATATATATATATATGGATATATATAAGGTATATATATATATATCCTGCCTACAAGAGACTTACATCAAACCTAAAGTCACATGTAGATTTAAAATAAAAGGATGGAGGGGTAGTTGGATGGATCTATTAAATATCTGACTCTTGGTTTTGGCTCAGGTCATGATGTCATGGATTATGGGATTAAGCCCCATGACAGGCTCTGTGTTCAGCAGGGGGCCTGCTTGAAGATTCTCTCCCTCTGCCCCCATCACACACACTCTCTCTCTAAAATAAATAACTAAATATTTTTTAAAAAGAAAATTAATGGTTGTAAAAACATTTACCATGCAAATGGAAGAAAAAAAGCTAGAGTAGCAATACTTGCATCAGATAAAATAAAGTTTAACACAAAGAGTGTAATGAGAGAAAAAGACACTACATAATGATAAATGGAACAATACTACAAGAGGATATAATAATTGTAAATATTTACAATATGTGATCATCTAAATACATAAAACAACTATTAACACGAAGGTAGGAATTGAAAGTTATACAATAAAAATAGGGGACATTAACACCCCACTTATATCAATGGATAAATCATTGAGATAACAGGTCAACAGGAAACACTGGCTTTGAATGAGATATTGGACCAGGTAGACCTAAAATATATATTTAGAATATTCCATTCAATAGCAGTTGAATGCACATTCTTTTCAAGTGTACATGGAATATTATCCAGAATAGAACACAAATCATGCCACAAAACAAGTCTAAATAGATTTTAAAAGATTGAAATTATACCATAAAATTCTTTTGTCCACAACGAAATGAAACTAGAAGTGAATCACAAGAAAATATATACAAGCAACAGAAATATATGGAAGCTAAATAACATGCTACTAACAATGTATGAGTAAAAAAAAATCAAAGATGAAATAAATAAATACATGGAGACAAATGAAAATAGAAACATAATGGTAGATTATCTTGGGGATGCAGCAAAAGATATTATGAGAGGGAAGATTGTAGCAATACAGGCCTACCTCAAGAAACAGATTCTAAAATAAACAACTTAATCTTACATCTAAAAAAGCCTAAATCCAGTAGAAAGAAAAAATATATATGTACATTAGAGCATAAATAAAATAGAGATTATTAAACAGTAGAACAGATCAATGAAACCAGGAGCTGTTTCTCTGAAAAGATCAATAATTTTGATAAACATTTACTCAGATTCAAAACCAAAAGAGAAAACAAACTCAAATAAAATCAGAACTGTAAGATAATAATAACAGAAATACAAAAGATTGTAAAAAATATTTTAAAAATTATTTGCCAACATATAGAACAATAAGTAAGAAGTGGACAAATTTCTAAAAACATACAATCTTCCAAAACTGAATTAGGAAGAAACAGAAAACACAAATAGATCGAGTACCAGCCATTCATTGAAATTGAATTAGGAACCAAACATCACTCAACAAACAATATTCCAGGATCAGATGGATTTGCAGGTGAGATCTACCAACATTTATTTTTTTTTAATATTTCATTTATTTATTCATGAGAGAGAGAGAGAGAGAGAGAGAAAGAGGCAGAGGGAGAAGCAGGCTCCATGCAGGGAGCCTGACACAGGACCCGATCTTGGGTCTCTAGGATCATGCCCGGCCAAAGGCGGCACTAAACCGCTAAACCACCGGGGCTGCCCAATCCACCAACATTTAAATAATAAATAATACTTATTCTTTTAAAACTATTTTTAAAAATAGAAGAGAATGGGAAGTTTTTTAATTTGTTCTACAAGTTCAACATTTCCATTGTACCAACATCAAAGATACTACCAAAAGGAAAGAAAACCCACAAGCTAATGTCTCCAATGAACATAGATACAAAAATCCTCAACAAAATATAAGCAAAGCAAACCTAACAATACATTTAAAAAAGTCATTCACCAGCATCAAGTGGGATTTACTAAAAGGATGCAAGCCTGGTTCAATATTTACATATCAATCTATGTGATACATCACATTAACAAGGACAAAAACCTTCTGATCTTCTCAATAGTTGTAGACAAATCATTTGATGAAGTACATCAGTTCATGATAAAAACTCAACAAAGTAGATTTAAAAGGAACATATTTCAACATAAAAATGCCATATATAAAAACTGCATAGCTATCATAATATGATGCTAAAAAGTGGTGAAAAAGTGAGTTTTTCTTCTAAGATCAGTAAGAAAACAAGGCTGTCCATTCTCACTACTTTTATTCAACATAGTACTAGAAGTCCAAGCCATAGCAATCAGAAAAGAAAAAAGAAATAAAAGGCACCCGAAAAACTGGTAAAAAAGAAGTAAATGTTTCAGTATTTGCAGCTAATTGACAATAAATACAAACCAAAAAAAAAACAGAATATAAAAAGAAAAACAGCAACACCTAAGGACTCTACTAAAAGTGACAGACTACTAGAAGTGATATATAAATTTAGTAAAATAACAGGATACAAAATTAATATGCAGAAATATGTGGCATTTTAATACACTAATTATGAAATAGCAGAAATATATATTAAGGAAACAATCACATTTACAATTTACAATTGTACCAAAAAGAATAAAATACCTAGGAATAAACTTAACTACAGAGGTGAAAAACCTATACTCTGATAAGTATAAAACAATGAAGAAAGAATTGAAAATGATACAAATAGAAAGATATTCCATACTCATGGACCAAAACAAGTAATACTGTTACATATCTGATACCACCCAAAGCAATTTGCAGATTTAGTTCAATCTCTATGAAAATATTGGCAATTTTTAAGAAACTAGGGCAAAGAATACTAAATTTGGGCAGAATAAAAAACACCTTGCATAGTCAATACAAACTTGAAGAATATCAATCATAGAAGTATAACAATAAAGGTGTAATAATCAAAACAGTTTAGTATTGACAGAAAAATAGATACATAGATGAATGCTTTCAAAGAACCAACTACTGGTTCTGTTGATCTGTTCCACAGTTCTTCTGGTCTCGATTTTGTTGAGTTCTGCTCGAATTTTAATTAACTCTCTTCGTCTGCTGGGTGTAGGGTCCATCTGCTCTTTATTCTCTAGCTCCTTTATGTGTAAGGTTAGCTTTTGTATTTGAGTTCTTTCCAGTTTTTGAATGGATGCTTGTGTTGCGATTTATTTCGCCCTCAGGACTGCTTTTCCTGCATGCCAAAGATTTTGAATGGTTGTATCTTCATTCTCATTAGTTTCCATGAATCTTTTTAATTCTTCCTTAATTTCCTGGTTGACCCTTACATCTTTTAGCAGGATGGTCCTAAACCTCCACGTGTTTGAGGTCCTTCCAAACTTATTGTTGTGATTTAGTTCTAATTTCAAGGCATTATGGTCTGAGGATATGCAGGGGATGATCCCAATCTTTTGGTATTGGTTCAGACTCGATTTGTGACCCAGTATGTGGTCTATTCCGGAGAAAGTTCCATGGGCACTTGAGAAGAATGTGTATTCAGTTGAGTTTGGATGTAAAGTTCTGTAGATATCTGTGAAATCCATCTGGTCCAGTGTATCATTCAAAGCTCTCGTTTCTTTGGAGATGTTGTAATAGAAGACCTATCGAGGGTAGAAAGAGCTAATTGAAGTCACCAAGTATAAGTGTATTATTATCTAAATATTTCTTCACTTTGGTTATTAATTGGTTTAAATATGTGGCAGCTCCCACATTCAGGGCATATATATTGAGGATTGTTAAGTCCTCTTGTTGGATAGATCCTTTAAGTATGAGATAGTGTCCCTCCTCATCTCTCACTACAGTCTTCGGGGTAAATTTTAGTTTATCTGATATAAGGATGGCTACCCCTGTTTTCTTTTGAGGAGCATTTGAATGGTAAATGGTTCTCCAACCTTTTATTTTCAGACTGTAGGTGTTCTTCTGTCTAAAATGAGTCTCTTGTAGACAGCAAATAGATGGGTCCTGCTTTTTTATCCCATCTGAAACCCTGCGCCTTGATGGGGTCATTAAGCCGTTCACGTTCAGAGTTACTATTGACAGATATGAGTTTAGTGTCATCATGATATCTATTCAGTCCTTGTTTTTATGGATTGTTCCACTGGACTTCTTCTTAAACGGGAATTTTAAGAATTCCCCTTAAAATTTCTTGCAGAGCTGGTTTGGAGGTCACATATTTTTTCAGTTCCTGCCTGTCTTGGAAGCGCTTTATCTCTCCTTCCATTCTGAATGAGAGCCTTGCTGGATAAAGTATTCTTGGTTGCATGTTCTTCTCATTTAGGACCCTGACTATATCCTGGCAGCCCTTTCTGGCCTGCCAGGTCTCTATGGAGAGGTCTTCTTTTACCCTAATATTCCTCCCCATAAAAGTCAGGGATTTCTTGTCTCTTGCTGCTTTAAGGATCTTCTCTTTATCTTTGGAATTTGCAAGCTTCACTATTAAATATCAAGGTGTTGAACGGTTTTTATTGATTTTAGGGGGGATCTATTTTCTGGATCTGAATGCCTGTTTCCCTTCCCAGATTAGGAAAGTTTTCATCTAGGATTTGTTCAAATACATATTCTGGCACTCTGTCCTTTTTGGTGCTCTCGGGAACCCCAATTAAACGTAGGTTTTTTCTTCCTCAGGCTGTCATTTATTTCCCTTCATCTGTCTTCATGGTCTTTTAATTGTCTGTCTCTTTTTTCCTCAATTTCCCTCTTTGCCATCAACTTGTCTACTATGTCACTCACTCGTTCTTCCACCTCATTAACCCTCGTCGTTAGGACTTCTAGTTTGGATTGCATCTCATTTAATTGATTTTTAATTTCTGCCTGATTGGATCTAAATTCTGCAGTCATGAAGTCTCTTGAGTCCTTTATGCTTTTTTCTAGAGCCACCAGTAGCGGTATAATAGTGCGTCTGAATTGGCTTTCTGACATTGAATTGTAATCCAGATTTTGTAACTCTGTGGGAGAGAGGACTGTTTCTGATTCTTTCTTTTGAGGTGAGGTTTTCCTTCTAGTCATTTTGGTCAGTGCAGAGTGACCAAAAACAAGTTGTATTGGGAAAAGGAGAAAAAGAGAGAGAGAGAAGTAAAGAAAAGAGAAAAAGAAAAAAGAAAAAAGGAAGAAAAAGTAAAGAAAAATAGAAAGAAAAAGAAAGAAAGGTGAAAAAAAGGGGTGTGGGAAGCAAACAGAAATCAAAAAGATAAAAAAAAAAGACGGGGGAGTATCTTCTGCTTCTGTATACTTTAAGTTCCTTGAGTTCCCCTGGAACTTGTCCGTCTAGCTGGTCTTCTGGGGGAGGGGCCTGCTGTGCTGATTTTCGGGTGTTAGCACTTGGGGGAGCTGCTCTGCCCCCTGCCTGGTGCAGGGCTCAGTGGGGCTTGTTTACCCCGTGAGGCCCCAGGAGGAACAACCCCAGTGGCTTCGGCAACTTGGAAACCTGGATTCAGCCCCCGCAGTAACTCCGGAGCTCTCCATCTGCAGGGCTTGGAGGCCCCGGGGCGGGGCCGCTGATCTGCTCAGCTCCGGGCAGGAGCGTCCTTGCTGTCCTAGGCCCTCCCGGCCTCTGCCTGTCCCGGGGGAGACCGGATCTTGGGCCGTGTCCCGGCGCCCTGTGCTTCCGGGGCCTGCACTGTTGGATTCGCGGTCCTGGCCGCGCAGCCGCCTCTCTGCGGAGCCGCCGACCAAGCCCCTCCGAGCTGCTCCCGGGTCCGCCGTGCGCGCCGCAGCCCTTTAGGGAGCTCGCCGCACTCTCCTGGGTGCGCCGCAGGTGTCTGTTACTGTCCCAGGGAGCCTCAGGGCATCCCCGCCCTCCTGGGTCCTGCTCTAACTCCCTGCGCGGGCCTTTCCGCCGGGAAGATTGGTGCAGCTCCTGCTCCTCCGGGAAGGGGCTCTCCTGTCCTGGGGACACTCGCCCCGGCCTTAGCCCGGCTCCTCGCGGGGCCCCTCCCCCTTGGAGGCCTTTTGTTTCTTTATTTCTTTTTCCCTGTCTTCCTACCTTGATAGAAGCACGAACTCTTCTCACTGTAGCGTTTCAGCTGTTCTCTCTTTAAATCTCAGGCCGAATTCGTAGATTTTTAGGATGATTTGAAGTTTATTTAAGTAATTTGGTGGGGACAGGTGATTTGGGGACCCTACTCTTCTGCCATCTTGCCCCTCCTCCTACATAGATGAATGGAATGGAGAGTTCAGAAATAAACACAAGCTTTTATTGTAATTTTATCATGTAGAAGACAATAATATGCAAGTAGGGAAAAGACAGTCTCTTCAAGAAATGATGCTGGAAAAATTGGACAGCTACATGCAAACAAACAAACCTGGACCACTTTCTAACACCATAAACAAAAATAAACTCAAATAGGCTTGACGACATAAATGTAAGACCTGACAACATAAAATTCCCAGCAGAAAATATAGACAATAATTTCTTTGACATCAGATGTAGAAGTATTTTTCTAGATATGGCTCTTCCAGAAAGGAAAACAAAGATGAAAATAAATTATTGAACTACACCAAAATAAATTATTGAACTACACCAAAATAAAAAGATTTTGCACAGTGGGGAAAACTATCAATGAAACAAAATCACAGCCTACTGAATGGGAGAAGATATTTGCAATTTATATATCCAATCAGGGGCTAACACCTAAAATTTATGAAGAACTTATGGAAATCAACACAAAATAACCCAATTAAAGGGCAGAGGACCTGAATTGATATTTATCAAAAAAAGACATACAGAAAGCCAACAGATACATAAAAAATCAAAATCACTAATCATCAAGGAAATGAAAATCAAAATCACAATGAGAAGAACACCTGGATGGCTCACTTGGTTGAGCATTCAACTATTGATTTTTGTTCAGCTCATGATCTCAGGGTCATGAGACCAAGCCTGGTGTTGGGCTCCATGCTCAGTGCAGAATCTGCTGGAGATTCTTCCTCTCCCTATACCCCTCTCCCCTCATTTCTCTGTCTCTGTATCTCTCTCTCTCTCTTTTTCTAAAATAAATAAAGTTTTTTTTTTAAAATGACAACAAGATATCACTTTACATCTGTCAGAAGAGCTAAACCAAGAAATACAAGAAATAACTGTTGGCAAAGATGTGAAAAAAAAAAGAACTCTCATTCACTTTTGGGGGAATGCAAAGTGGTATATCCAATGTGAAAAAAAAAGTGCAGAGGCTCCCCAAAAAACTAAAAATAGAATTACCATGTGATCCTATAATTTCACTAATTAGTATTTACTCAAAGTGAACAAAAATACTAATTCAAAAAGATATATACACCCATATATTTATTGGAGCATTGTTTACAATACCAAGATATGTGTATGTATGCATACATACACACACATATGTACACTCAGAATTAAATATTCTTCAGCCATAAAATATGAGTTTTCGCTGTTTTCAACAACATGGATATCCCTAGATGATATAATACTAAGCAAAATATATCAGTCAGAGAAGACATATGCCATATGATTCCACTTATATGTGTAATTTAAGAAACAAACAAATGAAAAATAAAAAGAAACAAAAAAAAAACCCTGACTCTTAAATATAGAAAAGACCTAGTCATTGTCAGAGGTAAGATGGATGTGAAATGGGTAAAATAAGTGAAGCGAATTAAGAATACACTTATCATGATGAGCACTGAGTAATGTACAGAATTGTTGTATCATTATATTGCACACCTGAAACTAATATACCACCGTATATTAATTACTTGAATTAAAGAGAAAGATGAAGAATAAAACAGATTCTTAAATACGTTGATCAAACTGATGGCCAGAGGGGACATGGGGGGATGGGTAAAATAGATAATAGGTACATGATTGTGTATATATAAAAAGCACACAAAATGAACCTGCAGATAAATGATTAGAATTATTAATTGAGAGCTGCCTGGATGGTACAGTTGGTTAAGCATCTGACACTTGGTTTCATCTCAGGTCATGCTCTCAGGGTTGTGAGATCAAGCCCCATGCTGGGCTCCACACTCAGTGCAGAGTCTGCTTGAGACTCTCTCTCCCTCTCCCTCTCCCTCTGTCCTTCCTCCCTGCTCTTTCTCTCTAAAATATTTTTTAAAAGAATTATTAATTGAATTTAGCCAGTTCATTAGATAAAAATAAAATTAGAAAATACATTTTTGGGTTTTAAACCACACACCTTTGTCATACATCCAAAATTTCAAATAACTAAGAACATATGTAAAGAAAGTTATATGAAATTTAAACAGATAAAATTACAAAACGTTACTGAAAGAAAGTTAAAAACCATAAATAAATGGGAAGACATAATATATTCATGAAAAAAGACATATTATTTTTTAAAAAATTATATGAGATTACTAGATTCAGTTCACAGTGCTAAGACGGCAGCATAATAAGAGAATCTAGGCTCTTCTAATCTCTTGAACAGAACTAGAAACATATCAAATCATTCTAAATACCCCAGAAATCAACCTGAAGACTCACAAAACAAATTCCACAACTAAAAGGAGAGAGGACATGACATTGGAGAAATGGATTGCAGGTGGTGCAGAAAGGAGGAAACCATTGTCATGGAGAAAGGTAAAAGAGAATGGAACACATAAGGAGAACATATCCCAAAAGCCATTAGCTCGGGGGAAAAAAAAGAGGCTCTGATTTTCAGGAGCCCTTACAACTAGCAGGATTTAAAGACTGGAGTTTTAAATATCCTGACTTGGCTGGAAAAGAGTCCTGAGGGTGCTGCCCTACTCTGGGAGAAAAGGCATGCAAACAACCCTGGGATAGATAGCATGGACACTGAAGAATGCCTGGGGTAAATAGCAAGGAGATTATTGGTTTTTCTTGGTGCATGTCCCAGAGAAGTAATTTTCACAGATATGTCTCTCAAAGAACAAATGAAATACTGGTGTCATTTCCCACCCACACCACTCAACATAAATGCAGAGCCACCTGTGGAAAGCAGCTCAGCCCCAAAACTGGCTGCTTAACTTGTTTATACCAGATACCATACCTCTGCATTCTGGTGTGCCTTCCCCTCTTGGCCAAGCTAGATTCAGTCCCAGTGTGGCAGGACCCTACCCCAGAAGACTAGCACATGCCCCTGCCACACCACATCCCTAAAGCATAAAATTTTAAAGGTCATCAGGTTTGAGTGGGATAGAGCCCAGAGGGCACTGTTCTGCTCCTGGGGAGAAGGCAGACAACCTGGAGGCAGAGTGTGGAAAAATTTATCTGAACAAAGCCTGGGACACACACAGAAAAGATTATTTACTTTTCTCAGAGTTTTTCCCTGAGAAGCAGCATGCACAGAGACTGCTCTCTGTGGGGGGGTGGGGGGGTGGAAACTAGCTGGAATAATTTCCCTTCTTTGCCCTTAAAATAAAGTCAGAGCCAGCTGTGGTAAGCAGCACAGTGCCAATACAGGCTGCCTACCCTGGTTACACCAAGTCCCATATCTCTGTGCTGTGGTGCTATAGCTCTTCTTGATCAAGATTGCCTGAGTCACAGCAGCAGTCCCCTTACCCAGAAGAACAGCAGAAACCCAGGCACATACCATGTCTCCTGACCAGAGAACTCTATAAGTCTTCAGTTTTAGTGGGAGTACTATCAGGTCTCATTTAAGAAGCAGAAAACAGCATACCTAGGTAAAACTGGCCACATTCTGGCCAAGAAACAAGTACTACCTACTCCACACAAGGAAAGCCTCTGCAGACGACTAGGCTAAGGGATAAAGCAGCCAAAACACAACAGCAGAGTGCATGTAGCACACACCAGAGACACTCCTTGAAGTTCTAGACTGTGAACATTATATGACCTCTTCTACATAAAGCCATTGCTCTCACAATCAAGAAACATAACAGTCTTTTCTAAGACAGAGAAGACAGAAACTTAGACTAAATGCCAAGATGGAGGGATTCATACCAAATGAAAGAACAAGTTAAGGTCACACAGAGAGAAGTAAGCAAAACAGATATAAGTAACATGTTTATGGAGAATTTAAAGCAACAATCATAAGGATATTTGCTGGGCTTCAGAAATAAATGGAAGACATCAGTGAGGCCTTTACAGCAGATAAGAGAGTTAAAAAAAACATCACTCAGGAATGAAAAATGCAATAACTGAGATTCCAAAAATGCTTGGTGCAATAACCACAGGATAGAAAAGCAGAAGAATGAATAAGTGATATAGAATATAAAATAATGGAAAATAATGAACCTGAACAAAAGAGAGAAAGAATTATGGAACATGAGAATAGACTCAGGGAACTCAGTGAATCCATAAAATGTAATAACATCATATTATAAGAGTCCCAGAAAAAGAAGAGAGAGAAAAGGAGGTCAAAAATTTCTTTGAGGAAATAATAGCTGAAAACTTCCCTAATCTGAGGAAAGCAACCAACATCCAGATCCAGGAATCACAGAAAATTGCCATCAAAATTAACAAAAGAAAGTAAAGAATGGACAAATTGCAATTAAATTAGCAAAATATAGAAAGAAAAAAAAAGAAAAAATCTTAAAATAAGCAATACAAAAGCTGACTCTAATGTACAAGGGAATACCCATAAGGCAAGCCACAGATGTCTCAAAAGAAACTTGACAAGCCAAAGAGGAGAGGCATGACATATTCAACATGAAGAATGGGAAAACTCCTCAGCCAGGAATATTCTATCCAGAAAGTCCACCTTGCAGAATAGAAGGAGAGATAAATAGTTTCCCAGACAAACAAGAAATAAAGAAGTTCTTGACCACTAAACTAGCCTTGCAATAAATCTTAAAGGAGACTGTTTAAGTGGAAAAGAAAGATCAAAAATGACAAAGAAAGAAACAGGGAAAAATCTCAAGAAACAATGACAAAACAAGAATTACAATGGCAATAAATACATATCTACCAATAATTATTCTGAATGGAAATGGATTCCAATCAAAAGACATAGGGTGGGTACCCCGGGTGGCTCAGTGGTTTAGTGCTGCCTTCAGCCCAGGGCCTTATCCTGGAGACCCCGGATCAGGTCCCGCATCAGGCTCCCTACATGGAGCCTGCTTTTCCCTCTGCCTGTGTCTATGCCTCTCTCTCTCTCTCTCTCTCTCTCTCTCTCATGAATAAATAAATTAAATCTTAAAAAAGATATAGGATGTCAGAATGGATGAAAAAAAAGAAAAAAGGGGGGATGGGGCAAGATGGAGGAAGACTAGGGTCCCCAAGTCACCTGACCCCACAAAATTACCTAGATAACTTTCAAATCATCCTGAAAACTTACGAACTCGGCTTGAGATTTAAAGAGAGAACAGCTGGAACACTATAGTGAGAAGAGTTCAGGCTTCTATCAAGGTAGGAAGACCGGGGGGGGGAGAGAAATAAACAAAAGACATCCAAGGGGGGGGGGCCCACGAAGAGCCAGGCTAAGGCAACACCGTGAGCGCCCCCAGGAGAGGAAAGCCCTGACCCGGAGAAGTAGGAGATTCACCAATCTTCCCGGAGGGAAAGGCACTAGCAGGGAGTTGGAGCAGGATCCCAGGAGGGGCTAGGATGCCCTCAGGCTCCTGGGGACACTAATAGAGGACCTGTGCCACGGGGAGAGCTTGCCACATCCCCCGGCCAAGCTCCCTAAAGGGCTGGAGCGCACTCCTCCTGGCTGGACCGGGAGCAGCCCGGGGTGGCTCCAGTGGCAGATCCACGCTGAGGGAGCTGCGCACCCCAGAACGCAATTCCAACAGTGCAGACCCAGGAGCACAGGGTGCCGGGGCACACAGCCCAAGATCCAGCGCTTCCCCCGGGACAGGTAGAGGCTGGGAGGGCACAGAACAACAAGGACACTCCTGCCGTCGGGTGGCCCCGAGGTGAGCACATCAGCGGTCCCCACCCCCAGAGCATCCAGGCCCCTGCAAACTGAGTCCAGTAGTTACTGCAGGATCTGACTCCAGGGCTGGAGAGCTGGCCGCCACCACTGTTGTTCCTCCTGGGGCCTCACAGGATAAACAATCCCCACTGAAACTCACAGTGGCCTCACCGGATAAACAGGTTAAACAACTTTCACTGAGCCCTGCAACAGGAAGGGGGCTGAGCAGCTCCCTCAAGTGCTGAAACCTGAGAACCAGAACAGCAGGCCCCTACCCCAGAAGACCAGCCAGAAGAACAGTGGAAAAACAAATTATTGACCAAGCAGCACTGGAAAGTTCCAGGGGAAGTCAAGGGATTTAGAGTATACAGAATAAGAGGATACTCCCCATTGTTTTTGGTTTTCTGTTTGCTTTCCCCCCGTTTTTTTTTTCTTTATTTCTCTTCTTTTTTATCCTTCCTTTTTTCTTTTTCTTTTCTTCTTTCTCATCTCTCTTTTCTACCTTATCCGAATACAACTTGTTTTTGGCCACTCTGCACTGAGAAAAATGACTACAAGGAAAAACTCACCTCAAAAGAAACAATCAGAAACAGTCCTATCTCCCACAGAGTTACAAAATTTGCATTAAATTCAAGCTAATGGTGGCTCTAGAAAAAAGCATAAAGGACTCGAGAGACTTCATGACTGCAGAATTTACAGCTAATCCTGCAGATATTAAAAATTAATTAAATGAGATGCAATCGACACTATAGGTCCTAACGACGAAGGTTAACGAGGTTGAAGAAAGAGTGAATGACATAGAAGACAAGATTATGGCAAAGAGGGAATCTGAGGAAAAAAGACAAACAATTAAAAGATCAAGAGGATAGATTAAGGGAAATAAATGACCAGCTGAGGAAGAAAAACCTATGTTTAATTGGGGTTCCCAAGGGGGCCAAAAGGGACAGAGGTCCAGAATATATATTTGAACAAATCATAGCTGAGAACTTTCCTAATCTGAGAAGGGAAACAGGCATTCAGATCCAAGAAATAGAGAGATCCCCCCTAAAATAGTAAAAACCGCTCAACACCTCGACATTTAATTGTGAAGCTTGCAAATTCCAAAGATAAAGAGAAAATCCTTAAAGCAGCAAGAGATAAGAAATCTCTAACTTTTATGGGGGAAAATATTAGATTAACACCAGACCTCTCCACAGAAACCTGGCAGGCCACAAAAGGCTGGAAGGCTATATTTAGGGTCCTAAATGAGAAGAACATGCAGCCAAGAATACTTTATCCACCAAGGCTCTCATTCAGACTAGAAGGAGAAATAAACAGCTTCCAAGACAGGCAGACACTGAAAGAATGTGACCAACAAACTGACTCTGCAAGAAATATTAAAGGGGACCCTGTAAAAGAAAGAGGAAGTCCAAGGAAACAATCCACAAAAACAGGGATTTAAAAGGTATCACTATGACACTAAATACATACCTTTCAATAGTAACTCTGAACGTATTGACATTAATTAATTAATTAATTGGCTTAAGGACCCCATTAACAGACGAAGCGTTTCAGACTGGATAAAAAAGTGGGATGCCTCTAATTTCTGTCTACAAGAGAATCATTTTAGACAGAAGGACACCTACAGCCTAAAAATAAAAGATTGGAGAACCATGTACCATTCAAATGCTCCTCAAAAGAAAGCAGGAGTAGCCATCCTTATATCAGATAAACTAACGTTTATCCCGAAGACTGTACTGAGAGATGAAGACGGAAACTATATCATACATAAAGGATCTATCCAACAAGAGGAATTAACAAATCATCAATATATATGCCCCAATTGTGGGACCTGCCAAATATATCAATCAATTAATACCCAAAGTGAAGACATAGTTAGATAATAATACAATTATACTTGGTGACTTCCGTCCAGCCCTTTCTACACTTGATAGTTCTTCTAAGTAAAACATCTCCAAAGAAACAAGAGCTTTAAATGATACACTGGACCAGTTGAATTTCACAGATATTTACAGAACTTTTTATTCAAATGCAACTGAATACACATTCTTCTCAGGTGCACATGGAACTTTCTCCAGAAAGACCACACACAGGGTCATAAATCAGGTCTTAATGGATAACAAAAGATTGGGATCGTCACCTGTGTATTTTCAGGCCACAATGCTTTGAAATTAGAACTAAATCCCAAAAAGAAGTTAGGAAAGATTTCACACACGTGGAGGTTAAGGACCATCCTGCTCAAAAATGAAAGGGTCAACCGGGAAATTAAGGAAGAATTAAGAAGATTCCTGGAAACTAATGAGAATGAAAATACAACCATTCAAAATCCTTGGGATACAGCAAAAGTAGTCCTGCGGGGAAAATACATCACAATACAAGCATCAATCCAAAAACTGGAAAGAACTCCAATACAAAAGTAACCTTGCACCTAAAGGAGCTAGAGAAAAAACAGCAAATACATCCTACACCCAGCAGCAGAAGAAGAGAGGTAATAAAGATTTGTGCAGAACTCAATGAAATAGAGTCCAGAACTGTGGAACAGATCAACAAAACCAGGAGTTCATTGATTGAAATAATTAATACGATAGATAAACCATTAGCCAGCCTTATTATAAAGAAGAGAGAAAAGACTCAAATTAATAAAATCATTAATGAGAAAGGAGAGATCACCACCAACACCAAGGAAATACAAACGACTTTAAAAGCACATTATGAGCAGCTATATGCCAATAAATCAGATAATCTAAATGGATGCACTTCTGGAAAAACCACAAACTCCCAAAACTGGAACAGGAAGAAATAGAAAACGTGACAGGCCAATAACCAGGGAGGAAAATGAAACAGTCCTCAAAAAGCTCCCAAGACACAGAAGTCCATGGCCAGATGGCTTCCCAGGGGAATTCTATCAAACGTTTAAAGAAGAAACCATACATATTCTACTAAAGCTGTTTGGAAAGATAGAAAGAGATTGAATACTTCCAAACTCGTTCTATGAGGCCAACATCACCTTAATTCAAAAAGTAGACAAAGAGCCCACCAAAAAGGAGAATTATAGGCCAATATCCCTGATGAACATGGATGCAAAAATTCTCAACAAGATACTAGCCATTGGATACAACAACACATTGAGACGATTATTCACCATGACCAAGTGGGATTTATCTCCGGGATGTAAGGCTGATTCAACACTCATATAACAATCAATGTAATTCATCATTTCAGCAAGAGAAAAACCAAAAAACATAGGATCCCCTCAATAGATGCAGAGAAAGCATTTGACAAAATACAGCATCCATTCCTGATCAAAACTCTTCAGAGTGTAGGGATAGAGGGAACATTCCTCAACATCTTAAAAGCCATCTACAAAAAGCACACAGCAAATATAATTCTCAATGGGGAAGCACTGGGAGCCTTTCCCCTAAGATCAGGAACAAGACAGGGATGTCCACTCTCACAACTGCTATTCAGCATAGTACTGGAAGTCATACCCTGGGCAGTCAGACAACAAAAAGAAATAAAAGTCATTCAAATGGGCAAAGAAAATGTCAAACTCTCCCTCTTCGCAGATGACATGATACTCTACTTAAAAAACCCAAAAGACTCCACCCCAAGATTGCTAGAGCTCATCCAGCAATTTGGCAGTGTTACGGGATACAAAATCAATGCCCAGAAGTCAGTGGCATTTCAATACACTAACATTGAGACTGAAGAATGAGAAATTAAGGAGTCACATCCCATTGACAATTAGACACAAAAGCATAAGATACCTAGGAATAAACCTAACCAAAGAGGTAAAAGATCTATACCCTATCAACTATAGAAAAGTTCTGAAAAAAATTTGGAAGACACAAAGGGATGGAAAAATATTCCATGCTCATGGATTGGCAGAATTAATATTGTGAAAATGTCAATGTTACCCAGGGCAATTTACAAGTTTAATGCAATCCCTATCAAAATACCATGGACTTTCTTCAGAGAGTTAGAACAAATTATTTTAAGATGTGTGTGGAATCAGAAAAGACCGTGAATAGCCAGGGGAATTTTAAAAAAGAAAACCATAGCTGGGGGCATCACAATGCCAGATTTCAGGTTGTACTACAAAGCTGTTGTCATCAAGACAGTGTGGTACTGGCACAAAAACAGACACATAGATCAATGGAACAGAATAGAGAATCCAGAAGTGGACCTTCAACTTTATGGTCAACTAATATTCGATAAAGGAGGAAAGACTATCCATTGGAAGAAAGACCGTCTCTTCAATAAATGGTGCTGGGAAAATTGGACATCCACATGCAGAAGAATGAAACTAGACCACTCTCTTGCACCATACACAAAGAGCAAATCAAAATTGATGAAAGATCTAAATGTGAACCATGATTCCATCAACATCCTAGAGGAGAACACAGGCAACACCATTTTTGAACTTGACCACAGTAACTTCTTGCAAGATACATCCACGAAAGCAAAAGAAACAAAAGAATAAATGGACTATTGGGACTTCATAAAGATAAGAAGCTTTTGCACAGCAAAGGATACAGTCAACAAAACTAAAAGACAACCTACAGAATGGGAGAAGACATTTGCAAACGACGTATCAAATAATGGGCTAGTATCCCAGACCTATAAAGAACTTATTAAGATCAACTGCAAAGAAACAAACAATCCAATCATGAAATGGGAAAAAGACATGTACAGAAATCTCACAGAGGAAGACGTAGACATTGCCAATAAGCACATGAGAAAATGCTCTGCATCACTTGCCATCAGGGAAATACAAATCAAAACCACAATGAGATACCACCTCACACCAGTGAGAATGGGAAAATTAACAAGGCATAAAACAACAAATGTTGGAGAGGATGTGGAGAAAGGAGAACCCTCTTGCACTGTTGTTGGGAATGTGAACTGGTGCTGCCACTCTGGAGAACTGTGTGGAGGCTCCTCAAAGAGTTAAAAATAGATCTGCCCTATGACCCAGCAATTGCACTGCTAGGGATTTACCCCAAAGATATAGATGCAGTGAAGCACCGGGTCCCCTGCGCCCCGATGTTTATAGCAACAATGTCCACAGTAGCCAAACTGTGGAAGGAGCCTCGGTGTCCATTGAAAGAGGAACGGATAAAGAAGATGTGGTTTATGTTCAATGGAATATTACTCAGCCATTAGAAACGACAAATACCCACCATTTGCTTCAACGTGGATAGACCTGGAGGGTATTATACTGAGTGAAATAAGTCAATCTGAGAAAGACAAACATTATATGGTCTCATTCTTTTGGGGAATATAAAAAATAGTGAAGGGAATAAAGGGGAAAGGAGAAGAAATAGTGGGAAATATCAGAAATGGAGACAGAACATGAAATACTCCTAACTCTGGGCAATGAACTAGGGGTGGTAGAAAGGGAGGTGGGTGGGGGGCGGGGGTGACTGGGTGATGGGCACTGAGGGGGGCATTTGATGGGATGAGCACTGGGTGTTATTCTGTATGTTGGCAAATTGAACACCAATGAAAAATAAATTTATAAAAAAAGGAAAAAAAGCACCAAAATCCATCTATATGTTTCCTACAAGATACTCATTTTAGACGCAAAGACATATGCAGAGTAAATGTGAGGGGATGTAGAAATATTTTTGGTGGGCGGATGTAGAAATATTTATCATGCAAATTAACTTTAACGGAAGCCAGAGTAGCAATACTTTTATTGGACACACAGGACTTTAAGGCAATGACTGTAATAAGAGTTGAATAAAAACACTATATCAGAATAAAAGAGACAATCCAATGAGAAAATCTAACAATTTTAATATTTATGCTACAACTTGGGAGCACCCAAATTTATATATCAATTAATAACAAACATAAAGAAACTCATTGATAATAGTACAGTAATAATAAGGGTCTTTAATATACTGCTTATATCAGTGCACAATCATGAATGCAGAAAATTAATCAGGAAATAATGAATTTGAATAACACACTGGACCAGATGGACTTAACAGACATATTCAGAACAATCCATCCAAAAGCAGCAATATACACATTGTTTTCATGTACACATGGGACCTTCTGCAGAAGAGATCACATACTAGGTCACAAAATAGGCCTTGACAAGTACAATAAAACTGATATCATACCATGCATATTTTCTGACCACAATACTATGACTTGAAGTCATCCACAAGAAAAAATTTGGAAAGACTACAAATAGATGGATATTAAACAATATGGTGTTATACAATGAATGGGTGAACCAACGAATTAAACAAGAAATAACAAAATAAATGGGAGCAAAAGAAAATGAAAATACACTGGTCCAAAACCTTTGGGATGCAGCAAAAGTGGTCCTAAGATGGAAGTACATTGCAATATAGGCTTACCTCAAGAAGCAAGAAAAATCTCAAATCAGCTGACCTTACACATAAAGGATCTAAAAAAGAACAAAAAACAAAGCCTAAAGCAATCAAAAAAGAGGAAATAATAATGATTAGAGCAGAAGTAAATGATAAATTATAAAAAGAAGAGAGCAATGAACGTAGCAGCGATTTATTGAAAAAAAAATAATGAAATTGATTAAACCCCTAAGCAGACTCATCAAAAAGAAAAGTGAATAATGAATAAAATTACAAACAAGAGTGGAAAAAACAACATCAGAAAAACAATTTAAGAGAAAATATGAAAAACTATGAGAAGAAATTATACCACCTAAATAAAATTGATAAATTCCAGAATCATGTAAACTACCAAAATTGAAACAAGAAGAAATATAAAACTTGAACAGACCAAAAACCACACAAGAAATTCAATCAGTAATGAAAAATCTCCCAACAAGTGAAAGAACAGGCAAATATGGCTTCCCTGGGGAATTCCATCAATCATTTAAAGAGTTAATACATATCCTTCTCAAGCTGTTCCAAATAATGGAAATGTACTTAAAATTTCCAAATTCAATCTAGGAGGCCAGCATTATGCTGATACCAAAACCAGATAAAGATTCCACTAAAAAAAGAAATCCGTAAGCCAATATACCTGATGAACACGGGTATAAAAATCCTCAATAAAATACTATAAATAAACTAAAACAGTACATTAAAAGAATCATTTTCCACCCTGAAGTGGGATTTATTTCTGCACTGCAATTGTGGTTCAAGGTTTGCAAAACAATCAAGATGATAGACCATGTTTATAAAAGAAACGATAAGAACCATATTATCCTCCCAATACATGCAGAAAAAAATATGTTACAAAGTACAACATTCATTCATGATAAAAATCTTCAACAAAGTAGGGATAGAGTAAACATACCTCAACATAATAAAGGCCAAATAAGAAGAACCACAGCAAATAGCATCCTTAATTGGAAAAAGCTAGATTTCCCTCTACAATGAGGAGTAAGACAGGGATGACCGCTGTCACAAGTGTTACTTAACATAGTATGGGAAGTCCTAGGTACTACAGCACTCAGACACACAAAGAAATAATATGCATCCAAATTAGTAGAGGAAGTCAAAATTTCACAATTTGCAGATGACATGATTCCCTATGTAGAAAACCCAAAATGTTCCATAAAAAAATAGCTAGAAAAGATACACAAATTCAGTAAAGTTGCAGCATAAAAAAATCAATGTACAGAAATCTTTGCATTTCTATACAAAAATATGAAGCAGCAAAAAAGGAACTCAAGGGAACAATCCCACTTTAAATTGCACCAAAACCCATAAAATACCTACAAATGAATCTAACCAAAGAGGTAAAGGGTCTATAATCTGAAAATCATAGAAAACGTATGAAAGAAATCGAGGAAGACACAAAGAAATGGAAAAAAAAAACCATACTCATAAATTGGAATAATAAATATTGCTAACATGTCTATGCTACCCAAAACAATCTACACATTCAATGCAATCTCTACCAAAATAACATCAGCCTTTTTTCATAGAGATAAAACAAATAATCCTAAAATTTGTATGGAGCCAGAAAAGACCTCAAATAGCCAAAGAGAGGTTAAAAAAGAAAAGCAAAGCTACAAACATCACAATTCTGGAATACAATCTGTATTACAAAGCTGTAATCATCAAGGCAGTATGGTACTGGCACAATATCAGACAAATGGATCAATGGAACAGAATAGAGAACTCAGAAATAGACAATCAACTCCATGGTCTACTAACCTTCAACAAGGTAGGAAAGGATATCCAATGGTAAAAAAACAATCTCTTCAATAAATGGTGTTGGAAAAAATGGACATCCACATGCAGATAGTGAAAGTGGACCTCATTAATACATCATATACAAAAATAAAAATAAAATGGATGAAATACCTGAGTGTGAGACAAACATCCTTCAAAATCCTGGAGGAAAACACAGCAGCAACCTCTTTGACCACAACTGCAGCAATGTGTTGCTAGACACGTATCCAAAGACAAGAGAAACAAAGGAAAAATAAAATATTGGGACATCATCTAGATAAAAAACTTTCCACAGCAAAGGAAAAAGCCAATAAAACTAAAAGGCGGGATCCCTGGGTGGCGCAGCGGTTTGGCGCCTGCCTTTGGCCCAGGGCGCGATCCTGGAGACCCGGGATCGAATCCCACATCGGGCTCCCGGTGCATGGAGCCTGCTTCTTCCTCCGCCTGTGTCTCTGCCTCTCTCTCTCTCTCTCTCTCTGTGACTATCATAAATAAATTAAAAAAATTTAAAAAAAAAAAAAAAACTAAAAGGCAATCTATGAAATGTGAGAAGATATTTGTAAGTACTTTATCAGACTCAGGGTTAGTATCCAAAGAGTATAAAGACTTTATCAAACTCAACCCCCAAAAAATGAATAATCCAGTCAAGAAATTGGCAGAAGACATGATAGATATCTCCAAAGAAGCCATTTAAATGGCCAACAGATACATGAAAAAAATGACCAACATCACTTGGCATGAGAAGAATATAAATCAAAATTACAATGCATGTGTTCTCCTCCAGGATTTTGATGGAATCTTGTCTCACATGTAGATCTTTCATCCATTTTGAATTTATCTTTGTGTATGGTGAAAGAGAGTGGTCTAGTTTCATTCATCTGCATGTGGATGTCCAATTTTCCCAGCACCATTTATTGAAGAGACGGTCTTTCTTCCAATGGATAGTCTTTCCTACTTTGTCGAATACTAGTTGACCAAAAAGTTGAGGGTCCACTTCTGGATTCTCTATCCTGTTCCATTGATCTATGTGTGTGTTTTTGTGCCAGTACCACACTGTCTTGATGACCACAGCTTTGTAGTACAACCTGAAATCTGGCATTGTGATGCCCCCAGCTATGGTTTTCTTTTTTAAAATTCCCTTGGCTATTCGGGGTCTTTTCTGATTCCACACAAATCTTAAGATGAATTGCTCCAACTCTGTGAAGAAAGTCCATGGTATTTTGATAGGGATTGCATTAAACGTGTAAATTGCCCTGGGTAACATTGACATTTTCACAATATTAATTCTGCCAATCCATGAGCATGGAATATTTTTCCAGCTCTGTGTCTTCCTCAATTTCTTTCAGAAGTGTTCTACAGTTTTGAGGGTATAGATCCTTTACCTCTTTGGTTAGGTTTATTCCTAAGTATCTTTCTTATGCTTTTGGGTGCAATTGTAAATGGGATTGACTCCTTAATTTCTCTTTCTTCAGTCTCATTGTTAGTGTATAGATATGCCACTGACTTCGGGGCATTGATTTTGTATCCTGCCACACTGCCAAATTGCTGTATGAGTTCTAGCAATCGGGGGATGGAGGCTTTTGGGTTTTCTATGTAGAGAAAAGGGAACCCTCTTACACTGCTG
Organism: Vulpes lagopus; assembly: GCF_018345385.1. Lineage (NCBI taxonomy): Eukaryota > Metazoa > Chordata > Mammalia > Carnivora > Canidae > Vulpes > Vulpes lagopus. Next base: position 62,743,131 of record NC_054848.1, on the reverse strand, counting down.
GTGGGAATGTGAAATGGTGCAGCCACTCTGGAAAACTGTGTGGAGGTTTCTCAAAGAGTGAAAAATAGACCTGCCCTATGACCCAGCAATTGCACTGTTGGGGATTTACCCCAAAGATACAGATGCAATGAAACGCCGGAACAACTGGACCCTGATGTTTATAGCAGCAGTGTCCACAATAGCCAAACTGTGGATGGAGCCTCAGTGTCCATCGAAAGATGAATGGATAAAGAAGATGTGGTTTATGTATACAATGGAATATTACTTAGCCATTAGAAACGACAAATACCCACCATTTGCTTCAACGTGGATGGACCTGGAGGGTATTATGCTGAATGAAATAAGTCAATCAGAGAAGGACAAACATTATATGGTCTCATTCATTTGGGCAATATAAATAATAGTGAAAGGTAATAGAAGGGAAGGGAGAAGAAATGGGTAGGAAATATCAGAAAGGAAGACAGAACATAAAGACTCCTAACTCTGGGAAACGAACTAGGGGTAGTAGAAGGGGAGGAGGGTGGGGCGTGGGGGTGAATTGGTGCACTGAGGGGGGCACTTGACAGAATGAGCACTGGGTGTTATTTTGTATGTTGGCAAATTGAACACCAATAAAAAAATAAATTTATTATTAAAAAAAACAAAAACAATATTACAATGCAGTACCACCTCACACTGGTCAGAATGGCTAAAATGAACAACTGAGGAAACGAGATGTTGGTGAGATGTCAGAGAAAAGTGAACTGTCTCACACTGTTGATGGCAATGATAACTGGTGCAGCTACCCTGGAAAACAGTATGTAGCTACCTCAAACATTCAAAAATAGAGCTACCCTATGAACCAGAAATTGCACTAATAGGTGTTTAATTTTTTAAAAAAGAATTTATTTATTTATTCATGAGAGATACACAGAGAGAGGCAGAGACAGAGGTAGAGAAAGAAGCAGGCTTCTAGGTTTTTTTTTTAATTTGATTATTTATTTATTTATTTTTATTATTTATTTGATTTTATTTTTTGTTTATTTTTTATTGGAGTTCGATTTGCCAACATATAGTGTAACACCCAGTGCTCAACCCATCAAGTGCCTTGCTCAGTGCATCCATTCTTTGAGATTGCCTAATTTATTGGCATATAATACGTTTTTAAAATCATTTGTATTTCCTTGGTATTAGTTGTGATATCTTCTCTTTCACTCATGATTTTATTAATTTGAGTCTTTTCTCTTTTCTTTTTAATAAGGCTGGCTAGTAGTATATCTATCTTATTAATTCTTTCAAAGAACAAACTCCCGGTCTTGTTGATCTGTTCTACTTGTTCTGTTCTCTATTGCATTGAGTTCTGCTTGAATCTTTATTATCTCTCTTCTGCTTGGTGTAGGTTTTATTTGCTGTTCTTTATCCAGCTCCTTTAGGTGCAAGATTAGCTTGTGTATTTCAGTCTTTTTCCATTTTTTTGATGGATGCTTTTATTGCAATGTATTTCCCTCTCAGGACTGTTTTAGGTGTATCCCAAAGATTTTGAACAGTTGTATCTTCATTTTCATTAGTTTCCATGAATCTTTTAAATTCTTCTCTAAATTCCTGTTTGATCCATTCATCTTTTAGCGGATGATCTTTAACCTCCACATGTTTGAGTTCCTTTCAATTTTCTTCCTGTGATGGAGCTCTAGTTTCAAAATCAGCACAACAGGCCCTCCCCCAAAAGACCAGCTAGACGAACAGTGGAAGAACAAATTATTGACCAAGCAGCACTGGAAAGTTCCAGGGGAAGTCAAGGGACTTACAGTATACAGAATCAGAGGATACTACCATTTTTTTTTTTCTTTTTGATTTCGGTTTGCTTCCCCCCACTTGTTTTTAGTTTTTCTTTCTTTTTTATCTCTTTTTCTTCTCTTTTTAAATTCTTTTTCTCTCTTTTTTTCTTCCCCTTTTCTTTTTTTCTTTTCTTCTTTCTCTTCTCTCTGTTTCCCCTTTTACCAATGCAACTTATTTTTGGCCACTCGGCACTGAGCAAAATGACTAGAAGGAAAACCTCACCACAAAAGAAAGAATCAGAAATAGTCCTCTCTCCCACAGAGTTACAAAATCTGGATTACAATTCAAAGTCAGAAAGCCAATTCAGAAGCACTATTATAAATCTACTGGTGGTACAGAAAAAAGTAAAAAGGACTCAAGAGACTTCATGACTGCAAAATTTAGATCTAATCAGGCAGAAATTAAAAATCAATTGAATGAGATGCAATATAAAGTAGAAGTCCAAACGACAAGGGTTAAAGAGGTGGAAGAACGAGTGAATGACATAGAAGACAAGTTGATGGCAAAGAGGGAAACTGAGGAAAAAATAGACAAGCAATTAAAAGATCATGAGGATAGATTAAGGGAAATAAGTGACAGCCTGAGGAAGAAAAATCTATGTTTAATTGGGGTTCCCGGGGGCACCGAAAGGGACAGAGGTCCGGAATAAGTATTTGAACAAATCCTAGCTGAAAACTTTCCTAATCTGGGAAGGGAAACAGGCATTCAGATCCAGGAAATAGAGAGATCCCCCCTAAAATCAATAGAAACCGTTCAACATCTTGACACTTAATAGTGAAGCTTGCAAATTCCAAACATAAAGAGAAGATCCTTAGAGAAGCAAGAGACAAGAAATCCCTAAATTATATGGGGAGGGGTATTAGGTTAACAGCAGACCTCTCCACAGAGACCTGACAGGCCAGAAAGAGCTGGCAGGATATATTCAGGGCCCTAAATGAGAAGAACACGCAGCCAAGAATGCTTTATCCAGCAAGGCTCTCATTCAGAATGCAAGGAGAGATAAGGAGCTTCCAAGGCAGGCAGGATCTGAAAGAATATGTGAAATCCAAACAACCCCTGCAAGAAATTTTAAGGAGGACTCTTAAAATTCCCTTTAAGAAGAAGTCCAATGGAACAATCCACAAAAACAAGGACTGGATAGATATCATGATGACACTAAACTCATATCTTTCAATAGTAACTCTGAAAGGGAATGGGCTTAATGACCCCATCAAAAGGCTCAGAGTGTCACACTGGATAAAAAAGCAGGACCTATCTATTTGCTGTCTGCAAGAGACTCATTTTAGACAGAAGGACACCTACAGCCTAAAATAAAAATCTGGAGAACCATTTACCATTCAAATGGTCCTCAAAAGAAACCTGGGGTAGCCATCCTTATATCAGAAAAAAATAATTACCCCAAAGAATGTAGTGAGAGTTGAAGAGCGACACTATATCATACTTAAAGGATCTATCCAACAAGAGGAATTAACAATCATCAATATATACGCCCAAAAGGTGGGACCTGCCAAATATATCAATCAATTAATAACCAAAATTAAGACATACTTAGATAATAATACACTTATACTTGGTGATTTCTATGTAGAACTTGCTATACTCCACAGGTCATCTAAGCACAACATCTCCAAAGAAACGAGAGCTTTAAATGATGCACTGGACCAGATGGATTTCACAGATATCTACAAAACTTTACATCCAAACGCAACGGAATACACATTCTTCTCAAGTGCACATGGAAAGTTCTCCAGAATAGACAACATACTGGGTCACAAATCAGGTATGAACCGAAACCAAAGATTGAGATCGTCCCCTGGGTATTCTCAGACCATAATGCCTTCAAATTGGAACTAAGTCACAAAAGGAGTTTAGAAGGACTTCAAACACGTGGAGGTTAAGGTCCATTGCTAAAAGATGAAAGGGTCAACCAGGAAATTAGGGAGGAATTAAAAAGATAATGGAAACTAATGAGAATGAAGATACAACTGTTCAAAATCTTTGGGATGCAGCAAAAGCAGTCCTGAGGGGGAAATACATCGCAATACAGGCATATATTCAAAAACTGGAAAGAACTCAAATACAAAGGCTAATCATACACCTAAAGGAGCTAGAGAAAAAACAGCAAATAGATCCTACATCCAGCAGAAGAAGAGAGTTAAAAAAGATTCGAGCAGAACTCAACGAAATTGAGACGAGAAGAACTATGGAACAGGTCAACAAAACCAGGAGTTGGTTCTTTGAAAGAATTAATAAGATAGATAAACAATTGCCCAGCCTTATTAAGAAGAAGAGAGGGGATCCCTGGGTGGTGCAGCAGTTTAGTGCCTGCCTTTGGCCCGGAGTGTGATCCTGGAGACCCGGGATCGAATCCCACATCGGGCTCCCTGCATGGAGCCTGCTTCTCCCTCTGCCTATGTCTCTGCCTCTGTCTCTCTCTCTCTCGCTCGCTCTCTGTGTGACTATCATGAATAAATATATAAAATCTTTAAAAAAAAAAAGAAGAGAGGGAAGACTCAAATTAATGAAATCATGAATGAGAAAGGATAGATCACTACCACACCAAAGAAATACAAATGATTTTAAAAACATATTATGAACAGCTATACGCCAATAAATTAGGCAATCTAGAGAAATGGACGCATTCCTGGAAAGCCACAAACTACCAAAACTGGAACAGGAAGAAACAGAAAACCTAAAAATGCTAATAACCAGGAAGGAAATTGAAGCAGTCATCAAAAACGTCCCAAGACACAAAAGTCCAGGGCCAGATGGCATCCCAGGGGAATTCTACCAAACGTTTAAAGAAGAAACCATACCTACTCTACTAAAGCTGTTTGGAAAGATAGAAAGAGATGGAGTACGTCCAAATTCATTCTGTGAGGCCTGTATCACCTTAATTCCAAAACCAGACAAAGACCCCACCAAAAAGGAGAATTGAAGACCAATATCCCTGATGAACATGGATGCAAAAATTCTCAACAAGATACTAGCCAATAGGATCCAACAGTACGTTAAGAAAATTATTCACCATGACCAAGTAGGATTTATCCCCGGGACACAAGGCTGGATCAACCCTTGTAAAACAATCAATGTGATTCATCATATCAGCAGGAGAAAAACCAAGAACCATAGGATCCTCTCAATAGATGCAGAGAAAGCATTTGACAAAATACAGCATCCATTCCTGATAAAAACACTTCAGAGAGTAGGGATAGAGGGAACTTTCCTCGACATCTTAAAAGCCATCTACAAAAAGCCCACAGCAAATATCATTCTCAATGGGGAAGCACTGGGAGCCTTTCCTCTAAGATTAGGAACAAGACAGGGATGTCCACTCTCACCACTGCTATTCAACATAGTACTGGAAGTCCTAGCCTCAGCAATCAGACAACAAAAAGATATTAAAGGCATTCAAATTGGCAAATAAGTAGTCAAACTCTCCCTCTTCAAGGATGACATGATACTCTACATAGAAAACCCAAAAAGCCTCCACCCCAAGATTGCTAGAACTCATACAGCAATTTGGTAGTGTGGCAGGATACGAATTCAATGCCCAGAAGTCAGTGGCATTTCTTTACAATAACAATGACACTGAAGAAAGAGAAATTAAGGAGTCAGTCCCATTTACAATTGCACCCAAATGCATAAAATAGCTAGGAATAAACTTAACCAAAGAGGTAAAGGATCTATACCTTCAAAACTATAGAAGACTTCTGAAAGAAATTGAGGAAGACACAAACAAATTGAAAAATATTCCATGCTCATGGATTGGCAGAAATAATATTGTGAAAATGTCAATGTTATCCAGGGCAATTTACACGTTTAATGCAATCCCTATCAAAATACCATGGACTTTCTTCAGAGAGTTAGAACAAATTATTTTAAGATTTGTGTGGAATCAGAAAAGACCCCGAATAGCCAGGGGAATTTTAAAAAAGAAAACCATAGCCTGGGGCATCACAATGCCAGATTTCAGGTTGTTCTACAAAGCTGTGGTCATCAAGACAGTGTGGTACTGGCACAAAAACAGACACATAGATCAATGGAACACAAAAGAGAATCCAGAAGTGGACCCTCAACTTTATGATCAACTAATGTTCGACAAAGGAGGAAAAATGGTCCACTGGAAGAAAGACCGTCTCTTCAATAAATGACGCTGGGAAAATTGGACTTCCACATGCAGAAGAATGAAACTAGACCACTCTCTAGCACCATAGACAAAGAGAAAACAAAATGGATGAAGGATCTAAAAGTGAGACAAGATTCCATCAAAATCCTAGAGGAGAACACAGGCAACACCCTTTTTGAACTTGGCCACAGTAACTTCTTGCAAGATACATCCAAGGCGGCAAAAGAAACAAAAGCAAAAATGAACTGTTGGGACTTCATCAAGATAAGAAGCTTTTGCACAGCAAAGGATACAGTCAGCAAAACTAAAAGACAACCTACAGAATGGGAGAGGATATTTGCAAATGACGTATCAGATAAAGGGCTAGTTTCCAAGATCTATAAAGAACTTATCAAACTCAACACCAAAGAAACAAACAATCCAATCATATAATGCACAAAAGACATGAATGGAAATCTCACAGAGGGAGACATAGGCATGGCCAACATGCACATGAGTAAATGCTCTGCATCACTTGCCATCAGGGAAATACAAATCAAAACCACAATGAGATACCACCTCACACCAGTGAGAATGGGGAAAATTAACAAGGCAGGAAACAACAAATGTTGGAGAGGATGCAGAGAGAAGGGAACCCTCTTACACTGTTCTTGGGCATGTTAACTGGTGCAGCCAGTCTGGAAAACTCTGTGGAGGTTCCTCAAAGCGTTAAAAATAGACCTGCCCTACGACCCAGCAATTGCACTGTTGGGGATTTACCCCAAAGATTCAGATGCAATGAAACGTCGAGACACCTGCACCCCGATGTTTCTAGCAGCATTGGCCACAATAGCCAAACTGTGGAAGGAGCCTCGGTGTCCATCGAAAGATGAATGGATAAAGAAGATGTGGTTTATGTATACAATGGAATATTACTCAGCCATTAGAATCGACAAATACCCACCATTTGCTTCAACGTGGATGGAACTGGAGGGTATTATGCTGAGTGAAGTAAGTCAATCGGAGAAGGACAAACAGTGTATGTTCTCATTCATTTCGGGAATATAAATAATAGTGAAAGGGAATATAAGGGATGGGAGAAGAAATGTGTGGGAAATATGAGAAAGCGAGATTGTCCATAAAGACTCCCAACTCTGGGAAACAAACTAGGGGTGGTGGAAGGGGATGAGGGCGGGGGGTGGGGGTGAGTGTGTGATGGGCACTGACGGGGGCACTTGACGGGATGAGCACTGGGTGTTATTCTGTATGTTGGTAAATTGAACTCCAATAAAAAATTAATTTATTTAAAAAATCTATTTAGGAGAGCTTCACTGGCTCAGTCAGTGTAGTATGGGACTCTTGATCCTGGGGTTGTGAGTTTGAGCTCCATGTTGGGTGTAAAGATTATTTAAAAATGAAATATTTGAAAAATAAATATCAGCTATTTTGTCCAATAGCTGGCCACATTATTGCCAGTCTGACATTCACTTGAAATGTAAATGTTTCTCCATTCCAACTTTAATCTGTAGGTATCTTTTAGTATAAAATGTGTCTCTCTCTTATATGAAGCATATAGATAGATACTGCTTTTTTGTTCTTAAATTTAGACTCGTTAGTTAATATAAAGTCTAGTACAGACTTGAAGAGTATACTTTAGTGATTCATCACTTACAGATAACACCCAGGGTTCATCACAAGTTTGATTTCCTTAATGCCTATCACCCACTTAGTCCGTCACCCCATCATAGCCCACTCAGCCCACCATCTGTTTTGTTTCTTAAATTCTACATATCAGTGAAAGTATATGGTATTTTTTTCTCTGTCTTATTTCACTTAGAAAATACACTCCAGCTCCACCCATGTCCTTGTAAATGGCTTGATTACATTCTTTTTTATGGCTATTTGTTTATTTATTTATGAGCAAGCATGAACTATAGAGAGAGAGTGAGAAGGAGAGAAAATCTGAAGACTCCATAATGAGCACAGAGCCTGATGGAGCGCTTAGTCTCACCACCACAAGATCATAACCTGAGCTTAAACCAAAAGCTGGCTCCTTAACTGACTGAGACACCCAGGTGTGCCTATATAACATCTTCTTTATCCATACATCAGTCAATGGACATTTTGTCTCTTTCTATAATTTGACTACTGTTGACGGAGCTGCTACAAATATTGCTGTGTATCTGCCCCTTTGAATCAGCATTTTTGTGCCTTTTGGATAAATACCTAGTAATACAATTGCTGGGGCATAGGGTAAATCTATTTTTAACTTTTTTTTTTAACTTTTTAAGGAACTTCCATACTGTTTTCCACAGTGGCTGCACCAGTTTGGATTCCCATCAACAGTCAAAAAGGGTTCACCTTTCCCCACATTCTCATCAACATCTGTTGTTTTTTGTTTTGTTTATTTTAGCCATTTTCACAGGTATGAGGTGGCATCTCATCGTGGTTTTGATTTGTGTTTCCCTGATGATGAAAGATGTTGAATTTCTTTTTTTTTAAGATCTTATTTATTCATTAGAGACACAGAGAGAGAGAGAGGCAGAGACACAGGCAGAGGGAGAAGCAGGCTCCACGCAGGAAGCCCGATGCGGGACTTGATCCCAGAACCCCAGGATCGCACCCCAAGCCAAAGGCAGATGCCCAACCACTGAACCACCCAGGCATCTCTGAATTTCTTTTCATGTATTTTAGGCATTTATATATCTTCCTTGGGGAAATGTCTGCTCATGTCTTCTGCACACTTCTTAATTGGAGTCTTTTTGGAGTGCTGATTTTGATGAGTTTGTTATAGATTCTGGATATTAGCCCTTGATCTGATATATTATCCCATACCTTTGGTTCTCTTATAGTTTTTTCATTGTTTTCTTTGCTGTGTAGAAGCTTTTTATCTTGATGAGGTCCTGATAGTTCATTTCTGCTTTCGTTTGCCTTGCCTCTGGAGACATGCTTAGTAAGAAGTTGCTGCTGCCATGGTCAAAGTGGTTGTTGCCTGTGTTCTTCTCTAAAATTTTGATGGTTTCATGCCTTAGACTTAGGTCTCTCATCCTTTTTAAATTTATTTTTGTGTGTGATGTAAGAAAGTGGTCTAACTTCATTCTCTCCATGGCACTGTCCTGTTCTTTCAGCACCATGTGTTGAAGACTTTTTTCCATTGGACATTTCTTTTTTTGCATTGTCAAACATTAAATTTACCACATAGTTGTGGGTGCATTTCTGGAACTCAATTCTGTTTCCTTCATCTATGTTTTTGTGTGAGTACCAATCTGTCTTTATAACTATAGCTCTGTACTAGAGCTTGAGGTCTAGAATTGTGGTGTCTCCTGCTTTGCTTTTCTTTTTCAACATTCTTTTGGTTATTCAGGGTCTTTTCTGGATCCATACAAATATTAGGATTGCTTGCTCTAGTTTTGTAAAAAGACAATCTGGTGTTATTTTCATCAGGATTACATTGAATGTATAGATTGCTTTGCGTATTATACAAAATTAAACAATATTTGTTTTTCCAATCCGTAAGCCCAGAATGTTTTTCCACTTCCTCCAGTCTTCTTCAATTTCTTTCAAAAGTGTTCTATTGTTTTCAGTGTATACATCTTTTCCCACTTTGGTTACATTTATTTGTAAGTATCTTACTGTTTTGGGCACAATTGTAAATCGTGTCGATTCCTTGATTTCTCTTTCTGCTGCTTCGTTATTGGTGTATGGAAATGCAACAGATTTCTCTGCGTGAATTCTATATCCTGCACCTTTGCTGAATTTGTATATAAGTTCTAGCAATTTTTTGGTGGAGTATTTTGGAGTTTTTGCATAGTGTATCATATGATCTACAAATAATTAGTGTTTGAATTCTTCCTTGCTGATTTGGAGGCCATTTCTTTTTGTTGTCTGATTGCTAAGGCTAGGTGTTCCAGTATTCTGATGAACAACAGTGGTGAGAGTGGCCATCCTTGTTATGTTCCTGACCATTCAAGAAAAGCTCTCAGTTTTTCCACATTGAGGACGATATTAGCTGTGGGTCTTTTGTATATGGTCTTTATGATGGTATGGTCCTTCTAGACTTACTGTATTGAGGGATTTTATCAAGAAATGTGCTATATTTTGTCAAATGCTTTTTCTGCATCTATATGGTTCTTGCTCTTTCTTTTATTAATGTGGCATATCATGTTCATTGTTTTGCAGATAATGAATCATCCCTGAAGCCATGGAATAAATTCCACTTGATCCTGGTGAATAATTATTTTAATGTATGGTTGGACTTAATTTCCTAGTAATTTATTGAGAATTTTTGTATTTGTGTCCATCAGGGAATTGGCCTATAATTCTTTTAAGTGAGGTCTTTGTTTAGTTTCGGAATCAAAGTAATGCTGGCCTCATAGAATGACTTTGAAAACTTTCCTTCTGATTCTTCTTCTTTATATTTATTTTATTTTTTTGTAATAATTTCAGAAGGATAGCTATTAACTCTTATTTAAATATTTGGTACAAATCCACTGGAAAGCCATCTGGCCCTGGACTTTCATTTGTTGGACATTTTTGGTTACTGTTTCAATTTCCTTCTTGGTTATGAGTCTGTTCGAATTTTTCTCTTCCTGTTTCAGGTTTGGTAGTCTATATATTTCTAAGAATTTATCCATTTATTTCAGATTGCCCAATTTGTTGGCATATAGTTGCTTATTAAATTTTCTTACAATTGTATTTCTGCATTCTTGGTTGTTATGTCTCCTCTTTCATCCATGATTTTATGTTTTGGGTCTTCTTTCCTTTTTTTATAAGTCTGGCTAGGGGCTTATTAATTTTGTTAATTCTTTCAAAGAACCAGCTGCTTGTTTTGTTCAACTCTTCTACTGTTTTTAAATCTCTATATCATTTATTTGTGTTCCAATCTTTACTATTCCCCTTCTTATGCTGGCTTTACGCTTTATTTGCTATTCTTTTTCCAGCCCCTTTAGGTGTAAGGTTAGGTTGTGTATTTGAGACTTCCTTCTTGATGAAGGCCTGTATTACTATATAATTCCCTCCTAGGACAACCTTTTCTGCATACCAAAGGTTTTGGAATATTGTGTATTCATTTTCATTTGCTTCCATGTATCTTTTTTTTCTTTGTTATTTTCTTGGTTAACCCATTCATTTTTAAGTGGGATGTTCATCAACCTCCAAGAATTTGTGATCCTACCACTTTTTCTTTCCTGTGGTTGTCATCAAGTTTCATAGTATTGTGGTCTGAAAATAGGCATGATATGATTCAATTATTTCATACTGGTTAGGGCCTCATTTGTAATGCAGCATGTGATCTATTGTGGAGAATATTCCATGTGTACTCAAACAGAATGTGTTTTCTGCTGCTTTAGGATGAAATGTTCTGACTATATCTGTAAAGTTCATTCATACGGGTCACATAAGTCATTCAATGCCATTGTTTCCTTATCAATAGTCTGCTTAGACAATATGTCCATTGCTGTGATTGGGATGTTCAAGTCCCCTACTATAACTGAATTATTACTAATGAGTTTTCATAAATATTATTAATTGATTTATATATTTGGGGACTTCCAAGTGGGGGCATAAATATTTACAATTGTTACATCTTCTTATTGGATAGACCCTTTTATTATGATATATTGCTCTTCTTAATTTCTTATTATATGTTTTTGGTTTATTTTTTTAATAATAAATTTATTTTTTATTGGTGTTCAATTTGCCAAGATACAGAATAACACCCAGGGCTCATCCCGTCAAGTGCCCGCATCAGTGCCCATCACCCATTCACCCCCACCCCCTGCCCTCATCCCCTTTAACCACCCCTAGTTCGTTTCACAGAGTTAGGAGTCTTTATGGTCTGTCTCCCTTTCTGATATTTCCCACACATTTCTTCTCCCTTCCCTTCTATTCCCTTTCACTATTATTTATATTCCCAAATGAATGAGAACATATAATGTTTGTCCTTCTCTGATGACTTATTTCACTCAGCATAATACCCTCCAGTTCCATCCACATCGAAGCAAATGGTGGGGATTTGTCGTTTCTAATGGCTGAGTAATATTCCATTGTATACATAAACCACATCTTCTTTATCCATTCATCTTTCGATGGACACCAAGGCTCCTTCCACAGTTTTGCTATTGTGGACATTGTTGCTAGAAATATTGGGGTGCAGGTGTCCCGGTGTTTCATTGCATCTGTATCTTTGGGGTAAATCCCCAACAGTGTGATTGCTGGGTCGTAAGGCAGGTCTACTTTTAACTCTTTGAGGAACCTCCACACAGCTTTCCAGAGTGGCTGCACCAGTTCACATTCCCACCAGCAGTGTAAGAGGGTTCCCTTTTCTCTGCATCCTCTCCAACATTTGTGGTTTCCTGCCTTGTTAATTTTCCCCATTCTCACTGGTGTGAGGTGGTATCTCATTGTGGTCTTGATTTGTATTTCCCTGATGGCAAGTGATGCAGAGCATTTTCTTCTGTGCTTGTTGGCCATGTCTATGTCTTCCTCTGTGAAATTACTGTCCATATCCTTTGCCCATTTCATGATTGGATTGTTTATAGATCTTGGATACTAGCCCTTTATCTGATAGGTCATTTGCAAATATCTTCTCCCATTCTGTAGGTTGTCTTTGAGTTTTGTTGACGGTATCCTTTGCTGTGCAAAAGCATCTTATCTTGATGAAGTCCCAGTAGTTCATATTTGCTTTTGTTTCTTTTGCCTTCGTGGATGTATCTTGCAAGAAGTTACTGTGGCTGAGCTCAAAAAGGGTGTTGCCTGTGTTCTCCTCTAGGATTTTGATGAAATCTTGTCTCACATTTAGATCTTTCATCCATTTTGAGTTTATATTTATGTATGATGTAAGAGAATGCTCTAGCTAACTTCTACTGCAAGTGGACGTCCAATTTTCCCAGCACCATTTATTGAAGAGACTTCCTTTCTTCCAGTGGAGAGTCTTTCCTGGTTTGTCGAATCGTAGTTGACCAAAAAGGTGAGGGTCCACTTCTGGATTCTCTTTTCTGTTCCATTGATGAATGTGTCTGTTTTTGTGCCAGTACCAACCTGTCTTGATGACCACAGCTTTGCAGTACAACCTGAAATCTAGCATTGTGATGACCCCAGCTATGGTTTTCTTTTTTAATATTCCCCTGGCTATTCAGGGTCTTCTCTGATTCCACACAAATCTTAAGATTATTTGTGGCAACTCTCTGAAGAAAGTCCATGGTATTTTGATAGGGATTGCACTGAACATCTAATTGCCCTGAGTAACATTGACATTTTCACGATATTAATACTTCCAATCCATGAGCATGGGATATTTTTCCATCTCCTTGTGTCTTCCTCAATTTCTTTCAGAAGTGTTCTGTGGTTTTTAGGGTATAGTTCCTTTACCACTTTGGCTAGGTTTATTCCTAGGTATCTTAGGCTTTTGGGTGCAATTGTAAATGGGATTGACTCCTTAATTTCTCTTTCTTCAGTCTCATTCTTAGAGTATAAAAATGCAAATAATTTGTGGGCAATGACTTAGTATCCTGCCACACTGTCAAATTGCTGTATGAGTTCTAGCAATCTTGGGGTGGGGGGACTTCTGGTTTTTCTATGTAGAGTATCATGTCATCTGCAAAGAGGGAGAGGTTGACTTCTTCTTTGCCAATTTGAATGCTTTTTATTTCTATTTGTTCCCTGGTTGCTAAGGCTTGGAATTCTAGTACTATGTTGAATAGCAGTGGTGAGAGTGGACATCCCTGTCATGTTCCTGGTCTTATGGGAATGAATCCCTGTGTTTCCCCATTGAGAATGATATTTGCTGTGGTCTTTTCGTAGATGACTTTTAAGGAGCTGAGGAATGTTCCTTCTATCCCTATACTCTAAAGAGTTTTTATCAGGAATTGATGCTGTATTTTGTCAAATGCTTTATCTGCATCTATTGAGAGGATCATAGACTTCTTGTTATCTCTCTTTCTGATACGATCAATCACATTGATTTTCTCCATGACTGTTGAACCAAACTTGCATCCCAGGGTAAACCCCACTTGGTCATGATGAATAATCTTTTTTTAAATAATAAATTTATGTTTTATTGGTATTCAATTTGCCAACATACAGAATAACATCCAGTGCTCATCCTGTCAAGTGTCCCACTCAATGCCCGCAAACCAGTCACGCCCGCCCCTGGTATGTGTCCCAGAGTTAGGAGCCTTCCATGTACTGTATCCCTTTCTGATATTTCCTACCCATTTCTTCTCCTTCCCTTCCCCTCTATTCCCTTTCAGTATTATTTATATTCCCCAAACGAATGAGAACATATAATGTTTGTCCTTCTCCGATTGCCTTATTTCACTCAGCATAATACCCTCCAGTTCCATCCACGTTGAAGCAAATGGTGGGTATTTGTCATTTCTACTGGCTGAGTAATATTCCATTGTATACATAAACCACATCTTCTTTATCCATTCATCTTTCGATGGACACCGAGACTCCTTCCACAGTTTGGCCATTGTGGACATTGCTGCTAGAAACATCGGGGTGCAGGTGTCCCGGCATTTCATTGCATCTGTATCTTTGGGGTAAATCACAAGCAGTGCAATCGTGGGGACATAGGGCAGGTCGATTTTTAACTCTTTGAGGAACCTCCACACAGTTTTCCAGAGTGGCTGCACCAGTTCACATTCCCACCAACAGTGTAAGAGGGTTCCCTTTTCTCCACATCCTCTCCAACATTTGTGGTTTCCTGCCTTGTTAATTTTCCCCATTCTCATTGGTGTGAGGTCGTATCTCATTGTGGTTTTGATTTGTATTTCCTCTATCCCTACACTCTGAAGGCTTTTGAACAGGAATGGCTGCTTCATTTTGTCAAAAGCTTGCCCTGCATCTATTGAGAGAATAATATGTTTCTTTGTTTTTCTCTTGCTGATATGATGAATCACATTGATAGTTTAACGAATGTTGAACCAACCTTGTGTCCCGGGAATAAATCTTACTTGATCATGGTGAAAAATTTTCTTAATGAACGGTTGGATCCTTTTGGCTAGTGTCTTGTTGAGAATTTTTGCATCCATGTTCATCAGAGATATTGGTCTATAATTCTCCATTTTGGTGGGGTCTTTTTGTGGTTTTGGAATTAAGGTGATGCTGGCCCCATAGATTGAGGTTGGAAGTACTCCATCTTTTTCTTCTTTCCAAACACCATTAGTAGAATAGGTATGGTTTCTTCTTTAAACGATTGATAGAATTCCCTTGGGAGGCCATCTGGCCCTGAACTTGTGTCTTGGGCGGTGTTTGATGACTGCTTCAATTTCCTCCCTGGTTATCAGCCTGTTCAGGTTTTTTATTTCTTCCTGTTCCAGTTTGGTAGTTTGTGGTTTTGCAGAAATGTGTCCAAGGCTTCTAGATTGCATAATTTATTGGTGTAAGCTGCTCATAGTAAGTTTTTAAAATTGCTTGTATTTCCTTGGTATTGGTGGTGATCTCTCCTTTCTCATTCATGATTTTATTAATGTGAGTCTTTTATCTCTTCTTTTTAATAAGGCTGTCAAATGGTTTATCTATCTTATTAATTCTTTCAAAGAACCAACTCGTGTTTTTTTTTTTTTTATTTGTTCCACAGTTCATCTGGTCTTGATTTCATTGAGTTCTGCTCGAATCAGGGTGTAGGATCTATTTGCTGTTTTTTCTCTAGCTCCTTTAGGTGTAAGGTTAGCTTTTGTATTTGAGTTCTTTCAAGTTTTTGGATGGATGCTTGTCCTTCGATGTATTTCCCCCTCAGGACAGCTTTTGCTGTATACCAAAGATTTTGAATGGTTGTATCTTCATTCTCATTAGTTTCCATGAATCTTTTTAATTCTTCCTTAATTTCCTGGTTGACCTTTTCATCTTTGAGCAGGATGGTCCTTAACCTCTATGTGTTTGAAGTTCTTCCAAATTTCTTATTTTGATTTAGCTCTAATTTGAAGGCATTATGGTCTGAGAATATGCAGGGGATGATCCCAATCTTTTCATATCGGTTCAGAACTGATTTGTGACCCAGTATGTGGTCTATTCTGGAAAAAGTTCCATGTGCACTTGAGAAAAATGTGTATTCCGTTGCATTTGGATGTAAAGTTTTGTAGATATCTGTGAAATCCATCTGGTCCAGTGTATCATTTAACCTCTCGTTTCCTTGGAGATGTGGTGTTTAGGAGACCTATCGAGTGTAGAAAGCACTACATTGAAGTCACTAAGTATAAGTGTATTATTATCTAATTATGTCTTAACTTTGGTTATTACTTGATTGATATATTTATCAGATCCCACATTCTGGGCATATATCTTGAGGATTGTTAAGTCCTCTTGTTGGATAGATCCTTGAAGTATGATATAGTGTCCCTCTTCATCTCTCACTACAGTCTTCGGGGTAAATTTTAGTTTATCTGATATAAGGATGGCTACCCCTGCTTTCTTTTGAGGACCATTTGAATGATAAATGGTTCTCCAACCTTTTATTTTCAGGCTGGAGGTGTCCCTATGTCTAAAATGAGTCTCTTGTAGACAGCAAATAGATGGGTTCTGCTTTCTTATCCAGTCTGACACCCTGCGCCTTTTGATGGGGTCATTAAGCCCATTCAGGTTCAGAGTTACTATTGAAAGATATCAGTTTAGTTTCATCATGATACCTATGCAGTCCTTGTTTTTGTGGATAGTTCCACTGGATTTCTTCTTAAAGGGGAGTTTTAAGAGTCCCCCTTAAAATTTCTTGCAGAGTTGGTTTAGTGGTCACATATTCTTTCAATTTCTTCCTGTCTTGGAAGATTTTTATCTGTCCTTCTATTCTGAATGAGAGCCTTGCTGGATAAAGTATTCTTGGCTGCATGTTCTTCTCATTTACGACCCTGAATATATCCTGCCAGCCCTTTCTGGCCTGCCAGGTCTCTGTGGAGAGGTCTGCTGTTAATCTGATATTCCTCCCCATATAAATTAAAGGTTTCCTGTCTCTTGTTGCTTTAAGGATCTTCTCTTTATCTTTGGAATTTGCAAGCTTCACTATTAAGTGTCGAGATGTTGAACGGTTTTTATTGATTTTAGGGGGGATTTCTCTATTTCCTGGATCTTAATGCCTGTTTCCCTTCCCAGATTAGGAAAGTTCTCAGCTATGATTTCTTCAAATACATATTCTGGACCTCTGTCCCTTGCGGCACCCTTGGGAACCTCAATTAAACGTAGATTTTTCTTCTTTAGGCTGTCACTTTTTTCCCTTAATCTATCCTCATGATCTTTTAATTGTTTGTCTCTTTTTTCCTCAGTTTCCCTCTTTGCCATCATCTTGTCTTCTATGTCACTCTCTCATTCTTCCGCCTCTTTAAACCTCGTCGTTAGGACCTCTAGTTTGTATTGCATCTCATCTAATTGATTTTTAATTTCTGCCTGATTAACTCTAAATTCTGCAATTGTGAAGTCTCTTGAGTCCTTTATGATTTTTTCTAGAGCCACCAGTAGCTTTACAATTGTGCTTCTGAATTGGCTTTCTGACATTGAATTGTATTCCAAATTTTGTAACTCTGGGAGAGAGGACTGTTTCTGATTCCTTCTTTTGTGGTTAGTTTTTCCTTCTAGTCATTTTGCTCATTGCAGAGTGTCCAAAAACAAGTTGTCCTGGAAAAAGAGAGAAAAATTAGAAAGCAGGGTAAGGACAAACAGAAAACAAAACACAAGGGGGAGTATCTTCTGATTCTATATAATGTAAGCCCCTAGACTTCCCCTGGATATTTCCAGCACTGATTGGTCAATAACTTGCTTTTCCCCTGTCCTTCCAGCTGGTTTGCTGGTGGAGGGGCCTGATGTGCTGATTCTCAGGTGTGTGCACCTGGGGGAGCTGTGCAGCCCCAGCCAGGTGCTGGGTTCAGTGGGAGCTGTTTATCCTATGAGGCCCCTACTCAGTCCCAGGTACAAGGTGACACCAGGAGGAGGAACAACAGTGGTGTCAGCCAGGTCTCCAGCTCTGGAATCAGCTCCCACAGTAACTACTGCAGCTCTCAGTCTGTAGTTTTCGATGCTCCGGGGGTAGTGGGCGCGGATCTGCACAGCTGGGGGCCGCCTGGCTGCAGGAGCATCCTTGCTCCCCTGTGTCCTCCCGGCCTCCGCCTATCCGGGGGTGAGCCCCGGATCTTGGTCTGTGTCTTCCAGCACCCTGGTCTCCGGGATCTGTGCCACTGGAATCAGGCTCTTGGGGCCACGCAGCCCCCGCTCCGTGTAGCCCCCGCTGGAACTGCTCCTGGGCCCTGCGGGGTGCAGGCTCCAGGACTTTAGGGAGCTCAGCCCACGGTGTGTGCTGTGCTCTCCCCTGGGGCGCAGTTCCTCTGTTTGTGCCTCTGGGACCCTGGGGGCTCCTCTGCCCCTTTTGCAATACTGCCCAAGTTCCCTGCGAGAACCTTTCCATCCTCTTCACGCCTTTCCGTCCGGGAAGATTGGTAAAGCTCCTGCTTTCTCAGGGACTGGGCTTTTCTGTACTGGCAGCCCTGGCTGCTGGCCTTAGCCTGGCTCCTCGTGGGGGCCCCTTCCCCTTGGATGCTCTTTTATTTCTTTTTTTTTTCCATCTTCCTACCTCGATAGAAGCGCGAACTCTTCTCACTGTAGCATACCAGCTGTTCTCTCTTTAAATCTCAGGCCAGGAGCGTCTCCCCTCTCCTGTCTCCCGGCCGCCACTGCCGCCTCGAGTCCTGGAGCCTGGAGCGACGTCACAGCCATGGCCGGCATCAAAGCTTTGATTAGTTTGTCCTTTGGAGGAGCAATTGGGCTTATGTTTTTGATGCTTGGATGTGCCCTTCCAATATACAACCAATACTGGCCTCTTTTTGTTCTGTTTTTTTTACATCCTTTCACCTGTTCCATTCTGCATAGCGAAAAGATTAGTGGAAGACATAGATGCTATGAGTAATGCTTGTAAGGAACTTGCCATATTTCTTACAACAAGCATTGTTGTCTCAGCTTTTGGACTCCCCGTTGTGTTTGCCAGAGCACATCTGATTGAGTGGGGAGGTTGTGCACTTATTCTGAACAGGAAACACAGTCATCTTTGCAACTACACTGGGCTTTTTCTTGGTCTTTGGAAGCAATGATTACTTCAACTGGCAGCAGTGGTGAAAGGAATTACTGAACTATTGTCAAGTGGACTTCTTGTCATTTGTTGGCCATCCACACACACAGGAGATGGGGCAGGAATGCTGAGTGGTACAGCAAGCCTCTTGGGGGTATTCTAGGTGCTCCCTTGTCACTTTTATTGTAAGCATACTATTTTCACAGAGACTTGCTAAAGGATTAAAAGTATTTTCTCTTTTGGAAAAGCTTGACTGATTTCATACTTATCTCTAGTATGCTTTTTGTGGTGTCCTGCTGAATTTAAATGTTTATGTGTCCCTGTTTAGTTATTTTTTTAAATCAGTATGCAATGTTAAGCCTTTTTAAAATGTAATAACCATTTGCATTGGTTAGGAATTAGATTTCTGCTGGCTATTACTGGGCTAAAGGATATCTTTTGTCTTAAAATTATTTAACCTCCATTGCAAAAAGTTAAAAGTTTTCAATTCATCAGAATGACATCGCTCCCAATTTTATGCAAACATGCAGACTGTTGGCATACTTTATAGACTGTATACTCAGTGCAAATATAGCTGCATTTTTACCTCACAGGGGCCAAGTATTAATTAATGCCCATGCCTTCCATAAGGGTTGCTGGTTTTGCCAGTGAGCAGGTGTTTTAAGAATTGAAAATAATCTTTTGGAATTGCTACAAAGGAGTGCTTTTCTTCTCAGTTGTTAGAAGAATTTATTGTTAAAGGTAAGTGTGTAAAACCAGATTTCTGAGATGGTTTTTATTTATGTTTATTATAGTTAAAATAGAGTGAGTTGCATTGTGGGAAGAAACGACATTGAAATTCCATTTTTTTGAATCCTCTATCTATTTATAAGTGAAATGTTTGATCTTCTATCAGCCTTTCATATGTGTGAAATGGACTTACGCGGAACTACTACTGAGTTAGGAGTCTCTCAGGTTCTGTCTCCCTTTCTGATATTTCCCACTCATTTCTTCTCCTTTCCCCTTTATTCCCTTTCACTATTTCTTATATTCCCCAAATGAATGAGACCATGAAATGTTTGTCCTTCTCCGATTGACTCATTTTACTCAGCATAATACCCTCCAGTTCCATCCACGTTGAAGCAAATGGTGGGTATTTGTCATTTCTAATGGCTGAGTAATATTCCATTGTATACATAAACCACATCTTCTTTATCCATTCATCCTTCGATGGACACCGAGGCTCCTTCCACAGTTTGGCTATTGTGGACATTGCTGCTATAAACATCGGGGTGCAGGTGTCCCGGCATTTCATTGCATCTGTATCTTTGGGGTAAATCACAAGCAGTGCAATTGCTGGGTCATAGGGCAGGTCTATTTTTAACTCTTTGAGGAACCTCCACACAGCTTTCCAGAGTGGCTGCACCAGTTCACATTCCCACCAACAGTGTAAGAGGGTTCCCCTTTCTCCACATCCTCTCCAACATTTGTGGTTTCCTGCCTTGTTAATTTTCCCCATTCTCACTGGTGTGAGGTGGTATCTCATTGTGGTTTTGATTTGTATTTCCCTGATGGCAAGTGATGCGGAGCATTTTCTCGTGTACTTGTTGGCCATGTCTATTTCTTCCTCTGAGATTTCTGTTCATGTCTTTTGCCCATTTCATGATTGGATTGTTTGTCTCTTTGGTGTTGAGTTTAATAAGTTCTTTATAGATCTTGGAAACTAGCCCTTTATCTGATACATCATTTGCAAATATCTTCTCCCATTCTGTAGGTTGTCTTTGAGTTTTGTTGACTGTATCCTTTGCTGTGCAAAAGCTTCTTATCTTGATGAAGTCCCAATAGTTCATTTTTGCATATGTTTCTATTGCCTTTATGGTTGTATCTTGCAAGAAGTTACTGCGGCCAAGTTCAAAAAGGGTGTTGCCTGTCTTCTCCTCTAGGATTTTGATCGAATCTTGTCTCACATTTAGATATTTCATCCATTTTGAGAGTTTATCTTTGTGTGTTGGAAGGGGAGGTGGGCTGGGGGTGGGAGTGACTAGGTGACAGGCACTGAGGGGGGCACTTCATGGGATGAGCACTGGATGTTATTCTATATGTTGGCAAATTGAACACCAATAAAAATAAATTTATATAAAAAAGTGTTCAATATCACAATTCTCCAAATACAGCTTTAATTATTTTTCACACAGTAAAACTGCCTTCTCATTTCCCAGTTCTAAAACAAAAGCAATAATGATACTGGCCATTCTGAGAACCAGTAGTAATCCTCAGGTAGAATTTGATTCATACATAGCTCATATATGAAAAAAAATGTTTAAAGCTTGACTGAATGCAGGTGTTTTGTCCTGCATTTTCCAAATTATTAGACAATGGGATATAATGGAAGAAATAGAAAATTTACCAAAATAACATTGTGGCTACAATTATACTTTTGCTACATGGTTAATACATTGATTCAATCAATGAATAGCTACAAGATGACCAAAATTTACTTTTCACACTTAAATAGCATTTAGTTAATACATTATTTCGGTTTTTTAAATAAGTTGTGAAGCAGGTATTATTGTCTATATCTCACAGATAAGGAAGATGAAGCTCAGAAAGTTTTGGAGGAGGTTTTCTATTACCATTACAAAAAAAGTTTAATTTGCTCAAATATATTTAATATTTAAATCTATGAATTGACTCTTAGTTGAATGATCATTTTATTCAATTTAATTACAAGTTCAAATATCTTCATTATCTTTTCTAGTGTGGCCATTTAGGTGACCCAATAATCCGTGCTCTATTTTTTAATTCAGTGTTTTCAGCCTAATTAATTTTCCATTTAACACATTGTCTTAGAAAAAAATTATCTGAAACATTTTTTTTTTTTTTTTTAGGGAGAAGCAGGCTCCATGTCAGGAGCCTGATGCGGGACTCAATCCCGGGACTCCAGGATCACACCCTGGGCCAAAGGCAGGCGCGAAACCACTGAGCCACCCAGGGATCCCTATCTGAAACATTTTTACATCACTTCTATGCTCTCTTATCTCAACTACATTCAAAATAACTGCAATTTAGGTAGGACAGATATTTAAAAATAAATACAAATTTATACAAGTATATATCATTTTTAAAAATATATACTTATACTTAAAAATATATATATATACTTGTGTGAGTATCCTTTCACACAAATAATGTTAAAAAACAAAAATGTATCTATAGCCCTATACTAAGATGATCTGAATAAAATTAAATAATTTCATAATTTTGTTAACGTATTCCATAGGAAATGAGAAGACTTTTTGGGTTTTTTGTTGTTTGTTTGTTTACTATTTTTGTCAGTAAAAGGAAATAAAATTTTCAGATATAACCTCCAAAGGAAGTTAATTGTCTTAACTCAAAATAAAAGAGCTTAGATTTATAAAAAAAAAAAAAAAAAAAAAAAAAAAAAGTTATGTAAGAGATTTTCAAAGGAAGCAAATAATTTCATAAAATTGTTTTTCTTAATTTCCGAACTCAACACAGGAGTGGTAACAATCTCAAGATTGCCAAGTTCTTTAAAAGTCTAGGGTGTTCAAAAAAAGGAAGCCTCTTTAAATATTCTATATTAAAACGTTTAAATATTCTATATTAAAACGTTTGGAAAATGCCCTGGATTAGGAGAATTAAACTTAAATTATCTCATCCAATTCGTAGCTTTTCTTTAAACATGTCTTTTATAATAAGTAATGCAGACAATGAAAATTAAAGATAATTTAAAGTACAAACTACATCTCTCAACAATTAAGATATAATCACATACATTCTAGATAGAACCTTTTCTTTCAACCTTGACCATTTTGTTTATAACAGACTAATGCCAACCACTGTACTGTGATATTTATTATTATTAAATCCTTCTAGAAATTAGAATAACCTAAATGGCATTAATTCTGTGAAACTTAAAAATCTATATATTTTCTTTTTTTTTCTTTTAGCTTAAAAAAGCTATCTATAAAATCTGCAATGTTTGAAAAATCATATTCCATTATTTCTTTTAAGTCACAAATGGGATGATCTGTCTAAACCTTAGTACAAAAGTATTTAGATGTTAACATTGTTTAGATT
Organism: Vulpes lagopus; assembly: GCF_018345385.1. Taxonomy (NCBI): domain Eukaryota; kingdom Metazoa; phylum Chordata; class Mammalia; order Carnivora; family Canidae; genus Vulpes; species Vulpes lagopus. The sequence goes on along the minus strand of NC_054848.1, from coordinate 62,720,083 downwards.
ACCATGTGAGCATTTATCTTTATGAGCTTCTTATTAGATATGAAGTATAATCATCAATAGTTAAATGCCAGTGATAGATAAAATTTAAAAAAGCATATTCTGTGTGATTTGCAAAAGAAGACATAAAATTATCTAATTGCTTTTGCAGAAAGTTCACCTATACAAGAAGAGCTAATGCTGAGCGTGTTTATATGATGTGGCACATAATTACTTACCAGAGGAATGCTACCTGGCTCAGAAACACTAATCAGAATCATTCTAATTCTCCCCTAGAAAGACAACCTTGTGGGACCCCTGGGTAGCTCAGCGGTTTAGCGCCTACCTTGGGCCCAGGGCGTGATCCTGGAGTCCTAGGATTGAGTCCCACATCAGGCTCCTTGCACGGAGCCTGCTTCTCCCTCTGCCTATGTCTCTGCCTCTCTGTCTCTCTCTTTCTCTGTGTCTCTCATGAATAAATAAATAAAATCTTAAAAAAAAGACAACCCTGCCCTGGGTAGTCCCCTGCCAAATTCTAAGCATTTTGGTTATTCACTGGTGTCATACTGCCCTCCACCCCCAACACTGGCCAGGTAGCTAGGATGTAGCCATTTAATATTTACAAGGAATATCATAATCTTGGCCACAATAACACGTGCAGTGCTATGACTAAGTGGCTCTATTTTTTTAAGATTTTATTTATTTATTCATGAGAGACACACAGAGGCAGAGACACAGGCGGAGGGAGAAGCAGGCTCTATGTAAGGAACCCAACATGGGACTCGATCCTGGGTCTCCAGGAACAGGCCCTGGGCTGAAGGAGGTGCTAAATCGCTGAGCCACCTGGGCTGCCCACTAAGTGGCTCTATTAAAGTTAAACAGGAAATCCTAGAAGAGCATAAATAGTGTCCTCCTCCCATAATCAGGAGATACAAGTTTCCTGACACAAATCAGAAATTCTGGAAAATCAGACACAATTCCTAAAAGACATTCTCTAAATCAAAGACTTGTCCAGATACTTATGCCACAATCCCTGAGAGATGGAACATTTCAACTGTCAGGTAGGAGAGGAAACTATATGAGAAGACAAAGAGAGGAGAAAAAAAAATAGAAGACAAAGAGAGGTTCCATGACCTGATGGTCTTGGTAAAGCACATGGTAAAGGCAGTAACAATGCCAAACAGGCACCAAATGAAAATGCCTCCTATTCCAAACAAAACCAAAGAAACAAAACAAGAAATTTCTTTTATCAGCCAAACTATCCACTAATTTTGTAAATGGTATTTCAAAGAAAGATTTGAACTGCTTAAGGGCACCTACATTAAAAAAAAAAAAGATTTATCAATCAGAAAAGCCTCAAATTATGTCCTATGTATTTTATTTTATTTTTTTTACTCATCAGAGAGAGAGAGAGAGAGAGAGAGAGAGAGAGAGAGTGAGAGAGAGGCAGAAACACAGGCAGAAGGAGAAGCAGGCTCCATCAGGGAGCCCGACATGGGACTCAATCCCAGGTCCCCAGGATCACACCCTGGGCCAAAGGCGATGCTAAACCACTGAGCCACCCCGGCTGCCCCTGTCCTATGTATTTTCTAATTTTAAGTTTCTCAGCTTTGATGTCCTCCAACTCTCCTTTTCATTCCAAATATGAGTTCCTGGTAAGTTTCTGTATGTCAAAAGATACTTTTACAGATCAATGACAAATTATTCTGTTTGAAAATTGTCTGATGGGCAGTAAAGATATCCTTTATGGCTAAGGTATCCTTATCTTACATGACTGAGAAAAACATTGCCTCCAGAAGGTGTATCCCATTTTTTCCTTAATAAACTGATAAAAGATTAATACAGTATCAAAGAAGCATTGCCATTTTCTAAAACATATTAATGGCTAGTAAATCATATTGTATCAATTCATATAATTACTCAATTTTTATTTAAGTTTCAGGGATGAGCATAAGGAAATCTAATTCATTACCTGGAAAGCTCATGCCTGAGATATTTACAACTGTAACAGCATCATGAAGGAGAGATACTCTAAATACTAAAATATAAAGTTTTTCGTTCACCTGAATTTCCTCAAATACAGAGTACAACCAGCCACAGGATTTACTGCAGCAATCAAACTACCAAAGCAAAGGTTGTGGAGCAATGACAGATCTTGAAAGTTGAAGTTCTTCACCTGAAATATGTCACACAGGGTAAGGCCTATCCCAAATGCATTCCATATGATTCCAACTACAGCATACAACAGAATGGTCCCTATGTTTTAAAAAATTGGCCATATGGGCATAAAATATCCCATTTAAGGACTTTTGGTAAAAATAGATACAGGAAAAATATATAAGTATCCACAACAGGTAGGGAGTTGTCATTTAAACTGTAAAATAATGCTCCCATGATAAGACCTACAAATATGAAGAGACAACATTCGGGTACAACTGTGGGCATCTTATTGAGTTAAAATCTCAGAAAAGAGAAAGAATAATATTTTAATGTCTACATTATCAATCATCTATATGTCAGCATTCTTGTCAAGCCTCATGAGTTCAGGAAAATAGCTTTTTGGTCAATTCACAGTTTTTATTTTAATATTGACTGAATAAACATGCAGAGGCATGGATAGAGGCATTTTCCTTTATAATGAAAAAATATTTACTAATAAAATAAAATTATCCATAAAAAACAACAAGATTATTCAAATGCCTACTGAATCATTTTCAAATGTAGGTACATCTGAAAAAGTAGGCACATTTGAAAGTGGGAACAATCCATTTATCAGTTGGCAACATTCTTTTTCTCTTTTGATGGTTGTACTAATGATCACCAGAGCTTAAAAAGTATAAAACTGAAAACCATAATTTAAATGATTTCAATAATAAGAGATGAAAGGGGTTTCAGTAATCATAACTAATACTTCATAGATAAAGAATGATAATTAATTTATCATAAGGAAATTGAGCCTAAAAAGGCAAGGTGACATTTCATTGTTATACAGTATGTGACAGAGCTGGGATGACAAACCAACCAGGTCTCCTGACTCCTATGTTCCTGTAATTATCCCAAACTCTCACTTGCTCTGATTGATAGACCTGTGCTTACATTAATTCATACCACTGTATTATCAAAATACATTCCCAAGTATAAAGTTTGCTTTTTTTTTTCTCAGAGTATAATAAGAAGTCCTTCATCTTATGAGGGAAATGCAGTAACCTCCAGCTGGCCACAAGGCAGCAGTTCTGTCTTATTCTGTATTTTTTTTACCTTTGCCACATCATCATGCTCTAGCTTACAGGAAGTCTATAGATATAACTATATAATCAACTCTCTTTGTTACAGGAAAGACCTTAACAATCATCTGAGCTAACCCATGCCCTTCTTTGCTATGCTAATCCCTACCAATACACCACATTTTCTAATATAACTGAATTAATTGACTACAAATTTCTCCAGGATTGAAGCTACCTTTTACACTTATCCCCTGGCACGTTACTGGCACATAGAAATAGCTGAACACGTACGTATCAAAAAAATAATAAAAGAAAGCCATTTGTCTCCTAAGCTGAATTTATTTTGTGGTAAATCCTCAACAGTGCAATTGCTGGGTCGTAGGGCAGGTCTATTTTTAACTCTTTGAGGAACCTCCATACAGTTTTCCAGAGTGGCTGCACCAGTTCACATTCCCGCCAACAGTGTAAGAGGGTTCCCCTTTCTCCACATCCTCTCCAACATTTGTGGTTTCCTGCCTTGTTAATTTTCCCCATTCTCACTGGTGTGAGGTGGTATCTCATTGTGGTTTTGATTTGTATTTCCCTGATGGCAAGTGATGCGGAGCATTTTCTCATGTGCATGATGGCCATGTCTATGTCTTCCTCTCTGAGATTTCTGTTCATGTCTTTTGCCCATTTCATGATTGGATTGTTAGTTTCTTTGGTGTTGAGTTTGAGAAGTTCTTTATAGATCTTGGAAACTAGCCCTTTATCTGATACGTCATTTGCAAATATCTTCTCCCATTCTGTAGGTTGTCTTTGAGTTTTGTTGACTGTATCCTTTGCTGTGCAAAAGCTTCTTATCTTCATGAAGTCCCAATAGTTCATTTTCGCTTTTGTTTCTTTTGCCTTCGTGGATGTATCTTGCAAGAAGTTACTGTGGCTGAGTTCAAAAAGGGTGTTGCCTGTGTTCTCCTCTAGGATTTTGATGGAATCTTGTCTCACATTTAGATCTTTCATCCATTTTGAGTTTATCTTTGTGTGTGGTGAAAGAGAGTGGTCTAGTTTCATTCTTCTGCATGTGGATGTCCAATTTTCCCAGCACCATTTATTGAAGAGACTTCCTTTCTTCCAATGGATAGTATTTCCTCTTTTGTCGAATATTAGTTGACCATAAAGTTGTGGGTCCACTTCTGGATTCTCTTTTCTGTTCCATTGATCTATGTGTCTGTTTTTGTGCTAGTACCATACTGTCTTGATGACCACAGCTTTGTAGTACAACCTGAAATCTGGCCCCCAGATATGGTTTTCTTTTTTAATATTCCCCTAGCTATTTGGGGTCTTTTCTGATTCCACACAAATCTTAAAATAATTTGTTACCCCAAAGATACAGATGCAATGAAACGCCGGGACACCTGGACCCCGATGTTTATAGGAGCAATGTCCACAATAGCCAAACTGCGGAAGGAGCCTCAGTGTCCATCGAAAGATGAATGGATAAAGAAGATGTGGTTTATGTATACAATGGAATATTACTCAGCCATTAGAAACGACAAATACCCACCATTTGCTTTGACGTGGATGGAACTGGAGGGTATTATGCTGAGTGAAGTAAGTCAATCAGAGAAGGACAAACATTATATGTTCTCATTCATTTGGGGAATATAAATAATAGTGAATGGGAATATAAGGGAAGGGAGAAGAAGTGTGTGGGAAATATCAGAAAGGGAGACAGAACATAAAGACTCCTAACTCTAGGAAACGAACTAGGGGTGGTGGAAGGGGAGGAGGCTGGAGGGGGGGTGAATGGGTGATGGGCACTGTGAGGGGGGCACTTGACGGGATGAGCACTGGGTGTTATTCTGTATTTTGGCAAATTGAACACCAATAAAAATAAACTTATTATTAAAAAAAGTAAAAGATAAAAAAAACAAAATATAATAGTTTTAAGTTCTGTCTCAGAGTCTTATGTTCTCAATAAAATGTGGTGGCTGGACTATAAAAAATGAATTTATTTTGTAATAGTTTCAAAAGTGCTTTCACATATATTCCCCTAATTGATTCTCTCATCACACCAACATAGCAATATAAATACTGTTATTCCCATTTTAGGAATAATAGAAATGAGTCACAAAGAAATACTTCACTTACTCAACAAATGCTTATTGATTGTATAGGTCCCAGGCCCTGGCTCTGAAATTGCACAAATATTCAATATCTCAATGTAATCTCTTCATACCACTCTGCTTCAATCCTTACCTTTTATAAAATCATTTCTTTCTTCTAGGCATTGAATTAATTTGAAAGTTCCTCATGAGAAGGATAGGGTCTTATTCAACTCCATGGGCCAAATATAGTACCCTACACTTAAAATGTGCTACAACAATATTTGTTGAATTAATGAATAAATGCTAACAAGGAAGTTTTGTTTTAATTTACGTCCTCTTACTAAGGTTATGGCAAAAAATCATCTGGCAGTAATGGCTCAATAAAGTCCTATTTAAACAAATGGGAAAAAATTAAAAATACAAATAAACAAATAAAAAGAAAAAATAAACAAATGGGGATGGATGACCTATTGGGAAGTCTCTTTTATCCTATACTCCTGACATTAACATTTAATTAGGCTATTTACTGAAACGAATATGTCTAGTCCTGCAAAAATGATTTAAAAGAACCTTTTAAACCTATGAATTATTGTCACCCAAGGTAGCATGTATTTCTATCAGGGAGGCATTGAGACCAGCAGTCCAGTTCTGTTTTATAAACTTCAAAAAGCATCTTCTCTCTCTGGGCCTCAGATTTCCTATCTATAGAATGAGAGTGTTGGATGAGAATTATCACTAAAGGTTTTTTCCTGTTCTGACAATTTACCATGCTATGAATCTATGGATTTTATGTGTGTCATCATTAAATATTACATTTCATGAATAGTAAAGCTTCAGCATCTATAGTATCACTTAAATAAAACATGATTTTAGAATAAATTAATTAATCAATGACAAAATTTTAAAGATTCTTACATGTTTTCTTGGCATTGTTTTTGGTTATGGACATATAAATAAATGGTCACTCAATCATAAGCACATTGCAGTTTTAAAGGATTCATACATTTTTAATATTACCAAGGCAAATGCCAGATAAACTATTAAGGAAGATAAAAGGAGGGAGGCGCTAATATGGGGGAATATTAGGAGCACCCTAGGCTTGCCTCATACCTAGAACACAGCTAAATAAATATAAAATTATACTGAATACCCAAGAAATTGATATGAGGACTGTCAGAACAAGCTGCACAGCTAGAAAGAAAGAAGAGACCATATTGTGGAACGTAGAAGATGCAGAGATGTGATTTGATGGAGAAACAGATTGTGGGCCCTATGAAAGGGAGGGAGCCCTGGTCACAGAAAAAGGCAAGAGGGAGGGAGAAAGAGAGAGAGAGAGAGAGAGAGAGAGAGAGAGAGAGAGAGAGAGAAAGTGCACAGGAGATCATACAAGGAAAATATTTTCCTAAATCCATTGACTGAGCAAACAAGAGGAGCTGATTTTAAGTTTTACAAACAATGGGTCTCAAATACTAAAGTTTTAGAGGTCCTCAGCTTGGCCAGTGTGGAGCCCAGAGGGCACTGCAGTGCTCCCGTAGAGAAGGAGGGCATATAGACCAGAGGAAATGGCCTTATTTAAGGATCCCCTGGGGCACAATGAGAGAGATGTTTCCTCCTTCTTGGAGCACATCTAAGAGAGGTGTCATTGCCCCTGTGGGGACAGAGGAGCCAGCAGGTGCCCTTCCCAACCCATAATCTTTGCATAGGTTCAGAGACAACCGCTGAAGGCAGCTAATCTGGAAACTTGCTCTTTGGTGCACTCTACTTCAAAATCCATACCCCTGTGCTTTGGTGCAACTGCCTCTCTTGGACAAACCTGCATCAATCCCAATGTGGCAAGATCCATCCCCAGAGGACAAGAATGGATCCCTGCCATGCCAAGTCCCAAAAGCTTGGAATTTGAAATGTCAGCCAGCCTGCCTGGGATAGAACAAAGGTGTACTGTGCTGCTGGGTGAGCAGACATCCAGGATACAGACAGGTTGAGGGTAGAGATGGGAAGGAAACCTGGGACACATTAGGGAAGATTGGTTTCTCTCTCAGTTTGTTTCCTATAGATAAGAGTCTCTCATGGTTTGTGTGTGTGTGTGTCTCTCTCTTTCTGATTTCATTTTATTTTTTTTCCTGCCCTTTCCCTGTGGAAAATTCTATTTTGCTTCTTAAATTCCATACATGAGTGAAATCACTTGATAATTGTCTATCTCTGATTGACTTATTTTGTTAGCATAAATCCCTCTGTTGCATCCATGTCATTGCAAATGGTAAGATGTCATTCTTTTATTTGACTGAGTAATATTCCACTGTATACATATACTTCTTTATCCATTCATGAGTCCATAGACATCTGGACTCTTTCTATCAAAAAGATTTATTTCATTTTTTGATGGCTGAGTAATATTCCATCTTATATGAATATATATCTTCTTTACCCACTCATATGTTGATGGGAATCTGAGTTCTTTCAATATTTTGGTTATTGTGGACATTGCTACTATAAACATTGTGATGCAGGTGCCCCTTCAGATCACTATGTATATATCCTTTGGGTAAGTACCTAGTAGTACAATTTCTGAGTCATAGGATAGCTCTATTTTTAACTTTTTGAAGTATAAAGCTATTACTCTCAGGAACAGGAAACATAAAAGGCTTTCCTCCACATAGAAAAGGTCAGAGAGGGACACCTGGGTGGCTCAGTGGTTGAGCGTCTGCTTTCGACTCAGGGCATGATCCTGGAGTCCTGGGATCGAGTCCCACATCAGGCTCCCTGCATGGAGCCTGCTTCTCCTCTCTCTGCCTGTGTCTCTGCCTTTCTCTCTGTGTCTCTCATGAATAAACAAATTAAATCTTTTTTTTAAAAAAAGAGGTCAGAGACTTAGACAAAATGTCAAGATGGAGGAATTGACCTCAAAAGAAAGAATTTTAAAAAGTCACAGCTAGGGATCTAGTCAAAACAGATATTAGTAATACATCTGATCCAGAATTTAAAGCAACAATCATAACTTGAGACTTGAGAAAAGGACCAGTACCAGGGAGTTGCTTTACACAGAGATAAAAGATGTAAAATCTACTCAGACTGAAATTTAAAATGCTATAACTGAGTTTCAAAACTGACTGGTATAATGATCACAGGGATGGAAGAAGCACAGAAATGAACAAGTGATATAGAAGAAAAAATATGAAAAATAATGAAGATGCAAAGAAGAAAATAAAAGTAGTAGATCATGAATGTAGACTTAGGGAACTCAGCAACTTCACAAAGCATAACAACATTTGTATCATAGGAGTCCCAGAAAAAGAAGAGAGGGAAAAGGAGACAGAAGATTTATCTCAGGAAATTATAGCTGAGAACACCCTAATCTGGGAAAGGAAATAGACATCCAAATCCATGAGGCATAGAGAACTCCCATCAAAACCAAAAGCAAGCCAACACCAAGAAATATCATAGTTAAATTTGCAAAACATATAGATAAATAAATAATCTGAAAAGTAGCAAGACTAAAGAAGTCTGCTTGGACAAATATGGTTAGTAAAATATCTCAACACAGAAGCATGGCAGGCAAGAAGGTACAGGCATGATGTATTCAACGTGCTATATGGGAAACATATACAGCTAAGAATATTCTATGAAACAAAACAATCATTTGGAATAGAAGGAGAGAGAAAGAGGGAGGTTCAGCCTGTTAAGTGTCTGACTCCTAATCACAGATCACATATTGATCTCAGGGCTGTGAGTTCAAGCCCTGTGTTAGGCTATACTGTGGTTGTGAAGTCTACTTTAAAAAAAATGAGAAAGATTCCCAGGCAAACAAAAACTAAGGGAGTTGGTTAGCACTAAACCAGCCCTGCAGGAAATATTAACTGTTTTCTTTGAATAAAAAGTAAAGACCAAAAGTGACAAGTACAAAAAGATAAGAGGAAATCTCCAGAAACAATGAAAAAAGTCATAACATGGCACTAAGTTTATATCTATGAAAAAATGCTCTGAATGTAAATGGACTAAACACTCCAATCAAAAGACATAGAATGTCAGAATAGATAAAAGAAAAGATGCATCTATATGCTACCTACAAGAGATTCACTTTGAACCTAAAAACATATGCAGATCAAAACTAAGGGGATGAAGAAATATTTACCATGTTCATGGATGTCAAAAGAAAGCTAGCGTGTCCATACTTATATCAGAAAGACTAGATTTTAAGCCAAAAACGGTAACAAGAGATTAAAAAGGTCACTACAGCATAATAAAGGGGAATATTTAATAAGAATATTTAACAATTGTAAATATTGATGCCCCCAACTTGGAAGCACCCAAATGTTTAAAACAATAACAAATATAAAGAAACTTATTAAAAATAATAGAATATTAGTAGGGGAATTTAGTACCCCACTCACATAAATGGACACACATCTAAACAGAAAATCAACAAGAAACAGTGGCTTTGAGTGGCACACTGGAACAGATGGATTTTATAGCTCCTCAAGGAGCTAGCAAAGGAACAACAAGTGAATTTTGAGGTCAGCAGAAGAAGGGAAATTAATAAAGATTACAGCAGAAACACATGATATAGAAACAAACAAATGGACCAAAAGAAACACCCCAGCAGAAAAGCTCAATGAAACCAGGAGCTGATTCTTTAAAAAATAATAATAAAATGGATAAACCCCTTGCTAAAATTTTCAAAAAGAAAAGAGAACAGATACAAATAAATAAAATCATTAATGAGAAAGTAGAGATCACAACCAACACCACAGAAATACAAAAATTTTAAGAGAATAACATAAAAATTATAAGCCAAAAACATGGAAAATGTGGAAGAAAACATAAAAACCTATGAAGGACAAAAACTGAAACAGGAAGAAATATAAAACCTTAGCAGAACCATAACTAGGAAAGAAATTGAATTAATAATAAAAAAAATCTCAACAATAAAATTTCAGGACCTAAAATATTCCCAGGGTGATGCTACCAAACTTTTAAAGAGTTAATACCTATCATTCTCCAATTGTTCCAAAAAATATAATGGAAGGAGAACTTCCATATTATTATTTCTATGAATCCAACATTACTTTTATTCCAAAACCAAAGACTCCACTAAAAAAGAAAATTAAAGGCTAATGCAAAAATTCGTAACAAAAGAATAGCAAATAAAACCCAACACTAAAAAAGATGCATCATTAAAAGGACCATTCACAATGCTCAAGTGGGATAATCTCCTGGGCTGTAGAGATGGTTCAATATTGAATCAGTCAAAGTGATATGCCACAATAATAAAAGAAAGGATAATGAATATATGATCCTCTCAATAGATGTAGAAAACGCACTTAACAAAATATAACATCCGTTCTTGAAAGTAACCCTCAACAAAGTAGGGACTGAGGGAACATATCTCAACATCATAAAGGCCATATACAAAAAACAAACAAGCAAAAAACAATTAAAATACTCAATGGGGAATAACTGAGAGTTTTCCTGTAGAGTCAGGAACAAAACATAGATGTTCAATCTCACCATTGCTATTGAACATAGTACTGGAAGTCCTAGACCCAGAAATCAATCAGAAAACAAAAAGAAATAAAAGGCATCCATATTCAAAAAGAAGAAATCAAACTTTCATTATTCATAGAGGACATAATTTGCTATGCAGAAAACCCAAGACTCCACCCAAAAAATTGCTAGAACATATACATGAATTCAGTACAGTCTTAGGACACAAAATGAACATATAGAAATCTGTTGCATTTGTATACAACAAGAATGAATAAAAAAGAAAAAAGAGAAATCAGACAATCAGTCCTATATACAATGCACAAAAACCAAAACATACCTCTAGGATGCCTCAGGTAGACAACATTCTCCCTCCACTACAACTTTTTCACCACCACCATCTCCCAGCCCCCCTCTTTTAAAAATCTTTTTCCTCTTTACCTTTGTTTTTTATCTACATTTCGTTTTCTTTATTTTCTTCTTCTTTGGGATTTTTGGCCATTTATTTTTCACTACTTTCTTTTAAAATTTGTTTTTCACTTTAGTAGTCCTTTTGCTTTATTTCATTCTGATCTTTGTTTTCATTTCCTGGTCTCTGACCTTGTCAGAATCATCTAGGGTGAAATTTACTTAGGTCATGGTTGATATTCTTGACTCAGCCCACTCATACAACCACTCTGCACTGAGCAAAATGACTACAAGGAAGAATTCACCACAAAAGAAAGAATCAGAAACACTATTCTCTATGACAGAGTTAGAGAATATGGATTACAATTCAATGTCCGAAAGCCAATTCAGAAACACAATTATAAAGCTCTGGAAAAAAAGCATAAAGGACTCTAGAGACTTCATTATTGCAGAATTTAGATCTAATCAGGCCTAAATTTAAAATAAATTAAATGAGATGCAATAAGAACTGGAAGTCCTAACAGCTAGGGTTAATGAGGTGGAAGAAAGAGTAAACAACATAGAAGGCAACTGATGGTGAGAAAGGAGGCTGAGGAAACAAAGAGAAAAATAATTAAGATACCATGAGGAAAGGCTAAGGGAAATAAAGTGATAGCCTGTAAAGGAAGAATATATGCATAATTGGGGTTCCAGAAGATGCCAAGAGGGAGAGAGGGCCAAAAAGTGCATTTGAACAAATCATAGCTGAGAACTTCCCTAATTTGGGGGAGGGAAACAGGCATTCAGATGCAGGAGATAGAGAGCCCCCAAACCCCAAAAAATAAAACCGTTAAATACCTCAGCATTTAATAGTGAAACTTGCAAATTCCAAAGATCAAGACAAAAATCCTTAAAGCAACAAGAGACAACAGATTCTTTACTTATGCAGGGAGAAAAATCAGATTATCAGCAAACCTCTCCACAGAGACCTGACAGGCCACAAAAGGCTGACAGGATATATTCAGGTACTAAATGAGAAGAACATGCAGCCAAGAATACTTTATCCAGCTAGGCTCTCATTCAGAATAGAAGGAGAGATAACGAGCTTCCAGAATAGACAGAAACTGAAAAAAATATGTAACTACCAAACCAGCTCAGCAAGAAATATTACAGGAGACCCTGTAAAACAAGGAGGGAGCCCAAGAAAACAGTCCACAAAAACAAGGACTGAATAGGTAATACGGTGACACTAAATTCATATCTATCAATAGTTACTCTGAAGATGAATGGGCTAAATTATCCTATGAAAAGATGCAGGGTATAAGACTGGATAGAAAAGCAAAGCCCGTCTATATTCTGTCTACTAGAGACTCATTTTAGACCTAAGGACACCTCCAGCCTGAAGATGAAAGGGTAGAGAACAATTTACCAACCAACTCATCCTCAAAAGAAACCTGGGGTTGCAATCCTCATATAGGATACATTAAAGTTTATTGCAAACACTGTAGTAAGAGATGAAGAGGGACTCTGTATTATATTTAAAGTGTCTTTGCAACAAGAAGACTTACCAATCATGAATATTCATGCACCTAATGTGGGAGCTGCCAAGTATATCAATCAATTAATAAACAATAACAGGATATTTAGATAATAATACACTAATTCTGGGTGACTGCAATACGGCACTTTCAGCAAATGACAGATCTTCTAAGCACAAAATCACCAAAGAAACAAGGGCCTTAAATGATACACTGGACCAGATGGATTTCACAGATATATACAGAAATTTCCATCCAAACACAACTGAATACACATTCTTCTCAAGTGCACATGGAACATTCTCCAGAATATACCACATACTGGCCACAAATCAGGTCTCAACTGACATCAAAAGATTGGGATTTTTCCTTGCATATTTTCATACCACAATGCTTTGAAACTAGAACTCAATCACAAGAAGAAATTTGGAAGAAACTAAAACACATGAAGGTGAAAGAAATGATGAATGAGTCAACCACGAAATTAGAGAAGAATTCAAAAGATTCATGGAAACTAATGAAAATGAAGACAAAACTGAAATCTTTGGGAACAGCAAAAGCAGTCCTAAGAGGGAAATATATCACAATACAAACCTCCCTCAGAAAATTGGAAAAAAAACTCAAATACACAATCTCACCTTACACCTAAAGGAACTAGAGAAAGAACAGCAAGGAAAACCTACACCAAGGAGAAGAAGAGAGATTATAAACATTCAAGCAGAACCCAATGAAACAGAGACCGGAAGAATTCTAGAACAGATCAACAATACCAGAAGATGGTTTTTTGAAAGGACTAAAAATATCCATAAACCCTAAGCCAGCCTTACCAAAAAGAAAAAAGACTCAAATTAATAAAATCATGAATGAAAGAGGAGAGATCACAACCAATACCAAGGAAATGCAAACGACTTTAAAAACGTATTATAGGGATCCCTGGGTGGCGCAGCGGTTTGGCGCCTGCCTTAGGCCCAGGGCGTGATCCTGAAGATCCGGGATCGAATCCCATGTCGGGCTCTCGGTGCATGGAGCCTGCTTCTCCCTCTGCCTGTGTCTCTGCCTCTCTCTCTCTCTCTCTCTCTCTGTGTGTGACTATCATAAATAAATAAATAAAAATTAAAAAAATAAATAAAAACATATTATAAAAATAATTTAAAAATAAAAACGTATTATAAGCAATTGTATGCCAAAAAAATTAGGCAATCTAGAAGAAATGGATGCATTTCTGGAAAACCACAAATTATCAAAACTTGAACAGCAAGAAATACAAAACCTGAATAGGCCAATAACCAGCAAGGAAACTGAAGGAGTCATCAAACAGCTCTGAAGACAAAAAAATCCAGGGCCAGATGGCTTCCCAGGAGAATTCTATTAAACGTTTAAAAAAGAAACAATACCTATTCTACAAAAGCTATTCTGAAGGAGAGAATTGATGGAATAGTTCCAAATTCATTCTAATGAGACCAGCAGCACCTTGATCCCAAAACCAAAGTCCCCACCAAAAAGGAGAAATATAGGCCTATATCCCTAATGAAGAGGGATGCAAAAATTCTTAACAAGATAATAGCCAATAGGATCCAACAATACATTAACAAGATTATTCACCATGACCAAGCGGGATTTATCCCCAGGATGTAAGGCTGGTTCAACACTCGTAAAGCAATCAATATGATTGATCATACCACTGAGAGAAAAAACAAGAACCATATGATCCTCTCAACAGATGCAGAGAAAGCATTTGACAAAATACAGCATCCATTCCTGATCAAAACTCTTGAGAATGTAGGGATAGAGGGAACATTCCTCAGCATCTTAAAAGCCATCCAGGAAAAGCCCACAGCAAATATAATTCTCAATGGGGAAACACTGGGAACCTTTCCCCTAAGATCAGGAACAAGACAGGGATGTACACTCTCACCACTGTTATTCAACATAGTGCTAGAAGTACTAGCCTCAGCAATGAGACAGCAAAAATAACTAAAATGCATTCAAATTGCAAAGAAGAAGTCAAAGTCTCCTTCTTCTCAGATGAAATGATACTGTACATAGAAAACCCAAAAGGGTCAACCCCAAGAATTCTAGATCTCATACTACAATTCAGTAATGTGGCAGGATACAAAATAAATGCCCAGAAATCAGTGGCATTTCTATACACTAACAATGAGACTGAAGAAAGAGAAATTAAGGTATTGATGCCATTTACAATTTTATCCAAACCATAAGATACCTAGGAATAAACCTAACCAAAGAGGTAAAGTATCTATACCTAAAAACTACAGATACACTTCTGGAAGAAATTGAGGGAGACACAAAGAGATGGAAAAATATTCATTGCTCATGGATAGGAAGAAGAAATATTATGAAAATATCTATGCTACCCAGGGCAATTTTCACGTTCAATACAATCCCTATCGAAGTACCATGGACTTTCTTCAGAGTTGGAAAAAATAACCTTAAGATTTGCATGGAATCAGAAAAGACCTCGAATAGCCAGGGAAATATTGAAAAAGAAAACCAAAGCCAGGGGCATCACAATGCCAGATTTCATGTTGTACTACAAAACTGTGATGATCAAAACAGTATGGTACTGGCACAAAAACAGACACATAGATCAATGGAACAAAATAGAGAACCAAGAAATGGGCACTCAACTCTATGGTCAACTAATATTTGACAAAGCAGGACTGAATGTCGACTGGAAAAAGGAGACTTTCTGGGATGCCTGGGTGGCTCAGTAGTTGAATGCCTGCCTTCAGCCCAGGGCATGATACTGGAGTCCCAAGATTGAGTTCCACATCAGTCTGCCTGTAGGCAGCCTGCTTCTTCCTCTGCCTGTCTCTGCCTCTCTCTGTTTGTCTCTCATGAAGAAATAAATAAAACCTTTTTTTTTTTTTAAAAAAAAGGACCGTCTCTTCAATAAATCGTGCTGGAAAAATTAGACAGCCACGTGCAGAAGAATGATACTAAACCATTTTCTTACACCATACACAAAGATAAACTCAAAATGGATGAAAGATCTAAATGTGAGACAAGATTCCATCAAAATCCTAGAGGAGAACACAGGCCACACCCTTTTTGAACTTGGCCAGAGCAACTTCTTGCAAGATATATCTAGGAAGGCAAGGGAAACAAAAGCAAAAATGAACTATTGAGACTTCATCAAGATAAAAAGCTTCTGCACAGCAAGAGAAACAGTCAACAAAACTAAAAGACAACCTGCAAAATGGGAGGAGATATTTGCAAATGACATATCAGATAAAGGGATAGTATCCAAGATCTATAAAGAACTTATTAAACTCAATACCCAAGAACCAAAAAATCCAATCATGAAATGAGCAGAAGACATGAACAGAAATTTCACCAAAGAAGACTTACTCATGGCCCACAAGCACCAGAGAAAATGCTCTGCATCACTTGCCATCAAGGAAATACAAATCAAAACCACAATGAGATATGACCTCATGCCAGTGAGAATGGTGAAAATTAACAAGACAGGAAACAACAATATTGGAGAGAATGTGGAGAAAGGGGAACACTCTTACACTGTTGATGGTAATGTGAACTGGTACAACCTCTCTGGAAAACTGTGTGGAGGTTCCTCAAAGAGTTAAAAATAGAGCTAACCTAAGACCCAGCAAATTCACTACTGGGTATTTACCCCAAAGATACAGATGTAGTGAAATGCCAGGACACCTGCACACCAACGTTTGTAGCATCAATGTCCACAATAGCCAAATTGTGGAAGGAGCCTTGATGTCCACCAAAAAATGAATAAAGAACATGTGATATATATATATATATATATATATATATATATATATATATATATATATATATATACACACACACACACACACACACACACACGATGGTATATTGCTCAACTATTAGAAATGATGAATACCCACCATTTACTCTGACATTGGTGAAACTGGAGGGTATTATGCTAAGTGAAGCAAGTCAATCAGAGAAGGACAATCATTATATGGTTTCACTCATACGGGGAATATAAGAAGTAGTGAAAGGGATTATAGGGGAAAGCAGAGAAAATGAGTGGGAAAAATTAGAGGGTGACAAAACATGAGACTCCTAACTCTGGGAAAGGAACAAGGGATGGTGGAAGCGAGTTGGACAGGGGGATGGAGTGACTGGGTGATGGACACTGACGAGGGCACTTGACGGGCTGTGCACTGGGTGCTATATTATATTTTGGCAAATCAAACTTCAATAAATAATATATATAAAACATGCAAACAGAAAACAAATTTCCTAAATCAACAGATGCACCTGATATCCTTAAACTGACTTTTACATTTGAACTGATGTGGGGAGACCTAGAAATCTTTTTGTCTCATTGCTGCACCATACAGGAGGGAATGAAATGATGCATTGTCCAGCCAGTTAATTATTATAAAGAGAAGTAACTCGAGGAAATGATGAAAACCCAGCTTTCTTTCAGGGTATATTAGTGAAAGCTTTCCAAAAATATACTAACACAGATCCCAAGTATCCAGAAGACAGTAATTATTGGCTCTGCATTTTATCCTACAATCTGTAGCAGGAAGCAGGAGAAAATTACAAAAGGAACTGTTGGACCACAAAATTCTATAAATCAATTGTTAGATATGGATTTTGCTCTCTTTAATACTAGAGACAGGGCAGAGAAGGAGGACATGTTCATCTAGAATATACAACATGCCCTGCTGTCAACCATGGCATTGGGAAACCTGCCACCTCAGAATCACCCTATATATGGAAGCCTGAGAGCTTGGAGTCTGGCAAAATGAAACTAAAGCCATCAGATACTCACAAAAAGATAGGCACAAATAAATATGCCTTCTGTAAGATGGGTGGCCTTTGGCAAAAGGATTGTCCCCACCTCCTCTATCCAACAAAAAGTCTTAACAGTTATGAATATTTATGCCTCTAATGTGGGATCTGTCAATTATAACAACGGATTAATAATCGAAGTAAAGAAACACATAGTCAATAATACATTAATAGTAGAGGACTTAAACACTCCAACAAAGAAACAAGGACTTTGAATGACTTATTGAACCATTTGGACTTCACGAATATATACAGAACATTCCATCCTAATGCAACAGAATACACATTCTTCTCAACTGCACATGGAACTTTCTCCAGCATAAACCACATACTGGGTCACAAATCTAGTGTCAACCAATACCAAAAGATTGGGATTATTCCATGTACATTTTCAGACTACAATGCTTTGAAACTAGAACTCAATCACAGGAAGAAATTTGGAAGGAACTCTTAACACTTGAAGTTTAAAGAGCATTCTACAAAAAAATGAATGAGTCATCGGGAAAATAGAGAGAAATAAAAAGATTAGAGCAAACTAATGAAAATGAAAGCATAACTGTTCAAAATCTTTGGGATATACAGCAATGGCATTCCTAAGAGGGAAGTACATTTTAATACAAGTCTCCATCAAAAAATTGGAAAAATCTCAAATGCACAAGCTAACCTTAACCCTAAAGTAACTGAAGAAAGAACAACAAATAAAGCCTCATCCAAGCAGCAGAAGAGAAATAATACAGATTACAGCAGAACTCAATGAAATAGAGACCAGAAGAACAGTAGAACAGATCCACAAAAGTAAGAACTGGTTCTTTGAAATAATTAATAAATAGATAAATCCCTAGCCAGACTTAAAAAGAACAGAAAAAAAAAATACTCAAATTAATGAAATCATGAATGAAAGAGGAGAGATAACAACCAACACCAAGGAAATACACATGATTTTAAGAATATATTATGAGCAACTATATACCAAAAAATTAGGCAATCTGTAAGAAATGGATGCATTCCTAGAAATATATAAACTACAATAACTGAAAAAGGGAGAAATAGAAAACTTGAACAGACCAATAGCCAGCAAGCAAACTGAAACAGTAATCAAACACCTTCCCCAGAAACAAGAGTTCCAGGCCATATGGCATCCCAGGGGAATTCTACCAAAAATTTATGAAAGAAATAATACCTGGGATCCCTAGGTGGAGCAGCGGTTTGGCGCCTGTCTTTGGCTCAGGGCACGATCCTGGAGACCCGGGATCGAATCCTACGTCGGGCTCCCAGTACATGGAGCCTGCTTCTCCCTCTGCCTGTGTCTCTGCCTCTCTCTCGCGCGCGCTCTCTCTGTGACTATCATAAATAAATAAAAATTTAAAAAAAAGAAATAATACCTATTCTTTTGAAGCTATTTCAAAAACTAGAAATGGAAGGAAACTTCCAAACTCTTTCTGTGAGTCCAGCCTTACCTTGTGCTCAAAACCAGACAAAGACCCCATCAAAAAGAAGAATTACTAACCAATATCTATGATGAATATTGTTGTCAAAGTACTCATGAAAATACTAGATAATAGGATCCAACACTACATTAAAAGGATTATTCACCAAGACCAAATGGGTTTATCCCTTGGATACGAGGTTGGGTCAACATTCATCAATGTGATAGATCACATTAATAAAAGAAAGGACAGGAATATCAACTGATGCAGAAAAAAAATTTGACAAAATACATCATTTTTTCTTGTTTAAACCTCTCCACTGGATAGAGGGAACATACCTCAATATCATAAAAGACCTCAATGAAAAGGCCACAGTGAATATCATTATCAATGGGGAAAAACTGAGAGCTTTTCCCCTAAGGTCAGGAACATGACAGGAATGCCCACTCTCACCACTGTTGTTCACCATAGTACTTGAAGTCCTAACTTCAGCAATCAGACAACAATAAGAAATAAAATACATTCAAATTGGCAAAGAAGTCAAACTCTCACTCCTCATAAATGACATGATACCATATATAAAAAATCTAAAGTCTCTACTCCAAAATTGCTAGAATTCATACTTCAATTAAGCAACATGGAAGGATACAACATAAATGGAGAGAAATCAGTTGCATTTGTATACAATAACAATGAGCGTGAAAAAAGAGAATTGTAGGAATCAACCACATGTACAATTGCAGCAAAAAAACATTAAGATACCAAAGAATAAACTTAACCAAAGATTTAAAGGATCTGTACTCTAAAAACTGTGGAACATTCATGAAATAAATTGAGGACAACACAAAGAGAAGGAAAAACATTCCATGCTCATGGATTGGAAGAATAAATATGTGAAAATGTGTATGCTACCCAGAGCAATCTACAAATTCAATGCAATTCCTTTCAAAATGCAATGGACTTCCCTCACAGAGTTGGAAGACATAACCATAAGATTTGTATGGAACAAGAAAAGACCACAAATAGCCAGAAGAATGTTGAAAAAGAAAACCAGAGCTGGTGGCATCACAATGACTGACTTTAAGCTATGTTTCAAAGCTGTGATCATCATGACAACACAGTACTGGCAAAAAAAAAAAAACAAACACATGGATCAATGGAACAGAATAGAGAACCAAGAAATGGACTCTCAACTCTATAATCAACTAGTCTTCAACAAAGTAAGAAAGAATATCCAATGGAAAAAAAGTTTCTTCAATAAATGTTGGGAAAATTGTACAACCACATACAGAAGAATGAAACTGGACCATTCTCTTATACCGTATACAAAGATAAACTCAAAATGGATGAAAAATCTAAATGGGAGACAGGAATCATCAAAATCCTAGAGGAGAATACAGGCAGCAAACTCTTTGACTTTGGCTGCAGTAACTTCTTGCAAGACATGTCTCTAAAGCTAAGGGAAACAAAAGCAAAAATGAACTACTGGGACTTCATCAAGATATAAAGCTTCTACATAGCAGTCAACAAAACTAAAATGCAACCTACAGAATAGGAGAAGATACTTGCAAAAGACATATCAGTTTAAGAGCTAGTATCCAAGACTTAAAAAGAATTTATCCAACTCAACACCCTAAAAACAAACAATCCAGTCAAGAAATGGGCAGAAGACATGAACTTTCTTTTCTCCAATGAAGACCTACAGATGGCCAGCATGCACATGAAAAAAAATGCTCCACATCACTTGTCATCAGGGAAATACAAATCAAAACCACAATGAGAGGGACTTCTGGGTAACTCAGTGTTTGAGCATCTGCCTTCACCTTAGAGCGTGATCCTAGGGTCCTGGGATTGAGTCCCACATCAGGCTACCCCCAGGGAGTCTGCTTCTCCCTCTGTCTATGTTTCTGCCTTTCTCTCTGTGTCTCTCATGAATAAATAAATAAAATCTTTAAAAAAAAAACCATAATATACTACTTTACACTGGTGAGGATGGCAAAAATTAATAACACAGTATACATCAAATTTTAGCGAGGATGTGGAGAAAGTGGAACACTCTTGCACTGTTGGTGGGAATATAACCTGGTGCAGCCACTCTGGGAAACAGTATGGAGGTTATTCAGGAAGTTAAAAATAATGTTACTCTATGACCCAACAATTTCACTATTGGGTATTTGCCCAAAGATACAGATGTAGTGAAATGATGGGACACCTAAACCCCAATGTTTATAGAAGCAATGTCCAGGATACCCAAAATATGGAAGGAGCTAAGAAGTCCTTTGACATATGAATGGATAAAGAAGTGGTATATATATATGCAATAGAATATTACTCAGCCATCAGATAGGATGAATACCTACTATTTACATCAATGTGGATGGAACTAGAGGGTATTATCCTGAGTGAAATAAGTCAATAGGAGAAAGATAGTTATATGGTTTCATTCATATCTGGAATATAAGAAAATAGGGAAATGGATAATAAAGGAAGGTGGTAAACTGAATGGGGAAAAATTAGAGATGAAGACAAACCAGGAGATACTCGTAACTCTGGGAAACAAAGGGTTGCAGAAGGAGAGGTAGATGGGGGATTAGTGTAACTGGGTGACAGCCATTAAGGAGAGCATGTGATGTGGTGAACCCTGGGGCAAATTGAATTTAAATTTAAATATATATAAACAATTAATTAAATAGCTAAGAAAAAAATCAATACAGTAATCCATAAAAGGAAAAAACAAATAGACTGCCTCCACATCTCCAAAAGAAATGAATCCATACCCAAAACTTTGTTGGCCAAAGTTACAGAAGACTGAAGAGTCCCAAGCTCTCCTATGACTCCTCTTGGAGATTTCAACACGACGCATTAGGAGCCTTGGGTAATCCTTGATGTAACAGGTAAGAAAATTAAATTATTATGGACATAGGAGACACTTATTCTGTTCTATCTCAACATAATTAGCCTCTATCCCAGCACTCTTGGACTGTTACTGGAATAGAGAGACAGCCACAGATGAGACTACTTTCTTGTCCACGAGGTTTGTGGAATGGGCCCTCTTTTGCTTTCACATACCTTTCCCCTGATACCTGAATGCCATTACCCTACTGGAGAAGGACATATTTTAAATAAATGGTGCATAGAACTGAAGGGCAACCAGAAAAGTGGGCCTGTTTTGCAAAAGGAAAGAATAGGAAATAGGAAACAGAGAGAGAGAGAGAGAGAGAGATAAAGGATAGTCTAAACTTTGTATCTGCCTCCAGTCTTTCTGGCAGCATCCTTATGTTTCTGCCCCTACCTCTCTCTCTTGTTTCTGCACCACCCATGAGCACAATTTGCATAACCGGCTTCTCTACCATCCTTTGTGCCTCTGGTGCCATTAGTGCCTGCTCCTCCTACTATATCAAAAAGCAAAGAGCACCTCAAGCTCTTAGGCCACCTCCTTATGAGGTTCAAACTAGAACATTTTCAAAATCAACATGAATTGAACCAGGAAGCCCCTTGGACTTAACCACCCAAATTTCCCCACAGTGGCCTCAAATAAAATTGACAGTGGGAACAAATGGATTGAATTTTAATGGGCATGGTGCAATATATTCTATATTAATTAATTCTAAATTAAATTTTTAGTTTAAATAAGAAAGACATGTCTTTGGATTTTTTTATAATAAATTTATTTTTTATTGGTGTTCAATTTACCAACATACAGAATAACACCCAGTGCTCATCCTGTCAAGTGCCCCCCTCAGTGCCCGTCTTTAGATTTATCAGCATTGAATATAATACTTTTATTTTACCAAGGTTTACTGAAGGTAAAATAAGCTCATGTGATCTCTGTTGCAATTTGTAAGCAAAAAGATGACTTCAAATGATAGTTAATTTTGTCTATATCACAAGAGATTTCATGAGTAATTGTTATGAACAAGTACATTGAATGAATAAAAATAAAATAGATAAAACTTTTAAATAGCTTTTAGAATTTTTGGTAACCTGAAACTTTGAAGTTTTGCCAAGTTAAATGATAAATTGGATTGAATTAATCAGATTACGAAGTATTTTCCAAATAAGATAAAATACTAAAGCTTTGATTCCTGATTGTAGGTCTGTGCTTTTGACTTCTTGTGCAGAAACAGGATACTTGGGTCTGTTGGTAAACACACTTCATGCTTATTGAAATATTGTACTATAGAAAACATGTTTTAGGGATCCCTGGGTGGCGCAGCGGTTTGGCGCTTGTCTTTGGCCCAGGGCGCGATCCTGGAGACCTAGGATCGAATCCCACGTCAGGCTCCCGGTGCATGGAGCCTGCTTCTCCCTCTGCCTGTGTCTCTGCGCCTCTCTCTCTCTCTGTGTGTGACTATCATAAATAAATAAAAATTAAAAAAAAAAAAAAAAAAAAGAAAACATGTTTTAAAGAATTGTGGAATGTATTCATGAATTTCATATCTAAAGCATTCTGGTGTAACATTTCACAATTGGTTATTACTCAATTTTTCACTGGATACTAGCTTTCTAAGAGTTAAGATTCTGCTAAATGTAATTAAGACTGATGGAAATAAGGAAAGCAACTTTGTATATAGGAAAGTAGGGGATATATGAAAAAGAGAAGTAATGAGGAATAATCAGAAGAAAGGCAGATAAGGACACTAGCTCCCCCTTCCCCACCCTAAGAGGGAACCACCCTTAAAAGGAATTTACACTACCTTGGAAGGACCTCTCCAACCTTTAGGTAGATGATGAAAATCTGATTAGGTGACAGGCACATGGAGGGTTAATCAGATTAAAACAGCTCACCAACAAGCCTTTTAGAACCCTTAGATTTAACCATGAATCAACAACCCTCTCTGTTTCCCTCCCTCTTTGGGAGCTTGGTACTATTGCTCAATAAACTTTGCTTTATTATCACTCAATACACTTTGCTTTGCTGCCTGCCACTCTTAGTCTGACATACCTATTCATTCTTCGAAGCAGCATGACCAAGGACTGCGGGCACTAAAAAGGATAAGAAATCCTGTAATATAAGGAATGGGAATATATTTTGTTGAAGGAAAAAGCAAGTATTTTTTTCCTAAAATGCTTCTGGTTATTTAGAGGGAAAAGGCTTGGATGAAATTGGAATAAAAAAGAAAGTTTTAGAAGGTTTATGAAGGGAGATCCTTGGAAGAGAATTTTATTTATGGTCAGGACTAAGACTGAAATGAATGGATTTTAAAAGTACACTGGTAATTATTGTAATTCTGCCTTTCTCTCTGTTAAAAAGACAAAGTTTTCTTGGATTGTTGGTCTACTCTTGATAAGAAAATGTAGACGATTTTTTTCTTTATCTTCCAAAAAACTAAAGCATCTATGTTTGTCTTTACCAGGTCTTTGATTACTTAAGAAATTTAAACTTATCATTATTAAAGGAGCTAAGTTTTGCTAACAAGTATATAACTGCCTTTCAAATCCCTTCTTCCCACATTAGTTAATGTAAATATTACATTTATAATGGTCTGTAGTCCTATTTGGCATGTGCTTTAAAACTTTGAGTTTTTTAACTAACTTCTTGATTTGAATTGTAAATGAAGTCTTTTTTAATAGTTAGGCTTGTTTATTTGGTATGTTGAGTTACTTGTGAAGCACTGTCAAATAATGATAAGGCTTAAAGTGTATTGTATGTGGAAATGTTTTAACAGTTCTAAAAATATACATGAAATTCCTGAAGTATCAAAATGTCTTGGTATAAGTTCATCACTTTATATTTTGATTATTGAAGTGTTGTGTGTTATAGAAATAACTGTATTTCCTTGTCAGCTACCTTGCAATGAGCTCTCATATTAGATCTTTAACTATGTTCATTTTTTTAGTCATTTATAGTTATCATTATGATGCTCTAGCAGAATGAATCTTGTCTTCAAGGAGGTTAGTGAAAAGGACTTTTGACATATATATGTTTTCAATATCTTTAAAATCATAAAACTACTAAAGCTGCTTGAAAAGATAGAGATGGAGTACTTCCAAATTCGTTCTATGAGGCCAGCATCACCTTAATTCCAAAACCAGACAAAGACCCCACCAAAAAGGAGAATTGAAGACCAATATCCCTGATGAACACGGATGCAAAAATTCTCAACAAGATACTAGCCAATAGGATCCAACAGTACGTTAAGAAAATTATTCACCATGACCAAGTAGGATTTATCCCCGGGACACAAGGCTGGTTCAACACTCGTAAAACCATCAATGTGATTCATCATATCAGCAAGAGAAAAACCAAGAACCATATGATCCTCTCATTAGATGCAGAGAAAGCATTTGACAAAATACAGCATCCATTCCTGATCAAAACTCTTCAGAGTGTAGGGATAGAGGGAACATTCTTCAGCATATTAAAAGCCATCTTTGAAAAGCCCACAGCAAATATAATTCTCAATGGGGAAGCACTGGGAGCCTTTCCCCTAAGATCAGGAACAAGACAGGGATGTCCACTCTCACCACTGCTATTCAACATAGTACTGGAAGTCCTAGCCGCAGCAATCAGACAACAAAAAGACATTAAAGGCAAGAAATTGGCAAAGAAGTAGTCAAACTCTCCCTCTTCGCTGATGACATGATATTCTACGTAGAAAACCCAAAAGCCTCTACCACAAGATTTCTAGAACTCATACAGCAATTTGGTAGCGTGACAGGATACAAAATCAATGCCCAGAAATCAGTGGCATTTCTATACACTAACAATGAGACTGAAGAAAGAGAAATTAAGGAGTCAATCCCATTTACAATTGCACCCAAAAGCATAAGATACTTAGGAATAAACCTAACCAAAGAGGTACAGGATCTATACCCTAAAAACTATAGAACACTTCTGAAAGAAATTGAGGAATACACAAAGAGATGGAAAAATATTCCATGCTCATGGATTGGAAGATTAATATTGTGAAAGTGTCAATGTTACCCAGGGCAATTTACACGTTTAATGCAATCCCTATCAAAATACCATGGACTTTCTTCAGAGAGTTAGAACAAATTATTTTAAGATTTGTGTGGAATCAGAAAAGACCCCGAATAGCCAGGGGAATTTTAAAAAAGAAAACCATAGCCTGGGGCATCACAATGCCAGATTTCAGGTTGTACTACAAAGCTGTGGTCATCAAGACAGTGTGGTACTGGCACAAAACACACACATAGATCAATGGAACAGAATAGAGAATCCAGAAGTGGACCCTCAATTTTATGGTCAACTAATATTCGATTGTTGGACCCTGGCTTACGGGTGCCAACGTGTCCCGGTGGACGCCCCAGAGACACAGACCCCAGACAGACAGATGCAATTAGCAAGAGGGTTTATTGAACATTTGCGCAAAGGGGCTCTCCGGGGAGGAAGAGAGCCCTGATTAGCAATTACAGGTATCTTTTAAAGGTAAAAGGAAAAAAAACCACTTAAAGACAAAAGAACCGCGGGAGTCGCATAGCATCCAGGTTGATTTCTCAGAAGGTCAACATGAACCTATTCAGGGACATTCCAATCAGGGTGTGGGGGGAAATGGTTTTCTTATCACAAACAGAATGCTTTTTGTTGCTAAAACTTCAGGAAGGCACCTGGATGGGCTGCCTCTGGATTAGGGCTGATCCTACTTACAGGGGGGGTTTCTTCAGATAAAGGAGGAAAGACTATCCATTGGAAGAAAGGAAGTCTCTTCAATAAATGGTGCTGGGAAAATTGGACTTCCACATGCAGAAGAATGAAACTAGACCACTCTCTTTCACCACACACAAAGATAAACTCAAAATGGATGAAAGATCTAAATGTGAGACAAGATTCCATCAAAAATCTGGAGGAGAACACAGGCAACACCCTTTTTGAACTAAGCCACAGTACTTCTTGCAAGATACATCCATGAAGGCAAGAGAAACAAAAGCAAAAATGAACTATTGGGACTTCATGAAGATAAGAAGCTTTTGCACAGCAAAGGACACAGCCAACAAAACTCAAAGACAACCTACAGAATGGGAGAAGATATTTGCAAATGATGTATCAGATAAAGGGCTAGTTTCCAAGATCTATAAAGAACTTCTCAAACTCAACACCAAAGAAACAAACAATCCAATCATGAAATGGGCAAAAGACATGAACAGAAATCTCACAGAGGAAGACATAGATATGGCCAACATGCACATGAGAAAATGCTCTGCATCACTTGCCATCAGGGAAATACAAATCAAAACCACAAAGAGATACCACCTCACCCCAGTGAGAATGGGGAAAATTAACAAGGCAGGAAACAACAAATGTTGGAGAGGCTGCGGAGAAAAGGGAACCCTCTTACACTGTTGGTGGGAATGTGAACTGGTGCAGCCACTCTGGAAAGCTGTGTGGAGGTTCCTCAAAGAGTTAAAAATATACCTGCCCTACGACCCAGCAATTGCACTGCTGGGGATTTACCCCAGAGATACAGATGCAATGAAACGCTGGGACACCTGCACCCCGATGTTTATAGCAGCAATGTCCACAATGCCAAACTGTGGAAGGAGCCTCGGTGTCCATCGAAAGATGAATGGATAAAGAAGATGTGGTTTATGTATATAATGGAATATTACTCAGCCATTAGAAACGACAAATACCCACCATTTGCTTCAACGTGGATGGAACTGGAGGGTATTATGCTGAGTGAAGTAAGTCAATCGGAGAAGGACAAACATTATATGTTCTCATTCGTTTGGGGAATACAAATAATAGTGAAAGGGAATATAAGGGACGGGAGAAGAAATGTGTGGGAAATATCAGAAAGGGAGACAGAACATAAAGACTCCTAACTCTGGGGAAGGAACTACGGGTGGTGGAAGGGGAGAAGGGCGGGGGGTGAGGGTGAATGGGTGACAGGCACTGAGGGGGGCACTTGATGGGATGAGCACTGGGTGTTATTCTGTATGTTGGTAAATTGAACACCAATAAAAAACAAATTTATTATAAAAAAATAAAATCATAAACTAATATGGGTGAGAATTTTCAGAACAGAAAAATCTACATTCAAACTGAACAAGAATTAGTAACATTGGATTAAATGAACTGAGGAAGGTGGTTGTAGTTTTTGTGATTCTTGTTTGAAACATTGCTGATTCTCTAATGTTTGCTTTCCAGATTAAAGAAACTTATTCTCAAGATTTCATAGCTTACAGAAATACGATAAAGTGTTTCTTTATGAAAAAAAATGAAATATTTAACTTTTCTCTGTACCTTAACCCTCTAAAATTCAAAAACTTTCAATGAGTATTCTTACTTTCTTGGTAACTATTATATGCATAATTTCAGTAAGAATATGTTCTCCTTGTAATAGGACACCATTGGAAACATTGTTTATTTTACCAAGGCTTTGACTGAAATATCATATTTGAGAGAGACATGCATACACTCAGATATGACCAAACAGCTTTAAGGATCTATGATTTATTTTATGAAGCCAATAGAGCCCTTGTTTAAAGAGTTCCCAGAAGCTTTACCAGTTGAGTAAAGTCACTTCCTGGCAGGTGTAGGAAAACTCACGATATTTTAGGAATCTTGAGAAGAAGAGTTCATCCAAATATTTGGATATTGTGGGCATGTCTGATGGCAAATATTTTGCTTGGCTTCTGGCATAAAGAGGCTATCAAAAATTCAATCTAGAGATTCCTTATAAAAAAGTTCCAGGGTGCCTGGGTGGCTCAGTAGATTGAGTGTCTGCCTTTGGCTCAAGTCAGGATCCTGAGGTTCTGGGATCTAGCCATCAGGTTCCCTCCTCAACAGGGAGCCTGCTTGTCCCTCTCTCTCTGCAGGTCCCCCTGCTTGTGTTTTTCTCTTTCTCTGATAAATAAATAAAATCTTAAAAGAAATAAAAATAAAACAAACAAGTTCCAGCAAAGCAGATTTTAAAGGATCTATATGATCAATCACTATTCTTGCTGAGCTTATTCAAATAATGAGGCTAACTTTGTTAAAACTGGACTTGTTTTACAAATGACTTAGTCTTGAATTGGCTATCTTTGGAAATAAGGGTGATTTTAGAGAGAAAAATTGTTTCAGTAATATGTCTTTATGAGTATTAAATTCTACTTATGATTGAATGTTGTCACTTACCTAAGTTAGAAAACAAGATAAAACTCAGAGAAATTGCCCCAATAGCTCATGTACAGATCACCTTTGTATATATTCCTCTGTGAGGATAATAACAAGAGCCTTATGGGCATGATTAAACAGTTGGACAATGGGATAGACTCTCCAAAAATTGTGTAAATCAGTTATCATCCTGATGGATGCTATGTGGCTGGAATGACAAAATTGCTCCTTAAAAGACAGAGCATACTCCCTCCATGGGGTTAACTATGGGCTTGTGGAGATAATGGAAGGCCTCACCTTCCTTATAATTGGATTGGAGAATGCACATGGGCATGCTCTAATCTCCCTGAACAAAAATCTCCCACTTGCTAGTAATTACTCATAATTAAGATATAAGTAAGTCTAGACATTAGGCAAAGATGGCTTCTTGATGGTTTTATCCCTTACCCATATTTGTTCCAGGAGCCACCTCTATTGATATTGAATTACAAATAGAGGCTTTAGCCAAGCATACAGTGCATAAAGTGGCCACTTTAACCAAACCTGACATAAGGTCACTCACAAATTGGAAAGGTGGCCCTCTAAAACCAAATGGCTTTTGGTATCCTGACTACATCTCAAAAAGAAACTTATTCTAATTGACACTAAATGTTATGTATGTATCCTAGATGACTCCAGTAATGTATGTAAAGATTTAGCAGACATACACACCCAAATTAAGGCAATGTCTGTTCTCTTAGTGACTGGATTTCTTCCTGGTTCAGCAGGAATGAATACTCTTAGTGGAAAACACATCTTTAACTAGCAATAATAGTAATTATGTTAGATCTTTTTTTTTAAAGATTTTATTTATTTATTCATGATAGACACAGAGAGACAGAGACAGAGACACAGGCAGAGGGAGAAGCAGGCTCCATGCAGGGAGCCCAATGCAGGATTCAATCCTGGGACTCCAGGATCATGCCCTGGGCCAAAGGCAGGCGCTAAACCCCTGAGCCACCCAGGGATCCCCTATGCTAGATCTTTATTGTGGGAACTACTGCTGTTGTGCCCAAGATTGCTAATCCGAGAAACCACCAAGGAGCCGACTCGAATGCAAACGCACGAGAGTTTTTTAGCAAGCTCAAGCTTGGGTCCAAGTATACCTGACACAGTGGAGCAGGGACTTGGACCCCGAAGTGGGTTATAGCTGGGTTTTTTATAGGCTGGTCTAGGGGATTTTCAGAAGGAGTGGAGGAATTTCTCAAGTTCTGTTTACATTCTGATATGGGGCTTTCAAGGGCATTGAGCTCTGTTCTCATTCTAATATGGTACTTTCTATCATGGGCCTGGGCTCTGTTGTCTTTCTGATATGGGATTCTCTGCTGAGGGCAATTCTGAGCTCTGTTGTCTTTCTGGGTTTTGTTGGGATTCCCTGCTGAGGATATCCTGCAGTTTTTCCTGTAAAGTTCAGCTCTTATTCGCAGGGGCCTAAGATGGCTGTACTTGTGCTAATGCTAAACTTTAGGTGGAATGGCCTTAATTTTTCTAGGCCTCCACACTGTGATTGCATGCTCTGCATGAATATGGTGGACAAATCATCTCAATGGAAACTGTAAGAAGCATTCTTATGAAGAAGCCTCATGCACACCTCCAAGTCAAACAGTCTGCAACTAGGGACCTTTCATTTAATGAGATAGCTTGGGATTTTTATGCCTCCCAATAGGTAGGGCTTACAATTCCTTTCAGCCTAAAGAAGCTATAGAAGAGACATTTGCCCTTCAATAGCCCCTATAAGAATAAGGAGGATAAAAATCTTATGGGGGAGGATAAGACAGGAAAACCAAAGGGACCTCATGAAAGAAAAAGTTGTGTTTTTTCCCTCTGAGCTTCTTTTCTAGCTTCCATTCTTGCTAGGACCTGTACCCCCACCTCACTCTACACATGTCTTGTAATACAAATAGCATATGTCCTCCTTGTAAGTGACACAAGTTAAAATCTCTCTAGAATAAATAATATCTAGGGAAGAATGAGTTTACAGTAACTGGACAAAGGTATCATATGTACATCCTGGATCACCAGAGCTAGACATCTTGACACCAAGACACCCCCTCTCCCCCAGGTTCCAAGTAATAACACCTGGGCCCTTGTATTTATTCTGACTGGTTTCTGGATGCCTGAGAGGACTTGTAAACCAGGCTTCTATCCTCAATAAAACCCCCAGACCCCAAACAAAGGTTAGACTCCCACCTTTATTTTTTTAAGATTTTATTTATTTATTCATGAGAAACACACACACACACACAGAGATAGAGTGAGGCAGACATAGGCAAAGGGAGAAGCAGGCTCCCTATAGGGAGCCTGATGCAGGATTTGATCCCAGGGCCCCCGGTTCATGCCCCAAACCAAAGGCAGATGCTCAATCACAAAACCACCCATGTGTCCTATAGACTGCCTCCTTTCCTTTCTGAGTCTCCTGGACACTCACTTCATCTGTTATCTGCATTCTCTCTTTCTTCAGTAAACTCTGTTTTCACCTTCTGTTGGCTTATGTTTGATTTCTCTCCTGTGTGAAACTAAGGACCCTCTTGGATGGTCCTGTGGGAGCCAGACCTGGACTGCTGGCATCAAAACCAGTGGGAACTGGAGATATATATATATTCTACAGGACTACTACAATTCCCAGTGGATATGGAAAATTTTCAAGAAGTTTCCTATACCTCTGGAGGCTATCTAGTCCACTGCATATAAGAATTGTAACCAAGATGACTTTGCGGGGAAAACCCTAGATGTAGAGATTGTTTGTTTTTTCACAGAGAGGGGAAGAGGTTGACAATTTTTTTTTTTTAAATTTATTTATGATAGTCACACACAGAGAGAGAGAGAGGCAGAGACATAGGCAGAGGGAGAAGCAGGCTCCATGCACCAGGAGCCCGACGTGGGATTCGATTCCGGGTCTCCAGGATCGCGCCCTGGGCCAAAGGCAGGCGCCAAACCACTGCGCCACCCAGGGATCCCAAGGTTGACAAATTTAAATCAGCTGCTTTAGAAAACTCCGTGAGAAAATGCTTTTCTTTATTTTGAGTAAATGGCCTAATGGTTAAGAGCAGGGTGCCAGTATCTTTTTAACCATAATTCCTGTCTTCCATATGCTATCTTTTGAAAGAGCTTTTAAAATAGGGTAAGGATTTTCTACTCTCACTTCCATCCCATGCAGATTATGCCTATTTTATTTGTAGTCAAATTGCTCAGGTTTCACTATGATCTATATGTACTTATTGCTAATAAACGGTGAGATTTCAAAAGAGAGGCTGTCCTCCAAAATCATTACATATCATTTTGTATTATCATTCTCTTTTAATTTATTTACCCTCAAGTTAGTCCTGAATTTAAGTCTGACTTATTTTGTCTTGTTTCCCTTTGTCAAAATCTTGGAAAGGGGGAGGAAGAGCTAAAATGGCAGCATAGTGGGAGGGCCTTAGGCTTGTCTTTGCCCTTGACCACACCTAGTTATCAAAATCATTCTTAATACAAGAGAAATCTACCTGAGAATAGAGAGAACAAAGTGCACAATGAGAGGGAGAAGACAGTCCACATAGAGGAAGGTAAGAAGAGTGGAGACATGATTTGGAGGAAAAATGTATTGTGGGTACTGTAAAGCAGTGGGAGCCCTGGTTTCTGACAAAGACGGAAAAAGGATAGAGGGAGAGAGAGAGAGAGAAAGAGAGAAATGCACCAGGGAATGCACAAGGAGAACACTTAGCCAAAGCCTTTGGGTGGTAAAACAAGAGGGACTGATTATCCTGAATTTTGCCACCAGTTGGGCTCAAAGACGGGTCTGGAGACTTGGCTGGGCTAGAGCCCTGAAGGCACTGTCCTACTCCTATAGATAAGGCAGACAAAAAAAGCTGGGGCAGACAGTGTGAGTTGAGGATTGCCTAAGGCAGATGGTCCCTCTTCTTGGAGCATATCTATGAGAGTTTACATTCTTAGTTTACATTCTTTACATTCTGTTCTCCAGGACAAAAGAGCCAGCAGGGATCATTTCCATCCACCTTCCCCCAGCATAGACACAGAGACATCTGCTGAAGGCTTGTCTCTCTGACACTGGCCATTTACCCTTCCTATCCAAAATCCCATTCTCTTGCATTCTGGCATTATTGACTTCTCAGTCAAACCTTCATCAGCCCATTATGGTGAGACCCTCCCCCAGAAGACCAGTACAGGTCCTGCTGATGTAGTTTTGGAATATAGGTGAGATTTGGTAGGGTGAAGTCTGGAACAGACAACCAAGAAAGAATTCTTGAGACATATTTGGTGCAAAATGATGGTTTTATTAAAACACAGGGCCAGGACCCATGAACAGAAATAGCTGCTGCCTTGGGGTTGTGAGGGATGGGTGGTTATATACTTGGGAGTTGAAGAAAGTAAGGAAAAGAGAGGTTTCAAAAGGATTTTCATATGATAAAGAGGAACTACAAGATACTGGAGGCCTTGTCATTGTCAAGTTGTTTTTCCCTCTAGCAAAGCATTAACATTAAGACAGTAGGTAACTTCCTGGAGGAATGTCACACATATCTCACCCAGGAGTGTGTGTGTGTGGTGGGGGGCTGGTGCAGGGTGTCAGCTTGTGCTTTGTCCTCAGCCAGCCTTCTGTTCCCTCATCACTGCCACAGCATGTCCCTAAAATGTAGAGTTTTAAGAGTCAGCAGGCTTGTCTGGGATAGAGCCCAAAGTGTACTGCACTAATCCTGGCAAGCAAGCAACTGGAGACAGACAGCATGAAAATGGCAATCTGAAAAATGCTTGGGATGCATGGGGTGGAGTGGAGGGGGGATTGTGTGCTCTTCTGGAATTGCTTCTCTGAAAGTAGCAAGCACTGAATCTCTTCTCTGGGGACAAAGGAGCTGGATCTTGAGCCATTCACCCCCTCCCCCCACTCCTCAGCATAAACCAGCTATAGTAAAAAGCACAGTACCCACACTGGCTGCCTAACCTGTTTATAGCAAGTCTCACCCCCTACGCTCTGCTGGAATTGCATTTCTCCTGCAAGTGTGCCTAAGTCTCAGGAAAGTGAACCCCTTTCCCAGAAGACCAGCAGAAACTTTTACATAAACACACACACACAAGCACATACACGCACACACACACGCACACACACGCACACACACACACACACACATCTCCCAGAGAGTTCTGCAAGGCTTCAGTTATAGTGAAAGTATCATCAGCTCTCATTTGATAAGCAGACCAGAGCAAACCTGCTTAAAACTAGCCACAAAAAAAATAAAAAATAAATAAATAAAACTAGCCACATCCTGGTGAAGGTGAAAATGTCCAAAGGCCAAGGTCCACTCCCACTGCGTGCAAGGACAGCTACTGCAGATGACTGGCCTGAGGATAAAGTAGCTATACCAAAACAGCTGAGTGTACAAAACACACATCAGAGACATTCCCTGAAGCACAAGGCCCTGGACACAATGTGATCTTTTCCTCATGAAGTCATGACTCTCAGATGTAAGAAGCATGACAGGCTTTTCCAACACAAAGAAGACAGAGACTTAGACAAAGTGCCAAGTGTGGAGGCAGAGAAAAATTAAGGCCATCCCACCTAAAGTTTAGCATTAGCACAAGTACAGCCATCTTAGGCCCCTGTGAATAAGACCTGAACTTTATGGGAAAAAACTGCAGAATGTCCTCAATGTCCTCAGCAGGTAATCCCATATCAGAAAGACAACAGAGCCCACACCCATGGTAGAAAGTCTTATATTAGAATGAGAACAGAGCTCAATGCCCTTGAAAGCCCCACATCAGAATGCAAACAGAATTTGGAGAAATTCTTCCACCCCTTCTGAAAATCCCCTAGACCAGCCTATAAAAAACCCAGCTGTAACCCACTTCTAGGTCCAAGTTCCTGCTCCATTGTGTCGGGCACACTTGGACCCAAGCTGGAGCTTGCTAATAAACCCTTGTTGGACCCTGGCTCAGGGGTGCCAACGTGTCCCAGTGGACGCCCCAGAGACTCAGACCCCAGACAGGCAGATGCAATTAGCAAGAGGGTTTATTGAACGTTTGCGCAAACAGGCTCTCCGCCTCCGAGGAGGAAGAGAGCCCCGATTAGCAATTACAGGTATCTTTTAAAGGCAAAAGAAAAAAAACACTTAAAGACAAAAGAACCACGGGAGTCGCATAGCATTCAGGTTATCGATTTCTCAGGTCAACATGAACCTATTCAGGGACATTCCAATCAGGGAGTGGGGGGAAATGGTTTTCTTATCACAAACAGAATGCTTTTTGTTGCTAAAACTTCAGGAAGGCACCTGGATGGGCTGCCTCTGGATTAGGGCTGATCCTACTTACGGGGCGGGGGGGGGGGGGGGGGGGGGAGGGTTCTTCACCCTCGTGCACTTGCATCAGTGTCGGCTCCTTGGTGGTTTCTCAGATTCATAATCTTGGGCGCAACACCATGAAGGAACAATTCATCCCAAAAGAAAGAACAAAAAAATGGCCACAGGCAGACATCTAATCAAAAGACATAGAAGTAATATATTTGAAGGAAAATTTCATAAAGATTGACAATCATAATGAGTTAGGGACAAATGGGGCTAGGCAGGGCTAGGTAGGGGGCCACAAGATCAGGCTCACAAAAATCCCAAAAATGTGAAGATGAAAGAAAACCAGAGTAAATCAGACCATCCTGTTCCAGGTACTGGAAATGGGGTCTTGTTATAACAGTTACTTGTGACCAACAAAGAATTACCAGACCCTAAAAGGAAGCCATTGAAGGTGTTAGCACTAGTACTCAATGGTGATAACAACAGATAACATTAAAAGGATTTAGGTTCTTTGGTTAACTTTCAAAAAGACCAACCCTACAATCCCTCAGTGACAGCCTTGTTGGGACCCCTCTCACTTCTGAGAGCTTTCTCTGTATCTTCACTTAACAAACTTCTATTGCTTTACTCACTCTCCTTTGTGAGATCCATTCTTCGACTCCATGAGACAAGAACCGAGCTCTCCCCTATCAATAAGTTTACTCATTGTCTTGAGAAAACAATGGAAGATTTCATGGAGACTCTTACCACAGAGATAAACGAGTTAAAAATTACAAAGAAAAAAAGAAAAATACAATAACTAAGATTCAAAATAGACTGGATACAATGACTACAGGATGGAAGAAGCAGAGAAAAGAATAAGTGATATAGAAGACAGAAAATGGAAAATAATGAAGCTGAACAAAGTAAAGAACTATGGGTCACAAGAATAGACTTCAGAATCTCAGTGACTCCATCAAATGTAATAACATTCATATCATAGGAGTCCCAGAAGAAGAGATGGAAGAAAGGCAGAAGTTTAATTTGAGGAAATAATAGGTAAAAACTTATCTAATCTAGGGAAATAGACATCCAAATTTAGGAGGTACAGAGAACTCCCATCAAAATCAATAAAAATGGGTCAACTCCAGGAAATATCATAGTCAAATCTGTAAAATATAGAGATAAAGAACATTTCCTAAGAGCTGCAAAACAACATATGTCCTTAAATTACAAGGGACAACCCATAAGGCTACTGGCAAATCTCCCCACAAAAACATGGCAAACCAGAAGAAAGAGTGACATGATGTATTTAATGTGCCAAATGGGAGAAACCTGCAGCCAGAATATTCTAACCAGCCAGGCTATCACTCAGAAGAGAAGGAGATCTAAAGAGTCTCCCAGACAAACATAAACTAAAGGAGCTGATGACCACCAAATGAACCCTGCAAGAAATATTTAAGGGGAATCTTTGGATACAAGGGAAAGACCTAAAATGACAAAGACTACAAAGAAAAAGAAAATCTCCAGAAGCAATGACAAAACGAATCATAAAATGGCACTAAATATGTGTCTGTCAATAATTACTTTGAATGTAAATGGACTAAATGCTTTAATCAAAAGACACAGGGTGTCAGAATGGATAAAAGAACAAGACATTGTATTGTTTTCTACAATAAACATGAATTGGTATAATATAAAGAAAAAGATGTTGGAGGGGATCCCTGGGTGGCTCAGCAGTTTAGCGCCGAACTCAGCCCAGGGTGTGATCCTGGAATCCCGGGATTGAGTCTCACATCAGGCTCCCCACATGGAGCCTACTTCTCCCTCTGCCTATGCCTCTGCCTCTCTCTCTGTGTCTCTCATGAATAAATAAATTAATTTAAAAAAAATAAATAAAAGTGAGGGGATAGAGAAACATTTATCATGCCAATAGAAGTCAAAAGAAAGCCAGAGTAGCAATACTTGTATCAGACAAACTAGATTTTAAACCAAAGATTTGGGGTTCCCTGGGTGGCGCAGCGGTTTGGCGCCTGCCTTTGGCCCGGGGCGCGATCCTGGAGACCCGGGATCGAATCCCACATCAGGCTCCCGGTGCATGGAGCCTGCTTCTCCCTCCGCCTGTGTCTCTGCCTCTCTCTCTCTCTCTGTGACTATCATAAAAAAAAAAAATTAAAAAAAATTTTAAAAAAAATAAACCAAGGATTTTACAAGACAGAAAGAAGGGCACTGTATCACAATTAAAGGACCTATCCAACAGGAATATCTAACAATTATAAATATATATGCTCCCAGTATGGATGCAGTAAAATATACAAAACAATTAACTAATATGAAGAAACTCATTTATAATAATACAATAATAGCAGGGAACTCTAACACCCTACTTATATTACCTTTGCAGAAAATCAATAAGAAAGCAATGGCTTTGAATAGCACAGTGGACTGGATGGACTTAACAAATATATACAAAAGTTTTATTTAAAGTACCAGAACACACATTCTTTTCATGTACACATGGGACATTCTCCAGAAGAGATAACATACTAAGTCACAAATAAGATCTCAACAAGTATAAAAAAATTGAGATCATACCATGAATACTTTCTGACCACAACACCATGAAACCTGAAGTCAACCACAAGAAAAAATTGGGAAAAACCACAACTACATGGAGGTTAAACAGCATACTAATAAGAATGAATGGGCTAGGGCAGCACCGTGGCCCAGCTGGGTTTAGCGGTGCCTTCAGCCCAGGGTGTGATCCTGGAGATCCGGCATCAAGTCCCATGTCAGGCTCCCTGCATGGAGCCTGCTTCTCCCTCTGCCAGTGTGTCTCTGGCTCTCTCTCTCTCCGTGTCTGTCATGAATGAATGAATGAATAAATAAATAAATACATAAATACATAAATAAATAAATAAAATATTAAAAAAAGAATGAATGGGCTAACCAGGACACTAAGAAGAAATTAAAAAAAATATATACAAGGAAATGAAAATGAAAACATCATGATCCAAAACATTTGGGATGCAGGAAAAGCAGTCATAAGAGAGAAATATATAGGAATACTGGCCCACCTCAAGGAGCAAGAAAATCAAATAAACAACCTAATCTTCCAGATAAACCAACTAGAAAAAGAACAACTAAATGAAGCCTGAAGCTAGCAGAAAAAGAGTAATAACAAAATTTGGAGTAGAAATAACTGCTACAGAAAAGAAACAAAACAAAATAGAACAGACCCATGAATGCAAGAGCTGGTTCTTTGAAAAAAATAAAATTGATAAATGTGTAGTTAGAATTATTAAAAAGAAAAGAGGAAGGCCCCAAAAGCCTTCCAATTTTACTTTTCCCAAATAAGTAAAATTACAATTGAGAGAAGAAATAACAAACAACACACAGTTATACAAATAATTATAAGGGAATATTGTGAAAAATTATATGCCAACAAATTGTACAAACTGGAAGGAATGGGTACATTCCTGGAAACATATAAGGTACCAAGAATGAAATAGGAAAAAAATAGAAACATAAAAAGACTTATAAAATGCAAGGTAATTAAATCAGTAATCAAATATCACTCAATAAACATAACTCCAGGGCCAGATGGCTTCCCAGGGGAATTCTACGAAACATTTCAAGAAGACTTTATACCTAATGATTCAAACTATTCCAAAAAAATGGAAATTGAACAAAAACTTTCACATTCATTCTACGAAGCCAGCATTGCCCTGTTTCCAAAACCAGACAAAGACTCCACTAAAAGAAATACAGACCAACACCCGTGAAGCAAAATTAATGCAGAAATTCTCAACAAAATACTAGCAATTCAAATCAAACAGTACTTTAAAAGAATCACTCACCACAATCAGGTAGGATTTATTCCTGAGCTGCAAGGGTGGTTCAATATTCAGACATGAATTAGTATGATGCTACATTAGTAAACGAAAGTAAAAGAAACATAAGATTCTTTCCATAGAGGTGGAAAAAGCATTTGACAAAGTATAACATCCATTCATGATTAAAAAAAAAAAAAAAAACCCTCGACAAAGTTGGTTTGGAAGGAACATATCTTAACAATAAAGACCATACATGAAAAACACACAGCTAAAATCATCTTCAACTGGAAAAACGGAAAGGTTTTACTCTATCATCAGGAACAAGGTAGGGATTTCCACTCTCACCACTGTCATTTAACATAGCACTGGAAGTCTTAGACTCAGCAATCAGACAACAAAAATAAAAGACATCCTCTTCAATAAATGGTGTTGAGAAAATTGGACAGCCACATGCAGAAAAATGAAACTGGATCAATTTTTTACACCACACACAAAGATAAAGTAAAAATGGTTGAACAATCTAAATGTGAGACAAAAATCCATCAAAATACTAGAGGAGAACACAGGAAACAATCTTTTTGAACTGGGCCACAGCAACTTCTTGCAAGATACATCCATGAAGACAAGGGAAACAAAAGCAAAAATGAACTATTGGGACTTCATCAAGATAAAAAGCTTTTGCACAGCAAAGGAAACAATCAACAAGATTAAAAGACAATCTACAGAATGGGAGAAGATATTAGCAAATGACCTATCAGATGAAGGGCTAGTATCCAAGGTCTATAAAGAACTTATGAAACTCAACACCCAAGAAACAAACAATCCAGTCATGAAATGGGCAGAAGACATGAACAGATATTTCTCTAAAGAAGACCTGCACATGAGAAAATTCTCTGCATCACTTTTCATCAGGGAGATATAAATCAAAACCACAATGAGATACCACTGCACACCAGTGAGAACGATGAAAATTAACAAAACAGGAATCAACAAATGTTGGAGATGAGGTAGAGAAAGGGGAATCCTCTTGCACTGTTGGTGGGAATGCAAGCTGATAGAGCCACACTGGAAAACAGTGTGGAGGTTCCTTAAGAAGTTAAAAATAGGGGGATCCCTGGGTGGCTCAGCGGTTTAGCACCTGCCTTTGGCCCAGGGCGCGATGCTGGAGTCCCGGGATCGAGTCCCATGTCGGGCTCCCGGCATGGAGCCTGCTTCTCCCTCCTCCTGTGTCTCTGCCTCCCTCTATCTCTCTCTATGTCTATCATAAATAACTAAGTAAATAATAAATAAATAAATAAATAAATAAATAAATAAATAAATCTTAAAAAAAAAAAGAAGTTAAAAATAGAGCTACACTATGGTACAGCAATTAAATTACTGGGTAATTACCCGAAGGTTACAGATGTAGTGAAATGATGAGACACCTGCTCCCCAATGTTCATAGCAGCAATGTCCACAATAGCCAAACTGTGGAAGGAGTCATGATGTCCTTCAACAGATGAATGGATAAAGAAGATGTGGTATATATACACAATGGAATGTTATTCAGCCATTAGAAATGACAAATATCCACCATTTGCTTTGATGTGGATGGAACTGGAGGGTATTATACTAAGTGAAGTAAGTCAATAATTATATGGTTTCATTCATCTGTGGAATATAAGGAATAGTAAAAGTGCTTATAAGGGAAAGGAAGGTAACTGAGTGGGGAAAAATTAGAGTGGAAGAGAAACCATGAGAGACTCCTAACTCTGAGAAACAAAGGGTTAACAGAAGGGGAGTAGGGAAGGGGGATGGAGTGATTGGGTGACAGACACTAAGGAGAGCACTTGATGGGATTAGCATTGGGTGTTATACTATATATTCGCAAATTGAATTGAAATAAAAAATTAAAAAAGCAAAAGCCATTATATTTCTCAATCTTTAAAACAAAGAAAACAAGTCAAAACAAAACAAAACAAAAGACATCCAAACTGTCAAGGAAAAAGTCAAACTTTTGCATTTTGCCCATGATGTGATACTCTATATATGAACCCAAAAGACTGCCAAAAAAAAAAAAACTAGAACTGATACACAAGTTCAGTAAATTTGCAAGATATAAAATCAACATTATGGCGTTTCCTCAAAACGTTAGAAATATAACTACCCTATGATCCAGCAATTGCACTACTGGGTATTTACCTAAAGGATCTACTGATTCCAAAGGATACATGCACCCCAATGTTTATAGTAGCATTATCAACAATAGCCAAATCTTGGAAAGAGCCCAAATGTGTATGCCCATCGACCAATGAATGGATAAAGAAGATTATATATATATATATATATATATATATATATATATATATATATAATGGAATATATACTCAGTCATAAATAAGAATGAAATCTTGCCTTTTGCAAATGACTTGGATAGAGGTAGAGAGTATTATATTAAGCAAAATAAGTAAGCTAGAAAAAAAACCAAATACCATATGATTTCACTCATATGCAGAGTTTAAGAAACAAAACAAATGAATATGAGGGAAAAAGAAAAAAATCAAGAAATAGACTCAACTTTAGAGAACAAATGGGTGGTCACTGGAGCAGAAGTGGGCAGGGGAATGGCTTAAATACATGATAGGTATTAAGGAGGGCACTTGTGATGTGCACTGGGTATTGTATGTAAGTAATGAATAACTAAATTCTATACCTGAAACTAATATTATACTGAATGTTATCTTACTGGAATTTAAATAAAAATTTGGAGAAAAAAAAGAATTGCAATATGACAATTCATAATAAAAAATTATACAACAAACTGGTACATAGATTACAAAATTGAATATCATTAAAATTTTAATAATTAAAAATTAGGTTGTATTTTATTATTTTTTAAAGATTTTTTTGTATATATTTTTTATTGGAGTTCAATATGCCAACATATAGCATAACGCCCAGTGCTCATCTTGTCAAGTGCCCATTTTTTAAAGATTTTATTTATTTATTTATTCATAAGAGACAGAGAGAGAGAGAGAGAGAGTCAGAGACACAAGCAGAGGGAGAAGCAGGCTCCATGCAGGGAGCCTGACATGGGACTCGATTCCAGGTCTCCAGGATCAGGCCCCGGGCTGAAGGTGGTGCTAAACCACTGAGCCACCCAGGCTGCCCTGTATTTTATTATTAATTTCAGAGAGCAAACACAAACATCTAAGGAAAAGGATTTATGCTATGTCCATGTAATTTCGTTCCTGAATTTTCAATGATAAACATCCATATCACAGTGTCTATATAGTTAATAGGTTACAGACTTTGAAGGATGATAGATAAATAGATCTATGTCCAAATATCTTCTGGAATATTGATAAAGATGGTGAATTTTCTGTTTACTATTGTTTTATCTCTTCCTTATATATCTACTGTATTTTTGTCTTCTAAAATACACTACATAGGCAAGATGGGGGAAAAGTTGGGGTTCTTGTTACATCTAGTCCCCTAAATTTAGCTATATAACTATTAAACCATTCTGTATATCTATGAATTTAAACCCGAGATGTAAAGAAAGAATGACTGGAACTCTACAAATAGAAAAGTGACCACTTTTTGCAAGGTAGAAGTGCAGAGAAG
Organism: Vulpes lagopus; assembly: GCF_018345385.1. Lineage (NCBI taxonomy): Eukaryota > Metazoa > Chordata > Mammalia > Carnivora > Canidae > Vulpes > Vulpes lagopus. The sequence continues at coordinate 62,677,338 of NC_054848.1, read as the reverse complement.
AGAAACAGAGGGGCCATCAGAAGATAAAAATTGAGGGAAGGAGACTTTGTAAGCTGGCTGCAGGAAAGTGATATAGCCCTGGAACTCAAAATTGGGAATTTTAGGAATCTTATCCTGTGAGAGGCTTCCCCACTGAAAGGTGGTGAGTGGTGAAGCTGGGCAGAGTCGCAGGAGAGACATGGATCTCAATATTTCCTGAAGAACGGAAAGAATGGGGGTGCCTGAGTCAGTCGAGTTCCCAAGCATTGTATTGAGGTCAGTGAGCCTGGGGGAAAGCTCAGCTTGTTATGCCATCAATCAAGAACCACAGCAGTATTGGGTTATGGCATTCTGAGCTGGGTCCCTGCAAAGGACTGGAAAACAGCAACCCTGTCTTTTTCTGGGAGAGGCAGAGTAGGTGCACACTTGATTGGGTGAACACTTTCTGTGCCAGTGCCCTGGAATAGACAGAAACAAAGGACCCTCCACTTCCTCAAGGAAGGTGAAGCACGTGCATACGCAGGCAGGCAAGAGCTCTCAGGCAATTTGTCAGGGCCCTACAAATTGCAAGAATCAGTGTCCCTCTGGCTGCACCTGGGGAGAATTTGCATACATGGGCAACATAGGAATCTCCACAATTGGGCACATACTAGGATCCCACCACTGCAAAGCTAAGGATCTGGGGGGTGGCCATTTTTTTCCTTTCACACTCAAGAGAGGCACAGAAAACCTTCAGGGAACCTTTGTTCTCTGCTATCACAGGGCAAACAGCTTACTCTGAGACCCAAGGACTGGCAAGGGGTGGTGCAAGAACACACAGGCACAGACACTTGAGAAACAACGTAGGGAGGCCCCTCACCCATAAGATCAGCTGGAAGAACAGAACAACAATTTTACTAACCAAATAGGACTGGAAAACTCCGGGACTGCAAGAAAATATTACATAGAATTCTAGGATTCTCTCTTATGATTTGTTTTTCTTTCAGGTTAAAGATTTGCAGTATTATTTATTTTTTTTTCCTGTTTTAACTAGTTTATTATATTATCAATCTTTATTTTTAAGTCTTTTCTTTTATAACTTTCATATTTTAAAATTATATGTTATAGATATATTCTTCATTTTTTGGCTTTCTTTCATTGTATTCAATTCTATTTTTGAATATATATATATATATATATGTTTTGTTTGTTTATAAAAATAATGTTGGAATTAACATACTCTAACACACAGACCAAACTCACACTGAACCAAATGAATTACCCTGTTTTATCTATGCTTCACCCTCCATTTTTTGTTGTTTCTATTTTTCTTTTATTTGTTTCTCATTTTCTTTATCTTTTCCCTTTAATTTCTGATTCCTGCCTTCTTTGGAATAGTCTAATGTGTAATATGCTTGGATTGCGGTTGATATATTTGAATCTGCTCACTCATACAGCCATTCGGCAATGGACAAAATGACAAGAAGGAAGAATTCACCACAAAAGAAAGAACGGGGTGGGGAGAGGAAGATGGCAGAAAAGCAGGGGTCCTCAACTCATCTGGTCCCACAAACTTACCTAGATAACTTTCTAAACATCCTGAAGACCTATGAATCTGACATGAGATTACAAGAAAGAACAGCTGGAATGCTAGAGAGAGAAAAGTTTTCGCTTCTAACAAGATAGGAAGATGAAGAAAAAAAAAAGTGGGGGAGGAGAACCATGACTAGCAGGACTAAAGCAGAGTGGCAAGAGTCTCTGGGACAGGAAAGCCCATCACTGAAGAAGTAGGAAATTTTAAAATCCTGCCAGTTTTCCCTGACAGAAAAGTGCTTAGCAGGGAAATCAGGCAGAATTGCAGGAGGGGCAGTGAAGCCTCAATATTCCTGGAGTCACTACAAGAGGAGGGATTCCCCGGTGCAAAACTCACCCCAAAACATGGCCAGATATCAGTAAAGGGCTGGAGCGTTGCAGGCCTCCAGGACATTTGGGAGAAGCTATTTGGTTAGGTGGGATGGCTCCAGAGCTCCCTTTACCCTAGATCATGGCAATGGAAGGAATTGGCTGTGTCCCATTCCCTTTGGGAGAGGCAGTCCCTGGAAGTGCAGGTCTAGCGTCGCAGGGCCCCAGATCAAAGACACCTTGGCAGACAAATCTAGAGATTTTGCATGCCCCCTAAGACAGATGGAAGTGGGGAGGGCACAGGAAATCAAGAATTCTCCTGCCACTGGGCGCCCCACAAATTGTGCAGATCAGTTCACATCCACCTGCCCCCAGGAGCATCTAGACCAGTAAGGAGTGGGAGACTGTGGTTAATTACTCCTGGGGAGCTCAGATTTAGACCTGGAAGACTGGCCACCACCATTGTGATTTTTCCTCTTTGTTTCACCTTGTGCCTGAGAGAGGCAGGTCCTATTGGGAGCAAAGGTCTCAAGGATAAACAGCTCACATTGAGCCCAGCACCTGCCAAGGGGTGGGGCATCTCCACCCAGGCATGGACACCTGAGAATCAGCACAGCAGACCCCTCCCCCAGAAGACCAGCTAGAAGAACAAGGGGAGAGCAATTTTATTGACCAAGCAGTACTGGAAATCTCCAGGACTAAGGGAAAACAGTATATAGAACTAAAGGGTCCTATCTCTATTTTTTTTTCTTTTTCCATGAAAAATTCACACTAAAAATTTTATATCACACTGAAAATTTTATATACTTTTTATCACACTTTTATATCACACTAAAAATTTCCAATATTTTTTTTCTATTCCCACCTTAACTACAATATTTTACCAGCTCTTCATTTTTAAGTTTTTTCCTTGACTTTCATATTTCTATAGTTACATGTCTTAGATATATTTTTAATTTCTAGATTTCCTTCCACATTTTCAAATTAATTTTGGTAGATATACGGGATATGGGTTTTTGTTTTTTTATTTTTTTGCCTTGTTTTGTTTTACAATGGTGGAAGTCAGTATCCTCTAAAATATGACCAACATACACCCAGAAGCAAGTGGAACACTTGTTGGTTTATTCTGTGAGATGATACTCCCTCTTTCTTCCCATTCTGCCCCCCTCTTTTATCTTGTTTATGTTTTGGTGGTCAATGTTGGGGTTTTGTATAAGTATTGCTGGTTTATATAAATCTGGGATTGAGCACCTTCTAACTATCTCACCATCACTATCTGCCATTTTTCTTTTTCCTCTTTACTTGCTTTTTTTTCTTTTTCTTTTTCTTTTTTCTTGTTTTTGGTTTTTGGTTTTTGACCCTTTTTTTACTACTTTGTTCTAATTTTTTTCAATTTAGTGGTCCTTTTGTGTTATTTTGTTCTGTTCTTCTCTTTCTATTATTTTATGTCCCTTACCTCTACAGAATCATCTAGGGTGTATTTTACTTAGGTGGTGGTTGATATTTTTGACTCATCCTGCTCATACAGCCACTGTGCACTGGAAAAAATGAATATAAGGAAGAATTCACCACAAAAGAAAGAACTGGAACTGAATTTGGATTTCAATATCCAACATATATCCATCAGAAATTCAGTTCAGAAGTACAATTCTAAAGCTACTTATGGCTCTGGAGAAAAGCATAAAGGACTCTAAAGACTTTGTGACTGCAGAATTGAGATCTAAATAAGTTGAAATTAAAAATAGATTAAATGAGATGCAAAACAAAACAAAACAAACCTGGGTGTACTAACTGTTAGGAATAATGAGATGGAAGAGAGAGTGAGTGACATAGAAGGCAAGTTGATGGTAGGGAATAAGGCTGAGGAAAAAAGAGAAAAACAATTAAGAGCCCATGAGGAAAGATATAGGGAAATAAGTGATAGCCTGAGAAGGAAGAACATATGTCTAATTGGGATTCCAGAACAGGCTGAAAGAGAGAGCAAGAGGACCACAATTATATTTGAAGAAATCATAGTTAAGAATTTCCCACATCTGGGGAAGGAAACAGGCATTCAGATACAAGAGATAGAGACGACTCCCCCCAAAAATTCAATAAAATCTTTCAACACCTTAACATTTAATAGTGAAGCTTGAAAATATCAAAGATAAAAATTCTTAAAGCAGATGGAGACAAGAGATCCTTAGCTTAAATGGGGAGAATTATCAGATTAACAGCAGACCTATCCACAAATACCTGGAATACCAGAAAAGCTTGACATGATATACACAGAATATTCAATGAGAAACAGATGCAGCCAAGAATGCATTATCCAGCAAGGCTGTCATTCAGAATACAAGGGGAGATAAAGACATTCAGGAATAGGTAGAAAGTTAAAGAATATGGGATTACCAAAGAGGTTCTGGAAGGAATACTAAGGGGTAACCTGTAAAAGAAAGGAGCCCAAAGAAACAATCCACAAAAACAGGGAGTGAATAGGTAATATGATGACACTAAATTCATATATTTCAATAGTTACTCAGACATGAATGGGCTAAATGATCCCATGAAAAGATGCAGGGTACTGAACTGGATAAAAAAGTAAGACCCACAATATGCTTTCTATGATACTCATTTTAGACTTAAGGACACCTTCAGACTGAAAACAAAGGACAACTCCATCCCAAAAATGAAGGGATAAATTTTACCAATCAAATGATTCCCAAAGGAGGCTAAGGTAGCAATCCTCATATCAGATAAATTGAAGTTTATGCGAAAGACAGTAGGAAGAGATGAAGAAGAACACTAAAGCATACTTAAAGGGTCTATCCAACAAGAAGACCTAAAAATCATGAATACTTTCACCCCTAATGTGGGAGCTGCTAAGTATATCAATCAATTAATAATCAGAGTAAAGAGATACTTAGACAATTGAAAGTAGGAGATGTCAACAAAGCACTTTCAGCAAAGGACAGATTTTCTAAGCAGAACATCACCAAAACTACAAGGGCCTTAAATGATACACTGGAAAAAAATAGATTTCACAGAGATATACACAACTTTCCATTCAGACACAAATGAATACATATTCTTCTCAAGTGAACAGGGAAATTTCTCAAGAATAGACCACATAATGGGTCACAAAACAGGTCTCAACTAAAACCAAAAGACTGGGATTGTCCCCTCCATAATTACAGACCACAACACTTTGAAACTAAAACTCAATCACAAGAATAAATTTGTAAATAACAACACATGGAGGTTAAAGACCATCCTACTAAAAGATGAATAGGTCAACCAGGAAATTAGAGAAGAATTAAAAAGTTTCATGGAAACTAATGAAAATGAAGATACAACCATTCAAAATCTTTGGGATAGAGCAAAAGCAGTCCTAAGAGGGAAATACATAACAATACAAGCATCCCTCAAAAAAACTCAAATACACAAGCTAACCTAACACCTAAAGGGATTGGAAAACAACAGAAAGTAAAACCTACACCAAGTAGAAGAGAGATAATAAAGATTGGAGCAGAACTCAATGAAATAGATATCAAAAGAACTGTAGAAGAGATCAACAAAACAAGGAGTTGGTTCTGTGAAAGAATTAATAAGATTGATAAACCACTAGCCAGCTTTATTTTTTCAAGTTTTTTTTTATTGGAGTTCAATTTGCCAACATATAGCATAACTCTCAGCGCTCATCCCGCCAAGTGCCACCCTCAGTGCCCATCACCCAGTCACCCCAACCCCTCACCGACCTCCCCTTCCACTACCCCTTGTTCATTTCCCAGAGTTAGGTGTCTCTCATGTTTTGTCACCCTCACTTATATTTTCACTCATTTTCTCTCCTTTCCCTTTATTTCCTTTCACTAATTTTTATATTCCCCAAATGAATGAGACCATATAATGTTTGTCCTTTTCCGATTGACATATTTCACTCAGCATAATACCCTTCAGTTCCATCCACATCAAAGCAAATGTTGGGTATTTGTCGTTTCTAATGGCTGAGTAATATGCATAAAATGGGATATTACTAGCCAGCTTTATTAAAAAGAAAACAGGAAAGACTCAAATGAATAAAATCATGAACAAAAGAAGAGAGATCATAACCAATACCAAGGAAAGACAAACGATATTAAAAATGTATTGTCAGCAACTATATGCCAAAAAAATTAAGCAATCTAGAAGAAATGGATGTATTTCTGGAAAAGCACAAATTAGCAAAATCGGAACAGGAATAAATAGAAATCCTGCACATTCCAATAACAAGGGAGGAAATTGAAACAGTCATCAAAAACCTCCCAAGACACAAAAGACCAAAGCCAGATAGCTTCCCAGGGGAATGCTATCAAACATTTAAAAAGAAATAATTCCTATTCTACTAAAGCTGTTCAAAGGTTAGAAAGGGATGGAATCCTTCATTTTTTTTAATTTTAATTTTAATTTATTTATGTTAGTCACAGAGAGAGAGAGAGAGGCAGAGACACAGGCGGAGGAAGAAGCAGGCTCCATGCACCGGGAGCCTGATGTGGGATTCGATCCTGGGTCTCCAGGATCGCACCCTGGGCCAAAGGCAGGCGCCAAACCGCTGCGCCACCCAGGGATCCCAGGATGGAATCCGTCAAAACTCGTTTTACGGGCCAACATTACCTTGAGTTCAAAACCAAAGACCACACCAAAAGGGAGAATTATAGACCAATATCCCTGATGAACATGGATGAAAAAATTCTCAACAAGATACTAGCCAATAGGATCCAGCAGTACATTAAGAAGATTTTTCATCATGACCAAGTGAGATATATACCCAGGATGCAAGAATGGTTAAACACATGTAAAACAATGAACGTCTTAGATCACATCAACAAGAGAAAAAACAAGACCATATGATCCTTTCAATAGATGCAGAGAAAGCATTTGACAAAATCAGCATCCGTTTCTGATCAAAACTTTTCAGAATGAAGAGATGGAGGGAACATTCCTCAGCATCTTAAAAGCCATGTACAAAAAGCCCATAGAGAATATAATTCTTAATGGTGAAACACCGGGAGCCTTTCCCCTACCATCAGGAACACGACAGGGATGTCCACTCTCACCACTGCTACTCAACATAGTACTAGAAGTCTTAGCCTCAGCAATCAGGCAACAAAAAGAAATAAAAGGCATTCAAATTGGCAAAGAAGAAGTCAAACTCTCCCTCTTCACAGATGACATGATTCTGTACCTAGAAAACCAAAGGACTCCACCCCAAGATTGCTAGAACTCATACAGCAATTTGGTAGCATGGCAGGATACAAAATCAATGCCCAGAAATCAGTGGCATTTCTGTACACTAACAATGGGACTGAAGAAAGAGAAATTAAGGAATTAATCCCATTTACAATTTCACCCAAAAGCATCCGGTACCTAGGAATAAACTAACCAAAGAGGTAAAGGATATAAACCCTAAAAACTACAGAACACTTCTGAAAGAAATTTAGGAAAACACAAAGAAATAGAAAAACTTTCCATGCTCATGGATTGGAAGAATAAATATTGTGAAAATATCTGGCTAGCCCCGGTGGCTCACTGGTTTAGCGCTGCCTTCAGCCCAGAGCATGATCCTGGAGACCTGGGATCGAGTCCCACGTCAGACTCCCTGCATGGAGCCTGCTTCTCCCTCTGCCTGTGTCTCTGCCTTTCTCCTTCTCTCTCTCTCTCTCTCTCTCTCTGCACCTCTCATGAATAAATAAAATAAAATCTTAAAAAAGAAAAAGAAAATATCTATGCTACCAAGGGCCCTATCAAAATACTATGGACTTTCTTCAGAGAGTTGGAACAAATAACCTTAAGATATGTATGAAATCAGAAAAGACCCTGAATAGCCAGAGGAATACTGAAAAAGAGATCCACTGCCAGGGGCACCACAGTACCAGATTTCAGGTTGTACTGCAAAGCTGTGATCATCAAGACAGTATGGTACTGGCACAGAAGCAGACACATAGATCAGTGGAAGAGAATAGAGAATCAGATATTGGCCCTGAACTCTATGGTCAACTAATATTCGACAAAGCAGGAAAGAATATCCATTGTAAAAAGTACAGTATCTTCAATAAATGTTGTTGGGAAAATTGTATAACCCCATGCAGAAGAAGGAAACGACCATTCTCTTATACCATACACAAAGATAAACTCAAAATGGTTGAAAGATCTAAATGTGAGACAAGAATCCATCAAAATTCTAGAGAACAACACAGGCAACATTTTTGAACTTGGCCACAGCAACTTCTTGCAAGATACATCTATGAAGGCAAAGGAAACAAAAATAAAAATGAACTATTTGGACTTAATCAAGATAAAAAAAAACTTCTGCACAGCAAAAGAAACGGTCAACAAAACTAAAATGCAACCTACAGAATGGGAGAAGGTATTTGCAAATGACAGATAAAGGCTTAGCATCATAGATCTATAAAAACTTATTAAACTCAACACTAAAGCACTAAAAAGTCCAATCATGAAATGGGCAGAACACATAACAGTAATTTCACCAAAGAACATATACATATGGCCAACAAGCACAAGAGAAAATGCTCTGCTTCACTTGCCATCAGGGAAGTACTAATCAAAACCACAATGAGATACCACCTCACACAAGTAAGAATGGCAAAATTTAAAAAGATAAGAACAAGAAATGTTGGAGAGGATGTGGAGGAGAATCCTCTTGCACTTTTGTGGGAATGCAAACTGGTACAGCCACTCTAGAAAAACGTTTGGAGGTTCCTCAAAGAGTTAAAAATAGAGATACTTTGTAATCAGCAATTGCACTACTAGCGATTTACCCCAAAGATACAGATGTAGTGAAATGCCGGGACACTCTGACCCCAGTGTTCATAGCATCAATGTCCACAATAGCCAAACTGTGTAAGGAGCCACGATGTTCTTCAACATATGAATGGATTAAGAAGATGTGGTATGTACACACACACACACACACACAGGAATATTACTCAACCACCAGAAAGGATTAATACCCACCATTTGCTTCAACAAGGATGGAACTGAAGGGTATTATGCTGAGTGAAGTAAGTCAATTGGAGAGGGGCAATCATCATTTGGTTTCACTCATGTGAGTAATATAAGAAATAGTGAAAGGGACTGTAAGGGAAAGGAGGGGAACTTAGTGGGAAAAATTAGATAGAGATACAAACCATGAGAGACCCCTAACAATGGTAAACGAACAAAGGGTTGTGGAAGGGAGGTGTCCTGTGGCTTGGGGTAACTGGGTGATGGTCACTGAGGGTGGCACTTGATAGATGAGCACTGGGTGTTATTCTATATGTTGGCAAATAGAACTTAAATAAAAACAAATGAAAAAAAGAAAGAAAAAACCATTGTAATACTCTGACACAGATCTAATCAGTATGGATTTAAGTAAAATGTCAGAGAAAGAGTTCAGGAATACAATTATAAAATTAATTGTTGGATTTGAACAAGGCATAATAGACTCTAGGCTATCTCTTACTGCTGAAATAAGATCTAATCAAGTTGAAATTAAAAATACTTTGAGATGCAATGTAAACTGAATTTACTAGAAGCTAGGGTAAATGAGGCAGAATAGAGAATATGTGACATAGAAGACAAGTTGATGGAAAAGAAGAAAACTAAGAGCCCATGAAGAGATGCTCTGAGAGATAAGTGATAGTTTGAAAAGAAAAATAACATCTGTATTATTGGAATTCCTGACAACATGGAGAAAGATAGACAGAACCAGTATGTATATTTGAAGAAATCAAGGCTGAAAACATCACTAATCTTGGGAAGAATACAGGCATTCATAATCAAGAGATAGGATCCTTCCCAAAAACAAAAACGTGATCTTCAGCCTGCCATTTAATAGTGAAGCATGTAAATTTCAGAAATCTAGAGAAAATCCTAAAAAGCAGCTCAAGACAAGAGTATAAATATTAGATTAACTGCTAACCTATTCACAGAGACCTGGCAGGCCAGAAAGGGCTGCCATGGTATATTCAGTGTACTAAATGAGAAAAATATGCAGCCAAGAATGTTTTATACAGCAAGGCTGTAATTCAGAATGGAAGGAGAGATAAAGAGCTCCAAGATACACAGAAACTGAAAGAATATATGACCATCAAGCTAGCCTTGAAATATTAAGGAATATTAAGGGGGAATCCTCTAATTGAAGAGGGAGCCCAATGAAACAGAGATAAAATGCTGAGATAGGGACTGTACAGGAAATACCTGGCACCAAATTCATCTTTAAATAGTTACTCTGAATGAAATTGGACTATATGCCCCAGTCTAAAGACATAGTTATCAGACCGGATAAAAAAGCAAGACCCATCCACATGCTGTCTACAGGAGAGTCATTTTAGAACTAAAGACACCTTCAGACTGAAAATGAGGAGATGGAGAATAATGTTATCATGCAAATGGACCTAAAAGATAGGAGCGGTTGGAATCCTCATATCAGATCAATTAGATTTTAAACCGAAGACTTTATTAAGAAATAAATTGGAACACTATATCTTACTTAAAAGGTCTACCTTACAAGTATATGTAAGAATTATGGGTATTTATGCACCTAATGTGGGAGCAGCCAATTATATCAACTGATTAATTACTAAAGTAAAGAAACACATAGAAAATAGCACACTAATAGTAGGAGACATCAACACTCTACTCTCAGCAAAAGGCAGATCTTCTAAGCAGAGCAACTAAGAAAGAAGACCTTTGAATGACACACTGGACCAAATGGATTTCACAGATATATACAGAACATTCCATCCTAATGCAAGTGAATACACATTCTTCTCAAGTCCACATGGAACTTTGTCCAGAACAGACCACATACTGGGGCACAAATCAGGTCTCAACCAATACCAAAAAATTAGGTTTATTTCCTCCATATTTACTGATCAAAATGCTTTGAAACTGGAACTCAATCACAAGAGTAAATTTCGACAGAATTCAAACACTTGGAGGTTAAAGAGTATCCTACACAAAATGAATGGATGAACCAGGAAATTAGAGAAGAATTAAATATTCATGCAAAGTAATGAAAATGAAATCTCAAATGTTCAAAACATTTGGAATACAGCAATGACAGTCGTGAGAGGGAAGTACACTTCAATACAAGTCCTTCTCAAAAATTTAGAAAAATCTCAAATATACTAGCTAACCCCACCCCTAAAGGAGCTGGATAAAAAACAGCAAATAATGTATAAACCAATCAGAAGTGAAATAATAAATATTAGAGCAGAATTCAATGAAATACTGACCAGAAGAATAGTGTAAAAAATCAATAAAATGTAGAACTAATTCTTTGATTTTTTTTAAATTTTTTTATTGCAGTTCAATTTGCCAACATATAGCATAACACCCAGTTCTCATCCAACCAATTGCCCCCCTCAGTGCCCATCACCAGTCACCCCAACCCCCCGCCCACCTCCCCTTCCACTACCCCTTGTTCATTTCCCAGAGTTAGGTGTCGCTCATGTTTTGTCACCTTCACTGATATTTTCACTCATTTTCTCTCCTTTCCCTTTATTCCCTTTCACTAATTTTTATATTCCCCAAATGAATGAGACCACGTAATGTTTGTCCTTTTCCAATTGACTTATTTCACTCAGCATAATACCCTCCAGGTCCCTCCATGTTGAAGCAATTTGATTTATTTTGAAAGAATTAATATGATAGGTAAAACCCTAGCCAGACTTAAAAAAATAAAAACAATCAAATTTAAAAAAACATGAAGAGATCATAACCAAGACCAAGGAAATAAAAAATTTTAATTATGTATTATGAGCAACTATATGTCAACAAATTAGGCAATCTGGAAGAAATGGATGCATTCCCGAAAACATATAAATTAACAAATCTGGAACAGGAAGAAATAGAAAATGTGAACAGACCCATAACCACTGAGGAAATTGAATAAATCATCAAAAACCTCCGCAGAAACAAATTCCCAGGCCAGATAGCTTCCCAGGAAATTCTATAAAATATTTAAGGAAAAATAATTCCTATTATTCTGAAGCTGTTTCAAAATATAGAAATGGAAGTATAACTTCAAATCTCATTCTATGAGGCCAGGATTACCTTGATCCCAAAACCAGACAATTATCCCATCAAAAAGGAGAATTTTGAACAAATATCCCTGATATGAATGCCAAAATATTCACCAAGATACTAGCCAATAGGATCTAAAAGTATATTAAAAAGATCATTCATCTCGACCAATTAGGATTTTTTTTTGGGTGGCAAGGGTGGTTCAACATTCATAAATCAGTGGACGTGTTAGATCATATTAATAAAAGATAAGAACCATATGACCCTCTCAACTAATGTAGAAAAAAACATTTGACAAAATACAGAATGCTTTCTTGATTAAAACTGTTCAAAGTGTACGGACCATACTTTAATATTATAAAAGGCTTCTTCAAAAATCCTACAGCCAATATCTTTCTCAATGGGGAAAACTTTCCCCTATGGTCAGGAATAGAACAGAAATGCCCACTCTCACCACTGTTGCTCAACATTGTACTCGAACTACTAGCCTCAGCAATCAGAAAACAAAAAGAAATAAAAGGCATTAAAATTGGCAAAGAAGAAGTTAAACTTTCACTCTTCTTGGATGACATGATTCTATATGTGGAAAACTCAAAAGACTCCTCTCCAAAACTGATAGAATCCATACTGCAATTCAGCAACATGGCAGGATACAAAATCCATGGAGAGAAATGAGTTGCATTTGTATACACTAAAAACAAGACTGAAGAAAGACAAATTAAGTAATCAATCCCATTTACAATTGCACCAAAACCATAAGATATCAAGGAATAAACCTATGCAAAGATGTAAAAGACCCTAAAAACTTATGAAAGAAATTGAGGAACACATAAAGAAATGGAAAAACATTCCATGCTCATGGGTTGGAAGAACTGATATTGTGAAAATCACTATGCTATTCAGAGCCATCTACACATGCATTGCAACCCTTATCAAAATACCATGCTCTTTATTCACAGACCTGGAACAAATAATCCTAAGATTCTTACAGAACCAGAAAAAAAACAAATATCCAGAGGAATGTTGGAAAGGAAATCCAGAGCTGGGGGCATCACAATGCTTTACTTCAAGCTATATTACAAAGCTATTATCAAGACACTATGGTACTAGCAAAAAAACTGACACATGGATCAATGAAATAGAATAGAGAACCAAGAAATGAGGCTTTAACTCCATATTCAAATAATCTTCAACAAAGTAGGAAAGAATATCTAATGGGAAAAAAAGCAATCTCTTTAATAAATGTTATGGGGGAAATTGGACAGCCACATGCAGAATAATGAAAGTGGACCATTCTTTTACACCATACACAAAGTTTAACTCAAAATGGATGAAAAATCTAAATGGGACACAGGAATCCATCAAAATTATAGAGGAGAACACAGACAGCACCCTTTTTGATCTGGGTTGTAGCAACTTCTTATAAGACAGATCCATAAATGCAAAGGTAATAAAAGCAAAAATAAACTATTGGGACTTCATCAAGAAGTCCCAAGCATCAAAAAGCTTCTGCACAGCAAAAGAAACTGTCAACAAAACTAAAACACAATCTACAGAACAGGAGAAGATATTTGCAAATGAAATATCAGATAAATGGCTAGTATCCAAGATCTATAAAGGACTTATCAAACTCAAAACCCCCAAAAAAACAAACAATCCAGTCAAGAAATGGTTTGAAGGCATGAACAGACATTTCTTCAGAGAAGACCTGCACATAGTCAAAAGGTACTTTATAAAATGTTTCATATCACTTGTCATCATGGAAATACAAATCAAAACCACAATGAAACAGTGCAGAGGTTCCTCAAGAAGTTAAACATAGAGATACACTATGGCACAGCAATTAAATTACTGGGTAATTACCCCAAGGATACAGATGCAGTGAAATGATGAGATACCTGCTCCCCAATGTTCATATCAACAACATCCAGGATAGCTAAACTGCGGAAGAAGCCAAGATGTCCTTTGATAGATGAATGGATAAAGAAGATGTGATATATATATGAATTTATATATATATTTATATATAATTTAATATATTTAATATATATTATTTATATAATATATTTATAAATAAATATATATTTCTCTATATAAATTTTGTGATTCATATATATGAATTTATATGTTATATATAAATTATATATACATATTATTCTCTATATATAATTATATATATTATTCTATATACATATATAGAATATTACTCAGCCATCAGAAAGTCTGGATACCCATCATTTACATCAATGTGGATGGAACTAAAGGGTATTATGCTGAAGGAAATAAGTCAATCAGAGAAAGACAATTATCATATGGTTTCATTCATATGTGGAATATAAGAAGTAGTGCAAGAGACTAAGTTTCAGAGGGGAAATTGGGGGAAGATTAGAGAGGATGAGAAATCATGAGTCTCTTGACTGGGAAATAAATGTAGGTTGTTGAAGGCAAAGTGTGTGGGAGTTGCGGTAACTGGATTATGGGCATTAAGGAGGGGATGTGATGTGATGATTACTGTGTATTATACTATATGTTGACAAACTGAATTTATTTATTTATTTTTTAAATTTTTATTTATTTATGATAGTCACACAGAGAGAGAGAGAGAGAGGCAGAGACATAGGCAGAGGGAGGAGCAGGCTCCATGCACCAGGAGCCTGACGTGGGATTCGATTCCGGGTCTCCAGGATCGTGCCCTGGGCCAAAGGCAGGCGCCAAACCGCTGCGCCACCCAGGGATCCTGGCAAATTGAATTTAAATAAAAAATAATAGGACAAAATAAACTACAATAGATTAGCATTTTCTCAGTGTAATGACATAACAATGATTACAGTAGGCACTTAATGAAAAACTTTCATTGTGCTGTATTTTAAAGTGATATATACTTTGAGTATTATGGCCAATGTTAATATTTGTTAATATTTCTGTGCATTCAGAATACTACAATATTACACAGTAGAAACAGAAAACGTATAGTTGGTAATTTCTTGTTTTTAATATTTATACTCCTTAATCTGACAAAGACAATCATACACACACACACACACACACACACACACACACACACACACAGGAAGGGAAGAAAGGAGGCTATGAATAAAGGAAAGATGACCAGAATTAGTAAATAAGTATTTAACAAAATGCCTGGCTTTTAACAACATGGTTGATTATTCATAGGGAATATGAATAATTAAATTTTAGGAGCCTTATCCTATTAGATAAATATCCCATTTTTTCTTAGCTATATAAACAGTCTAACCTAACAGCTAATGATAAATCAATTACCATTTTCCAATGAAAAGAAATAATTTGGAGACACAGACTCATCAATGGATATGCTTTTGATATGTCAACAAGAAGTCTTGAAAAATCTAATAAAAATTAGGGTATAATTTAAAAACCTGATAAGTTGAAATTGAATTTTCCTGTAAATGTCTCCATTTCCAATTTCATTTACCGTCATCTTGTGCTCAGCATTTAGCTAATCACTTTACTTTTAAATCAGAGATGTTAATTAGACACAAACCACTATTCTCAGGAATTATTTTCCAGGTTTCCATTTAACCAAATTCTGGAGTAATTACCTTATACATGGACTATTCATTATTAGTGTTCCTTCTTATATAGGCCCAGTCTTTTATGTAAAATGCATATGTGATTTTATGCTCTATGGAATGTCACCATAAAAAGAAAAATAATTATTGTCCCTTTTTTATTGATACATAATTTATATTTATTTATTTATTTATTTATTTATTTATTTATTTATTTTTTCATAATTTATATTTAATAAAATGCACAGGTCATAAGCATCCAATTTGATAAGTTTTGGCAATTTATATACACATTTGTAAATACTACCCAAGGAAAGATACAGAACCTTTGTCTCATGCTCCTTTTTTAGTCTCTTCCCACCCTAACACACAGATAACTACCATTCTGATTTTTTCAATATATTTTTGGCCTGTTCTTGAATTTTATACAAATTGACACAAACAATATGTACTGTTTGTATCTGGCTTCTTTCAATCAGCATAATATCTATAGGAAGTATCTGTGTTGTTTTTTTTACCAATAACTCATAGCATAGCATCTATAGGAATTATCCTTATTGTTATATGTATCAAATATTTCAATCTCTTTTATTGCCAAATGGTGTTCCACTGTACAAATATACCGCAATTTGCTTACCCATTCTTATGTTGATGGACATTTACATTGTTATTAGTTTTGACAACTGTGAAAAAGGCTGTGATGAGTACATTAATATAAAGAAGACTGCTTAGGCACTTCCGCCCTTTTGGCTCCCGCAGCAGCGCCATGGCGGTCGGCAAGAACAAGCGCCTTACGAAAGGCGGCAAAAAGGGAGCCAAGAAGAAAGTGGTTGATCCATTTTCTAAGAAAGATTGGTATGATGTGAAAGCGCCAGCTATGTTCAATATAAGAAATATTGGAAAAACACTAGTCACAAGAACTCAAGGAACCAAAATTGCGTCTGATGGTCTCAAGGGTCGCGTTTTTGAAGTTAGCCTTGCTGATCTGCAGAATGATGAAGTTGCATTTAGGAAATTCAAGCTAATCACTGAGGATGTGCAGGGCAAAAACTGCCTGACTAATTTCCATGGCATGGATCTTACCCGTGACAAAATGTGCTCCATGGTCAAAAAATGGCAGACCATGATTGAAGCTCATGTTGATGTAAAGACTACCGATGGTTATTTGCTTCGTCTATTTTGTGTTGGTTTTACTAAAAAACGCAATAATCAGATTCGGAAGACCTCTTACGCTCAGCACCAACAGGTCCGCCAAATCCGGAAAAAGATGATGGAAATCATGACCCGAGAGGTGCAAACAAATGACTTGAAAGAAGTGGTCAATAAATTGATTCCAGACAGCATCGGAAAAGATATAGAAAAAGCTTGTCAGTCTATTTATCCACTCCATGATGTTTTTGTTAGAAAAGTAAAAATGCTAAAGAAGCCCAAGTTTGAATTGGGAAAACTCATGGAGCTTCATGGTGAAGGTAGTAGTTCTGGAAAAGCTACGGGGGATGAGACCCGTGCTAAAGTTGAACGAGCTGATGGATATGAACCACCAGTCCAAGAATCTGTTTAAAATTCAGACATTTAATGGTGACAAATAAAAACATTTGTGATGTTTAAAAAAAAAAAAAAAGAAGACTGCTTAAATTGATTTGGAGGCATGTTTTTATTTCTTTTGGGTAGTTATAAGGGTAATTGCTAGATATGTGCTTTAAAAAAATACAGGACAAAGTACTTAATTCTATAGCCTAGTATGCTCACTTTGACAGCATATGTAATAATTCTATAGCTTATTGTTATTAAGGATATTGTGATATAAATATCTAAAAAAGATAATTATGAATTTGAATCCATAATGTAGAATAAACTACTAACAATAGAGGGACATGGTAAATATACAAGAGCAATATACTATGAATCTTTAGATGCTAGTTATGACCTAGGGCAACTTACATAAACTCTATGAATTTTTATTCCTTTCTCTTCAAAAATAAGGTTTAGTGTTTAGTTGAAAATTGAGTGTTTGCTATGCATTGTATATATGTCCAATATGCTATACAGGTATAGAACTAGATGATGCAAGTGTGAGGAGTAACACTGATTCCCTATAATCACAGAACTTGTGCCTTAGTGGGAGAAACAGGCATGCAGACAAGTAACATCTTTAGAATAATATCAGTGAGTTTCATTCAACAATAGGGAGAGAAACAACAGTTACTATTGTCTGCTTTGTGTTTCCTGCTAGGCATTTCCAATATATGATTGGCCTCTGTGGTACAAACTAATGGGACATACAAATTTAAAAACTCAATTCTAATGTAGTGTGACTAGTGATTAAAAAAGTAAATAATACCAGGGAGCACAGAATCAAGATACTTAACCCAGACTAAGAAAAGAAAGAAGACAAAGAAAACTGGGGAGCCTGGGTGTCTCAGTAGTTTAAATGTCTGCCTTCAGCTCAGGTCATTATCCCAGGCTCTTGGCATAGAGCCCAGCATCAGGCTCCCTGCTCAGCAGGAAGTCTGCCCCTCCCTCTCCATCTGCCTCTCCCCCAGCTCATGCTCTCTCTCATTCTCTCTCTATCAAATAAATAAATATTTCTAAAAAACGATGACAAAGAATTTCCTAGAAAAAAAATCTGAGTTGAGACTCAAAGGAAGAAAAGTTGAAGATAGTTTGACAAAAAACAATGAGTGTCAATGGCAAAACAAAATAGACACATAAACAACTGGAGAAAGATCATAGTGAATTCCAGGAATTTTTTAAAAAAGTGTGAATAAAAGGAGGGGTGCCTAATGGCTCACTTGGTTAAGTGCCTGAATCTTTATTTCAGCTCAGTCCATGGTTTCAGGATTGTGAGATCCAGCTCCGCATCAGGCTCTACACTGTGAAGCCTGTTTAAGATTCTCTCACTCCCTCAGTCTCTCCCCCTCTTCCACTCTAAAAAAGAAAGTATGATTGCTTTGTAAACAAGAGGCATGAATAGAAACAGAGACCCATTGGGAGATGATGGTAACCTGAAACAGAGACACTGCAATGAAAACATAAACTTGACAAATTACAAATATTAGAAATATTTATATTTGATATAAATATTAAACATATTTAATAGTAAATATAAATAAATTTATGTATGAATAATAAACTCTAACATTCTAGTATTTATTAATTCCTTAAAGTGATAAGAAAAACAATGGGATTTGCTCAAGATATAATTCATAAGCAGAAAATGAACATCCGAGGGGAGTGGCAAGATGGCGGAAGAGTAGGGTCCCCAAGTCACCTGTCCCCACCAAATTACCTAGATAACCTTCAAATCATCCTGAAAATCTACAATTTCAGCCTGAGATTTAAAGAGAGAACAGCTGGAAGGCTACAGTGAGAAGAGTTCGTGCTTCTATCAAAGTAGGAAGATGGGGGAAAAAAATAATTAAAGAAACAAAAAGCATCCAAGGGGGAGGGGCCCTGCCAGAAGCCAGGCGAAGGCCAGGGCAAGTGTCCCCAAGACAGGAAAGCTCCGTCCCGGAGAATCAGGAGCTTCACCAATCTTTCCGGGCTAAAAGATGCTAGCAGGGAGTTAGAGCAGGACCCCAGGAGGGCGGGGATGCCATCAGCTCCCTGGGACACTAACAGACACCTGCGCCCCGGGAGAGTGCGCCGAGCTCCCTAAGGGCTGCAGCGCGCACGCACTGACACCATGAGCAGTTCGGAGGGGCTCCGTCAGTGGCTCTGGAGAGTGGGCTGCGCGGCCAGGAGCGCGAATCCAACAGCGCAGGCCTGGGAGCACAGGGCACTGGGGATACAGCCCAGGATCCAGCCTCCTCCCAGGACAGAGAGGCAGGGAGGCCGCAGGACCACAAGGATTCTCCTGCCCAAGCTGAGCAGCTCAGCGGCCCCGAACCCAGAGCATCCAGGCCCCTGCAGACTGAGAGCTCCTTAGTTACTGCCGGGGCTGAATCCAGGGCTCCAGAGCTGGCCGAGGCCACTGTGGTTGTTCCTCCTAGGGCCTCATGGGGTAAACAACCACCACTGAGCCCTGCAGCAGGGGCTGAGCAGCTCCCCCAAGTGCTAACACCTGAAAATCAGCACAACAGGTCCCTCCCCGAGAAGACCAGCTAGATGGACAAGTTCCAGGGGAAGTCAAGGGACTTAAAGTATAAAGAATCAGAAGATACATACTCCCTCGTGTTTTCTTTTTTTTTTGGCTTTTTGATTTCTATTTGCTTCCCTCACCTTTTTTTCCCTTTCCTTCTTTTTCTTTCTCTTTTTCTCTCTTTTTTTCTTTTTCTCTTTTCTTTCCTTCTTTCTCTCCTCTCTTTTTCTCCTTTTCCCAATACAACTTGTTTTGGCCAATCTGCACTGAGCAAAATGACTAGAAGGAAAACCTGACCTCAAAAGAAAGAATCAGAAAGAGTCCTCTCTCCCACAGACTTACAAAATTTGGATTACAATTCAATGTCAGTAAGCCAATTCAAAAGCACTATTATAAAGCAACTGGTGGTATAGAAAAAAGCATAAAGGACTCAAGAGACTTCATGACTGCAGAATTTAGATCTAATCAGGCAGAAATTAAAAATCAATTGAATGAGATGCAATCCAAAATAGAAGTCCTAACGACGAGGGTTAACGAGGTGGAAGAACGAGTGAGTGACATAGAAGACAAGTTGATGGCAAAGAGGGAAACTGAGGAAAAAAGAGACAAACAATTAAAAGACCATGAGGATAGATTAAGGGAAATAAACGACAGCCTGAGGAAGAAAAACGTACGTTTAATTGGGGTTCCCGAGGGTACCACAAGGGACAGAGGGCCAGAATATGTATTTGAACAAATCCTAGCTGAAAACTTTCCTAATCTGGGAAGGGAAACAGGCATTCAGATCCAGGAAATAGAGAGATCCTCCTACATAAAATCAATAAAAAACTTTCTACACCTCGACATTTAATAGTTAAGCTTGCAAATTCCAAAGATAAAGAGAAGATCCTTAAAGCAGCAAGAGACAAGAGATCCCTGACTTCGATGGGAAGGAGTATTAGGGTAACAAGCAGACCTCTCCACAGAGACTGGGCAGGCCAGAAAGGGCTGGCAGGATGTATTCAGGGTCCTAAATGAGAAAAACATGCAACCAAGAATACTTTATCCAGCAAGGCTCTCATTCAGAATGGAAGGAGAGATAAAGGGCTTCCAGGACAGGCAGGAACTGAAAGAATATGTGACCTCCAAACCAGCTCTGCAAGAAATTTTAAGGGTGACTCTTAAAATTCCCGTTTAAGAAGAAGTCCAGTGGAACAATCCACAAAAACAAGGACTGAATAGATATCATGATGACACTAAACTCATATCTTTCAATAGTAACTATGAACATGACCGGGCTTAAAGACACCATCAAAAGGTGCAGGGTGTCAGACTGGAGAAAAAAGCAGGACCCATCTATTTGCTGTCTACAAGAGACTCATTTTAGACAGAAGGACACCTACCGCCTGAAAATAAAAGGTTGGAGAACCATTTACCATTCAAATGGTCCTCAAAAGAAAGCAGGGGTAGCCATCCTGATATCAGATAAACTAAAATTTACCCCGAAGCCTGTAGTGAGACACGAAGAGGGACACTATATCATACTTAAAGGATCTATCCAACAAGAGGACTTAACACTCCTCAATATATATGCCCTGAATGTGGCCGCTGCCAAATATATCAATTAATAACCAAAGTTAAGATATACTTAGATAATAATACACTTATACTTGGTGACTTCAATCTAGCGCTTTCTATACTCGATAGGTCTTCTGAACACCACATCTCCAAAGAAACGAGAGCTTTAAATGATGCATGGGAACATGGATTTCACAGATATGGACAAAACTTTACATCCAAACTCAACTGAATACACATTCGTCTCAAGTGCACATGGAACTTTTTCCAGAATAGATCACATACTGGTTCACAAATTGGGTCTGAATCGATAACAAAATATTGGGATCATACCCTGCATATTCTCAGACCATAATGCTTTGAAATTAGAACTAAATCATAACAAAAAGTTTGGAAGGACTTCAAACACATGGAGGTTAAGGACCATCCTGCTAAAAGATGAAAGGGTCAACCAGGAAATTAGAGAATAATTAAAAAGATTCATGGAAACTAATGAGAATGAAGATGCAACCATTCAAAATCTTTCGAATACAGCAAAAAGCATTCCTGAGGGGGAAGTACATCGCAATACAAGCATCCATCCAAAAACTGGAAAGAACTCAAATACAAAAGCTAACCGTGCACCCAAAGGAGCTGGAGAAAAACAGCAAATAGATCCTACACCCAGAGAAGAAGAGAGTTAATAAAGATTGGAGCAGAACTCAATGAAATAGAGACCAGAAGAACTGGGGAACAGGTCAACAACCCAGGAGTTGGTTCTCTGAAAGAATTAATAAGATAGATAAACCATTAGGCAGCCTTATTAAAAAGAAGAAAGAAAAGACTCAAAATAATAAAATCATGAATGAGAAAGGAGAGATCACCACCAACACCAAGGAAATACAAACGACCTTAAAAACTTATTATGAGCAGCTTTATACCAATAAATTAGGCAATCTAAAAGAAATGGATGCATTTCTGGAAAACCACAAAGTGCTAGAACTGGAACAGAAGGAAATGGAAACCAGGGAGGAAATTGAAGCAATCATCAAAAACCTACCAAGACACAAAAGTCCCGGGCCAGATGGCTTCCCAGGGGAATTCTATCAAACGTTTAAAGAAGAAACCATACCATTCTACTAAAGCTGTTTGGAAAGATAGAGATGTAATACTTCCAAACTCATTCCATGAGACCAGCATCACCTTAATTCCTAAATCAGACAAAGATTCCACCAAAAAGGAGAATTATAGACCAATATCCCTGATGAATATGGATACAAAAATTCATAGCAAGATACTAGCCAACAGGATCCAAGAATACATTAAGAAGATTTTTCACCATTACCAAGTGGGATTTATCTCCGGGATGCATACTGGTTCAACACTCATAAAGCAATCAATGAGATTGATCACATCAGCAAGAGAAAAAAACAAGAACCATACGATCTTCTCAATAAATGCAGAAAAAGCATTTGACAAAATACAGCATTCATTCCTGATCAAAAGTCTTCAGCATGTAGGGATAGAGGAAACATTCCTCAGCATCTAAAAAGCCATCTATGAAAAGCCCACAGCAAATATCATTCTCAATGGGGAAACACTGGGAGCCTTTCCCCTAAGATCAGGAACAAGACAGGGATTCTCACCACTGCTATTCAACATAGTACTATAATTCCTATCCTCAGCAATCAGGCAAGAAAAAGAAACAAAACGCATTCCAATTGGCAAAGAAGAAGTCAAACTCTTCCTCTTTGCAGATGACATGATACTGTTCATGGAAAACCCAGAAGACTCCACCCCAAGATTGCTAGTACTCGTTCAGCAATTTGGCAGAGTGGCAGGATACAAATCAATGCCCAGAAATCAGTGGCATTTCTATACACTAACAATGAGACTGAAGAAAGAGAAATTAAGGAGTCAATCCCATTGACCTTTGCACCCAAAAGCATAAAATACCTAGGAATAAACCTAACCAAAGAGGTAAAGGATCTCAACCCTAAAAACGACAGAAGACTTCTGAAAGAAATTGAGGAAAACACGAAGAGATGGAAAAATATTCCATGCTCATGGATTAGCAGAATTAATATTGTGAAAATGTCAATGTTACCCAGGGTAGTTTACACATTCAACACAATCCCTATCAAAATACCATGGGCTTTCTTCAGAGAGTTGGAACAAATCATCTTAAGATTTGTGTGGAATCAGAAAAGACCCTGAATAGCCAGGGGAATATTAAAAAATAAAACTGGAGCCAGGGCATCACAATGGCAGATTTCAGGTTGTACTACAAAGCTGTGGTTGTCAAGACAGTGTGGTACTGGCACAGAAACAGACACATAGATCAATGGATCAGAAGAGAGAATCCAGAAGTGGACCCACAACTTTATGGTCAACTAATAATCAACAAAGCAGGAAAGACTATCCACTGGAAAAAAGAGAGTCTCTTCAATAATTGGTGCTGGGAAAATTGGACATCCACATGCATAAGAATGAAACTAGACCACTCTCTTTCACCATACAGAAAGATAAACTCAAAATGGATGAAAGATCTAAATGTGAGACAAGATTCCATCAAAATCAGAGGGGAGAATACAGGCAACACCCTTTCTGAACTTGGCCATGTAACTTCTTGCAAGATATATCCATGAAGGCAAGAGAAACAAAAGCAAAAATGAACTATTGGGACTTCATCAAGATAAGAAGCTTTTGCACAGCAAAGGATACAGTCAACAAAACTAAAAGACAACCTACAGAATGGGAGAAGATATTTGCAAATGACATATCAGATAAAGGGCTAGTTTCCAAAATCTATAAAGAACTTATTAAACTCAACACCAAAGAAACAAACAATCCAATCATGAAATGGGGAAAGACATGAACAGAAATCTCACAGAGGAAGACATGGACATGGCCAACATGCACATGAGAAAATGCTCTGCATCACTTGCCATCAGGAAAATACAAATCAAAACCACAATGAGATACCACCTCACACCAGTGAGAATGGGGATAATTAACAAGGCAGGAAACCACAAATGTTGGAGAGGATGCGGAGAAAGGGAACCCTCCTGCCCTGTCGGTGGGAATGTGAACTGGTGCAGCCATTCTGGAAAACTGTGTGGCGGTTCCTCAAAGAGTTAAACATAGACCTGCCCTACGACCCAGCAATTGCACTGTTGGGGATTTACCCCAAAGATACAGATGCAATGAAATTCCGGGATACCTGCACCCCGATATTTCTAGCAGCAATATCCACAATAGCCAAACTGTGGACGGAGCCTCGGTGTCCATCAAAAGATGAATGGAGAAAGAAGATGTGTTTTATGTATACAATGGAATATTACTAAGCCATTAGAAAGGACAAATACCCATCATTTGCTTTGACATGGATGGAACTAGAGGGTATTATGCTGAGTGAAATAAATCAATCAGAGAAGGACAAACAGTATATGGTCTCATTCATTTAGGGAATATAAAAAATAGTGTCAGGGAATAAAGGGGAAAGGAGAGAGAATGATTGGGAAATATCAGAGAGGGTGACAGAACATGAGAGACTCCTTACTCTGGGAAATAAAGAAGGGGTTTTGCAAAGGGAGGTGGGCGGGGGGGGTGACTGGGTGATGGGCACTGATGGGGGCACTTGATGGGATGAGCACTGCGTGTTATGCCATATGTTGGCAATTTGAACTTCAATTAAAAAATAAAAGAGATAAAGAAAAATAGAATAAACCTCAGGAAAGTAGAATATGAAATAAAGAGAGATGCAGAAATACATGAAATAGCCTCAAAAAATGATAAGCAATGTAAATGCCATTTTTAAATGACAAATGCTCTCAAAGTGGAATTTTCAAATCCAGCTTCATGTTATTAAAATAAAAATTCCAAATAAAAATTGCAAAAAATGGGGAAAAAAGGAACATCTCTTTTAAAATGAAAATAAATACAGCAATATTAAATATCATACAAAAAAGATCTCCAGGAATAACTATCAGATGGATGGTCAGAGCTGACATGATACCAAGGGACCTTAAATGCTTTCATTATTCTCTGGATAGGATAGGTGCTTAAAGGAAGCCAGAATAATACATGGAATTCTGGCCACGTCCAAATGTTCCATGGACCTACCATATGACATCATTTCCCTAGTCCCTGAGTAAAGATAGGGTTGGAATACTCAATATCTGACAGAAACCTTTCATTGTATTCCATTCATTTTTTAAAAAATAGTATCTCATTCCAATAAAAATTCAATACAGCAATTGGTGATCTTCTTGAATGTTGGAGGCCATATTATACATATAACACTTTAAAATACTGTCTTTACCCATTTATTTTTAAGGGTTTTATTTATTTATTCATAAGAGACACAGAGAGAGAGAGAGAGGTAGAAACACATGTAGAAAAAAAAAAGCAGGCTCCATGCAGGGAGCCCAATATGGGACTCGATCCTGGGACTCCAGGATCATGCCCTGGGCTGAGGGCAGGCACCTAACCACTGAGCCACTCAGGCATCCCTATCTTTACCTATTTATAAAGGGATTCAAAAGGCAGTTTTTTAAAATGTTTTTTTTTATTTTAATTACAGTTCATTAATATACAGTGTTATATTAGGTGTACAATAGTGATTCAATACCTCCATATATCACATGTTGCTCATCAGGACAAGTGCACACCTTAAAACCATGACCTATTTAACCCATCCTCTCATCCACTTCCCCTCTGGTAACCATCAGTTTATTCTCTATAAAGAGTCTGCTTCTTAAATTTGTCTCTCTGTCTCCTTTAATCCTCCTCTTTGCTTTTGTTTTGTTTTTTTAATTCCATATATGATGTTGGCAAATTGTATGTAAATAAAAAAATAGAGAAAAAATATAATATTTTAAAAATTCCATATATGAATGAAATTATATGATATTCATCTTTCTCTGACTTGTTTTGCTTAGTATTATACTCTCTAACACTATCCACGTTGTGAAAATGGCAAGATTTCCTTATTTTTTATGACTGAATTGTGTGTGTGTATATGGACTATGAATGGACTAATTAATCCACTCGTCTATGGATGAACACTGGACTGCTTCCAGAATTTGGCTATTGTACATAAATTCTATAAACATAGCAGTGCATGTATTCCTTTCAATTAGTATTTTTTTTTTGTATTCTTCGTGTAAATACCCAGTAGTGCAAATGCTGTATCATAGGGTCGTTCTATTTTTAATTTTTGAGGAATCTCCACACTCCTTCCAGACTGGCTGTACCAGTTTAACATTCCTACCAACAGTGCAAGAGGGTTCTTTTTGTCCACATGATCACCAACACTTGTTCCTTGTGTTGTTGATTTTAGCTATTCTGACAGGTTTGAGGTGATATCTCATTTTACTTTTGATATGCACTTGCATTGAATAATGTTGAACATCTTTTAATGTGTTTCTTGGGCATCTGGATACCTTCTTTGAAGAAATCTCTGCTCATGTCATCTGCCCATTTTTTAAGCTTTTATTTTTATTTTTTTATTTATTCTAAGTGATCGCTACACCCAAGTTGGGGATGGAACTCATGACTCCAAGATCAAGAGTTGTGTGCTCTAGGAGCTGAGCCAGCCAGGTGCCCCTCTTCTGCCCATTTTAAAAATTGGATTGTTTTTTGGGTGTTGATTTGTATAAACGAATTGGATGTATCATTTGCATGTGTATTGGATGTGTCATTTGCAAATATCTGCTTTCAGTCCTTAGGTTGCCTTTTAGTTTTGTTGATTTTTCTTTTGCTGTGCAGAAGCTTTTTATTTTGATGAATTCCCCATAGTTACTTTTGCTTTTATTTTTCCTGCTTCAGGAGATAAATCTAGAATAAAGTTGCTATGGTCAATTTCAAAGAAGTTATTGCCCGTGTTCTCTTCTAGGATTTTTATGATTTCGGATCTCACGTTTATGTCTTTAATCCATTTGGAGTTTATTTTTTTTGTCTATGCTGTAATTTTAGCAATTTGGTCTGGTGTTAAGTGATATCTCATTGTAGGTTTTTTTTTCATTGTAGTTTTGATTTGTATTTCCCTGATGATGACTGATGTTGAGCATCCTTTCATATGTCATTTAGTTATCTGTATGTATTCTTTGGAAATTTTTCTATTCATGTCTTCTGCACATTTCTTAACTGGATGATTTGTTTCTTGGGTGTTGAGTTTGATAAGTTCTTTATACATTTTGGATATTAACCCTTTATCATATATGTTGCTTGCAAATATCATCTCCCATTCTGTATGTTGATTGTTTCCTTCACTGTTCAGAAGCCTTTTATTTTGATGAAGACCCGATGGTTTATTTTCCCTTTTGTTTCCCTTGCCTCAGGAGACATATCTTGTAAAAGTTGTTCTGACCAATGTCAAAGTCGTTGCTGCCTATGTTCTGCTCTAGGATTTTCATGGTTTCCTCTCTCACATTTAAATCTTTCATCCATTTTTATTTACTTTTTGTATGTTGTAAGAAAGTGATCCAGTTTCCTTCCTTTGCATGATACTGCCCAGTTTTCCCAATACCATTTGTTAAAAAGACTGTCCTATTCCCTTAGATATTTGTTCCTGCTTTGTCAGAGATTAATTGACCATGTATATGTGGATTGATTTGCAGATTTTCTATTGGTTTATGTGTCTATTTTGTGGCACTATATACTGTTTTGATTTATACAGTTTTGTAATAGAACTTGAAGTTTGGAATTGTGATGAAGACACAGTTTTAATAGGGCTCTGAGCACTTAAGAAAGAGTATTTTAATTGTTTCCCATTTACCCCACTGGTGAGGAACACCCTAGAGTTGTGTACACTGGCCAAAACACAACAACTAACATTGGACAGATGAGATGAATAATAGTTATTAGTCACATATAGTCACAGCCCAGGGAAAAAGGACACACCACATACCACATAGGAGCACAGGGGGCCCAATAAGGAATAGAATGAAGAAGAAAGAGCTGTCCAGTGCAGGTTGTATAATATCAACATGGGGGAAGAGGAGAAAATGAAATTAACTTGTTCAAAAAATTCTATAGGCTGGCAGGGAACTGAAACCCACTACTCAGGGATTAGCAGGAATTGTGTAGGCACCCTTGATAAAGAGGGTGGTCTGAGTAGGAGACCTTATCCATGAAGGCAGCATAGACAAGGGGAACCTTGTAGTTAGGCAATTTGAGGCCTTTCTGATTTCTGATATCAAGGCATCTTATAATTTCAAGACTTAACTTTAGGCTTTACATTAAAGGGGACTCTGCAAAAGATATGAGTGAAAGCTGCTCTATTGCTCATTCCATATTATTTAGCAGATATGATGATATTACAGATATCTATAGTGGATGGTGATTCTCTGACCCCAATTAGAGAGATACAGTACAGACTCCAGTAATTATATAACAAAGCTATACCTTCAAGAGAAAACTACACGATGCTTGAAAAGTAGACTTGGATATGCTACTAGGCCCCAGTAGAGACTAAGTACATGAGTAGGGATCACCAAGTGACTATGTCACTAGAGCTGACCATCATGAGATTGTTATCAGATCTACCAATTGAAAAGCAATCCATCATATAATAGACTGATCCCAAACTCCCAAATAAATTGCACAAATAGAAAATCCAGACTACATAACAGTTACTTCAGCTCTATTGATGAGTCTCTATTACATGGGATTCTCTAAGACTGGTTGTGAAAAAATATATGTGTATTCTAGGGTCTGCCTCACGGTTGGGTAGGTTCAGTACATTGTTGTGGACCAAAAATAGCCTGCTACTGTATATATCAGCCACATATATAAGTATACCTAAAGGACAGAAAGAAGTGGAAGGGTGCCTAAGTGGCTCAGTGGTTGAGCATTTGTCTTTGGCTCAGGTCATGATCCCAGGGTCCTGGGATAGAGTTCTGCATAAGGCTCCCTGCAGGGAGCCTGCATCTACCTCTGCCTATGTCTCTGCCACTCTCTGTGTGTATCTCATGAATGAATAAAATTTAAAAAAAATAACTAAGAATAGTCCTAGTTGCCAAAGTTTTAAGTACTACATCTGGTTATCCACTTGATATGTATAATAAATTGATTGCCAAAAAGACTGCAATTATTTGCTCCTTCTGACTTTTTTTTTTCAACTCATCCCATTAAAAGGTAAAGTCTATTTTTCTACTCCATGAAACTGGGCTGGTCTTGTGTTTTTGTTTGTTTATTTTTGCTTATTGGATACATTAGTACCAATTGTGGGCTTCATATTCAAAAACCATGTGAATGACCTATTGGAATGAACAAACCATGAAGAAGTTTATAACCCACATTAATGTTGAGGACATCCTCAACATCCACGTGAACAAGATAATTCATCCTATAGATATTAGCTAGCCTCTTCTTCTGGTCTAGGCCAGTGTTTTTGTAATAGCACCATGAATAAAGTAATTATGATGGCAAGGATGAGAGCTAGGAAAGTACTTCTTTTTACCACAGTGGACAAGGCTACATCTGTGGATAAATGCCCAATCTGCCAACAGCAGCATCTGATCTCTCAATATAGTACTCAAAAGACCAGCTAACCATTTTGTTGTTGTTCAATTATATAATAAGCCCTATTCTATCTCAGATCTGATAGGTCTACCATATATTACATCATCTGGAATCATCAAGCCTAATTAAATGCCATAGTAAAGGCTCATGAAAGGTCCATTTTGAACTATATTTTACACAGTTGAGGTATGATCCTCCAGTATAATTTATATTGGTTAAACTAATGTCTGATATATGGCTCCATATCCTCAGTAGCTAGAATAAATTGCTCCAGGAAATAATGGGATTGGCTCCTCTCTCCAACACTTATAGGCTATGACTTTCCAATTCCAGATTCTTAGACTATATCAGACTTAAAGCTCTTGTCTTGATGGGAAATAATGCTTCTAAAAAAAAAGGAGAATGCATGATGCCATTTAACATGGAGTGAAAACTCCCACCTGGTCATCTAAAACATCTCATGAAAGTGGACCAGCAGGCAAAGAAAAGGGTTAATATTAATGGGGGAAATCAACTCTATTACCATGAGGAGCTAAGATTATTCTTTTTTTAAAGATTTTTATTTATTTATTCATGAGAGACAGAGACAGAGATGCAGAGACACAGGCAGAGGGAGAAGCAGGCTCTAT
This sequence comes from Vulpes lagopus, assembly GCF_018345385.1. Lineage (NCBI taxonomy): Eukaryota > Metazoa > Chordata > Mammalia > Carnivora > Canidae > Vulpes > Vulpes lagopus. The sequence continues at coordinate 62,647,108 of NC_054848.1, read as the reverse complement.
GCAGGGAGCCCAATGTGGGACTTGATCCCAGGACACCAGGATCACACCCTGGGCCAAAGGCGGTGGTAAATCACTGAGCCACCCGGGCTACCCAGATTATTCCTGTATAATCAAGGTAGGGAGAAGTATTTCAAACCCAGAGAATTTACTAAGGTATTTTTTTTGTGCCTCCATGACTCATGATAATGATTGGTAAGCAAGTATGTTTACCACAGCCCGGCAAAGGCAAATCAACTAAGGACTCAAACCCCTTAAGCTTGAAATTTGGGTCATCCCACCAGATAAACGATCTATATCAACTAAGGTACTAGCTGAGATAACTGGAATTTAAATAGAAAAATACTAGATGAGAGTGAGGGGAAAAACTGCCGATAAAGGAGTCAGACAATGGGTATCAATATGGACTTGGGACCAGTTTCAGCAGCAGGGACAGAAGTAGCATGTTCTATTAATCTTGTCTATGTCTTGTCTTTTGTAGAGAGTGCAGTTGGCACTTGAGGGAATGAGAGGCAGTGAATGATGCAAAGAGTGGACTTTATGACATATCCTGAGCACCATTTCACAGAGTCTCATCCTCAGGGTTGATTTTAGACATGCATTGACAAAGGCTATTGTGAAACATACAGCCACACTTCTTGCTGACAGTACCTCATCTCAAGCTGGCTCTAGATATTGCTCACTTCTTGTTCCAGGGCTTTTCTGACACCACAACATGGAATGACTCTAAAATCTCACTCTGCATCCACATATGCTTAATCTGAAAATTACTAGGATATAACAGCCAATAGAACAATCCTCACCTAAATGGGAGCCAGGAGTAAATGAGTAGACAATGCCTTTTAGGCAGGTCATTCTGATGCAAATTCTGTATATCTCTTCAGAATGATCCATCTAGATTGAATATCAATTATCCACAGCAGTAGTCCACTTGACTCTCCATAATTGGATTTTTCCTTCCCTGTTCAGTCTCTTTGGTTCCTCATTTCCACTGTTAAGGATCACTTACTTCCCAAGTAAATTATCAGCATGCAAAACTTTTGAATTGGGCTCAGTTTTCATGGTAACCCAGAATAAGAGGTATATTTTGTTCTTGCTATATTTTTCTCTTTATTGTATCTTCTTGTCTCAGGGGAGGCTTTAAACTCAGTGTTAAAATCAGAAATTGCTTTCAAACAACATTAACATTCCTAGTTTTTGTTTTCCAGCAGCCTAAGAAAGCTAAGGTGAGTAGACTTAGAAACAAATAATGGAATGTATGAATTTGAAGAGAGAGAAGCATGAGCAATGAAAAAGAATGGAATTTCCCAAGACACAGAAGTTTCAAAAATAACAGAGGATCCATGCCTGAATCTGATGCCTTGAAAAGATGCCAGAAACTCCTGGAAGGGGTGTGTGTGATAAACTAATCTAGGGAAAGTCCTATACAGGACAGTTTCCAAACTTGGCAAAGAATGCCATGCCAAAGCTTGACACAAATACAGTGAATCTTTAAGGTACCACATATATTTAGACAATAAATATGTCACTAGTCTCCATGTTGCATCAAAGACAAGATTTTTAGGAACTGTATACAACCTCCAGAGTTTTGAGATTCTAAGAGAAGAAAGGTCCTTAAACACACTCACACACACACACACACACACACACACACACTCCCACCCTTCCACGTGGACCAAAAATAAGTCTGAATGTATTCAAATATTTTAAATATATACATATATATAGGAAATATTTATAGCCAGAGGGATATATTACAAAAATAAATATAATTCATTTCTTAAAAGATAAGCTCCACCCTCCAACTCAACCTGTCCAGAATTGGATACATTATTTCATATTTTTTTCACTCTAGGCATGAGTTTCTTCCTGTATTCTCTATATCAGCTAACAGTCCACTGTGCCATTCATACTAGAAACCTTGGAGTTACTCTTGACATTTCAACTTTATCTTATACATCTAGCTTATCACTAAATCCTGTTAATTGAATTTTCTATACCTTTATCATATTTATCTCCTTCTTATTTTCACTGTATCAATTCATGGCCTCAACATCTCTCCTTGGAATCAGTGTAATAGCCTCTTTAAAAGCTCTTCCTGTATCTGGTTTCATCATCTTCCAAATCATGCAGTATATTGCTTTCAAGATTTACCTTTCTAAAATATCAAATTTATAATATTTCCTCCAAAAACAGTTTATTGACTCCTAGTAAATAAAAGAGTAAAACTCAAACATATAAAAAATTTTCACCCTTATTTCATCTGCACCCACCACCACTCTTATTTCCTACTACTTCTTTCCTGTGATTTCATGATTTTATTATACCAGAATGTTTGTGATTTCTTTTATGCATTATGCTATTCCTCACCTCTGTGTTATGGTCATACTGTTATTTTGTTTCCTGAGTCCATTACTACCCTCTTCTTCTGGATAATTTTTATTTATTCTTTTTAAATGTAGTTTAGATGTCATTTCCTATAGGAAATAAAATTGTATAGGGGAACCTGGGTGGCTCAGTGGTTAGTTTCTGCCTTCAGCTCAGGTCATGATCCTGGGATCCTGGGATCGAATCCTGCACCAGGCTCCCCACAGGGAGACTGTTTATCCCTCTGCACCTATATCTCTGCCTCTCTCTCTCTCTCTCTCTCTTTAGTCTTTCATGAATAAATAAAATATTTTTTTAAATTTTTATTAAGTCTTCCCACTTGGTGTCCTTTATCATACAATGCATGCCTCTATAACTATTCAATTTGCTGTATTAAAATTATCTGTATCCTTTATTGTCCCTTCCCACTATACTGTGAGCAACATCAGGGCAATAACTTATTAATTTATAGTCCTTAGTTCCTAGCATAGTGCCTGACACAGATAAGTTTTTCTAAATATTTGCTGAACTAAATAGTTAAATGACCTACCTCTTCAAACTTATGTTCTATCATTGTCTTTCATATATACTGTAGTTTTGATAAACTAATTGCTATTTTCTAAAGTTAAAATACAGATTATCACAAGCTATTGGAGTAGGAACCCACAAGCAGAAAACTCTTGTGGAACAGGTACTAGGGTAGGAAAAGTACACTTTGGCAAATTGCTTTGAGGATCAATGTGGACAAGTTTAAGAGTTAAAAACTCTTGGAGAGTATTTATAGAGAGGTTGTCAGGCTTTTGTGATTTTCAGCTTCAGGATCACTACCAGGTTCTCATAATCAGTAAAAAAGAAGAGAAAAGTTCTCTTTTGCTTCCTGCAGGAGAAAAGGAAAAGTAACCATTTTGAAATACACCAGAGCATTTTATTCTTAAGGAAGCCTAATTTCAAGAGAGACTATTTTACCAGAGTTTAACCAATCTCAGGGACCTCTAATCCTCTCTAGCATTCCACAAGAAGGAAGAGAAATATCCAACTTATAACCATGCTAGCCATTCTGTCCCATCTAAGAGAGAGAATTAACTAAGTACTTGTGAGATGTGCAGTCCAGAGACACTCACTGAAAGACTAGGACCTGAACATAAAATTATAGACCACTTTCTTTCCCCACTATCACCATATATTTTATTTAGTATATCACTTCTGATCTTCAAAAATATTAAAAGACATACTAATAGGAGCAAACATTGTAATCAGACTCAGATTTGACTGGGGTATTGAAATAATCATACTGCGAATTAAAAACAACTACGATTAACATACTAAATGGTCTAAAGAAAAAAGTAGACAACATGCAAGAACAGATGGATACTGTTAAGGAAAGAAATAAAAATTCTAAGAAAAAAAAGTAAATGGTAGAGATCAAAAAGAGTAACAGAAATAATGAAATTCTTTGATGGACAAATTAGTATTATAGTCACAGCTAAAGAAAGAATCTCTGAGCTTGCAGATATGACACAGAAACTTTATTGAAACCCAAAAGAAAAAAGATTGAAAAAAGAGAACACCAAAGAAATGTGAGACAGCTTCAAAAATATATGCATAATAAGAATATGAGGAGAATAGAAAAAATAACACAAGAATTCTTGAACAATAATAAAGAAGAATTAATGTCAGACATTAATCTAATAGTTCCATGAAGCTCAGATTACACTGAGGAGGATACATGCCAAACACCTACACTTATGCTTAGAATATTCATACTGCAGAAAATCAACCCTAAAGGAAAAAATCTTGAAAAACCAGAGGAGAAAAACATATTACCTATTGAAGAGCAAAGAGAAAGATTATATCTGACTTTTCAGAAACCACATAAGCAATAACAAAGAGTATCAAAATGTTTAAAGTGTTGAGAAAGAGAGGAAAAAATGACCTAAAATCTAGTACCCTGCAAAATTACCCTTGGAAAATAAAGGAAAAATACTTTCTCAGACAAACAAATAACGAAAGAATTTGTAAATAGTAGACCTATCTTGAAAGAAATGTTAAAAAATTCCTCAAAGAGAATGGAAGAAGATGATACATGTTAGAAACCCAGATATTGATAAAGAAAGGAAGAACATTGGAGGAATTAAATAAAAATCTTTCATATTTTTCTTATTCTTAGTTCATCTAATGGATAACAGTTTTGCTCAAAATAATAATAACTCAATTATGTGTGCTTATGAATACAATATAACTATATATTTTGCATATTTATATTTACATTTATTTTATTATATATAATATAGCATTAATACATTAATATACTACTAATAATTCTATATTATCATATTATATTAATTAGATTATTATATTATATGTTTATAAATAAAATAGAATAATTATACTTTACATAAATAATATAAATATGTAAATATAATATGCTGACATATATTTCTATATAAATGAAATGAGTGATAGGAATAATAAAAATGAGAGGGAGGAATTAAGATTTATTTATGTATTTTACAGAGAGAGCACAAGAGTAAGGGAGAGAGGCAAAAGGAGAGAGAGGAAAAGAAATAAACTTCCTGCTGAGTGGAAAGCCCAATACAAGGCTTGATCTCATGATCCTTAGATCATGATCTGAGCCAAAACCAAGACTCAGACATTTAACCAACTGAGACAGTCAGGCACCCCAGGAATTAAGAATATTTTTAAGTAAAAGAAGGAAGTATAATTGATATAATAAAGGAGATAGAAGCATATAAAATTTTAAACTATAACCACAAAAGTCTGAAAAAAGTGAAAAGTGGAAAACAAAAATGAGAACAAAAAACAAGGGCAATAAATGGAAAATAATATTAAGTATGGAAAATTTTAATAAAACTATATCAATAATCACTTTAAATGTTAATGGTACAAAGGTATCAATTAAAAAATATTGTCAGAGTGGATAGCAATGGGGACTCAAATATACGCAACTAACAAAGGGCATCAAAACATGTAAGAAAAAAAATGATAGAACTGCAAGGAGAAATAGAAAAATCCACTATTATAGTTAAAGACTTTCAGTCTTTAACTCCAAAATTCCAGTAAACTCATTTTGGAATTCAAAAAACCTGATTCTACAATTAATATAGATGCAAAAGTCACAGGATAATCAATACAATATTGGTGGAGAACATAGATGGAGGATGGATACTACTTGAATTCAAGATTTAATATAAAGCTACAGTAATCAACACAGTGTGGTACTCGTGGTGAAAGAATAGACAGACATAACAAGCAATAAAATAGACCAGAAATAGGTCAGCCCAGGTGGCTTAGCGGTTTAGTGCCACCTTCAGCCCAGGGCATGATCCTGGAAATCTGGGATGGAGTCCCACCTCGGGCTCCCTGCAGGGAGCCTGCTTCTCCCTCTGCCTGTGTCTCTGCCTCTCTCTCTGTATATCTCTCATGAATAAATAAACAAAATCTTAAAAAAAAAAAAAGACCAGGAATAAAAGTACATAAATATAGTCAACTGATCTTTGAGAAAAGGAGCAAGGTTAATGCAATGGAAAAAATATAATCTTTCAACAAATGTGCAGAAACACATAGACATACACATGCAAAATACAATAATAATAATAATAATAGGAAATCGAAAGAAACGTGGTATAGTAGGACACTAGGCAAATCTCATCCCATGAACACAAGATAACTATCAAAGCATCCTAGATACCCCAGAAATCAACCTGAAGACTGACAGAACAAATTCCACAACTAAAGCGAGAGAAGAGGGATCCCTGGGTGGCGCAGCGGTTTGGCCCCTGCCTTTAGCCCAGGGTGCGATCCTGGAGACCCAGGATCGAGTCCCATGTCGGGCTCCCGGTGCATGGAGCCTGCTTCTCCCTCTGCCTGTGTCTCTGCCTCTCTCTCTCTCTCTCTCTCTCTCTCTGTGATTATCATAAATAAATAAAAATTTTCAAAAAATAAATAAATAAAGGGAGAGAAGAAGTCACATCAAAGATTGTAGTAATTGCAGATACATGGTTTAGGGAAGAAATGGATCATAGGTGATGTAGAGAGGAGTGAGCCATGGTTCCAGAGAGTGGTGAGAGAGAAGGATACAGGGGGCAGAAATTTACTTGGGGAATTAATACCTGAAAACTTCCCTAATCTGGGAAACAGACCTCTACAACCAGAAGGCTCAGAGAACTCCCTTCAAAATCAACAAAAGTAGGCCAGCACCAAGAGATATTGTAATTAATTTGCAAAATATAGTAATAAAGAAAAATATTTAAAAGCACTAAGACAAAAGAAAGCCATAACTTACACAGGAATACTCTTAAAGCAAGCCTGGAGATTTCTCAACAGAAATTTGGCAAGCCAGAAAGAAGTGGCATGATATAGTCAAAGTCCTGAGTGGGGAGGGTCACCTGGCTGTCTCAGTTGGTAAAACATATGATTTTTGGTCTCAGGGTTGTGAGTTCAAGCCTCATATTAGGTGTGGAAATTACTTAAAAATAAAATCTTAAAAAAAAGAGCTGAATAGGAAAAATCTATAGCCAAGAATGCTCTATCCAAGAAGGCTATCATTCAGAATAGAAGGAGAGCTAAAGAGATTGCCAAAAGAATGAAAACTAAAGGAGTTTGTGACCACTAAACCAGTCCTGCAAGGAATATTAAAGGAGACTGTTATGGAAAGAAGAGACCAAAAGTGGTAGTATAAAGATAAGAAATACAAAAGTGATAAAAATGAATACTTTTATTTTAAAAATCTATCAATAAACTCACAGAAAAAAAGATAAAAAATATGATGACATATACCTAAAATGTGGAGAGAAGAAAAGAATGAGTTCGAACTAAAATGACAATCAATTTAATATAGACTATTATTTGTATAGTTCACATACAAACTTGATGGCAGCCGTATATCAAATATGTTTTTATAAAAAACAAAATCACATATATCTTGCATACAAGAGACTCATTTTAGGCCTAAATACACCTCCGGCTTGGAATTGAGGAGATGAAGAAACATTTATCATGCCCATGGATACCAAAAGAAAGCTGAAATAGCAATACTAATAATATACCATCTAGACTTTAAAATAAAGACTGTACCAAGAAACCGAGTAGACTGCTATATAATATAATAAAGGAGATAATCCAACAAGAAGATAGAACAATTGTAAATATTTATGCCCCATTATTGGAGTCCCCAAATATATAAAATAATAACAAACATAAATGAACTATTTGATAATAATACAATAATAGTAGAGGACTTTAACACCCCAGTTTAATAAATGGAGAGATCATTAAAACAGAAAATCAATAAGGAAACAGTGGCTTTGAATGGTGCACTGGACTAGATGGACTTAACATACATTCAGAACATTCCAACCAAACACAGCAGAATTCACATTCTTTTAAATTGTTCATGTAACATCCTCCAGAATAGATGACATATTAGGCCACAAAATAAGCCTCAAAAATTCAAGATTGAAGCCTTACCATGCAACTTTTCCTACCACAATAGTATGAAACTCAGTCAACCACAAGAAAAAAAAAAAAGAACAAAAATAATTGTAGGTTAAATAACATGTTTATTACATAATGAATGGGTAAACCAGGATATCAAAGAATAAATTTTTAAAATATGTGGAAACAATTGAGAAGGAAACCAAAATAGTCCAAAACCTTTGGGATGCAGCAAAACTGGTCTTAAAAGGAAAGTTTGTAGTAATACAGACATACCCCAAGAAGCAAGAAAAATCTCAAATAAACAACCTAACCTTAAACCTAACAGACCAAAAAAAGAACAACAAAGCCTACAGCCAGCAGAAAGAAGAGAATAATAAAAATTATAGTAGAAATACACATAGAAATCAAAATGAACAATAGTATAGATCATTGAAACCAGGAACTTTTTATTTGAAAGAATTTTTTTAGCCAAACTAATCAAAAAGAAAAGAGAGGGCAGCCCAGGTGGCCCAGTGGTTTAGTGCTGCCTTCAGCCCGGGGTGTGATCCTAGAGACCCAGGATCGAGTCTCACATCGGGTTCCTTGCATGGAGCCTGCTTCTCCCTCTGCCTATGTCTCTGCCTCTCTGTGTGTGTGTGTGTGTGTTTCTGTCATGAATACACAAATAAAATCTTAAAAAAAAGAAAAGAGAAAGTATCCAAATAAATAAAATCACAAATAAGAGAAGTAAATCAAAACCAACACCATAGCAATAGAAGAAAAACTATGTGAATATTATGAAAAACTATATGTGAACAAATTAGACAACCTGGAAGAAATTTCTAGCAACAAAGAAACTACCAAAATTGAAACAGGAAGAAATAGAAAACTTGAGCAAACCAATAACCAGTAAAGAAATTCAATCAGTAAGCAAAAAACTCCCAAAAAGCAAAAGTCAGGTCCAAATGGCTTCCAAAGTGAAGTATACCAAACATTTTAGGGCTTAATACTTATTCTTCTCAAAGTAGTTCTAAAAAAAAGAAGAAAGAAGAAAAGAAAAGAAAGAAGAAAGAAGAAAAGAAAGAAGAAAGAAAGAAAGAAAGAAAGAAAGAAAGAAAGAAAGAAAGAAGAAAGAAAGAAAGAAAGAAGAAAGAAAGAAAGAAAGAAAGAAAGAAAGAAAGAAAGAAAGAAAGAAAGAAAGAAAAGGGGAAGGAAGGAAACATTTCAAATTCATTGTCTGCAGCCAACATTTCTCTGATATCAAAACAAGATAAGGACAGCAAAAGAAAAGAGAACTACAGGCCAATATCTCTTAAGAACATAGATGCATAAATCATCAAAAAATACTGGAAAACTAAATCTAAAAACACATTAAAAAAAAATCATTCACCACTATCAAGCAGGATTTATTCCTGGGTTGCTAGGATGGTTCAATATTCACAGATAAATCCCTGTGACAAAACACATTAATAAAAGAAAGGATGAGAACCATATGATCATTAAAAGAGAAGCAGAAAAATCATTTGTAAAAGTACTACTTCCATACATAATAAAACACTCAACAAAAAGGTTTAGAAAGAATATGCCTCAACACAATAAACACTACATATGAAAAATCCACAGCTAATATCTTTCTAAGTGGCAAAAAAAAAAACCCTGTGAATTTATCCTCTATAGTCCGAACAGAACAGGGATGTCTGCTTTAATCACTTTATACACTATATTACTGGAATTCCTAGCCATGGTAATCAGACAACAAAACAAAATGAAAGGCATCAAAATAGGTAAGGAAGAAGTTAAACTTTCATTGTTCACTGATGACATGCTACTCTATATAAAAAAACCCAAGAGATGCCACCAAAAAACCTGGTAGAATAAATTCACTGATAAGTGAATTCAGTAAAGTCCTAGGACACAAAAGCAACCTAAAAAAATCTATTGCATTTATATACATCAATAATGAAGCAGCAGAAAAAGAAATTAAGGAATCAATTCCATTTACAATTACTCAGCAAATAAGAGGATACTTAAGAATAAATCAAACCAATGAAGAGAAAGTCCTGTATCCTGAAAATTATAAAGTACTGATGCAAGAAATTTAAGATGACAGAGAGAAGTGGAAAAAAATATTCCATGCCTATGGATTGAAGAACAATTTTTCTTTTAATTTTTATTTATCTATTCATGACAGACACACATAGAGAGGTAGAGACACAGGAGAAGCAGACTCCATACAGGGAGCCCAAAGCGCGACTCAATCCCGGGTCTCCAGGATTACACCCTGGGCTGAAGGCTGTGCTAAACTACTGACCACCCTGGCTGCCCAGAAGAACAAATATTTTTAAAGTGTCTATGCCTAAATAAATAAATAAATAAATAATAAATAAAATAAAAAATAAGAATTAAAAACATTAAAAAATAAAATAAAATAAAATAAAATAAATAAAGTGTCTATGCCATCCAGAGTGATCTACACTTTCAATGTCATCCCTATCAAAATACTCATAGCATTTTTCACAGAGCTTGAACAATTATCCTAATATTTGCATGGAACCACAAAAGACCTTGAATAGTCAAAGCAATTTCAAAAAAGAAAAGCAAAGCTGCAGGCACCAAATTCTTGATTTCAAGTTGTATTACAAAGCTGTAGTGTTCATGACAGTATGGTACTGGCACAAAAATAGATAGATAAAAAGAACAGGTAGAAAAGCAAGAAACGAAGCCAAAAATATATGACCAATTAATCTTCAACAAAGCAGGAAGACTATGCAATGGAAAAAGGACAGTCTCTTCAAAAAATGGTGTTGGGAAAACCAGACAGCAACCTGCAAAGAATGAAACTGGACCACTTTCTTACATCATGAACAAATATAAATTCAAAATAGATGAAAGACTTCAATGTGAGTCCTGAAACTGTAAAAGTCCTAGAAAACAAGACAGGCAGTAACTTCTTTGACATTGGCCATAGCAATTTCCTTCTATACATCTCTCCTAAGGCATGAGAAACAAAAGCAAAATTAAACCCTTGGGACTACATCAAAATAAAAGCTGCTGCCCAGCAAAGGAATCAACAAAACTATAAGGCAAGCAATGGAATGGGAAAAGATATTTGCAAATGACATATCTGACAGAGACATCCAGCAAACTGACACATGAAACAATGGTCATCACTCATCTTCAGAGAAATACAAATCAAAATAACACTGAGATGTCACCTCACACCCGTCAGAATAGCTAAAATAAAAAAAAAAAAAACACAAGAGACAAAAAGTGAACCACAAATACACTGAGTTCATCACCAGCAGCATCAAGAAAACTATGTACTTTCTAAACTTGCTTGATATATGTTTTCTTTCAAGACCTGGGACACTAAACAAGAAACTGACTAATGGAGAACAGAGTACATTGAGTCATGGATGACAAAAGATGAGACCCTCATCTATAACTATGCCATGTTGCTACTGGGAAGTTTCATAATAGAATACAATCCTAAGTAGGAATTGCTCCAGCAGTCAGCATCGTACCATCCCCTTAAAGAATAACAGGGCTTATTCTTTTTTTTATGGTTTCAAAAGCATGGTCTTTGGCCTCAGCCATGTACATTGGTGTGTGATGTGGCATATGGGAAGAAGTCCAAGGGAACTCTTAGAAACAGCATAAGGCATTTTAGCTTTAAGGTAACATTTTGTAGAACTATTCATCAATGTATTTGGGACATTTTGTCAAGATTTTCCTTCCCCCCATCCTCTCTCTCTACTCTCCAACTTTCTTTACAGCTCTCATTGCCTCACACTGGTTCTATAAACAGTTTTTGTCTCTTTCATAACTTTGGTATTTGGTGGGAATCAGTCCAAGCTGAGACATTCATACCTTGGCAAAGTGGATGCCAGAGAATGTTGTTTCTAAACCACCAATTTCTTGTCCTTTTGGGGAGGTCAAGGCCAGGCCACCACTTGGCTAGAAAGCACATTTGCAGAATTTTCACTTGGGGTATCTTTGCCTGTCATATTTCCCTAATAAACTCAACTTAAAAAAAATAAAACAAACCTCAGGGGCCTTTGAATACCTCCAATATATTTCTAGAAATCTAGAATGACATGTACATGTTCCAAACTCTGTGCATGCTCATAATTGACCTGAAAAGGCTCCAAGTTCTAATCTCTGGATGCCTGATGATATTGTGGCTCCACACAAACAAGTAATGAGGTCTAAGAGAGAGTTGTCCACTACCTGGCAAATTGTTTAAGGCATCCACTAGTTTTACCTTGGCAAAAACTGTGTAACTGTTATTTTCAGGAGTTTAAGGAAATCTCTGTTCAATTGTTACCCAACTACTATGAAAACCATATAGTAGCCTGAGTGGCTTATCATGACAAGGAATGGAAAATTTACATAATTAATACGAAAAAGTTAATAAACAGGAGAAGCAACAATAACACCTAACAACAACAACAAAAAATCCTGGGGAGGGGGAGTGGGGCAATATGGCAGAGGAGTAGGGTCCCCAAGGCACCTGTCCCCACCAACTTACCGAGATAACTTTCAAATCATCCTGAAAATCTACGAATTCGAACTGAGATTTAAAGGGAGAACAGCTGGAACATTACAGAGAGAAGAGTTTGCACTTCTAACAAGATAGGAAGGCTGAAAAAAAATCAAGTGGGGGAGGGGCCCCTGGAAGGAGCCAGTTTAAGTCCAGGCGTGGATAGCCTGCCAGGACAGGAAAGCCCAGTCCAGGAGAAGCAGGAACTTTAAAAAATCAGCACCAGATACTTCCCAGACAGAAAGATGCTTAGCAGGGAACTCAGGCACAACCGCAGGAAGGGCACTGGAGCCTCCAGTCTCCTGGAGTCACTAACAGAGGAAGTGTACCCCAGGGAGAGCACACCACACACCATGGGCCGATCTCGGTAAAGGGCTGGAGCGAGGGCCTGCAGGGCCTCGGGAGAAATCAGGTAGCATCTCCAGATGAAGAGGGCTGCGCCCTCCTGCCTTCGGAAGCTGCTACCCGCAGCAAAGGCCCTGGATCCCATGGCACCAAGCATACAAAGCCCAGGATCCTGCACTCCCCTCAGGAAAGGCAGAGACGGGGAGGGCACAGGACATTGAGGACTCTCCTGCTGCCAGGGCCCGGAAGCTGTGCAGAACAGCACCCCACAACCCTGGAGCATTCAGGATGGTGTGGACTGGGAGACTGTGGTAGTTATTGCAGGAGCTGACACCAGGGCTGGATAGCTGGCCACTGCCAGTGTTGTTCCTCCACATGTCACCCTGTCCCAAGGAGAGAGAGGGACTACCAGGGAACAGGGGCCTCACGGGGTAAACAGCTCCCTGTGATCCTGGAAACGGGAAGGGGCGGGGCAACTCCACCAGGAACACACACCTAAGAATCAGCACAACAGGCTCCTCCACCAGAAGACCAGCTGGAAGGACAGGGGAGGAGCAAATTCTTGACTGAGCAGTGCTGGAAACCTCCACGGGAAGTCGAGGGATTTACAGTATATAGAACCAGAGGATATAACACCTTTTTCTCTCTCTTTTTGATCGTTTTTTTAATTTTTTATTTACTTTTTCCAGTACAACTCATTTTTACCACACTGCACTGAGCAAAATGGCTAGAAAGAAGAACTCAAAACAAAAAAAAAAGAATAATAAAAAGTACTTTCTGCCACAGAGTTACAGAATTTGGATTACAATTTGATGTCAGAAATCCAATGGAGAAGCACAATTATAAAGCTACTGGTGGCTCTGGAAAAAAATCATAAAGGGTTCAAGAGACTTCATGACTGCAGAATTTAGATTTAATCACGCCCAAATTGAAAATCAATTAAATGAGATGCAATCCAAATTGGAGGTCCTAAAGACAAGGGGTAATGAGTTAGAAGAAAGAGTGACAAAGAAGACAAATTGATGGCAAGGAAGGAAGCAGAGGAAAAAAAGAGAAAACAATAAAAAGACAATGAGGAGAGCTGAAGGGAAATAAATGACAGCCTCAGAAGGAAAAATCTATGACTAATTGGGGTCCAGAGGGTGCTGAGAGGGACGGGGGACTAGAAAACATATTTGAACAAATCATAGTTGAGAACTTCCCTAATGTGGGGAGGGAAACAGGCACGCAGATCCAGGAGATACAGAAGCCCCCCCCAAAAGAAATAAAAACCATTCAACATCTTGACATTTGATAGGGAAACTTGCAAATGCCAAAGATAAAGAGAAAAATCCACAAAGCAGCAAGACACAAGAGATCCCTAACTTAAATGGGGAGAATTATTAGATTAACAGCAAACCTCTGCACAGAGACCTGGCAGGCCAGAAATGGCTGGCAGGATATATTTAGGGCCGAAAATGAGAAGAACATGCAGTCAGGAATACTTAATCCAGCAAGGCTCTCATTCATAATAAAAGGAGAGATAAAGAACTTCCATGATAGGCAGAAACTGAAAGAATATGTGACCATCAAACCAGCTCTGCAAGAAATATTAAGGGGGACTCTGTAAAATAAAGAAGAAGCCGAAAGAAATAATCCACAAAACCAGGGACTGAATAGGTATTATGATGACCCTAAATTCATATCTTTCAATAGTAACTCTGAACGTGAATGAGCTTAATGACACCATCAAAAGACGCAGGGTTTCAGACTGGATAAAAAAGCAAGACCCATCTATCTGCTGTCTACAAGAGACTCATTTTAGACCTAAGACCACCTCCAGCATGAAAATGAGAGTGGAGAACCATACCATTCAAATGGTCCTCAAAAGAAAGCTGGGGTAGCCATCCTTATATCAGATAAATTAAAGTTTATCCCAGACACTGTAGTAAGAGATGAAGAGGGACACTCTATCATATTAAAGGATCTATCAAACAAGAAGACCTAAAAATCATGAATATTTATGTCCCTAATAGGGGAGCTACCAAGTATATCAAACAATTAATAACCAAAGTTAAGACATACTAGATAATAATACACTAATACTGGGAGACTTCAACATGGCACTCTCTGGAAATGACAGACATTCTAAGCATATCTGCAAAGAAACAAGAGGGTTTTTTTAAGAGTTTATTTATTTCTTTATGAGAGGCAGAGAGAGAGAGAGAGGCAGAGACACAGGCAGAGGGAGAAGCAGGCTCCATACTGAGAACCCAATGTGGGACTCGATCCTGGGTCTCCAGGATCACACCATGGGCAGAAGGTGACTCTCAACCACTGAGCCACCCAAGGTGACAGAAAGAAGACCTTTAAATGATACATTGGTCCAGTAGGATTTAACAGATATTTATAGAACTTTACATCCAAACGCAGCTGAATACACATTCTTCTCAAGTACACATGGAACTCTCTCCAGAATAGATGACACACTGGATAACAAATCAGGTCTCAATCAATATCAAAAGATTGGGATTGTCCATTGCATATATTCAGAACATAATGCTTTGAAACTTAAACTCAATCACAAGAAGAAATTTGGAAAAAACACAAAGAGTGGAGGTTAAAAAGCATCCTTTCAAAGAAGAAATGGTCAACTAGGAAATTAGAGAAGAATTAAAAAGATTCATGGAAATTAATGAGAATGAAGTTACAACTCTTCAAAATCTATTGGAGACAGCAAAAGCAGTCCTGTGATGGAAATACATCACAATACAAGCATCTCTCCAAAAATTGGAAAAAACTCAAATACATAAGCTAACCTTGAACCTAAAGGAACCTAAAGGAGAGAGAGGGGCAAGTAAAACCTACACCAAGCAGAAGAAGAGAGTTAATGAAGATTCAAGCAGAACTCAATGAAATAGAGACCAGAAGAACTGTAGAACAGATCAACAAAACCAGGAGTTGGTACCTTGAAAGAATTAATAAGATAGATAAACCATTAGCCCACCTTATGAAAAACAAGAGAAAAGACTGTAATTAATAAAATCATGAATGAAAAAGGAGAGATCACAACCAATACCAAGGAAATACAAATAATTTTAAAAACATATTATGAGCAGCTATACGCCAATAAACTAGGCAATCTAGAAGAAATCGATGCATTTCTGGAAAGCCACAACCTACCAAACTGAAATAGGAAGAAACAGAAAACCTGAACAGGCCAATAACCAGGGAGGAAATTGAAGAGGTCATCAAAAACCTCCCAAGACACAAAAGTCCAGGGCCAGAGGGCTTCCAGGGGAATTCTAACAAACGTTTAAAGAAGAAACCATACCTTTTCTACTAAAGCTGTTAGGAAAGATAGAAAGAGATGGAGTACTTCCACATTTGTTTTATGAGGCCAGCATCACCTTAATTCCAAAACCAGACAAAGACCCCACCAAAAAGGAGAATTACAGACCAATATCCCTGATGAACATGGATGCAAAAATTCTCAACAAGATACTAGCCAACAGGATCCAACACTACATTAAGAAGAATATTCACCATGACCAAGTGGGATTTATCTCTGGGATGCAAGGCTGGTTCAACACTCATAAAACAATCAATGTGATTCATCATATCATCAAGAGAAAACCAAGAAACATATGATCCTCTCATTAGATGCAGAGAAAGCATTTGATAAAATAGAGCATCCGTTTCTGATCAAAACTCTCCATAGTGTAGGGATAGAGGGATCATTCCTCAACATCTTAAAAGCCATCTACAAAAAGCCCACAGCAAATATCATTCTCACTGGGGAAGCACTGGGAGCCTTTCCCCTAAGATCAGGAACAAGATAGGGATGTCCACTCTCACTACTGCTATTCAACATAGTACTGGAAGTCCTAGTCTCAGCAATCAGGCAACAAAAAGAAATAAAAGGCATTCAAATTGGCAAAGAAGAAGTCAAGCTCTCCCTCTTTGCCGATGAAATGATACTCTACATAAAAAACCCAAAAGCCTCCACCCCAAGATTGCTAGAACTCATACAGCAATTTGAAAATATGCAGGGGGAAATCCCAATGTTTTGGTAACAGTTGAGACCTGATTTGTGACCTAGTATGTTGTCTCTTCTGGAGAAAACTCCATGTGCACTTGGAAAAAAATGTGTATTCAGTTGTGTTTGAAAGGAAAATTCTGTATATATATGTGAAATCTATTCGTTCCAGCGAATCATTTGAAGCCCTTGTTTCCTTGGTGATATTTTGCCTAGAAAATCTGTCATTTGCTGAAAGTGCTGTGTTGAAGTCTCATACTTACAACTATCTAAGTATCTCTTTACTTTGGTTATTAATTGATTGATATACTTAGCAGCTCCCACATTAGGGCCATTAATATTCATGATTTTTAGGTCTTCTTGTTGGATAGACCCTTTAAATATGATTTAGTGTCCCTCTTCAACCTTTATTACAGTCTTTGATATGAACTTTAATTTTTCTGATATGAGGATTGCAACCCCAGCTTTCTTTTGAGGACCACTTGAATAGTAAATGGTTCAGCACCCCTTCATTTTCAGGCTGTAGGTGTCCTTAGGTCTAAAATGAGTCTCCTGTAGACAGCATATAGATGGGTCTTGCTTTTTATCCAGTCTGATACCCTGTGTCTTTTGATGGGATCATTTAACCCACTCACATTCAGAATAACTATTGAAAGATACGAGTTTGGTGTCATTGAAATAACTATTCAGTCCCTGCTTTTTTGGATTGTTTCTTTGGGCTCTCTCTCTCTTTTACATGGTCGCTCTTAATATTTCTTGAACATCCGGTTTGGTGGTCACATATTCTTTCAGTTTCTGTCTATACTGGATGCTTTTTATATCTCCTTCTATTCTGAATGAGAGCCTTGCTGGATAAATTATTCTTGGTTGCATCTTCTTCTCATTTAATACCCTGAATATACCATGTCAGCCCTTTCTGGCCTGTCAGGTCTTTATTTAGAGGTCTGTTGTTTATCTCATATTTCTCCCCATATAAGTAAAGAATCTCTTGTCTCCATCTGCTTTAAGATTTTTCTCTTTATCTTTCAAATTTGCAATTTCACTATTTTTTTATAAATTTATTTTTTATTGGTGTTCAATTTATTATTAAATGTTGAGGTATTGAAAGGTTTTTATTGATTATTTTTTGGGGGTTCTTCTCTATCTCTTCTTTCTGAATGCCTGCTTCCTTCCCCAGATTTGGGAAGTTCTCAGCTATTATTTGTTCACATATATATTGTGGTCCTTTCTCAGCCTCTTCTGGAATCACAATTAGATGTATATTCTTCCTTCTCAAGCTATCATTTATTTCCCTAAATCTTTCCTCAGGAGCTCTTATTAGTTTTTCTCTTTTTTCCTCAGTTTCCTTCCTTATCATCAACCTATCTTCTATGTCACACTCTCTCTTCCACCTCATTAACCCTAGCAGTTAGATCATTCAGTTGGGCTTTCATGTCATTTAATCTATTTTAAAGTTTGGCCTGATTAGATCTCAATTCTACAGTCACAATGTCTCTAGAGTCCTTTATGTTTTTCTCCAGAGCCACAAGTAGCTTTATAATCGTACTTCTGAATTGACCTTCTGACATTGTATTGAAATTCAAAATCTGTAATTCTATGGCAGAGAGTACCATTTCCGGTGGTGAATTCTTCCATCTAGTCATTTTGTCCAGTGCATACTGGCTGTATGAGTGGGCTGAGTCAAATATATCAAACAGGACATAATCAAAACACACCTTAGATGATTCTGAAGAGGTCAGAGACCAGAAAATAAAAGAAAAAGAAGAACACAGCAAAATAAAATAAAAGGACCACTAAAGAAAACAACAAAATTTTGAAACAAAGTAAAAATAAAAGGCCAAAAACCAAAAACAAAGTAGAAAAAAGAAAAAGAAAAAAAAGTCATGAAAAGAGAAAAAAGTGGGGGGATTCTGGTGGTGAGGAAGTGGTAGTCGAGAGAGAATGTAATCTACCTGAGGGGTCTTAGAGGGTGATCCTCTTGGTTCTGAGTATATTTTGTTCTGTATGTTAGGAGATGCTCAATCCCAAATTTATATAAAATAGCAATACTTTTTTGTTTTTTGTTTTTTTGTTTTTTTATTTTTTTATTTTTATTTATGATAGTCACAGAGAGAGAGAGAGAGGCAGAGACACAGGCGGAGGGAGAAGCAGGCTCCATGCACCAGGAGCCTGATGTGGGATTCGATCCCGGGTCTCCAGGATCGCGCCCTGGGCCAAAGGCAGGCGCCAAACCACTGCGCCACCCAGGGATCCCTAAAATAGCAATACTTATAGCAAGCTCCAACATTGACCACCAAAACATAAACAATATAAAAGAGGGGGGCAGAGTAGGAAGAAAGAGAGAATATTATATCATAGAATTAAACAACAGGGTGTTCCACTTGGTGCTCGGTGTATATTGGTCCTGTTTTGGAAGGTACTAAATTCCACCATTGTAAAACAAAATGAGGCAGAAAAAAAAAAAAAAACCCATATCTCATATATTTTCCAAAATTAAATTGAATATGCAGAAGGGAATCCAGAAGTTAAAAATATATCTAAGACATGTAATTGTAGAAAATGAAGAACTGGTAAAATATTGCAGTTAAGGTGGAAAAAGAGAAAAATATATTGGAAATCTTTTTTTTATAATAAATTTATTTTTTATTGGTGTTCAATTTGCGAACATACAGAATAACACTCATCCCGTCAAGTGCCCCCTTCAGTGCCCGTCACCCATTCACCCTCACCCCCCGTCCTCATCCCCTTCCACCACCCCTAGTTCGTTTCCCAGAGTTAGGAGTTTTTATTTTCTGTCTCCCTTTCTGATATTTCCCACACATTTCTTCTCCCTTCCCTTATATTTCCTTTCACTATTATTTATATTCCCCAAATGAATGAGAACATATAATGTTTGTCCTTCTCCGATTGACTTACTTCACTCAGCATAATACCCTCCAGTTCCATCCACGTTGAAGCAAATGGTGGGTATTTCTCATTTCTAATGGCTGTATACATAAACCACATCTTCGTTATCCATTCATCTTTCGATGGACACCGAGGCTCCTTCCACAGTTTGGCTATTGTGGACATTGCTGCTAGAAACATTGGGGTGCAGGTGTCCCGGTGTTTCATTGCATCTGTATCTTTGGGGTAAATCCCCAACAGTGCAATTGCTGGGTCGTAGGGCAGGTCTATTTTTAACTCTTTGAGGAACCTCCACACAGTTTTCCAGAGTGGCAGCACCAGTTCACATTCCCACCGACAGTGTAAGAGGGTTCCCTTTTCTCCGCATCCTCTCCAACATTTGTGGTTTCCTGCCTTGGAAATCTTTAGTCTGATATAAAAATAAGTTGTAAGAAAGGGAGACAGAACATGAGAGACTCCTAACTCTGGGAAATGAACTAGGGGTGGTGGAAGGGGAGGTGGGCAGGGGCTGGGGGTGACTGGGTGACAGGCACTGAGGGGGGCACTTGATGGGATGAGCATTGGGTGTTATTCTATATGTTGGCAAATTAAACACCATAAAAAATAAATTTATAAATAAAAAAATGAGTTGTAATGGAAAAGAAAAAAGGAAAACAAAAACAAAAGACCCTCTAGTTCTATATACTATTTTCCCTTAGTTCTGGAGCTTTCCAGTACTGCTTGATCAATAAAGTTGCTCTTCCCTTGTTCTTCTAGCTGGTCTGGGGTAGGGGTCTGCTGTACTGATTCTCAGGTGTCTGTGCCTGGACAGAGATGCCTGCCCTTGCCTGATTCTGGGCTGAGTATGAGCTGTTTATTCTGTGAGGCCTTTATTGCGTAGAGGCCCTGCCTCTCCCAGGCATAAGTTGAAACAAAGAGGAGAAATAACAATGGTGGTGGTCAGATTTCCAGCTCTGGAGTTGATCTTCCCACGAGTAACTAACCATAGTCTCCAGTCCTCACTTTCAGAGATGCTCCCAGGAGCAGGCACAGGTACAGTGATTTGTAAAGATGGGGGGTGCCCAGTGGGAGGAGAGTACTTGCTTTCCTGTGAACTCCTTGCTTCCGTGTGTCCCTGGGGAATGTAGGATCACCAGTTTTGTCCACTTGGGCACCCTGGAATCCAGGGCCTCGTGCTGCTGGACCTGCACTCCTGGGGACCGCCTCTCCCGAAGAGAATGGGGGCTCAACCACCTCAGTTCACAGCTGGCCTACCTAACTGACTTGCTTCTTCCAAATCCCCCAGAGGGCTGTGTCACTCCAGCCTTTTACCATTTTCGGACCTTGGTTTTGTAGTAAGCTTTCCCCGGTACCTCTCCTCTTATAGTGACTCTGGGAATCTTGAGGCTTCACTGCCCCTCCTAGGATTCTGCCTGATTCCCCTGCTAAGCACTTTTCCATGAGGGAAAACTCTGGCATGGATTCCATTCTGGTATCAGCTTTTTCTCTATAGACAACACTCTATTTCTTGGTTTGCCTCTCTCTCTTTTTTTGTACCTTTTTTCAATTTTTTACATTCCACATATGAGTGAAGTAATATGCTATTTGTCTTTCTCTGACTGACTTTTTCACTGAACATAATACTCTCTTAGTTCCATCACTGTCATTACAATTTGCAAATTTTAATTTTTTTTTTATGGCTGAGTAATTATATATCTTCTTTATTCTTTATCCATTCCTCTATCAGTGAACACTTGGGCTGTTTCCATGATTTGACTCTTGTAGATAACGCTGCTTTAAACATCCAGGAGTGTGTACTCCTTTGAATTAGTATTTTTGTATAGTTTGAGTAAATACTTAGTAGTATAATTGATGGACCATAAGGTAGTTCTACTTTTGAATTTTTGAGGAAACTCCACTCTCTTTTCCAGAGTGGCTACACCTGTTTGCACTCCTACAAACAGTGCAAGAGGGGTTTCCTTTTCTCCACATCCTTGCTAATACCTCCTGTTTCTTGTGTTGTTGATTTAGGCTATTCTGAGACATGAGAGGTGATAGATATCTCACAGCAGTTTTGATTTACATTTTCCTAATGATCAGTGATGTTGAGTATCTTTTCCTGTACCAGCTGTCTGTATGTCTTATTTTTTAAAATGTCTTTTCATGATTTCTGCCCATTTTTAATTGGATCATTCGTTTTTTGGGGGGTATGAAGTTCTATAAGCTTTTTATATATTTTGGATGCTAACTTTATTAGATATGTTATTTGAAAATATCTTCTCCCATTCAGTAGATTTCCTTTTAATTTTGGTGATTATTTCCTTCTCTGAGCAGAAGTTTTTATTTATTTATTTGTTTATTTGTTTTTATCATTTTTTTTAGAAAGGGGGAGAGAGAAAGATGAGGAAGAGGGATAGGGAGAGAGAGAATCTTAAGGTGGCTCCATGCCCAGCATGGAGCCCAACAACAGGGTTCAGTCTCACAACCCTGAGATTATGACTTGAACTAGAATCAAAAGTTAGACACTTAACCCATGGTGCCACCCCGACACAAGATTCATTTTTACAGGTCATGGACTTGGAATGTCTTTCCATTTATTTGTGTAATCTACAATGTCTTTCACAAACGTTTCATAGTTTTTAGAGTAGAGACATTTCACCTCTTTGATTAGGTTTATTCTTAGGTAAATTAATGAGTTTTGACGTAATTTTAAATGAGATTGATACCTCGATTTATCTTTCTGCTGCTTAATTATTGGTGTATAGAAATGCAACAGATTTCTGTATGTTGATTTTGTATCCTGTGACATTATTGAATTCATGTATTAGTTGTAGCAGTTTTTTTTTTGGTGGAATTTTTCAGGCTTTCTATATATAATATCATATTATCTGCAGATAGTGAAAGTTTGACTTCTTCCTTATTGATTTGAATACATTTTATTTTTCTTGTGGTTGTTGTTTGATTGTTGAGGCTAGGACTTCCCGTACTATGTTTAATAGTATTGAGAGTGGGCATCCCTGTCTTGTTCCTGACCGTAGAGGAAAAGATCTCAGTCTTTTTCCAATTGAAGATGGTATTAGTTCTGGGTTTCTCATATATAGTCTTATGATATTGAGGTATGTTCCCTCTAAACCTACTTTTTGAAGATTTTTATCATAAATATATGTTGTACTTTGAGAAATTATTGTTGTGCATCAATAGGAATGATCATATGGTTCTTATTATACTTTCTTTTATTAATGTAATATATCATGTTGATTGGCTTGTGAATAATGAACCACCCTTACAAATCAATAATAAATCCGAATTGATCATAATGAAAGATTTTTTTAATTTACTGTTGGATTTGTTTTGATACTATTTTATTGAGAATTTTTGAATCAGTGTTTCTCAGAGGTATTGGCCTTTAGTTTTATCTTTTAGTGGTGTGTTTATTTGGTTTTGGAATAAGGATAACGCTGGCCTGGTAGAATGATTTTGGAAGTTTTCCCTCCTTTTGTATTTTTTTTGGAATAGTTTGAGAAGACTACGTATTAATTCTTCTTAACTCCTCTACTATCCAGCAATTGTACTGCTAGATATTTACCCAAAGAATACAAAAATACTAATTCAATAGGATACGTGCACCTCAATGTTAATGGTAGCATTATCTACAACAGCCAAATCATGGAAACAGCTCTAGTGTTCATATACTGAAGAATGGATAAAGAAAATATGATATCCAGATACAATGGAATATTACTGAGCCATTATCTTTAGATAATGAAATCTTGCCTTTTGGAACAACATGAATGAAGCTGGAAAATACCATGCTAAGTGAAATAAATCACAGAAAGACAAATGCCATATGATTTCACACATATGTGGTATTTAACAAAAAGAAAAACAAGCAAAGGGACTGGGGGAGGGGCAAATCAAGAAACTGAATCTTAACTATAGAGAACAAACTGATGGTTACCAGAATAGAGGTGGGTTGGGGCATATGTTAAATAGGTGATGGGGGTTAAGGAGTGCATTTGTGTCATGAGCAGCAGGTGTTGTATGGAAGTGTTAATTAGTATATTGTACACTTGAAACTAATAGTACACTATATATTGACCAACTGGAATTCAAATAAAAACTTAAAAAAAAAACAACCTATTACTTCCATTTTACAACGGAAACAGGCATAAAAATATTATATACTTGTTAAAGTTCACAATTCTAATAAGTGGTGAAACTAGGGTTTGCACCAGGCAATCAGATTTAGAACCCCTGCTTTTTCTTTTAAAATTTAAATTCTATTTGCCAACATACAGTATAATACTCCGTGCTCATCACATCAAGTGCCCTCCTCAGTGCCTGTCACCTGGCTACCCTATCCCCCACCCACCTCCCCTTCTGCAACCCTTTTTTTTTGTTTCCAAGAGTTAGGAGTCTCTCATGGTTTGTCTCCCTCTCTAATTTTTCCCACTCAGTTCCCCACCTTTCCCTTATAATTCCTTTCACAATCTCTTATATTCCATGTATGAATGAAACCATATGATGATTGTCCTTTTCTGATTGACTTATTTCACTCAGCATAATACCCTCTAGTTCCATCCACGTGGAAGCAAATGGTGGGTATTCATCCTTTCTGTTTCCTGTGTAACATTCCATTGTAGAACCCCTGCACTTAATCAGTACACTGTATTGCCTTTATCTGTACTAACGGAATGCAAGTTGTGGAACAATGTATACAATATGATTATATCATGTAAATAGTGTGTTCTATGTGCCAGACACTTTTCTAATATTTCACATATACTAATTTAACCCTCATTACATCTCTATAAAACAGATTTTTAAATTTTTTTAAATTTATGATAGTCACAGAGAGAGAGAGAGGCAGAGACACAGGCAGAGGGAGAAGCAGGCTCCATGCACCGGGAGCCCGACGTGGGACTCGATCCCGGGTCTCCAGGATCGCGCCCTGGGCCAAAGGCAGGCGCCAAACCGCTGCACCACCCAGGGATCCCTAAAACAGATATTTTAATTTCCATTTAATCTATGAGAAAATAGAGGAACAGAGAAATTAGATAGGATGCCTTATAATACACAGTTATAAGTGTATAGTATGGGTTTGAACCCAGGCAGTTTTACTTCAAAGCAGATTTACTTGTGCTCATTTTGGTAGCACATACACTAAAATTGGAACAATACAGAAAAGATTAGCATGGCCCCTGTGCCAGGATGACATGCAAGTTTGTAAAGCATTCTATATTTTTTTAAAGCAGCCTTTGTACTTAACTTTCCTATTATAAGTGACCTTTTTCTCTTTAAACTGACCAAAAATAATACAGATCAAACTGTTAATAGTGATTTCCTCTGGAAGGGAGGTAGCAGAGAGAAGGTGAAGATCCAATTTTACTTTTTACTCTCTGTATATCTATATGGTTTGACTTCTATTATGTGCATGAATTCATGTATTATTTGCAAAATCAAAAATAAATAAATCATTCACATTGTTAGAACTTGGAGTGGAGGCCACTGGCTGGCTTACGAACTCACAATTGTATGTAGTATGCTACATGAGGGGCGAATCTTTTTTTCACTAACACCACAAGGGTCTGTGGCTCAATGAGTGGAGTTAGATAGTAATTCTCATTATAAGAAAAAAAAACTCAATCAATCAATCAGTCAATCACATACGTAAAAGGACAAGATAAAGTTTACTACCATCTTTAGAATATATTTTTTCCAAACCTACAAGTGTCTGGTCTATTCTTCAAAATGATTATGAACTCAGATACAAACTCCTGAAGTAGACTTGGATGCATAAACAAAAATCTACATTGCTGATACTTTCAGCTTGATTATCAATAGAACTGCTGATGCTGTTATTTTTACAAATAATTCTTTCAAATTAATTATCACAAATATCCTATATACTAGGTTAATTCAAATTTTGTATGTCATACCAACCAATTTCTTTTAGGTTATCAAAGACATCCTCTTATAAGACAGAGTGCATTAATTCAGCTTGGCACCAAAGTTACAGCTCATAGCAAATCGAGAAAATAAGTCATAATTGCACACCAGAAAGATAATGAAAATAATTTTAAAAATTAGATTTTCTATCACTGCTACCACAAATGAATATTAAAAGGAAATGGATATCTCAAATTGTTCCTAACCTAGACTCCTTCATTAGTTGTGTCCCATCTCCTTTCCCTTTTTCACTTCTATATCCAAATTCTATCAGTCTCCTGTCCTAAATATCTTTGCCTTTCACTACTGTCATTTCATTTTTGTATTGCTGCAGCTGCTTCCAATCTTGCTCCCTTCAAATCCACTTGACATGCTAGATTGATCCACCTTTCATGCCTACAGCTAATTCCTTCATGGTGTCTAATCATCCATGGATTATTAATAAGAGATATAATTTATTGAGTGTCTCATAAGTGAAAGATGCTCTTAGACAATATCTGTACTCATTTAATCTTCACAGTAAATCTGAAAGTTATGGTTTTCTGCATTTTTATAAACAAGAAACAGCCTTGAAAATACTAAAAGTCAAAATCTGACATGAAACCTGAAGTCTATATGTTTTTTCCTGTTTGTTTCCTCAGTTTCTATTCCTGTGACTTGCTCTTAAAAGCTCCAATTACCACATTGCTTCATGACTGTTCCTTTCACCTTAAACTTCTTTATTCTTATAATTTCCTGGCATATTATACATCTTTCAGGTTTCTGATTAGGTCTCACTTCTTCAGGGATACATTCCTTGACCCACCTAGCATGGTTTAGGTTTCTCTACATTGCATTTACCACATTTGATCAGTTATCACTCTGTGAATCACTCAAAGGTAAATGCTTCATCTTATTCATATTTATATGCTTGTTCTCAAACTTTATACAAGCAGTCTGACACTTATCATCAATAATTATCATTTTCTGAACTACTGACATATCAGATCATGTGCCAAACATGTTACATACTTAATTAATTTAATCTTCACCATGATGCTGTCAGGTAGGCATCACTACTCACACTCTAATGATTGATAAAATGACATTCAGAAGAAAGTAATTTGCTAAAGATGCATAGTTATAAGTGGTAGAGCCATGGAATACAAATTTGCCTAGCACATAAGCTGGTCCTTTACTGTCAATTTCCATTGTTCATTTTTGGCAAATCCAAAAAATCTTTTAAATATTATTGCTTTCTTCAGCCACTTGAAAATAAAGGCTATAATAATGAGCTACAAATGTATTGAAGAGGAAATGGACATTAAAGCATGAGGTCATCTTTTTCCACAGGGTGAATGGAGGAAGTGCTAGAAGAGTTGGTGTGCATTGTACTCAATATTACATAAGCCAAAAGGTCAACTCCCAGAAGGAAAGCACGTTGTCCCCAAGAAAGGAGGGGCACTGGAGAGGGAAAGGAGGCACTTCAGTGGGCTAAGAAAAAAATGTATCAAAGGCTGCTTTGGTGGTCCCCTCCCATCCAAGTTAGCATTGGCACCATTTACTCTGTCCCTACAAACTTAGGCAATACAAGTTTTAACTTCTCTTTTTCTTTATTCATCCCATTTTATTTTGGTCATTTTATTCCTCAGATGTCTCAGCCCTTCATCGAGGCTGCAGTTGCCAGACACTAAAGCTCACGCTTACACCGTTCTGAAGCAGCAGGAATACGGAATCCATTAATTAGTTCTACCGTCCAGTTCTACCCTGTGCCTCGCAGATGAGAGAAAAGAGGCCTTAACAGGAGTTTATTACCCAAGAATTCTTCTCCTGCCCCCCCCCCCCCAGGCCTGCAGTCACCTGGCACTGGAGTTCCTGCATCACAAGGGCACTAGTTTCTCAGCCAATCCAGAGTGCTCAGGACAATGGCCCTTAGCAACAGCTTTGGAAAAGGGCAGGGCCAGGCTTTGGAACTTTGCATAGCTCAGCCTGAAGCAGTAGTGAAGTGACTGATTCTGGGTTACTTCTCCAAAGTAGCCTTGTAGTGAAAATAATGAGCTCCATTAAAATCTATTATACCAGCGTGTCAGGGTCCAGGGAGGTAAGAAAAGGGCCTTAGAAGGCAAAAAAGACTAAATACACTCTAATTGGGGGCTTCAGGATTGTGCTAAGACATTACCATCCTCTTCTTGCCTTTCAGTCTTCACGTCTCACCTCTCTAGGGATAGGAAAGGCAGGGGAGAAAAAAGAATGTGGTTATTGCCCTCACCAAGGCTGTCCTCTAAGAATTGACTGATCTGGGAAGTTTCTGGGTCCTGAGCTCAGCCAACTTAAGTATTTCCAATACTTCTGCAGATTTTTCAAATGGAAGAGATAAAGAACCCTGTTCTTTAGAAGAGATAAATAACACTGTTTAGGATAGGAAAGGGAAAATGTCAGTGAGTAAATGGCCAAAATCCTCAGAAAAGATTGAGTAATCATAAAAGATAAACTGGTAATTTCTAAGAATATCCATTTGCATAGATAAAACATGACTTAGATTACAGTTTAGATGAATTATGTTGACATTATAAGAGATGTTGTACAGCAGTGGTTTCTAACAGGAATATATTGTGAGCCACATATGTTATTTTATTTCTAGTAGTGACTTAAAAAAAGGATGAGACTAATTTTAGTATATTTTGTTAAACTCAAAATTCACAAAATTTTACTGTTGCAACATGTAATCAATATTTAAAGAGATATTATATAAATATATTATTCTTATATTAAGTCCTTGAAATCTAGTATGTATATTGTACTTATATAATATTTTATATTGGATTAGCCACACTTCAGGTGCTCAATAGTCACATATAGCTGGCTAATAGTTATAGAAGGACCGTTATATGGTTAAGAACCTCATTCTGGAAAAAAAAAAGAAACTCATTCTGCAAAGGTTTTGGAGAAGCATGAAAATGAAAGAATTTTGAACTGATTATAAATGTTTAACATTGGGATCCCTGGGTGGCGCAGCGGTTTGGTGCCTGCCTTTGGCCCAGGGCGCGATCCTGGAGACCCAGGATCGAATCCCACGTCGGGCTCCCGGTGCATGGAGCCTGCTTCTCCCTCTGCCTGTGTCTCTTCCTCTCTCTCTCTCTGTGACTATCATAAATAAATAAAAAATTTTAAAAAAAATTAAAAAATAAATAAATAAATAAATAAATAAATAAATAAATAAATGTTTAACATTCATCACACACCTTTTGTGTGTGAAGACACTATGATAGATGCAGGGAGTAATGAGATTTGATATCAGTCTAGAAAAAGTGCATTGCTTTTGTATAAGCTTTATCGATTAGATTAGGGATTTTACCCAGATACTAAGAAACAACAATAACAAGAAGCACTTTTAAAAAGAAAATTATGGGCCTTTTGACTATTTAACATTGTGATTTATGTTATCAGATATGGTACAAAGAGTCTGTAAGAGGGAATGACTCAAAATCAGTAAGGACCACACTGTACACAGCAGAAGACTCACACAACTGTTGGTCTGTGACTCTCAAACTGTAACATAAAAATCATCTGGAGGGCTTGATAAAATATTCCTGAGAGCCACTCCCAAATTCTGTAGTTTTGGAGTGGGATAAGGCTGATGTTGCCAATTTTATAATTTACATTCAGACTAGCACTTGTCTAATAAGCAACTGTTCTTATCTTAATGAGGTTCCGCTGAAAAAATTTTGAAAAAAAACCACTATTAATATGACTTAAATCACATGCACCATGCCTTCGCAATTTTTAAAAATAATGAGCCTTAGAAAGTAGAAATGTTGTATAATAGAATTTCAGAAACTTCTTAGCTATCAATTGCAAATAGACAGGGTTTTCTAACCATGACTGGATTACATTTTTCAGTCATCAAAAAGCCTTCTGCCATGCACCTTTTCAGAAATCATACTTGAATAAGCTGGAGTTTGTATTTGTCAAATTGCTTTTACATGTATTCTCATTTTAGTATCAGAGATTTTATTTGGCAAAATTGCCCAAGAATGTCATGTAAAATATGTAGAAAACTCAAATTTTAAAATGTATGGTATAGTTATTAACAAAAAATTGCAATTATAAAATATGATTAAAAGATAAATAATTAGGAATGCCTGGGTGGCTCAGTGGTTGGGTGTCTGCCTTCAGCTCAGGGCATGATCCGGGGATCTCAGAATCAAGTATCGCATCAGGCTCCCTGCAGGGAGCCTGCTTCTCTTCTGCTTGTATCTCTGCCTCTCTCTGTATGTCTCTCCTGAATAAAAAAATAAAATATTTTTAAAAAGATAACTAATTATTACAATTTTACTTCTTGGTAGTGTTTCAGAAAAAAAGACAGTGTAAGAATATACAATTTTTCAGCAGATAATACAAATCTAATAGTTCATATAAGAGGATATAACAAGAACTCCACTTTTATACACTACGCTATTTTTAAATCGTAATCTCCTGATATACTTTATTTTCTCATTCTGTGGATTTTATCTCTGTACTTAGGTATAGTCTCTGATTATGGTTTAGCACATGTAGTATGTTTCTTCAAAATTAAAAACCTGGTATGTTCATTTCTTACACAGAGCTACCATAGATATTAGCATAAATTAATGCAGTGATGAGTTGAAAAGTGTGCTTCAACTGTTAGAAGAATGTTATACTACTTCATGTGCAGTATGAAATCAATATGGTAGGGATCCCTGGGTGGCGCAGCGGTTTGGCCCCTGCCTTTGGCCCAGGGCGCGATCTTGGAGACCCGGGATCGAATCCCACATCAGGCTCCCAGTGCATGGAGCCTGCTTCTCCCTCCGCCTGTGTCTCTGCCTCTCTCTCTCTCTCTCTGTGACTATCATAAATAAATAAAAATTAAAAAAAAAAAATTAAAAAAAAAAAGAAATCAATATGGTAAATATATATATAGCCCATTAGAGATTTTTAGTTCTTACTGAAACCTTACTGTATTTCTTAATATACATATTAAACATATTTATATATTACATATATCCACTGTATATGTATGTATGTGTTTATCACAAGAAAATTATGTAACTTTTGCTCCTCCAAGAAACACCACACTATTAAAAGCTATTTCTCTTCCATAGCATAATGGATGGGGAAAATAAAATATAAATCATTAGGGTCAGTTGATTAACATCATTTTATCTCTTTATATACTTGTTTAGGTGAAGCAGAGACAGGAAGAAGTTACCAGAATTCTAGATACTTATAAAATAAAGTATGAATTAATAGATATTTCCATCAGTTTGAAGGTACTTCAAGAAATGAGGATGAAAGTTTCCACTCCTAAGGCTCTACCACCTCAGATATTCAATGGCCAAGAATATTGTGGAGTAAGAGTAAATGTCCATTTTTATTTTATTTTAATTTCATGTCCTAAGGTCAAATACATGGAGAAACAATACAATTATGGGCTGTGAGGGCCAGTATTCTTCATTTATACAATAACTTAATTATGTTCCTAAATATAAGGCAATATGTACTACATTATGAAAAAAGTATCATAAAAGAAAAGTATATCATGCTGCTTGTTTTGAGATACATAGTATTCTCCTTCATACATTATAGTATGAAATGATTGCGGCTAGGGGGAATTTTTTTTTTTTTTTACCTTAGATGGCAGATATTTGCAAAGGCCCAGATAAGATAATTAGCAAACTTACCCAAACACTTGAATTTAATGATTTCATAAGTGGAAATAATCGGCATTGATATTACAAGTTAATTTTAATTTCTTTTAGGATTTTGAAATGTTTCACAAGGCAAAGGAGAACAAAGAGATTTTGAAATTCCTGAAGATTGAATGAATATGCGGTGATGATACAAAAGATATTTACTGAGATCGATCTGCGTATACCTCTGTATACACTGGTTCCTTTTAATTATAACAATAGAAATATTCCATTAAAGTTAATTGATACCTAGATTAATTTGCAATCACTAACATGGAGGCTTTTACAATTTCAATTTTGCATTAAAACCATTTCTTTTTTACAGAGTGAAAATTTTATAAAGCTATGAAAAAAAACACATTAAATTTCTATCAAGATCAAGCTTTTGGGATGCCTGGGTAGCTTGGTGGTTGAGTGTCTGCCTTCAGTTCAGGGCATGATGCTGTATTCCCAGGATCGAGTCCCACATAGGGCTCCTTGCATGGAGCCTGCTTCTCCTGTCTCTGCCTCTCTCTATGCCACTCTCTGTGTTTCTCATGAATAAATAAATAAAATCTAAAAAAAAAAAAAACTTTTAAGTCACTAGTAGCTGTTAATTTATAGGCATAAAATAGACTTTTAGTGCAATTTTCAATTTACTTTGAACTTTATTTTTAAATATTTCTCAGTATATTTTTTAAAAGTTTACATACTATACTAAGGTTGTTTAAAGTTTTTATTTATTTATTATTAAAGATAGAAAGAGGGAGCACCAAGGGGCAGAGGCAGAGGGAGAATCTCAAGCAGACTCCATGCTGAGTGTGGAACCTGAGAGGAGGCTCTTATCTCATAACACTGAGATCATGATCTGAGTTGAAATCAGTCAGAAGTTTAACTGAGTGAGCCACCCAGGCACCTGTACTGGAGCTATTTTAAAAAAGGAAAGAAAAAAGCATATGACTGGGTCCCATTCCAAGTCTTCCTAAATGGAAATAAGGGAGAGAATTGCAATTTGTATTTTAACAGACACTTCAGGTAATTTTTTTTTTTTTGGTATACTAAGATTTGGGACCCAATGTTAAAGAATAACAACTTTAGATCACTCCTCTCTCTACCTCCACATTTGCTATAAAATGGTAGTTTTCTTCCAAATTTGTTTCTACACCTGTGGTTTCTATCTTGTTGCATTGTACCTCAATCCACTCAAACCCCAAGTCAGAAACCTGGGTATCATCCAAAATATCACCCACACCCCTCACTCTCATATGCAATCAATCATCAAACCCTACATGAGCTAGTCTTGATATCCGTTATCCCACAATTCTCTAGCTCTCCAGCTGTTTACCTTGATCATGCCCTAATCATTCTTCCTTATACTATTGCAGTAATATCTTAACTCTCTTCTTCCAGTTTTATTATTCTATATCTGTCCTCTGCTGCTAAATCAGTGCGTTTCAACCTTTACTGAACTTTGTAATTATCTGAGGACTTTGAAACACCATAATTTCTGGATCCTATTCTTATTTATTTATTTATTTATCTATCTATCTATTTATTTATTTATTTTACTATTTAATTTTTTTAATTTAAATTGTAATTAGTTAACATAAAGTGCAACATTGGCTTCTGGAGTAGAATTCAGTGATTCATCACTTACATACAATGCTCATTGCTCATTACAAGTGCCTTCTTTAATACCCAACATCCATCTGGCCCACTGCCCACCCATTTCCCTCCATCAGCTTTGTTTGCTCTTTATTGTTAAGAATCACTTTATGGCTTGTTTTCCTCTCTCTTTTTTTTCCCCCTTTCTCAAATGTCCATCTGTATTCTTACTTAAATTCCACATATGAATGAGATCATATGGTATTGAATATGACTTACATATTTCACTTAGAACTATACTCTAGCTCCATCCATGTCTTTGTAAATGGCAAAATTTCATTCTTTTTATGGCTAAATAATATTCCAGTGTGTATGTACATATACACATACATGTACATATACCCACATCTTCTTTATCCATTCATCGGTCAATGGACATTTGGGATCTTTTCATAATTTGACAATTGTTGATAATACTGTTAGAAACACCAGGGTGCATATGTATCCCTTTGAATTAGTATTTTTGCATCCTTTGGATAAATGCATGGTAGCACAATTGCTGGATCATAGGGTAGTTCTATTTTGTAGTTTCTGAGAATCCTCCTTACTATTTTCCAGAGTAGCTGCACCAAGTTTACATTCCAACCAACAGTGCAAGAGGGTTCCATTCTTACCACATCCTCACCAAAACTTGTTTTTTGTGTTCACTATAGCTATTCTAACAGGTGTGAGGTGATATCATGATTTTGATTTGTATTTACATGATGATCAGTGATGCTGAGCATCCTGAAATGTGTCTCTAAGCCATTTAGATATCTTCTTTGGAGAAGTGTCTATTCATGTATTCTGTCCATTTCTTAACTGAATCATTGGTGATTTTGAAAACTTTTTTTTTTATAGACTGTAGATACTAACCCTTTATCAGATATGTCATTTGCAAATATTTTCTCCCATTACGTAGGCTGCTTTTTAGATACATTGTTTATTTTATGTTGATGAATTCCTAATTCATTTTTGCTTTTGTTTCTCTTGGCTTCCATCGACATGTCTAATAAGAATTTACTACAGCTGAGGTCGAAGAGGTTGATTCCTGTTTTATACTCTAGGATTTTGAAGATTTCCTGTCTCACATTTAAGTCTTTCATCCATTTTCAATTTATTTTTGATTATGGTGTAAGAAAGTGACCCAAGGGCACCTAGGTGGCTCAGTAGTTGAGCCTCTGCCTTTGGCTAAGGTCATTATCTGAGAGTCTTGGGATTGAGTCCTGCATCAGGCTCCCCACAGGGAACCTGCTTCTCTCTCTGCCTATGTCTCTCCCTCCTTCTCTGTCTCTCATGAAAAAATAAATAAAATATTTAACACAAAAAGTGGCCCAGTTTAATTCTTTTGCATGTTGCTGTCCAGGTTGTTCAACACTATTTGTTGAATAGACTGTCTTTTTTCCATTATCTATTTCCTGCTTTGTCACAGTTTAGTTAACCAGATAGTTATGGATCCATTTCTGGGTTCTCTATTCTGTTTCAATCATCTATGTATCTGTTTTTATGCTAGTACCATACTATCTTGATGACTACATATTTGTAAATGTAGCTTGAAATTTGGAATTGTGATGCCTCCATTTTTTTTTCTTTTTTAGAATTACTTTGGCTATTCAGGTTATTTTGTGGTTCCACACACATTTTAGGATTGTTTGTTCTAGCTCTGTGGAAAATGCTGGTGGTATTTTGACAGAGATTGTATTGAATTTGTAGATTGCTTTGAATAGCATAGATATTTTAACAATGTTTGTTCTTCCAATCCATGAGCATGAAATGCTTTTCCATTTCTTTGTGTCTTCTTCAGTTTCTTTCATGAGTACTCTGTAGTTTTCAGAATATAGATCTTTTACTTCTTCAGTTAGGTTTATTCTTAGGTATCTTATGGTTTTTGGTGCAATTGCAAATGAGAGCAATTCCTTGATTTCTTTTTCTGCTACTTCATTATGGTTGTATAGAATAAAACGAATTTCTGCACATTGATTTTATATCTTATAACTTTGCTGAATTCATGTATGACTTCTAGCAGCTTTTTGATTAAGTCTTTTAGATTTTTTACATAGATAATCACGTCATTTACAAAGAGTGAAAATTTGACTTCTTCCTTGCCAATTTGGATGCTTTTGTTGTCTGATTGCTGAGGCTAAGACTTCTAGTACTCTGTTAAATCATAATGTTGAGGCTGGACTTCCTTGTCACGTTTCTGACTCAATTTTTCTCCATTGACGATATTATCTTGGGGTCTTTCATTTATGGCTTTTATGATGTTTAGTTAATCCTCCATCAATCCCAATTTTGTGAGGGTTGTTATCAGAAAAGGATGCTAGGGGCACCTTTGTGGCTCAGTCAGTTAAGCATCTGACTCTTGATTTTAGCTCAAGTCATGATCTCAGAGTCGTAAGAGCCAGCCCCACACAGGCTCCACAATGGGCATGGAACCTGCTTAAGATTCTCTCTCTTCATTTCCCTCTACTCCTCCCCTCACCTCTCTCTGAAAAAAGAAAGTAAGAAAGGATGTTGTATATTGTCAAATGCTTTCTACATCTGTTAATAAGACTATATGGTTCTTATTCTGTCTTTTGTTAATGTGATGTATCCCATTGATTGCTTTTTTAATATGAACCACCCTTGTAGCCCAGGAATAAATCCCACTTGATCATGGTGAATAATACTTTTAATATACTGTTGAATTCAACTTGGTAGTATTTTATTGAGAATTTTTGCATCCATGTTCATCAGGGATGTTGGCCTGTAAGTCTCTTTTTTTAGTAGGGTATTTGTCTAGTTTTGGAGTCAAGGTAATGCTGATTTCTAGAATGAGTTTGGAAATTTTCCTTCCATTTCTCTTTTTTACAACATTTTAAGGAGAATAGGTATTAATTCTTTAAATGTTTGGTAGAATTACCCTAGGAAGCTATATGGCTCTGGACTTTTGTTTTTTGGGAAATTTTTGATTACTAATTCAATTTCTTAGCTGATTATGAGTATGTTCCATTTTTCTATTTCTTCCTGTTTCAGTTTTGGTAGTTTGTAGGCTAGTAGGAATTTTTCCATTTCCTCCAGGTTGCCCAGTTTGTTGGCATATAATATTCTATTATATATATATTTTTTGCATTTCTGTGGTGATAGGATGTCTCCTCTTTCATTTTTGATTTTTATCTATTCTAGTTCTTTCTCTTTACTTTTTCACAAGTCTAGCCAGGAGTATACCAACTTTATTAATGCTTCCAAAGAACCAGCCCTTAGTTTTGTTCATCCATTCTACTGTTTTTGTTTGTTTCCATATCATATATTTCTGTTCTAATTTTTATTATTTCCTTTCTCCTGGCTTTAGACTTTATTTGCTGTTACTTTTCTAGATTCTTTAGGTATAGTGTTAGATTATATATTTGAGACTTGTTTGCTTCTTGAGGTAGGCTTTTATCGCAATATACTTCCCTCTTAGGACTACCTTTGCTGCTTCCCAAAGGTTTTGGACTAACAAGTTTTCATTCTCATTTCGTTTCATCTATTTTTTTATTTCTTCTTTACTTTTTGGTTAATCCACTCATTCCTTAGTAGGATATTCTTTAATCTCCATGTATTTGTAGTCTTTCCAAAAGTCTTCTTGTGTTTGACTTCAAGGTCTGAATCATTTTGATCTGAAAATATGCATGTTATGATCTCAATCTTTTTGTACTTTCTTAAGGCCTGATTTCTGACACAGTATGTGTTCCATTCTGGATAATGTCCCATGTGTACTCAAGAAGAATATGTATTCTGCTGCTTTGGTTGAAA
This sequence comes from Vulpes lagopus, assembly GCF_018345385.1. NCBI lineage: Eukaryota > Metazoa > Chordata > Mammalia > Carnivora > Canidae > Vulpes > Vulpes lagopus. The sequence goes on along the minus strand of NC_054848.1, from coordinate 62,610,480 downwards.
TGCTTAATATACATCTGTTAAGTCCACCTGGTCCAGTGTGTCATTCAAAGCCATTGTTTCCTTGTTGATTTTATTTAAATGATCTGTCCATTGTTGCATGCAGGGTGTTAAAATCCCCTACTATTATTTTAGTATTATCCATGAGTTTCTTTATGTTTATTATTAATTGATTTATATATGTGGGTGCTCCCAAGTGGGAGGTATAAATATTACAATTGTTAGACCTTCTTGATGTATAGATCCCTTAACTATGCTATAATGTCCTTCTTCATCTCTTGTTACAGTTTTTGTTTTAAAATCTAGTTTGGGGCAGCCCCAGTGGCTCAGCAGTTTAGCGCCGCCTTCAGCCCAGGGCAGGATCTTGGAGACCAAGGATAGAGTCCCATGTCAGGCTCCCTGCATGGAGTCTACTTCTCCCTCTGCCTGTGTCTCTGCCTCTCTATGTCTCTTATGAATAAATAAATAAAAATCTTAAAAAAATAAAATAAAATAAGTATGTCTACTTTGGCTTTATTTTGATGTCCATTAGCATTATGGATGGTTCTCCATCCCTTCACTTTCAATCTGCAGGTATCTTTAGGTCTAAAATGAGTCTCTTGTAGGCAGGTTATAGATAGTTTCTGTTTTGTTTGTTTTTATTGTTCTTTTGGTTTTCTTTTAATCTAGTCAGACACCCTATGTCTTTTGGTGGGAACATTTAGTCCATTTACATTCAGAGTGATTATTGAAAGGTTAGAATTTAGTGCTATTGTGTTTTCTGTAGTCAGTGTTTCTGATAATTTCTCTGTTCCTTTCTAGTCTGTGTTGTTTTTGGTCTTTCTTTTCCTCTCAAAGAGTCCCCCTTAAAATTTCTTATATGACTGGTTTAGTGTTCACAGAATCCTTTAATATTTTTTGTTTGTTTGTATGGGAAACTTTTTATCTTTCCTTCTATTCTGAATGACAGCTTTGCTGGTTAAAGTATTTGTGATTGCATATTTTCCCCATTCAGCACGTTGAATAATTTCTTCCATTTCTTTCTGGCTTGGATGTTTCTGTGGACACATCTGTTGAAAACTTGCTCTGTATTCCTTGTAGATTAAGGACTTTTTTTCTCTTGCTACTTTTAGGCTCTTTCCTTGTCTGTATATTTGGTAAATTTGACTACGATATGCTTTGGTGATTGTCGAGTTTTGTTGAATTTATGGGAATTCTCTGTTTTTGGATTTTTATGTCTGTGTCCTCTCCCAGATTAGGGAAGTTTTCAGCTATAGTGTGTTTGAATAAATCTTTTTTTTTTTTAAGATTGATTTTTTTTAATTTTTATTTTTAAAAGATTTTATTTATTCATGAGAGAGAGAGAGAGAGAGAGAGAGAGAGAGAGAGAGAGATGCCGAGACACAGGCAGAGGGAGAAGCAGGCTCCATGCAGGGAGCCTGACGTGGGACTTGATCCCAGGTCTCCAGGATCATGCCCTGGGCCGAAGGCAGGCGCCAAACCACTGAGCCATCCAGGGGTCCCCTGAATAAATCTTCTACCTCCTTTTCTCTCTCTTTATTTTCTTGGATTCCTATAATTCAAATGTTATGTTTTAACAAGTTGCTGAGTTCCCTGGGTCTACCTTCGTGGTCCATTATCTTTCTTTCCCTCCTCTTTTAAACTTCATTACTTTCCATAATATCTTCTGTATCATTGAGTCATTCCTCTGTCATCCGTTGCTGTTTTTATGGCATCCCCTTGGGATTTCATCTTGGATATAGCATTTTTCATTTAGGCCTGGTGAGATTTTACTAAGGGATTCTTTAGCATGTTCTATACTATTTTCAAGCCTACCTAGTATCCTTGCAATTGTTGTTTTAAACTCTAGCTCAAACATCTTAGTTTTATCTGTACTGATTAAATCCTTGACTGTGAGTAGAGCTTACTGTTCTTTCTTTTGTGGTGAATTTCTTTGTCTCATCATTTTGTCCAGAAAAGGAAAGAAAAAAAAGAAAAAGAAAACATACACACACAAAACTAGATTCTTGGTGTGTTTTGATTTGCTTCTTAAAAAAATCTAGGTCCTTGGGGATCTCTGGGTGGCTCAGCAGTTTAGCACCTGCCTTTGGGCCAGGGTGTAATCCTGGAGTCCTGGGATCAAGTCCCATGTCAGGCTCCACATGGAGCCTGCTTCTCCTTCTACCTGTGTTTCTGACTCTCTCTCTCTCTCTCTCTCTCTGTGTGTGTCTCTCATGAATAAATAAATAAAATCTTTAAAAAAAAAAGAATCTAGATCTAGAATTAAATAAATAAATAAATATTAAAATTAAATTAAAATGAAGGTAAGCAAAAAATTAAAAACATAAGTATAAATAAAATAAAATTAATAATAAAAAATTTAAAAAAGAATTTAAAAGAAGAAAATAAATAAAAAAAATTTTTAAAAATGAACAAAAGTAAAAAATAAGCTCGATCCTATTTTCACCTAAAGCTGAACCTTTGCAGCACTCTATATAATCTGTACACTTTGTGGGAGTGAGTTATTTGTGATGATCTTCTAGGGGAGTGGCCTGTTAGGCTGATTCTCAGGTGGAGTTGCCCTAATAGAAATGTACCACCTGGGGTCAGGGAACCTAAGCTTGGCGTAAGCCACCCTGGCTTCCAAATGACTGCAATGTTTTCCTCCCAGAAGGCTTTAAACAATGATCCTGGCCCTGGCGGTGCCCAGGACCTCTAGATGGGAAGCTGAAAGTTTGCACTGCCCATCCCTCAGTGAGCCCCATAGAGGAGCTATCAATCACTCTTGCATCCCTGGTTTCCCTTAGAACCCTGCATTCACCCTGCCTATATCTGAGTTTATTTATTTATTTATTTATTATTTATTTATTTATTTATTTATTTATTCTTTATTTAATCTTGGTATGCTGCTGAGTTCCAGTACCTACCTCTATCACAGCATTAGTAACAGTTTAGAACTATTGCCTCCCTTGAAAGTCATAATAGCCAGTACTTCAGTGCTTACTTATGTTCCAGGAAATTCTAAAATAAATAAATACATACATACATTCTTTAATTAATTTATTTTATTTAATCCTGAGGTTTTAATTTTATTTAATCCTGAGGGGGTGTTTTTATCATCCTCATTCTGTGAAAGAAGAAAATGAGTGTGAAATAGTAATTTTCACTAGGTTATGCATGTAAGTGATAAAGCTAGATTTTTTTACCCATTACATAGACAAAGTAAGAGGCCCTCTCTGGACATAGGGGAGGAGAATCTGAAAGGAGAGAAGACAGAAACAAAATGAATCGGTGGTGTGGGTCCATATAAAACTACTCCCACAAGTTATTCCTCCTAATGGTCAGAACCCGAAAGAGATATGGAAATAGAGTTCTTAAAATCCCAGATAGTCTTGCGAGAACCAGAATATCGAAAAGATTTGTACCTCTTATTTCCAAAGTCTAGCCAAAGAAGTCCTATAGGTTCTCATTGTACCAAAACTGTAGAGTTGCAATTCTTAAGTGAAAGTATAGTATGTTTGGGCTGAGGGCAGCCTTGCAAAGCCCTATATCTATCTCCATTGCAGTGAGATAGCATTTCAAGCATTCCCACAACTCCTGAATGAATTAAGATCAACCAAATGAGAAAAATTAAAGGCTATTTATTCAGGGGTGTAATAAAAAGGAGCTGGCTACTATCATTTGGAAATTTTTCAGACTCAACAGTAGGCAAAGGAGTTGAAAAGCCTTATGGTAGATGAAAAGTTTCAGATTTGCTCTGACTGAAGTTTATTGGCAAGGGGAAACTGGAGGCAAGAGAACTAAAAGCAAGATATCCTACACTGATGTTAGGGGAGCACATCTATTTTTCTCCAGTTAGTTCTAAATTGGAAGCAGGGCCAAAAATTAGGAAAACTGGAAATTACTAAGTCAAGTCCTGGCTATTTTGAACTGATTGCTACAGTCTACAGACTTACTGGATGGTTTATTTTTTTTATTTTTATTTTTTTTTATTATTATTTTTATTTATTTATTTATTTTTTTTATTAATTTATGATAGTCACAGAGAGAGAGAGAGAGAGAGAGGCAGAGACACAGGCAGAGGGAGAAGCAGGCTCCATGCACCGGGAGCCCGATGTGGGATTCGATCCCGGGTCTCCAGGATCGCGCCCTGGGCCAAAGGCAGGCGCCAAACCGCTGCGCCACCCAGGGATCCCACTGGATGGTTTACTTCAAAGGTTATGGCTTGGCTTCCTGAGCTGGCTGTTGCAAGTTATGGGTTAAAGTTCTATTTTTATGTAAAAACTGTACTTTGTATATTCAGTCTCACACTCTACTAAGAGAATATCAAAGGTGGCTGAGTGTAAGCTAGCAGTTATGGAAGCCCTTTAAGATCAGGAAAGGAATAAGACTTTTTTGAACATAGTGACTAGAGAGTAGAAGGATACAGACATATCAGTCACAGTTAAAACCAGTTTATCTTTTAAAATATAGAAAATAACTACCGTGTGCATTTTTCCCTTTAATACTTTATTTGTCTAGCTAAGAGACTAAGAAAACTGAGGGGGATTGTCACCCAGCATGGTAACGTTAACTGGAGATGCCCATAGGAATGTTAATCTGGGCAATATAAAAAGTCTGCTGATTTTCAGATAATGCACTCTAATAGCCATCTACTGATAAGGTCTTTTACTCATCTCCTCTACCAAACCCCCTGTAATGAATTGAATCGCAGTCCCTGGGGCACCTGGGTGGTATAGTCAGTTCAGCATCTGACTCTTGATTTTGAATCTAGTCATGATCTCAGGGTCATGAAATTGAGCCCTGCATGGGGCTCCATGTTCAGCAGAGTCTGCTTGAAATTCTATCTCCTGTCCATCTGTCCCTGCTGCTCATATTCTCTCTCTCCACCTTCCTTTCATTAAATAAATAATTAAATAATATATCTATACAGTCACATTCTAGTTCCTGGCATCTATGAATCTTACCTTATTTGGACAGAGGTTTTACAAATGTAATTAAGGCTCTTGAAATGAGAGAAGGTCATCCTGGATTTCCCAGGTAGGTTCTAGATATAATGAGAATCCTTATAAGCGTGAGGCAGAAGGATAGTAAATAGAAGAGAAAGCACTGTGGCTACTAAAGAAAAGATTGAAATAATATTGGCATATGCCAAGAAATTCTTAGAATCAAAAGCAGCTGAAAGAGGCAAAGAATAGATTCTCCCTTAGAACCTCCAGAAGGAATACAGAATTACTGACACCTTGATTTCAAACATCTGGACTCCAGGACTCTGACAGATTAAATGTTTATTCTTTTAAGCTGTCTAGCTCATACTAATATTTTATGAGACTCATAGAAAACAAATATGCCCCATGTACAATTTCCCAAAATTAAGACAAAAAAATACCTGGGGTCATGGATGAGGTTAAAAGAGGTTTTCCTTTATACTGTTAAAGAAGAGACACAGGTATATTCCTAAGGTCATGCTATAAATGAGAAAGCTGCTGGAATAACACAAGAATAACTCCAAGTCCCAAGTTTTATTTATTTATTTATTTATTTATTTATTTATTTTTCCAAGTAGTTTTTATAAATTTTGTAATGCAGAGATTTTCAAAAGGTAGGTGGATACATAATAAAATTAATAGAGTTGTATGCTATGAGCATTTTTTGAAAACGGAAATAAAACAGTGGAAGATACTCCATTATATGACACATACTTTTATTTTAAAAGTTTGTTGTATTAAATTTAAATTTATTAATTGTAATATTAATTATTAATAACACTGACTTCAATATATTGATTATTTAATGTGCCAGCCATGTGTTATCTCATAGGTGAATGGGTCTACATCTTATAGCTGATGAAAAGAAAGTTTAGAGGATTAAATTAATTTAGCAATGTCTAAAACTAGTAAGTGATATAATAAGCAGAATTTGCAATTAAGTAGGTGGAAATAGAAGGTATTATACTAAGCAAAATAGGTCAATCAGAGAAAGAAAATTATCATATATAATTCCACTCATATGTGGAATTTAAGAAACAAAACAGAGGACCATAAAGGAAGGGGGGAAATAAAATAAGATGAAATTAGAGACAGAGACAAACCAAAACAGACTCTTAACCATAGAAAACAAACTGAGGATTGCTGGAGGTGAGAAGGGCTGGGAGTACTGTGTGATGGAGAATAAGGGGAGTACATGAAAAAAAAAAGGAGGGTATATGATGTAATGATGTAATGTAGCACTGGGTATTATATACAACAGTTGAATCACTGAACTCTACCTCTGAAACTAGTATATTTTAGTTAATTGTGTAAAATTAAAAATTAAAGAAAGAAGAAAGAATAAGGAAAGAAAAAAAGAAAGAAAGAAAGAAGAAAAAGAAAAAGAAAGAAAGAAAGAGAGAAAGAAAGAAAGAAAGAAGAAAGAAAGAAAGAAAGAAAGAAAGAAAGAAAGAAAGAAAGAAAGAAAGAAAAAGAAAGAAAGAAGGAAAGAAAGAAGATAAAGTGTGGGAAATGTTTACAGGCTTAATGTCCCCATGTTGAAAGTTTAGAAAGACATAGTACTGAATATGAATAAGTGTTATTGGGAATATTAGCTGTATGACTCTGGGAAAATAATGTAATTCATTTCATCTGTAAAAAGTAGATAATAATTTCTACTTTGTATATTTGCATAGATTAAAGAAAATAACACTTGGAAATAATTTCAAGGAAATCTGATCACAGAATTTTTTAAAAGATTTTATTTATTTATTCATGAGAGACATAGACACAGAGAGAGAGGCAGAGACACAGGCAGAGGGAGAAGCAGGCTCCATGCGGGGAGCCTGACGTGGGACTCGATCTTGGGTCTCCAGGATCATGCCCTGGGTTGAAGGCAGGTGCCAAACCACTGAGCAACCCAGGGATCCCCCTGATCACAGATTTTAATATAGTTTAGCAGTTTTTGTTTTAATTTTGGAAGAAAAAATTAAAAGTGTATGGTACATACATTTGAAAAATATTTAAAAGTAGTAGACATTGTTCAGAATCTTATTGAAAGGCGAATTAAAAAAAAAAACTACCTGGGACAAATGATTATGATTAAGACATACAATATATTGTTTGGGAGGAAAATCTGGGGAATCAATTTTGGGGGGAAATTAAGGCATCAAAAGTACACGTTTACTAGAGAATTTAGAAATCCACTCAATGCCAAGAATGAAAAGTATGTCCAGAGAAGACTTGACAAGGCCCTGAACAGCACTCATTTTGGTAAAAAAGTTAAACTATCTCTTATTTTAGATGACATGATCTATACATAGTAAATCATAATAACTCCACCAGGAACCTACTGGAAGTAATAAATGAATTCAGAGGAGTTGCAGGATACAAAATTAATACCTAGAAATCAGTTGCATTTCTATACACTAATAATGAAGTAACAAAAAGAAAAATTAAGAAGACAACTCCATTACAATTGCACCAAAAAGAAAAAAAAATGCCTAATAAACTTAACCAAACTGGTAAAAAAAATGGATACTCTGAAAACTATAAAATATTTATGAAAAAGTTGAAGAGAATACAAAAAGTGAAAAGAGATTCCATACTCTAATTGGAAGAATTAATATTGTGAAATTGTCCATATTAAAAATGTCCAATTACAAGGCAGTGCACAGATTCAACTGAATCTGAATGCCAACAGCATTTTTCACAAAACTAGAACAGATAATCCTAAAATTTGTATGGAACCACAAAAGACTAAATAGCCAAAGCAATCCCCTTTTTTAGATTTATTTATTCATGAGAGAAACAGAAATCTTTTTTTTAAAAAAGATTTTATATATTTATTCATGAGAGACACAGAGAGTGAGAGAGAGGCAGAGACACAGGCAGAGGGAGAAGCAGGCTCCATGCAAGGAGCTCGATGTGGGACTTGAACCCAGGAATCCAGGATCATGCCCTGAGCCAAAGGCAGCGCTCAACCACTGAGCCACTCAGGCATCCCAAAGAAATCCTGAGGAGAAAGAAAAAAACAAAGGTGGAGGTACCACAATTCCTGATTTTAATACAGGCAACAAAGCTGTAGTAATCCAGTGCCAGTATAGCACTGGCACAAAAATAGACACATAGACCTATGGAACAGAATGGAAGTCCCCAAAATAAACCCATATTTATATGATCAATTAATTTATCACACAGAAAGCAAGAATATCCTATGGTAAAAAGACAGTCTTCTCAATAAACAGTGCCAGGAAAAATGGACAGCTATATATAAAGAATGAAATTGGACCTCTTTCTAACACCATGTGCAAAAAAAAAACCTCAAAATGGGTTAGACTAAAATAAGATATCTGAAACCATAAAACTCCTAGAGGAGAATACATGCAATAATTTCTGTGACATTGCCAAAACGAATGTTTCTCTAGATATGTCTCCTAAGGCAAGGGAAATAAAACAAAAATACACTATTAGAAGTACCTTAGAATAAAAAAGCTTTTGCAGAGTGAAGGAAACCATCAACAAAATTATTATTATTTTTATAATAAATTTATTTTTTATTTGTTCAATTTGACAACATACAGAATAACACCCAGTGCTCATCCCGTCAAGTGCCCCCCTCAGTGCCCGTCACCCAGTCACCCCCACCCCCCGCCCTCCTCCCCCTCCACCACCCCTAAGGGTCACCTGGGTGGCTCAGTGGTTGAATGTCTGCCTTTGGCTCAGGTCATGATCCTGAGGTCCTGAGATCGAGTCCACATCAGGCTGCCCACAGGGAGCCTGCCTCTCCCTCTGCCTATGTCTCTGCCTCTGTGTGTCTCTCATGAATAAATAAATAAATAAAATCTTTCAAAAAGAAAAATAATAAAGCACTGTGAAAGATTATTTATATTAAATCTATAATAGCTAGAGTAGAGTGGACATGGAAAAAATACAAATTAAGCAGGAGTCTTTATGTTCTCTCTCCCTTTCTGATATTTGCCACATACTTCTTCTCCCTTCCCTTATATTTCCTTTCACTATTACTTATATTCCCCAAATGAATGAGAACATATAATGTATGTGATTCTCCGATTGACTTATTCACTCAGCATAATACCATCCAGTTCCATCCACGTTAAAGCAAATGGTGGGTATTTCTCATTTCTTTTTTTTTTATTTTTTTTATTTCTCATTTCTAATGCCTGAGTAATATTCCATTGTATACATAAACCACATCTTCTTTATCCATTCATCTTTCGATGGACACCGAGGCTCCTTCCACAGTTTGGCTATTGTGGACATTGCTGCTAGAAACATCGGGGTGCAGGTGTCCCGGCGTTTCACTGCATCTGTATCTTTGGGGTAAATCCCCAACAGTACAATTGCTGGGTCGGAGGGCAGGTCTATTTTTAACTCTTTGAGGAACCCCCACACAGTTTTCCAGAGTGGCTGCACCATTTCACATTCCAACCAAGAGTGTAAGAGGGTTCCCTTTTCTCCACATCCTCTCCAAAATTTGTGGTTTCCTGCCTTGTTAACTTTCTCCACTCTCACTGGTGTGAGGTGGTATCTCATTGTGGTTTTGATTTGTATTTTCCTGATGGCAACTGAGGCAGAGCATTTTCTCATGTGCATGTTGGGCATGTCTATGTCTTCCTCTGTGAGATTTCTGTTCATGTCTTTTGCCCATTTCATGATTGGGTTGTTTCTTTCTTTGGTGTTGAGTTGAATAAGTTCTTTACAGATCTTGGAAACTAGCCCTTTATCTGATACGTCATTTGCAAATATCTTCTCCCATTCTGTAGGTTGTCTTTGAGTTTTGTTGACTGTGTCCTTTGCTGTGCAAAAGCTTCTTATCTTGATGAAGTCCCAATAGTTCATTTTTGCTTTTGTTTTTTTTTTTGTCTTCGTGAATGTATCTTGCAAGAAGTTAGTGTGGCTGAGTTCAAAAAGGGTGTTGCCTGTGTTCTCCTCTTGGATTTTGATGGAATCTTGTCTCACATTTAGATCTTTCATCCATTTTGAGTTTATCTTTCAGTATGGTGAAAGATATTGGTCTAGTTTCATTCTTCTGCATGTGGATGTCCAATTCTCCCAGCACCATTTATTGAAGAGACTGACTTTCTTCCAGTGGGTAGTCTTTCATCCTTTATCGAATATTAGTTGACCATAAAGTTCAGGGTCCACTTCTGGGTTCTCTGTTCTGTTCCAATGATCTATGTGTCTGTTTTTGTGCCAGTATCACACTGTCTTGATGACCACAGATTCGTAGTACAACCTGAAATCTGGCGTTGTGATGCCCCCAGATATGGTTTTCTATTTTAAAATTCCCCTGGCTATTCGGGGTCTTTTCTGATTCCACACAAATCTTAAAATAATTTGTTCTAACTCTCTGAAGAAAGTCCATGGTATTTGGATAGGGATTGCATTAAATGTGTAAATTGCCCTGGATAGCATTGAAATTTTCATAATATTGATTCTGCCAATCCATGAGCATGGAATATTTTTCCATCTCTTTGTGTCTTCCTCAATTTCTTTCAGAAGTGTTCTATAGTTTTTAGGGTATAGATCCTTTCCCACTTTGGTAAGGTATATTCCTAGGTATCTTATGCTTTTGGGCGCAATTGTAAATGGGATTGACTCCTTAATTTCTCTGTCTTCAGTCTCACTGTTAGCGTATAGAAATGCCATTGATTTCTCGGCATTGATTTTGTTTCCTGGCCGCCAAATTGCTTATGAGTTCTATCAATCTTAGGGTGGAGGCTTTTGGGTTTTCTATGTAGAGTATCATGTCATCGACGAAGAGGGAGAGTTTGACTTCTTCTTTGCCAATTTGAATGCCTTTGATGTCCTTTTTTTGACTGATTGCTGAGGCTAGGACTTGATTGTTTTACCAGTGTTGAACCAGCCTTGTGTCCCAGGAATAAATCCTATTTGGTCATGGTGAATAATTTTCTTAATGTACTCTTGGATCCTATTGGCAAGTATCTTGTTGAGAATCTTTGCATCCATGCTCATCAGGGATATTGGTCTGTAATTCTCCTTTTCGGTGGGGTCTTTGTCTGGTTTTGTTTTTTGTTTTTTTTTTTTAATTTTTTATTTATTATAGTCACAGAGAGAGAGAGAGAGAGAGAGAGACAGAGACACAGGCAGAGGGAGAAGCAGGCTCCATGCACCGGGAGCCTGATGTGGGATTCGATCCCGGGTCTCCAGGATTGCGCCCTGGGCCAAAGGCAGGCGCCAAACCGCTGCGCCACCCAGGGATCCCCTTTGTCTGGTTTTGGAATTAAGGTGATGCTGGCCTCACAGAACGAATTTGGAAGTACTCCATCTCTTTCTATCTTTCCAAACAGTTTTAGTAGAATAGGTATGGTTTCTTCTTTAAACGTTTGATAGAATTCCCCTGGGAAGCCATCTGGCCCTGGACTCTTGTGTCTTGGGAGGTTTTTGATGACTGCTTCAATTTCCTCCCTGGTTATTAGCCTGTTCAGGTTTTCTATTTCTTCCTGTTCCAGTTTTGGTAGTTTGTGACTTTCCAGGAATGCGTCCATTTCTTCTAGATTGCCTGATTTATTGGCGTATAGCTGTTCATAATATGTATTTAAAATTGTTTGCATTTCCTTGGTGTTGGTAGTGATCTCACCTTTCTCATTCACGATTTTATTAATTTGAGTCTTCTCTCTCTTCTTTTTAATAAGGCTGGCTAATGGTTTATCTATCTTATTAATTCTTTCAAAGAATCAACTCCTGGTTCTGTTGATCTGTTCCACAGTTCTTCTGGTCTCGATTTTGTTGTGTTCTGCTTGAATCTTTATTGACTCTCTTCTTCTGCTGGGTGTAGTATCTATTTTCTGTTTTTTTTCTCTAGCTCCTTTAGGTGTAAGGTTAGTTTCTGTATTTGAGTTTTTTCCAGTTTTTGAATGGATGCTTGTATTGCGATGTATTTCCCCCTCAGGACAGCTTTTGCTGCATCCCAAAGATTTTGAACGGTTGTATCTCCATTCTCATTAGTTTCCATGAATCTTTTTAATTCTTCCTTAATTTCCTGGTTGACCCTTTCATCTTTTAGCAGGATGGTCCTTCACCTCCATGTGTTTGAAGTCCTTCCAAACTTCTTGTTGTGATTTAGTTCTAATTTCAAAGCATTATGGTCTTAGAATATGCAGGGGATGATCCCAATATTTTGTTATTGATTCAGACCTGATTTGTGAACCAGTTTGTGATCTATTCTGGAAAAAGTTCCATGTGCACTTGAGATGAATGTGTATTCATTTGAGTTTGGATGTAAAGTTTTGTCCATATCTGTGAAATCCATGTTCCCATGCATCATTTAAAGCTCTCGTTTCTTTGGAGATGTGGTGTTCAGAAGACCTATCGAGTATAGAAAGCGCTAGATTGAAGTTACCAAGTATAAGTGTATTATTATGTAAGTATTTCTTCACTTTGGTTATTAATTGATTTATATATTTGCCAGCTCCCACATTTGGGGCATATATATTGAGGATTGTTAAGTCCTCTTGTTGGATAGATCCTTTAAGTATCATATAGTGTCCCTCTTCATGTCTCACTACAGTCTTCGGGGTAAATTTTAGTTTATCTGATATCGGGATGGCTACCCCTGCTTTCTTTTGAGGACCATTTGAATGGTAAATGGTTCTCCAACCTTTTATTTTCAGGCTGTAGGTGTCCTTCTATCTAAAATGAGTCTCTTGTAGGCAATAAATAGATGGATCCTGCTTTTTTTATCCAGTCTGACACCCTGTGCCTTTTGATGGGGTCATGAAGCCCGTTCACATTCAGAGTTACTATTGACAGATATGATTTTAGTGTCATCATGATATCTATTCAGTCCTTGTTTTTGTGGATTGTTCCACTGGACTTCTTCTTATATGGAAATGTTAAGAATTCCCCTTAAAATTTCTTGCAGAGCTGGTTTGGAGGTCACATATTCTTTCAGTTCCTGTCTGTCTTGGAAGCTCTTTATCTCTCCTTCCATTCTGAATGAGAGCCTTGATGGATAAAGTATTCTTGATTGCATGTTCTTCTCATTTAGGAAACTGAGTATATCCTGTCAGCCCTTTCTAGCCTGCCAGGTGTCTGTGGAGAGGTCTGCTGTTACCCTAATACTCCTTCCCATCAAAGTCAGGGATTTCTTGTGTCTTTCTGCTGTAAGAATCTTCTCTCTATCTTTGGAATTTGCAAGCTTCACTATTAAATGTCGAGGTGTTGACGGTTTTTATTGATTTTGGGGGGAGATCTGTCTATTTCCTGTATCTGGATGCCTGTTTTCCTTCCCAGATTCAGAAAGTTTTCAGCTATGATTTGTTCAAATACATTTTATGGCCCTCTGTCCTTTCTGGTGCCCTCAGGGACCCCAATTAAACGTAGGTTTTTCTTCCTCAGGCTGTCGTTTATATCCCTTAATCTATCTTCATGGTCTTTTAATTGTTTTTCTCCTTTTTCCTCAGTTTCCCTCTTTGCCATCAACTTGTCTTCTATGCCACTCACTCATTCTTCCACCTCGTTAACCCTCGTCCTTAGGACTTCTAGTTTGGATTGCATGTCATTCAATTGATTTTTAATTTCTGCCTGATTGGATCTAAATTCTGCAGTCATGAAGTCTCTTGAGTCCTTTATGCTTTTTTCTAGAGCCACCAGTAGCTTGATAATAGTGCTTCTGAATTGGCTTTCTGATATTGAATTGTTATCCAAATTTTGTAACTCTGTGGGTGAGAGGACTGTTTATGATTCTTTCTTTTGAGGTGAGGTTTTCCTTCTAGTCATTTTGCTCAGTGCAGAGTGGTAGAAAACATGTTGTATTGGGAAAAGGAGAAAAAGAGAAGAGAGAAAGAAGGAAAGAAAGGAGAAAAAGAAAAACGAAAAAAGGAAGAAAAAAGGAAAAAAGAGAAGAAAAAGAAATAAAGGAAAAAAAGGGTGGGGGAAGCAAACATAAATCAAAAGGCAAACAACAACAACAACAACAACAACAACAACAACAACAACAAGAAATACGGGGATTATCTTCTGATTCTGTATACTTTAAGTCCCTTGACTTCCTCCTGGATCTTGTCCATCTAGTTGGTCTTCCGGGGGAGGGGCTTATTGTGCTGATTTTCAGGTGTTAGCACTTGGGGGAGCTGCTCTGCCCCCTGCCTGGTACAGGGCTCAGTGGGGGTTGTTTACCCCCTGAGGCCCCAGGAGGAACAACCACAGTGGCGGGGCCAGCTCTGGAGCCTTGGATTCAGCTCCAGCAGTAACTAGAGAGCTCTCAGTTTGCAGGGGCCTGGATGCTCCGGGGGCGGGGCCGCTGATCTGCTCAGCTCGGGGCAGGAGCATCCTTGCTCCTGGGCCCTCCTGGCCTCTGCCTGTCCCGGGGGAGGGGGGGCCGGATCCTGGGCTGTGTCCCTGGGTGCCCAGTGCTCCTGAGCCTGTGCTATTGTATTCGTAATCCCGGTGGCGCAGCCCCTCTGCACGGAGCCTCTTCCTTTGCCAGAGCCACCTCCGAGCTGCTCCCGGGGCCCACAGCCCCCTCTTCATGGAGCTGCCACCCGAGCCCCTCCGAGCTGCTCCCTGGTCAATTCGTGACCGCGCTGCAGCCCTTTAGGGAGCTCGGCGCACTCTCCCCTGTGCGCAGTTGCTCTGTTAGTTTCCCAGGAAGCCTGAGGGTATCCCCGCCCTTCCTGGGGTCCTGCTCTAACTCCCTGCGAGTGCCTTTCAGCCAGGGAAGATTGGTGAAGCTCCTGCTTCTCTGAGACGGAGCTTTCCTGTCCTGGGGGCACTCGCTCCGGCCTTAGCCAGGCTCCTTGTGGGGCCCCTCCCCCTTGGATGCCTTTTGTTTCTTTAATTCCCACCCCCCCACCCCCCACCCCCGTCTTCCTACCTTGATAGAAGCGTGAACTCTTCTCACTGTAGCATTCCAGCTGTTCTCTCTTTAAATCTGAGGCCAAATTCATAGATTTTCAGGATGATTTGAAGGTTATCTAGGTAATTTGTTGGGGACAGGTGGTTTGGGGACCCTACTCTTCTGCCATCTTGCCCCTCCTCCCATCAATAAAATTAAAAGGAAATCTACTGAGTGGGAGAATCTATTTGCAAATGATGTATCCTGTAAGGTGTTAATATTCAGTATATATAAAGAGCCTATGCAACTCAACACACCCGAATAAAACTAATTGAAAAATGGGCAGTGGACCTAATTGACATTTTTCTCAAGAAGATACACTGATGGCCAGGAGACAAATAAAAAGATGCTCAACATCACTAATCATCAGGGAAATGCAAGTCAAAACCATAATGAGATAAACCTCACACCTATAAGAATGGCTAAAATAAACAAGACAAGAAATAACAAGTGTTGATGATAATGTGGAGAAGAAGGAAATCTCCTTCCCGGTTGGATGACTTGTCAATGGGTGCAGTCTCTGAAAATTAGTACGGAAGTTTATCAAAAATTAAAAAATAGAAATAATATATGATCCAATAATTCCACTATTGGATATTTATCTGAAGAAATTGAAAATAGTAATGCAAAAACATATATGCACTCATATGCTTGTTGCAGTATTATTTATAATAGCCAAGATATGGAAGCAAAATAAATGTTTATCAATAGACAAAGGGAGAGGCTTCTGGCAAGATGGCAGAGGAGTTGGTGTCCTCAACTCACCTGGCCCCACAAACTTACCTAGATAACTTTCTAAACATCCTGAACACCTTCGAATTCGATCTGATATGTAAACAGAGAACAGCAGATATGCTACAGAGGTAAAGTTTTCACGTCTAACAAGGTAGGAAGGTGAAAAAAATCTAAAAAAGAATAAAGTGGGGGAGAGGAACCACGAGTAGCAGGACTAAAGCAGAGCTGCAAAAGCACCTGGGGTAGGAAATGCCTGCCCTGGAGAAATGGGAACTTTAGAAATCCACCCCAGAGTTTTCCCTGATGGAAAGGTGCTTAGCAAGAAATAGGGAAGAATCTCAGGAGTGGAAGTGAAAGCCTCAAGATTCTCGAGTCACTGTAAGAGGAGGGGCACCTGGGGGAAAGCTCACCTCAAACCCCAGTCCAATATTAGTAAAGGGCTGGAGAACCACAGCCCTCTGGGGCATTTGGGAGAAGTCAATAGGTCAGGCAGGTGGGCTATGGACTGATTTGGCTGTACTCCATTCCCTTCAGGAGAGGCAGTCCATGAAAGTGTAGGTCCATTGGCATGGGGCCCCAGATCCCAGGGTCCCCAAAGTGGACAAAGCCAGTGATCCTGATCTCCCCCTGGGGCAGGCGAAAGTGGAGAGGGCATGGGAAAGCAAGAACTCTCCTGCTGCTGGGCGCCCTCCAAGCTGTGCAGATCAGTGCATATGTGCCTGCCCAGAGGAGCACCTAGGCCAGTGAAGACTGGGAGACTGAAGTTAGTTACTCCTGGGGAGCTCGACTTCAGAGCTGGAAATCTGGCCTCCACCACTGTTGTTTTTCTTCTGTCGTTCACCTTGTGCCTGGGAGAGGTGGAGCTGCCAGGGGAACAAAGGCCTCACAGGATAAACACCTCATGCTGAGCCCAGCACCTGGCAATGGGTGGGGCATCTCTCCCCAGGCACAGGCATCTGAGAATCAGCACACCAGACCCCTCCCCCAGAAGAACTGCTGGAAGAACAGGGGAAGAGCAACTTTATTGACCAAGCAGCTGGAAAGCAGGAAAGATCCAGCACTGAGGGAAAATAGTATATAGAACTAGAGTCTTTTTGTTTGTTTGTTTGTTTTTCCATTACACCTCATCTTTATAAAGACTAAAAATTTCCAATATATATTCAATTTTTCCACCTTCAGTAAAATATTTTATCAGCTCTTCATTTTTTACATTTTTTCCTTCTTGTTTTTTTTTAATTTTTTTTCTATTTTTAAATACTTTTTATTGGAGTGTGACTTCCCAACATATGGTCTAACACCCAGTGCTCATCCCGTCAAGTGCCCTCCTCAGTGTCCATCACCCAGTCGCCCCATCCACCCACCCACCTCCCCTTCCACTACCCCTTGTTCATTTCCCAGAGTTAGGAGTCTCTCATGTTCTGTCTCCCTCTCTGATATTTCCCACTCATTTTCTCTCCTTTCCCCTTTAATCCCTTTCACTATCTTTTATATTCCCCAAAAGAATGAGACCATATAATGATTGTCCTTCTCTGATTGACTTACTTCACTCAGCGTAATACCCTCCAGTCCCATCCATGTTGAAGCAAATGTTGGGTATTCATCATTTGTAATGACTGAGTAAAATTCCATAGTGTATATATACCACTTCTTCATTATTCATTCACCTTTCAGGGGACACCGAGACTCCTTCCAGAGTTTGGCTATTATGCATATTGGTGCTATAAACATTGGGGTGCAGGTGTCACAGTATTTCCCTGCATCTGTAGCTTTGGGGTAAATACCCAATAGTGCAATTGCTGGGTCATAGGATATCTCTATTTTTAACTCTTTGAGGAACATCCACACAGTTTTCCAGAGTAGCGGTAACAGTTCACATTCCCACCAACAGTGCAAGAGGGTTCCCCTTACTCCACAGCCTCTCCAATATTTGTTGTTTCATGTCTTGTTAATTTTCACCATTCTCACTGGTGTGACATGGTATCTCATTGTGGTTTCGAGTTATATTTCCCTGATGGAAAGTGATGTGGAGAATTTTCTCATGTCCTTCTTGGCCATGTGTATGTCTTATTTGGTGTATTTGGTGAAATGCCTATTCATGTTTTTTTTTTCTTTTTTTCAGTTCATGATTGGATTGTTTGTCTCTTGGGTGTTGAGTGTCATAAGTTCTTTATAGATCTTGGATATTAGCCCTTTATCTGGTAGGTCATTTGCAAATATCTCCTCATTCCGTAGGTTGGCTTTTAGATTTGTTGAATGTTTCTTTCGCTGTGCATAAACTTTTTTTCTTGATTAAGTGAAAATAGTTCATTTTTGCTTTTGTTTCCCTTGCCTTCATAGATGTATCTTGCCAGAAGTTGCTGTGGCCAAGCTCAAAAAGGGGGATGCCTGTGATCTCCTCTAGGAGTTGGATGGATTCTTGTCTCACATTTCGATCTTTCACCCATTTTGAGTTTCTCTTTTGGTATGGTGTACGAGAATGGTCTCATTTCATTCTACTGCACGTGGCTGTATAATTTTCCCAGCAACATTTATTGAAGAGACTGTCCTTTTCCCAGTGGAGAGTCTTTCCTGCTTTGTCAAATATTAGTTGACCAGAGAGTTGAGGGCCCATTTATGGGTTCTATCTTCTGTTCCATGGATCTATGTGTCTGGCTTGGTGCCAGGACCACACTGTCTCGAGGATCCCAGCTGTGTCGTACAACTTGAAATCCGGCTTTATGATGCCCCGGCTCTGGTTTTCTTTTTCAATCTTCCCCTGGCTATTCAGGGTCTTACTGATTCCACACAAATTTTAAGATTATTTGTTCCAACTCTCTGAAGAAAGTCCATGGAATTTTTTTAAAGGTTTTATTTATTAATTCATGACAGACACAGAGGAGTGGGGGCAGAGACACAGGCAGAGGGAGAAGCAGGCTCCATGCAGGGAACCCAATTTGGGACTCGATCTCAGGTGTCTAGAATCACACCCTGGGCCAAAGGCAGTGTTAAACTGCTGAGCCCCTAGGGCTGCTCAGTACATGGAATTTTGATAGCGATTGCATTAAATGTGTAAATTGCCCTGGGTAGCATTTACATTTTGACAATATTAATTTTTCCAATCCATGAGCAGGGAATATTTTTCCATCTTTTTGTGTCTTCCTCAATTTCTTTCAGAAATGTTCTATAGTTTTCAGGGTATAGGTTCTTTACCTCTTTGGTTAGGTTTATTCCTAGGTATCTTATGCTTTTGGGTCCAATTGTAAATGGATTGACTCCTAAAATTCTCTTTCTTCAGTCTCATTGTTAGTGTATAGAAATGTCACTGATTTCTGGGCATTGATTTTGTATTCTGTCTGCCACATTGCCGAATTGCTATGAGTTCTAGCAATCTTGGGGTGGAGTTTTTTGGGTTTCCTACGTACAGTATCATGTTATCTGCGAAGACGGAGAGTTTGACTTCTTTGTCAATTTGAACGCCTTTTATTTATTTTTGTTGTCTGCTGCGGGTAGGACTTCTAGTACTCTGTTTACTAGCAATGGTGAGACTGGACATCAGTCTCATGTTCCTTGTATAAGGGGAAAGGCTCTCAGTGTTTTCCCATTGAGAATGATATTTGCTGTGGGCTTTTTGTAGATGGCTTTTAAGATGCGGAGGAATGCTCTCTCTATCCCTGCACTCTGAAGAGTTTTGATCAGGAATGGATGCTGTATTTGGTCAAATGCTTTCTCTGCATCTATTGAGAGGGTCATAGGATTCTTGTTTTTTCTCTTGTTGATATGATCTATCACATTGATTGTTTTACCAGTGTTGAGCTAACCTTGCATCCCAGGGATAAATCCCACTTGGTCATGATGAATAATCTTCTTAATGTACTATTCAGTCCTATTGGCTAGTATCTTGTTGAGAATTTTTGCATCTGTGTTAATGAGAGATATTGGTCTATAATTCTCCTTTTTGGTGGCGTCTTTGTTTTGTTTTGGAAATAAGGTGATGCTCGCCTCATAAAATGAGTTTGGAAGTATTGCATCCCTTTCTATCTTTTGAAACAGCTTTGGTAGAATAGGTATAGTTTCTTCTTTAAACATTTGATAAAATTCCCCTGAGAAGCCATCTGACCATGGACATTTACATCTTGGGAGGTTTTCGATGACTGCTTCAATTTCCTCCCTGGTTATTGGCCTGTTCAGGTTTTTTTTTTTTTTAATTTTTACTTATTTATGATAGTCACAAAAAGAGAGAGAGAGAGGCAGAGACATAGGCAGAGGGAGAAGCAGGCTCCATGCACCGGGAGCCTGATGTGGGATTCGATCCCGGGTCTCCAGGATCACGCCCTGGGCCAAAGGCAGGTGCTAAACCGCTGCGCCACCCAGGGATCCCCTGTTCAGGTTTTCTATTTCTTCCTGTTACAGTTTTGGTAATTTGTGGTTTTCCAGAATTGCGTCCATTTCTTCTAGATTGTCTACTATATTGGCTTATAGATGCTCATAATACATTTTTAAAATCATTGGTATTTGCTTGGTATTGGTTGAGATCCCTTTTATTTGTGATTTCATTAATTTGAGTCTTTTTTCTTTTGTTTTTAATAAGGCTGGCTAATGGTTTATCTATCTTATTAATTGTTTCAAGGAACCAACTCCTGGTTTTGTTGATCTGTTATACAGTTCTTCTGGTCTCTATTTCATTTAGTTCTGCTTGAATCTTTATTAAGTCTCATCTTCTGCTTGCTATAGTTTTTACTTGCTGTTCTTTCTCCAGTTCCTTTAGGTGTGAGGTTAGCTTGTGTATTTTTCTCCAATTTTTTGAGGGATACTTGTATTGTGATGTATTTCCCTCTCAGGACTGCTTTTGCTGTATCCCAAACACTTGACAGGTTCTATCTTTATTTGAATTAGTTTCCATGAATCTTTTTAATTCTTCTCTAATTTCCTGGTAGACCAATTCATCTTCTAGCAGGATGCTCTTTAACCTCCACTGTTTGAATTTCTTCCAAATTTCTTCTTGTGTTTGAGTTCCAGTTTCTAAGCTTTGTGGTCTGAAAATATGCAGGATAAAATCCCAATCTTTTGGTATGGGTTGAAACCTGATCTGAGACCCAATATGTGGTCTATTCTGGAGAAAATTCCACATGCACTTGAGAAGAAAGTCTATTCAGTTGTGTTCAGATGGAAAGTTCTGTATATATCTGTGAAATCCTTCTGGTCCAGTATATCATTTAAAGCTCTTTTTTCTTTGGAGATGTTGTGCTTAGAATATCTGTCATTTACTGAAAGTGCCATGTTGAAGTCTTCTATAATTAGAGTTTTATTATCTAAGCATGTTATTAATTGATTGTTGTACTTGGCAGCTCCCACATTTGGGGCAAAAATATTCATGATTGTTAGGTCCTCTTGGTCCTCTTCTTGGATAGATCCTTTAAGTATGATACAGTGTCCCTCTTCATCTCTCACTACAGTCTTCGGGATAAACTTTAGTTTATCTGATATAACGATGGCTACCCCTGCTCTCTTTTGAGGACCATTTGAATGGTAAATGGTTCTCCAACCTTTCATTTTCAGCCTGGAGTTGTCCTTAGGTCACAAATGAGTCTCTAATAGACAGGAAATAGTTGGGTTTTGCTCTTTTATCCAGTCTGAAACTTTATGTCTTTTGATGGGATTATTTAGCCCATTCACGTTCAGAGTTACTATTGAAAGATATGAATTTAGTGTCATAATAATACTTATTTAGGCCCTGTTTTTTGGATTATTTCTTTGGGAT
Source organism: Vulpes lagopus (assembly GCF_018345385.1). NCBI lineage: Eukaryota > Metazoa > Chordata > Mammalia > Carnivora > Canidae > Vulpes > Vulpes lagopus. Next base: position 62,589,182 of record NC_054848.1, on the reverse strand, counting down.
TTCTCTTTCTCTTACAAGGTCCTCCTTAATATTTCTTGCAGAGCTGGTTTTGTGGTCACATATTCCTTCTGTTTCTGCCTGTTTTGGAAGCTCTTTATCTCTCCTTTTATTGTGACTTACAGCCTTGCTGGATAGCGTATTCTTGCTGCATGTTCTTCTCATTTGGGACCCCGAATATATCCTGCCAGCCCTCTCTAGCCTGCCAGGTCTCTGTGGAGAGGTCTGCTGTTAATCTAAAATTTCTCTCTGTATAAGTTAGGAATCTCTTGTTTCTTGCTGCTTTAGGATCTTCTCTTTATCTTTGGAATTTACATGTTTCACTCTTAAATGTCGAGGTGTTGAACAGTTTTTAGTGATTTTGGCGGGGACCTCTCTGTCTCCTGGATCTGAATGCCTTTTTCCCTCCCCAAATTAGGGAAGTTCTCAGGTATGATCTGTTCAAATATGCTTTCTGGTCTTCTGTCCCTCTTGGCTCTCTCTGGAACCACAATTATACGTTGATTTTTTCTTCTGAGGCTTATTTATTTTCCTTAACCTTTCCTCATGGTCTTTAATTGTTTTTCTCTTTTTTCTCAGCTTCCTTCCTTGCCATCAACTTGTCTTCTATGTCCCTTCCTCTTCTAACTCATTAACCCTCATCGCTAGGACCTCCAGTTTGCACTGCATCTCATTTACTTGATTTTTAATTTCAGTCTGATTAGATTCAGTTCTGCAGTCATGAAGTCTCTTGATTCCTTTATGCTTTTTTCCAGGGCAACCAGTAGGTTAATGATTGTGCTTCTGATTTGGCTTTCTGACATTGAATTGTAATCAAAATTCTGTAACTATGTAGCAGATAGTACCATTTCTGATTCTTTCCTTTGTGGTGAGTTCTTCCTTCTAGTAATTTTGCTCTGTGCAGAGTGGTGTATGAGCAGGCTGATTCCAGAATATCAACAACGACCTAAGTAAATTTCACCCTAGGTGATTCTGCCGAGGTCACAGACCAGAAATTGAAAACAAAGATCAGGACAAAAGACAACAAAAGGACTACTAAAGTGAAAAACAAATTTTAAAACAAAGTAGTAAAAAATAAAACGCCAAGAATCCCAAAGAAAAAGAAAAAAAATGGCGTGGGTACTTGTAGATAGTGGTGGTGATGAAGTTGTAGTGGAGTGACAATGTAGTCTACCTGAGGGGTTCTAGAGGGTGATCCTCTCAGTTCTGAGTTTATTAAGTTATGTATGTTTGAAGATGCTCAGTACCAAATTTATATAAACCAGAAATATTTGTAGAGAGCCCCACCATTGACCCCTGAGGCAAATGAGATAAAAGAGGGGGGCAGTATGGGAATGAGGAATCTCACAGAATGAGCCAGCACAGTATATAGCACCTGGTTCTGGATGCATGCTGGTCATGTTTTAGAAGATATTAACTTCCACCATTGTAGAACAAAATGAAGTAGAGAAAACAAAAAACACAAATCAAAAAAAAATATCTTGTATATCTCCCCAAATTAAGTTGAGTATGTTGAAGGAAATCTAGAATTGGAAAATAAATCTAGGACCTGTAATTGTAGAAATATGAAAGTAAAAAAAAAAAAGAACCTTAAAAATGAAGAGGTGGTAAAATATTGTAGTTAATGTGAGAAAGGAGAAAAAGATGGCAATTTACTGTCTGATATAAAAATGAGTTGTCCTGGAAAAAGGAAGAAAAATAAAATAGGAGGGTTACCCTCCTGGGGATTTATATACTGTATATACTTTATATACTGTAAATCCCACGACTTTCCCTGGAGCTTTATAATGCTGCTTCTCAAGAACCTGCTCTTCCCCTGTCCTTCCAGCTGGTCTTTGGGGGAGTTGCCCCCTGTGCTGATTCTCAGGTGTGTATACCTGGGGGAGCTGCCCCACCCCCTGTCAGTTTCCGGCTCAGTGAGCGCTGTTTACCCCATGAGGCCTTTGTTCCCTGGTGGCCCCACCTCTTCCAGGGAGAGGATGAAATCAGGAGGAACAACAACTCTGGCAGCAGCCAGGTCTCCATCCCTGGAGTCAGATCCTGCAGTAACTAACAGAGTCTCCTAGTGTGCACTGGCCGAGATGCTCTCAGGGTGGCGCTGGGGCGCTGATCTGCACAGCTTGCAGGGTGCCCTGCATCAGGAGTGTTCTCATGTCCTGTGCCCTCTCTGTTTCCGCCTGTCCCGGGGAGCGTGCATGATCATAAGCTGTGTCTGTTTGGCATCCTAGGGTCTGGGGCCTGTGTTGCTGGAATCCTGTTCCTGAGTCCATGACTCCCAAAGGCAGCAGGGCGCAGACACCTCCATCCAGAGCTGCCCTCCTGACCAAGAGGCTTCTCCTGAATGCCCCAACTTGTGTGCGCTCCAACCCTTTACCAACATCAACCTGCAGTGTGTGGTGCACTCTCCCCAGGTGCACTTCCTCTATTAGTGACTCCAGGAATCTGGAGTCTTCTCTGGCCCTCCTGTGACTCTGCCCGATTTCCCTGCTAAGTGTCTTTCTGTCCTGGAAGAACCCAGTTCAAATTTTTTAAAGTTCCCTCACCTCCGGGGGTGGACTTTCTGTCCCAGAGGCTTTCAACTGCCTGGATTTAGCCAAGCTCCTTGCAGTGCCCCTCCCCCACTTTGTGCTTCTTATTTTATTTTTTTCCAACTTCCTACCATGTTAGAAGTGAAAATCCTTCTCTCTGTAGCATTCCAGCTGTTCTCTAAATTTCAGGTCGAATTTGTAGATTTTCACGACAGTTTAAATGTTATCTAGGTAAGTTGGTGGGTCCAGGTGAAGTGAGGACCCCTACTCCTCCACCATATTGCCCCCTTTTTTCCTTTTTGATTTTCATATTTCTACAATTACATGTCTTAGGTATATTTTTCACTTCTGGATTCTCTTCAACATATTCATTTTAATTTTGGCAAATATACTAGATATTGTTATTCGTTTGTATGCTTTTAGATTTTTCCCCCTCAGTTGGTTTTAAAATGGTGTACATTAGTACTTTATAAAACATGACCAATATACAGCCAGAACCAAGTGGAACACGCTGTTAGCTCATTCTGTGAGATTATATTCATTTTTCCTTCACATTCTGCCCCCCTCTTTTATTATGTTTATGTTTGGTGGTCAATGTTGGGGCTTGCTAGAAGTATTGCTGGTTTATATAAATTTGGGATTTATCATCTTCTAACATACAGAACAAAATACATTCAGAACAAGAAGAGATCACCCTCTAGTACCCCTCAGGTAGACTACATTCTCTCTCAACTACCACTTGCTCACTAGCAACATCCTCCTTTTTTTTTTCTCTTTTTCCTTACTTTGCTGCTTTTTCTTCTTTTTTTCTTTTTTCTTCTTTGTTTTTGGTCTTGGCTTTTTATTTTTAGTACTTTGTTTCAAAACTTGTTTTTCTCTTTAGTGGTCCTTCTTTTTAAAATTTTGTTGTGTTCTTCTTTTTCTTTTATTTTCTGGTCTCTGACCTCTTCAGAATAATCTAGAGTGTATTTTAATTAGGTCATGGTTGATAGTTTTGACTCAGCCTGCTCCAACACCCACTATGCACTGGACAAAATGACTAGAAGGAAGAATTCACCACAAAAAAAGAACCAGAAATGGTAATATCTGCCACACAATTACAGAATTTGGATTTCTTTTTTGTTTGTTTATTTGTTTGTTTGTTTTTCTCAGAATTTGGATTTCAATACGATGTCAGAAGGTCAATTCAGAAGTACAATTATAAAGCTACTTGCGGCTCTGGAGAAAAGCATAAAGGACACTGGAGACTTTGTGACTGCAGAATTGAGATCTAATCAGGCCAAAATTAAAAATACATTAAATGAGATGCAAGCTCAACTGGATGATCTAACTTCTAGGGTTAATGAGGTGGAAGAGAGAGTGTGTGACATAGAAGACAAGTTGATAGCAAGTAAGGAAGGAAGGTGAGGGAAAAAGAGAAAAGCAGTTTAGAGCCCATGAGGAAAGGCTTAGAGAGAAATAAATGGTAACTGGAAAAGGATGAATTACATCTAATTGATATTACAAAAGAGGCTGAGAGAGAGAGAGAGGGTCACAAATATATGTGAACAAATCATAGCTGAGAACTTCCCAAATCTGGGGAAAGACAAAGGCATTCAGATCCAAGAGATGGAAAGACCCCTCAAAATCAATAAAAACCTTTCAACACCTCCACACTCAATAGTGAAACTTGCAAATTTCAAAGATAAAGAGAAAATTATTAAGCAGATGGAGACAAGGGATTCTTCACTTCTGGGGAGAAATATCAAAGTAACAACAGACCTCTACACAGAGACCTGGGAGGCCAGAAAGAGCTGGCAGGATATATTAAGGGTACTAAATGAGAAGAACATGGAAAGAAGAATACTTCATCCAGCAAGGCTGTCATTCAGAATAGGAGAGATAAAGAGCTTCCAGTATAGGGAAAAACTGACAAAATATGTAACCACCAAACCGACTCTGCAGGAAATACCATGGGGGACCCTGTAAAAGAAAGAGGGATCCCAAAGGAACAATCCACAAAAAATAGGGACTGAATAGATAATACTATGAAACTAAGTTCATATCTTTCAATAGTTTGAATGTGAATGGGATAAACGGTTCCATCAAAAGACGCAGGGAATCAGACTGGATAAAAAGCAAGACTCATCTATATGCTGTCTACAAGAGAATCATTTTAGACCTAAGGACACCTCCAGTCTAGAAAATGAAGGGATGGAGAACCATTTACCATGCAAGTGATCCTCAAAAGAATGCTGGGGGTAGCAATCCTCATATTAGATAAATTAAAGTTTATGCCAATACTGTAGTAAGAGATGAAGAGCGACAATATATCATACTTAAAGGGTTTATGCAACAAGAAGACCTAACATTTATTAATATTTATGTACCTAATGTGGGATCAGTCAAGTATATCAATGAATTAATAAGGAAAGTAAAGAGATACTTAGATAATAATACACTAAGAGGGACTTCTTGATGGCTCAGTATTTGAGCACCCACCTTTGGCTCAGCTCATGATCCCAGGGTCCTGGGATCCAGTCTTACATTGCACTCCCCACAGGGAGCCTGCTTTTGTCTCTGCCTATGCTTCTGCTTCTCTTTGTGTTTCTCATGAATAAATAAATAAAATCTTTAAAAAAAATACAGTAATGAGACTTCAACATGGCATTTTCAGGAAATGACAGGTCTTCTCAACAGGACATCACCAAGGAAACAAGGGCCTTAAATTATTCACTGAACCAAAGAGATTTCACAGATATATACAGAGCTTTCCATCCAAATACAACTGAATACATATTCTTCTCAAGTGCACATGGAACTTTCTCCAGAATAGACCACATACTGGGTCACAAACCAGGTCACAACTGATACCAAAAGATTCAGATTGTCCTCTGCATATTTTCAGACCACAATACTTTGAAACTAGAATTCAATCACAAGGAAAATTTTGTAAAAAACTCAAACACATGGAAGTTAAAGACCATCCTACTAAAAGATGAATTGGTCAGCCATGAAATTAGAGGATAATTAAAAAGTTTCATAGAAACTAATGAAAATGAAGGTAAAACTGTTCAAATCTTTGGGATACAGCAAAAGTGGTCCTAAGAGGGAAATACATGGCAATAAAATCCTCCCTCAAAAAATTGAAAAAAAAAAAAAAAACATAATCAAACCTCAAAACTCATGGAATTGCAGAAAGAACAGCAAGTAAAACCTACACGAAACAGAAAGAGAGGTAATAAAGATTCGAGCAGAACTCAATGAAATAGAGACCAGAAGAACTGTAGAACAGATCAACAAAACCAGGAGTTGGTTCTTTACAACAATTAATAAGATAGATAAACCATTAGCCAGCCTTATTAAAAAGAAAAGTAAAAAGACTCAAGTTAATAAAATCATGAATGAAAAAGGAGAGATCACAACCAATACCAAGGAAATACAAACGATTTTAGAAACTTATCAGCAACTATACACCAACATATTAGGCAATCTAGAAGAAATGGATGCATTTCTGGAAAACCACACATTGCAAAAACTGGAACAGAAAGGAATAGGACCCCTGCACTGTCCAAAAACCAGCAAAGAAATTGAAGCAGTAATCAAAAGCCTTCCAAGACACAACAGTCAAGAGTCAGATGGCTTCCTAGGGGAATTCTATCAAACGTTTAAAGAAAAAATGCCTATTCTACTAATTCTACTAAAGCTGTTTCAAAGGATAGAAAGAGATGGAATATGTACAAACTTGTTTTATGGGCCAGCATCACATTGATTCTAAAAACCAAGACCCCACCAAAAACGAGAATTATAGACCAATATCCCTGATGAACACGGATAAAAAAATTCTCAACAAGATACCAGCCAATAGGATCCAGCAGTGCATTTAGAAGATTATTCACCAGACCAAGTGCAATTTATACCCAGGATGCAAGGATGTTTAAAATCATGTAGTATAATGAACTTCATGGATCACATCAACTAGATAAAAACAAGAACCATATGATCCTCTCAATATATGCAGAGAAAGTATTTGACAAAATACTGCATCCATTCCTGATTAAAACTCTTCAAATTGTAGGGGTAGAGGCAACATTCCTCAAAGTCTTAAAAGCTATTTATGAAAATCCCACAGTGAGTATCATTATCAATGAAGAAAAACTGACAACCTTTTCTCTAAATCAGGTACATGACAGGGATGTCCATTCTCAGCACTGATTTCAACATAGTGCTAGAAGTCCTAGTCTCAGCAGTCAGACAACAAAAAGAAATAAAAGGAATTCATATTGGCAAAGAAGAAGTTCAACTTTCCTTCTTTCAGATGACATGATACTGCATATAGAAAACCCAAAATACTCCACCCCAAGATTGCTAGAATTCATACTGCGATTCAGCTATGTGGCAGGATACAAAATCAATTCCCAGAAATCAGTGGCATTTCTATACACTACCAATGATACTGAAGAAAGAGAAATTAAAGAATCAATCCCATTTACAATTTCACCCCAAAGCATAATATACTTAGGAATAAACCTAACCAAAGAGATAAAGGATCTATATCCTAAAAACTACAGAACACTTCTGAAAGAAATTCAGGAAGACAGAAAGACATGGAAAAACATCCCATGCTCATGAATTTAAGAATAAATATTGTGATAATGTCTATCCACCCAGGAGACAATTTACATGTTTAATGCAATCCCTATCAAAATACCATGGACTTCTTTACAGAGTTGGAACAAATCATCTTAAGTTTTGTATGGAACCAGAAAAGACCCCAAATATCCAGAGGAATATTGATAAAGAAACCCAATGTTAGGGACATCACAATGCTGGATTTCAAGCTGTATTACAAAGCTGTGATCATCAAGACAGTGTGGTACTGGCACAAAAACAGACACATGGATCAGTTGAAAAGAATAGAGAACCCAGAAATGGGCACTCAACTCTATCGTTAACTAATATTTGACAAAGCAGGAAAGAATGTCCACTGGAAAAAGGCACTCTCTTTAACAAATGGTTTCAGGAAATTTGGACAATGTGAGAGAAGAATCCATCTAAATCCTAGAGAAGAACACAGGCAATATCCTTTTTGAAGTTGGCCACAGCAACTTCTTGCAAGACACATCTATGAAGGAAAAATAAAACAAAAGCAAAAATGAACTATTGGGACTTCATCAAGATTAAAAGCTTCTGTACAGCAAAAGAAACAATCAACAACACGAAAAGATAACCTACAGAATGGGAGAAGATATTTGCAGATGATGTATCAGATAAAGGGATAGTATCTAAGATCTATAAAGAACTTATTAAATTCAGCTGGAAAGCACCAAAAAATCCAGTCATGAAATGGGCAGAACACATGAACAGAAATTTCACTAAAGAAGTCATACACATGACCAACAAGCACATGAGAAAACTCTCTCATTGACTTTCTATCAGGGAAATACAAATCAAAACCACAATGAGATACCATCTCACACCAGTGAGTATGGCAAAAATTAACCAGACAGGAAACATGAAATGTTGGAGTGGTGAACCCTCTTGCACTGTTGGTGGGAATGGAAACTGGTGCAACCACTCTGGAAAACAGTGTGAATATTTCTCAAAAAGTTACCCTATAATTCATCATTGCACTACTGGGTATTTACCCCAAAGATACAGATGTAGAGAATTGCTGGGACATGGACACCCACATGTTCTTAGCAGCAATGTCCACAATAGCCAACCTGTGGAAGGAGCCCCAAAGTCCTTCAACAGATGAATGGATAAAGATCATGTGGTATATTTATAAAATGGAATATTATTGTGCCATCAGAACAGACAAATACCCATCGTGTGCTTCAACATCGATGGAACTGGGAGGTATTATGCTGGGTGAAGTAAGTCAATTGGAGAAGGGCAAGCATTATATGGTTTCACTAATATGGGGAATATAAGAAATATTCATAGGGATTATAAGGGAAAGGAGAGGAATTGATTGGGAAAAATTAGAGAGAGATACAAACCATGAGAGGCTCCTTACTCTGGGAAACAAACAAAGGGTTGCAGAAGGGGAGGTGGGCTGGGGGTTCGGATAACTGAGTGATGGGCACTGAGGAGGGCACTTGATGGAATGAGCACTGGGTGTTATACTATATGTTGCCCAACTGAACTTCAATAAAAACAAATGCAAATAGACAAATGGATAAGGCAGTTGTGGAACACACACACACTGGAATATTAGGCAACCACAAAATTTTGAGACCATATGATATGTGACAACATGGGTGGCTCTAGAAATTATTATTCTAAGTGAAATAAGTCAGACATTGAAAGACAAATACCATATGATTCACTCATAGATGGAAGCAAAATAGAGAAAAGGAAAGAAAGAAAGAAAGAAAGAAAGAAAGAAAGAAAGAAAGAAAGAAAGAAAGAAAGAAGAAAGAAAGAAAAAGAGAGAAAGAAAGAAAGAAAGAAAGAAGAAAGAAAGAAAAAGAAAGAAAGAAGGAAAGAAAGAAAGAAAGAAAGAAAGAAAGAAAGAAAGAAAAAGGAAGGAAGGAAGGAAGGAAGGAAGGAAGGAGAAAGAAAGAAAGAAAGAAAGAAAGAAAGAAAGAAAGAAAGAAAGAAAGAAAAAATAGAAAGAAGTGAATAAACAAACAAATTAGAATTGGACTTTTAAATACAGAGAACAAAGTGATGGTTGCCAGAAGGGATGGGTGGAGTTGGGCCAAATGGGTAAAGGAAAGTGAGAGATACAGGCTTCCTGTTATGGAATGAAAAAGCACGGGATGAAAAGACAGAGCATAAGGAATATAATCAATGACATTATAGTAGAGTTGTATGGAGACAGATGATACCTACACTTGTGAGCATAGCATAATGCATTATAATGTTTGATCACCATGTTTTACACCAGAAACTCAAACAAAATTTCGTGTCAATTGCACTCAAACAAATTTATCTTAAAAAGCACTGCGACTTGAATGAACAAAGAAAAAAAGCGATAAATAAACATAGACTCTTAAACACAGAGAACAAACTGGTGGTTACCAGAGGTGAGGTCAGTTGGAGGATGGGTGAAATAGATGAATAGGATTAAGAGTATACTTATGAGGAGCATTAAGTAATGTATAGAATTGTTGAATAACTATATTGTATACCTGAATTTCATATAACACTATATATTAATTATACTCAAATTAAAAAAATTAAAAAGGATAAAAAACCTGTAGCTTGATTGACAAAAAGAGAAAATATTCAAAATACTAAAATAAAAAAAATGAAGATGAAGACACTATTAATCTTATAGCAATTTAAAGGATAAGAAAATACTATTAACAATTGTATACCAACAAATTAGAAAACTTAGATGAAATGGACAAATTTTGAGAAAAAAAGTTCCAAAATTGACTCAAGAAAAAAAAAACAGAAAATATGTACAGTACAGAACTACAAAGAGTAGATATTGAATCTGTCATCAAAATCCTCCACTGCTGTGGTTAGGACACCCAAAACTAAATTAAATAACAGTGGTGAGAGTGGACATCCCTGTCTTTTTCTTGACTATAGAGGAAATCCTTTCAGTTTTTCCCCATTGAGGACAATGTTAGCTGTGGGTTTTTTGCATATGGTCTTTACTTAACTGAAAAGAGCAAACTGATGGTTACAAGAGGAGATATGGGTGGGGGAATGAGTTAAATAGGTGATGAGGATTAAGGAATGCACTCATTGTGATGAGCACTAGGAGTTGCTTGGCAGTGTTGAATCACTAAATTGTACACCTGAATCTAATATAACACTGTATGTTAACTAACTGGAATTTAAATAAAAACTTTAAAAAATCCCCCCAACAAAGAAAAGTCCAGGACCAAATAATTTTAATGGTGAATTCCACCAAACATTTGAAAAATAATTAAAACTAACTTTCAGAGTCTTCTGAAAAATAGAAGATAGAATTCTTTCTATTACATTAGATGAGACCAGCATTACTATTAAACTAAAGACAGACAAAGACAGCAAATGAAAGGAGAATTTCAGACCACTATTTCTTATTAATATACATCTAAAAATCTTCAACAACTTACTTGGACACTGAATGTAACAGTATATGAAAATGATTATACACCATGAACAAGCAAGATTTGTCCCACAAACGTAAGGTGGTTCATCATAAGAAATTCAATTTTTTCAATATAGAACATTAATAGACTGAAGGAAAAAAAACACATGATCATCACAATTCATGTAATAAAAACATTTGACAAAATTCCATACCATTTCATGATGAAAAGACCCAGAGAACTAGGCTAGACAAATATAATACAGAATACTATAAAGGACACTTATGATAAACCTATAGCTAAAATCATTTTCAATTGTTAAAAGACTGAAAACTTTTCTCCTAAGATCAGGAACAAGACAAGGATACCTGTTTCACCACTGCCGTTCAACATTTTACTAGAAGCTCTAACCAGACAAATGATGAATAAATAAAAAATCAACAAGAGATACCCAAATTAGAAAGGATGAAGAAATACTATTTCTACTCACAGATATCAAGATATATATATTCTCTCAAAGAAGTCACAAAGAAGCTACTAGAACTTAAATATGTGATTTAGTTCTAATTTCAAGGCATTATGATCTGAAAATACGCAGGGGACGATCCCAATCTTTTGGTATTGGTTAAGACGCGAATTGTGACCCAGTATGTGGTCTATTCTGGAGAAAGTTCCATGTGCACTTGAGAAGAATGTGTATTCAGTTGCATTTGAATGTAAAGTTCTGTAAATATCTGTGAAATCCATCTGGTCCAGTGTATCATTTAAAGCTCTTGTTTCTTTGGAGATGTTGTGCTTAGAATACCTATTGATTGTAGAAAGCGCTACATTGAAGTCACCAAGTATAAGTGTATTATTATCTAAGTATTTCTTAACCTTGGTTATTAAGTGATTGATCCTGAATATATCCTGCCAGCCCTTTCTGGCCTACCAGGTCTCTGTGGAGAGATCTGCTGTTAATCTAATATTTCTCCCGATAAAAGTTAGAAATTTGTTGTCTCTTGCTGCTTTAAGGATCTTCTCTTTATCTTTGGAATTTGCAAGCTTCACTATTAAATGTACAGGTGTTGAGCGGTTTTTATTGATTTTAGGGGGGGATCTCTCTATTTCCTGGATCTGAATGCCTGTTTACCTTCCCAGATTAGGAAAGTTTTCAGCTATGATTTGTTCAAATACATATTCTGGACCTCTGTCCCTTTCGGCACCCTCGGGAACCCCAATTAAGTGTAGATTTTTTTCCTTTTGAGGCTGTCACTTATTTCCCTTAACCTATCCAAATGATCTTTTAATTGTTTTTCTCTTTTTTCTTCAGTTTCCCTCTTTGCCATCAACTTGTCTTCTATGTCACTCACTCGTTCTTCTACCTCGTTAACCCTCTTCGTTAGGACCTCTAGTTTGGATTGCAACTCATTTAATTGATTTTTAATTTCTGCCTGATTAGATCTAAATTCTGCAGTCATGAAGTCTCTTGAGTCCTGTATGCTTTTTCTAGAGCCACCAGTAGCTTTGTAATTGTGCTCCTTGAATTGGCTTTCTGACATTGAATTGTAATCCAAATTTTGTAACTCTTTGGGAGAGAGGACTGTTTCTTATTCTTTCTTTTAAGGTGAGGTTTTTCTTCTAGTCATTTTGCTCAGTGCAGAGTGGCCAAAAACAAGTTGTATTGGGAAAAGGAGAAAAAGAAGAGAAAGAAGAAAAGAAAAAGAAAAAAAAAAAGAAGGAAAACGAAAAAGAGAGACGAAAAAAAGTGGGGGAAGCAAACAGAAACAAAACAAAAAACAAAAAACAAGGGAGAGTATCCTCTGATTCTGTATACTGTAAATCCCTCGACTTCCCCTGGAACTTTCCAGTGCTCCTTGGTCAATAATTTGTTTTCCCCTGTCCCTATAGCTGGTCTTATGGGGGAGGGGCCGGCTGTGCTGATTTTCAGGTGTTAGCACTTGGGGGAGCTGATCAGCCCCCACCCGGGGGCAGGGCTCAGTGAAAGTTGTTTAACCTGTTTATCCTGTGAGGCCACTGTGAGTCTCAGTGGAGGTTGTTTATCCTGTGAGGCCCCAGGAGGAACAACAACAGTGATGGCGGCCAGCTCTCCAGCCCTTGAGTCAGCTCCTGCAGAAACTAGGGAGCTCTCAGTCTGCAGGGCCTGGATGCTCTGGGGTGGAGGCCGCTGATCTGCTCAGGTGGGGGTCACCCAGTGGTAAGAGCATCCTTGCTGTCCTGTGCTCTCCTGGATTCTGCCTGTCCCGGGGGGAGCGCCAGATCTTGGGCTGAGTCCCTGGCGCCCTGTGCCCCCGGGCCTGCGCTGTTGGAATCGCGCTCCCGGCCGCACAGCCCCCTTCTGCGTGGAGCCTTTGCCGGAGCACTCCGGAGCTGCTCCTGGGACTGCACAGGCCCTTCCGAGCAGAGCCTCCACCAGAGCCGCTTCCGAGCTGCTCCCGGGGCGCGCAGCTTCCTCCCCGGGGAGCCGCCGCCTGAACCGCTTCCGTGCTGCTTCCGGGTCCAGCTGGGTACGTGCTGCAGCCCTTTTGGGAGCTCAGCCACGGGGTGTGGCATGCTGTCCCCAGGGCGCAGGTCCTCTGTTAGTGTCCCAGGGAGCCTGAGGGCATCCCTGCCCCTCCTGGGACCCTGCTCCAACTCCCTGCCAGCACCTTTCCGTCCGGGAAGATTAGTGAAGCCCCTGCTTCTCCCCCGGGCGGTGCTTTCCTGTCCTGGGGGCACTCGCCCCGGCCTTAGCCCAGCTCCTCGTGGGCACCCTCCCCCTTGGATGCCTTTTGTTTCTTTCTTTATTTTTTCCCCTGTCTTCCTACCTTGATAGAAGCGTGAACTCTTCTCACTGTAGCATTCCAGCTGTTCTGTCTTTAAATCTCAAGCCGAATTCGTAGGTTTTCAGGGTGATTTGAAGGTTATCTATGTTTATTGGGGACAGGTGACTTGGGGATACTACTCTTCCTCCATCTTGCCCCGCCCCTGTTAACAGTTTATTTTTAATTTTGTTTCAACATCATTAATAATCAGGGAAATGCAAATCAAAACTGCAATGAGAGATCAATTTATACTTGTCAGAATGGCTAGATTAACAAAGAGAAGAAATAAAATGTTTTGGCAAGAATATGGAGGAAACACATTGTGTTGGTGGAAACACAAATTAGTGCAGCCATTGTGAAAAACAGAATGTAGATTCCTTAAAAAAATTAAAAATAGATTTACTATATGTCTAATAATACCACTACCCGGTATTTAAACAAAGAAAATGAAAACACTTATTCAAAAAAGTATATGCACTCTTATATTTATTGCAGCATTGTTTAGCCAAGATATGAAAGCAATCGAAGTATCCACTCATAGAAGAATATATCAATAAAATGTGGTAATGGAATATTACTCAGTCATAAAAAAGAATGAGATCTTGCCATTTACAACAGCATGAATGGACCTACAAGGTATAATACTAAGTGAAATATGTCAGATTGAGAAAGACAAATATCATATGATTTCACTCATATGTGGAATTTAAAAAAACAAAATAAATGAACAAAGGAAAAAGAGACCAAAAGCAACTCTCAAGTACAGAGAACAAACTAGTGTTTGCCAGAGTTGAGGTGGGTGGAGAGAGGGGTTAAATAGACAAAGAGGATTAAAGAATACTTATCTTTATGAGTGCAGAGTAATGTATAGAATTGTTGAATCCCTATATTATAAAATGTAGATATTATAAAATTTGGAGAGTAATATTTTTAAGACAGAGTTACTTGATGACCCAGAATACACTTTCCTTTTCATAGCTCCTTAGAACATATCAAACAAATTGTAAGGAGCAAAAAATGTAGAATGGAGTGGGAGGGCTATTCACCACTTAGCTATATAGACTGATGTACCACATGCTGAGTTGTCATTTACCATACCAGATGCTTAATTTGTATTTTTTCCATGTCCACTCTACTCTAGCTATTATAGATTTAATATAAATAATCTTTCGCAGTGCTTTATTATTTTTCTTTTTGAAAGATTTTATTTATTTATTTATTCATGAGAGACACACAGAGGCAGAGACATAGGCAGAGGGAGAGGCAGGCTCCCTGTGGGCAGCCTGATGTGGACTAAATCTCAGGACCTCAGGATCATGACCTGAGCCAAAGGCAGACATTCAACCACTGAGCCACCCAGGTGACCCTTTCTCAGTGATTTCATTTAATATTTTATTAATATTTAGAAATATTGAAATCATGTATGATATGTATACATTTAATCTGATATTGTGAGGGAATGTGAAAAGAAATGAACTTATCCATTATTTATCACAAGCTTCATCTACATGAACAAACCAGTTTGATTATTTTGACAGACTTAACCAATTCAAACCAGGACAGAAGCTGTGAATCCAGTACATCATTTGACATTTTTCCCTGACAGCTGAAAAACAATCAGTGCAAGAATCAAAATACTTTGTGAATATAAAGCCATATTAAAATTAGAAAAACAAAACAATGGAGGTAAAATCTGCACTTCCTTTTGTTTCCTAAGCTATTTGCATCAATTGCCTTAAAATTCCATTTCACAGAGCAGTTTCTGCTGCCATAGTAATAGCAACATTTAGTAGGACCAGGATCTAATATTTAAATATACATAAATTTAAAATAAGTTTTAAAAAGTTTTTGAACTCCAGAATTTTACTCTTTATTAACCTTTTTCAGAAATATAATTATTTTATATATGGGGTCTGGGAGTGTTGGGGGCATAAAAAGACAATTTCATTCATGCTAACTTTTAATGTGATGAAATGAGAGGCAAAACTACAGATTTTGGAGTTATGAGGACTTAGCTAGCTGCCATTTCTCAACTGTGTGTTCCTGGGAAAGTTATATCACTTCACTTTATTCATCAAAAATATGGAGATAATGATACCCACTGCATAAATTAGGGTTCTCATAGAAAAAATAGCAATAATACAAACAATCCTTGTTTGTATTGGTATGTGTGTATTGGTGTGTGTGTGTGTGTGTGTGTGTGTGTGTGTGTGTGTATATATATATATATATATATATATATATATATATATATATATTTGGTTTAAGTGATAGTTCAGGTTGGAGTCTGGAAATTCCAGTAGCAATTGATGTTGCAATCTTGAATCCTGAGGCTGTCTGGAGGGAGAATTCCTTCTTCCTCAGGGGGCCTGAGACTTTTTCTCTTAAGGCCTTCAACTGATTGAATGAGGTCTCTCTGCATTATGGAGAGTGATCTGCTTTAATAAAAGTCTACTAGATTAAATGTTAACCATATCTAAAAAATACCTTCACAGCAATATCTAAACTGATATTTGAACAAACATCTGGGAATTACAGCCTAGCTAATTTGACACATAAATCTAATCACTTACACCTGCTTATGGTTGTTGTGAGGATTAACTGAATTTATGTGGGCAGGGGACCTACGGAGTGCTTAGAGTATGTGCCCAGTTTTCACCATACCCAGTCACAATCTAATAATTGGGATTTGAGTGAAGAAAAGAAGAAGGAAAAAGTGCTCTGTATGTTCTGGTGTTATTTTTGATTTACTTAAAAGTGGGGAAATGGAAATAAATTTACTAAAACAAGCTCCCATTACAGTTTCTCTGCTTCTTCCCCTACATTAACCCAGTACTAGTGCAAATTAATTATTCCCATGGTAATGCAAATTAATAACTCAAGGTCTTCCAGAATCTCAGTCAGTTAAGTAGTTTGACCAATTTCTGGAATTAAGGCCTTTTCTTTATCCTTACATTTTTAATAAGGGTCATTAGGTTAACCTTCTCACAGTGTGGACTTTTTAAGAAACCCAGAAAGATCATGTACTTTTAAGGTTATGATATTTGGTGAAAATTTTGGGAAACGTATTTTTTCCCATAAATCACGTGGCATGATTGGTTGGAGGGATTAAATATTTTGACCTTAGGGCATACAGCTATATTAAAATAAGAAATGGTACCAGATGGTAACTTAATTCCATAGGAAGAGATTAAAAGAATCAAAATGGCAAATAAGGTTAATATGCTCATAAAAAATCTTCTATATTTTTGCTGTTCTCTCTTCTCAGACTCTTAGATCCATAAGATTAAATAAAGTAATAATTAAAACAATGTATTTTTGAATTTGTAATATATGGTTATAATAAACATAATAACAGCACAAAAGGGACAGAGAGAATAGAATTATATCAGAGTAAAGTTTTTATATCTAATTGGAATTAGGTCAGTATGAATCTGGGGTAATTTTGACTAAAATGCATATTGGGACTCTAGGCAAACATTAAAAAGTTAAAATATAATTTGAAAATTATCAAAGACATTAAAAGATTATAAGAGAAAACAACGAATTCAAAAGAAAACAACATGAAAGGAAGAGAGGAACAAAAAGACATGAGGTATAGAAAACAAAAGTCAACAAGACAGATGTCAATCCATCAATATCAATAATAACATGAAAATGGGTTAAAAACATCATCTAAAACCAAATTATATCAGATTGGATAAAAAAAACAACTTCTAAGATTAAACTGCCTATGGGGGACACATTTTGGATTCATAGATAATAACTGGTGTAAATGAAAGGATGGAAAAGATATAGTATGCAAACAACTACCATAAGAGAAGTAAATCAATAATATCATAAAAATAGACCTTCAAACAACAAAAATGTCATTAGAGAAAAAGAGGAACATTTTATAATTAAAAAATCATTCCATGAAGAAAATAAAGCAGTTATGAAATTATATACACCTAACAAATTACCTCCAAAATAAAGAAAGCAAAAAATGGCAGAATTGAAGTGAAAAGTAGACAGTTGAGCAATAATAGTTGGAGAGATTAAAAGCCCTGTATTCAATAATAATAGTATAATTAGTCAGAAAATCAACAATGAAATAGAAGAAAAAATACATCAATAAGTCCAAATAATTATCTTTAGAATACTCCAGAGAACAACATTAGACTACTTGCTCTTCTCAAGTATACATAAAATATTCTCCAGAAATCATGTTAGGCAATAAAACAAAGCTTAACAAATTTAAAAGGACTGGAATCATATAAATATGTTACCTAACAACAAGAAATTGAATTAGAAATTAATAACAAGAAGAAATTTGGGAAACTCAAAGAAGATAAAGATTTAAAAAAATAAAAATAAAAACCTCCTGAGTAATCAATGAGTCAAAGAAGTCATCAAAAAATTAGAAAATACCTTGATACAATTACTTGGTAGAAGAGATACCATACTCAATAAAATACCTTGATATAAGTGAAAACGAAGTCATAACATTCCAGAAGTTATGGGATACAGCTAAAGCAGTTCTCAGAGAAAAATTTACAAATAATATTTTAAATTAAGAAACATCTCAAATTAATACATTAACCTTCAGCTTTATAAAGCTAAAATAAGCATTTTAAATGCAAGAAAGCTAAAAACTAGTGTGGAAATTAGTAAAAAGGGAATAAAGAAATAAAGTAAAACAAAAATTCACATAAGTTGGTTCCTTGAAAGAGCAACGAAGTTGGCAATTATTTAGCTAGACTAACCAACAAAAAAGAGCGAGGACTCAGGAAAGAAAACAAGGACATCACCATCAACTACACAGAAATAAATAGGTTCATATTTAGGAACAGAATTAACTACTTTATTTCAACAAATAAGGTAATAGATAAAATGGACAATTTCCTAGAAATTAAAAAACTATAAAACTAATTAAGAACAGAGAGTATCAGAACAGATCTGTAACAAATGAAGATATTTAATTAGTAATACAAAAAAATGTCCATATAAAAAGGCCTCAGATAAGGTGTCATTACTGGTAAATTCTGCAAAACATTTAATGAAAGATTAGCACCAATCCTTACAAAAAAAAAGTTGAAGAGGAGGATGAACTTCACAATTCATTCTACAAAACCAGTATTACTGTGATGCTGAAAGTAGACAGAGTCATCACAAGGAAACAATGACAGAACAATATTCCTTATGAATATAGGTGCAACATTGCTCAAAAAACCAAATCCAGAAATACCTAAAAGGGATTATGCATCACGGCCCAGAGGTACTTTTCCCAGGAATGCAAAGTTGGTTTACCATATTAAAATCAATTTATCAATTTAGCTAATATCACCCTCAATGGGAAAAACTGATAACTTTCCCTCTATAGTCAGGAAAAAGACAGGGATCTCCACTCTCGCCAATGTAATTTAATATAGTACTGGAAGGTTTACCCACAGCAATCAGACTAAAGTCATAAAAAGTCATCCAAATCAGCAAGGAAGAAGTCAAACATTCACTATTTGCAGATAACATGATACTCTACATAGAAAACTTGAAAAACTTCACCAAAAAATTGCTAGAACTGATACACAAATTAAGTAAAGTTGCAAGATACAAAACCAACTTAAAGAACTCTGTTGCATTTCTATACACCAATAATGAAGGAGCAGAAAGAGAAATCAAGGAATTAATTCCAAATACAATTGTACCAAAAACAATAAGATACCGAGGAATAAACCTAACCAAGGAGGTGAAAGACCTATGTCCTGAAAACTATAAAATGCTGATGAAAGAAATTGAAAATGAGACAAAGAGATGGAATGACATTCCATGAACATATATAGAAAAAATAAATACTGTTAAAATGCCTCTACTACCCAAAGCAATCTATACAATTAATGCAATACCTATCAAATACCTACAGCATTTTTCACAGAGCTAGAACACACACAATACTAAAATGTGTATGGAAAATCAAAAGACCCTGAATAGGGGCATCTGGGTGGCTCAGTTAGTGAGAAGATAACTCTTGATTTTGGCTCAGATCATGATCTTTGGTTCATGGGATCAAAACCCTCTTCAGAATCCTCACTCAATAGAGTATTCTGGAGATTCTCTTTCTGCTCTTCACTCCCACTCTCACTTTCTCTTAAATAAATAAATAAATCTAAAAAAAGACCCTGAATAGTGAAAGCAATCATGAAAAAGAAAAGCAAAACTGGAGACATCACAATTCTGGACTTGAAATTATATTACAAACATGTAGTGACCAAAGCAGTATAGTACTGGCACAAAAATAGACACATAAATCAATAGAATAGAATATAAAACCCAGAAATTAACCCACAACTATATGGTCAATTAATCTTCAACAAAGCAGGAGACGATATCCAGTGGGGGAAAAACAGTCTTTTCAATAAATGGTGTTGGGAAAACTGAACAGCTACATAGAAAAGAAAGAAACTGGACCACTTTCTTGTATCATATGCAAAAATAAATTCAAAATGGATGAAGGATCTAAATGTGAGACAGAAAATCATCAAATGCTAGAGGGAACACAGGCAGTAAACTCTTTGGCACTGGCCATCACAACTTCCTATTAGATATGTATCTTGAAGCAAAGGAAACAAAAAGAAAAATAAGCTATTAGACTTCATTTTCAAAAAGCTTCAGCACAGTGAAGAAATAACCAACAAAACAAAATGGCAATCTACAGAATGGGAGAAGATATTCGGAAATGACATATCTGATAAAGGAGACTGTATATATCCACTGTATATTCTTTTCTGCTTTGTCAAGATTAGTTAATCATATAGTTGTGAGTTCATTTCTGGGTTTTCTATGCTGTTCCATTGATCACATGTCTGTTTTTGTGCCAGTATCATACTGCTTTGACAACTATAGTTTTGTTATATAGTTTGAAGTCCTAATTTGTGATGCCTCCAGGTTTGCTTTTCTTTTCCAGGGATGTTTTCACTATTTGGAGGCTTTTTTAGGCCTATACAAATATTAGGGTCTTTTGTTTTAGTGCTATGGAAAATGCTGGTGGTATTTTGACAGGGATTGCATTGAATGTGTAGATCGCTTTGGGTAGTATAGACATCTTAACAACTTTTGTTCTTCCAATCCATGAACATGGAATATTTTTCCATTTCTTTGTGTCATTTTCAATTTCTTTCATAAGTGTTCTGTAATTTACACATCTTTTACCTATTTGTATTCCTAGATATCTTATGATTTTTGGTGCAACTGCAAATAGGATGGATTCCTTGATTTATTTTTCTGCTGCTTCATTATTGGTGTATAGAAATGCAACGGATATCTGTACATTGATTTTATATGCTGCATTCTTTCTAAATTTATGTGTTAGTTCTAGCAATTTTTTTGGTGAAGCCTTTCAGGTTTTCTACTTAGAGAATCAAGTTACCAGCAAAAAGTGAAAGTTTGTCTTCTTCCTTGCTGATATGAATGCCTTTTGTTTCTTTTTGTTGTCTGATTGCTAAGACTAACACTGTCAATACTATGTTAAATGATAATCCCCATCTTGTTCCTGACCATAGAGGAAAAGCTCTCAGTTTTCCCCATTGAGGATGATATTAACTATGGCTCTTTTGCATATGGCCTTTATATTGTTGAGGTATGTTCCATCTATCCCTATTTTGTTAAGGGTTTTTATCAATAGGGGATCCCTGGGTGGCTCAGCGGTTTAGCACCTGCCTTCCGCCCAGGGCGTGATCCTCTGGTCCCGGGATCAAGTCCCGCATCGGGCTCCCTGCATGGAGCCTGCTTCTCCCTTTGCCTGTGTCTCTGCCTCTCTCTCTCTTTGTGTCTCTCATGAATAAATAAATAAAATCTTTTAAAAAAGGGTTTTTTTATAATAAAATTGTATTTTTATTTGGATTTTTAAAACATTCATGTGATTTAATTAACATGAACGTCAATTATTTACATTTTGTATGTTTCAACTAAATGTAAAAGCGATCCAGAACACTTTCCTTTAAGTACACATATTTTTTTAATAAATTAATTTTTATTGGTGTTCAATTTACCAACATAGGGTTTTTATCAATAATGGATGCTGTATGTTGTCAAATGCTCTTTCTGCTTCTATTAAGAGGATCACACGATGCTTAATATTTTATTAATGTACTGTATCACATTGATTTGTGAATATTAAACTGCCTCTGCAGCCCAGGAATAAATCCCATTTGATCATGGTATATAATTAATTTAATGTAATTTGAATTCAATTTGCCAATATTTTATTGGGAATTTTTGCATCCATGTTCTGTTGGTGTAATTATTTTTGGTGGGATCTTTTTTTGGTTTAGGAATCAAGGTCATGCTGGCCTCGTAGAAGTTTGGAATTTTCCTTCCTTTTCTATATTTTGGAACAGTTTGAGAAGAATAGGTATTGACTCCTTTTTAATTATCTGGAGGAATTCTCTTGGGGAGCCTATCTGGCCCTGGACTTCTGTTTGCTGGGGTATTTTTGATTATGGTTTCAATTTCTTTGCTGGTTATGAGTCTATTCAAATTTTCTACATCTTTCTGTTTCAGTTTTGGTGGTTTGTGTGTTTTCAGGAATTTATTCATTTCTTCCATATTTCCCAGTTTTTTGGCATATAATTTTTCATAATATTTTCTTATAATTGCTTATATTTTTATGGCATTGTTTGTGATCTGTCCTCTTTCATTCATGATTTCATTTATTTGGGTCCTTTCTTTTTTCTTTTCTTTTTGATATGTCTGGCTAAGGTTATATCAATTGTATTAATTCTTTCAAAGAACTATCTCTTAGTTTTGCTGATCTGTTCTACTAGGTTTTTTTCCTATATCATTTATTTCTGCTCTATTCTTTATTATTTCTCATCCTCCTCTGGCTTTAGGCTTTATTTGCTGTTCCTTTTCTAGTTCTTTTACGTGTAAGATTAGGTGTGTATTTGAAACTTTTCTAGCTTCCTGAGGTAGTCCTGTATTACTATGTAACTTCCTCTTAGGATCTCCATTTATGCATCCCAAAGGTTTTGGACCATGGTGGTTTCATTTTCATTTGCTTCCATATATTTTTTTAAAATTTACTCATTAACCCATTCATTCTTTAGTAGGATGCACTTTAACCTCCATGTATTAAGAGTCTTTCCAAAATTTTTCTTATGATAACTTGAACAAACTTTCATAGCCTTGTCATCTGAATATATGCATATGTAATTTTTATCTTTTTGTACTTGATGAGGGCTTATTTGTGGCCCAGTATGTGATCACTCTGGAAAAAGAGCTATCTGCACATGAAAAGAATTTGTTTTATGCTGCTTTACGATGAAATGTTTTGAATATCTCTGTTAAGTTCATCTGGTCTTATTTGTCATTCAAAGCCATTGTTTCCTTTCTGATTTTCTACTTAGAAGATCTGTCCATTGCCGTGAGTGGGGTGTTAGAGTCCCCTACTGTTATTGTACTATTATCAATGACTTTCTTTATATTTATTATTAATTGATTTATATATGCGTGTACTTCCAAGTTGGGGGCATAATAATTTACAATTATTAGGTCTTCTTGATGGATGGATCCCTTAATTTTGATATCATGCCCCTCTTGATCTTATGGTACAGACTTTGTTTTAAAATCTAGTTTGTCTGATATAAGTATGGCTACTTCACCTTTTTTTGATCTCCTTTAGCATGATAGATGGTTCCCCATCTCCTCACTTTCAAGTCTCAGATGTTTTTAGGTCTAAAATAAGGCTATTGTAAGCAGTATATAGATGGGTCTCTTTTTTTTAATCAATTCAGTTACTGTATGCCTTTTGATTGGAATATTTAGTCTACTTACATTCAGAGTGATTATTGGTAGATATGAATTTAATAGCATTTTGTTACCTGTAAGGTTGATGCTTCTGATGATCTCTGTTCCTTTCTAGTCTTTGTTGCTTTTGTTCTTTCTTTCCTACTCAGAGAATTCCCTTTAATATTTCTTGCAGGGCTGGTTTAGTGGTCACAAACTCCTTTGGTTTGTGTTTGGCTTGGAAACTCCTTATCTGAATGACACCCTTTCTGGGTAAAGTATTCTGGATTGCATATTTTTCCCATTCAGCACATTGAATATATTATGTCTCTGTCTTCTGGCCTGCCACCTTTTTGTGGAAAGATCTGCTGTTAGCCTTATTTGTCTTCCGTTTATGCTTTCAGGACTCTTTCCTTGTCTGTGTATTTTGTGAATTTGACTAAGGTATGTCATGGTGTGGGCTGGTTTTCATTGAATGTGATGAGTTCTCTGTGCCTTTTGGATTTTGATGTCTGTTTCCTTTCCCAGATTCAGGAAATTTTCAGCTATAATTTGCTCAAATAAACCTCCTATTCCTTTTTTCCCCTCTTCTTCTTCAGGGGCTCCTATGATATAAATGTTATTACATTCTAATATGTCACTTAGTTCCCTAAGTCTACCTTCATGTTCCATTACTTTTTATTTTCTTACTTTCATCTTTATTATTTTACATAACTTTTTCTTCTGTATCACTGATTTGTTCCTCTGCTTTGTCCATCCTCATTGTCTTTGCATCAGTCAGTTTCACTTCTCAATTATAGTATTTTTAAAATTTCAGCCCAACTAATTTTTAGTTCTTTTATCTCTGCAGGAAGAGATTCTTTAGTGTGTTCTATGCTTTTCTCAAGCCCAGCTGGCATTTTTATGATTGTTGTTTTAAATTCTGATTCTAGCATCTTACTTATATCTGTTTTGACTAAGTCCCTGGCCATTACTTCTTCCTATTCTCTGTTGGTGGGGTGAATTCTTCTGGCTTGTTATTTTATGAGAGTCACTGTTGGTGTTTTGTTTTGTTTTGGTGTGTGTGTGTGTGTGTGTGTGTGTGTGTGTGTGTGTGTGTAATTAGGTAGGCCTGTTATATTCCTGCTCCTGAGAGTAATTGCTATATTTAGAAGAGGTCCTGCACTGTCCTAGGCCTGATGCTTGACAAGGTGTTTCAGAGTGTGTGCTCTACTTTTGTGTTTTGGTTACTCCTTTCCTTAGGTGAGTCCTCTGCAGAGTTTCTCCTTGTAGTGGAGAGTGGACATTTTATCCTGTGTGACAAGTTTAACCTAAGCATATTTTGGTCTGCTTTTTAAAAAGAAACCTGATACTATTTGTCCTAGAGCTGAAGCTTTGCAGCATTTTGTGATCCATAGATCTGGTGTGTGCAAGGGGTTTGTGCTGATCTTCTGGGGGAGGGTCCTGCTGTGCTAATTTCTCAGGTGGATTTGATCTAGTGAAGATACACCTGCAGGGTTCCCTGATAGTGGTTTTTGTAAGTGGCTGGAGACTCCACCAGGGGTGCTGTGTTGCTCACTGAAGTTGGTCAGTGATGATGAGGGGGGATGGCATGGTCTTATTCTCTTGGTCTCATAGCAGGGAGTTCACACCTGCTGCATTTTATGAAGCTCTCAAAGAAGAGAAAACAATCTTCCCTCTAATGTTCCTAGCTTCCATCAGATCCCTGCCTTCACCATGTCTGTTCAAGCTGTCTGTCTTCCAGGCAGTACAGTACCCCTGAGTTTTATCTCAGGCCCATGGCTGGGTTTCAAAACTCCAAATTTTGGGGATCTACTTGGCACAGACCTACACTGATCCTCTAAGAGACAGTCTTGCCAAACTGTGTCTTGTGCCAGTCTGTCCCAGAAAAGTAGTCACATGACCATGCAGCAGTTCAGAATTTATGGTACATTGAAAAAAAAAACTGGCACTAAATTTTGCTGCTATCAGCAGTTGTCTCTGTTCCTATGGTAGTGAGCAGGACTGTACATTGGCTCCTGCCAGCTCTTTTGTCCCCAGAGAGGCCATGCCACCATTTCCAAATGCACTCCAAGAGGGGAACTGTTTCTCCCCATGTAACCCAGAGGATCCTCAGACCACACTGCCTGCTCTTAGGCCTCAGCCCTCCTTCCCCTTAGGTGCACCACTTAGCCCATGAGGCATGACTCTGGAAATGGTGTAGACTTCTAAAACTTCAGACTTTGAGCTCTTCTAGGTTATAAACTTACAGTAGTCCGCCCCCCTTCTTTTCTCAGTCAATGGGTCTGGGAAAGAGTTTTTCCTGGGCAATATCTTGCATGCTTTTACTCTTTCTCTCTTTCTCACATCTGTCTGTGATCAGGAATCTCTCCTCTCTGCAACATCTGCAATTATTTTCTCCTCCAAATGAACTCTCCACAGCTCCTACAGTTCATCATTAGCCATTTTACTACCTCTAGATATGCATTTTGTTTTGTCAGTTCTCAGATTGATTTTTGGGTGTTTAGAATAATTTGATATTTATCTTAACTCTGAAGCCAAAAGTGTCATTTTCTTTTGATGGATTCCATTTTGACATTGTTAACTTAGTCTATAGTAAAAAAATCCCAGTGCAATAAAACATACAGTGGTGTATTCGTTTTAGGTTTACAAAGTAGCAATTCAACAATTCCATATATTTTTCAGTACTCATCAAGATAAATGTGAGAGATGTCTCTTAACACTATAATTCATCGGCCTATATATATAGTATACTGATCCTTTTATTTGAAACAACTTATTCATATAACAGAAAACATGCTTTTATTTTTCAAAATGTCATAGTAGCAACAGTATGAGATTTATTTCTCCTATGAGAAAACACACCAATGAAGGTATAATTCCAAAGATATTACAGTGTCTAGTTCCATCTTGTGAAAATTTGGATTGGAATGAAAAATAGATTTTTAAAGACAAACTATAGAATGCTTCAATAGAGACAAGGTAAACTTGAAGGATGAAAAGTGGGTTGACATTGTTTTCAATAATCCACTTTCATTACTCTGAGTATATAACTCCAATATTTTATTAAACAATTGGATTAAATGTTAATTTTTTTCTCTTTTTGCATGTCCATGTCATGAATAACAATTATTTCAAAAATATAAGGGAGGTATTTATAAGACTATGAATAGCTAGTTGGTAGTATTATGTCTTACACTCCCATTTATAATATCAAAATAATTCACCATGATTAATGTTAGGATAGTGAGCCAACAAAAGCAATAGTAATTTGCCACTTATTATTTATCATTTAAGAATATTGCAATTTAGTACTATTACTTTTCTTACAATTTAAATGAACTGAAATATAATTTTTGAATAAATAAGTCTAAAATATATCCACATAGATGAGTACAAACAGCATCATCAGTATTTAACTCAAGAGAAAATATTGACCAAACGTTATTTTAGTATTTTCCAGAATCTATTACAAGGCACCCTGTTTCGTTTATTGTTCTCCATGGCCTATTTTTGTAGAGAAAACAATGGAATAGTTCCTTGTGCGATTCTAGTGTATACAGCAAAGTTTAGAATCTTAAAAAAGGAAACTTAGAAACTATATTCAAATTATTTTCTTTCTGTTATTGTTCTTTTCTCCTTTTACACCTTCTGAAACATGTATTACTCATCTTAAATTACTATTATACTTAGAAAGTCTGGGAACACATAAATTATGTTTCTAAAGGACTGACTTTATTTTAAAACATTGCATCACGTTTGAATCTCAGTAAGCAAAGCCATGTCTTCATTGTATGTTGATTTTGGCAAAAAGAACAGACTTGCATACATCAGATGATATGATAAGGTAATTTAAAGTAAAAGATTTTTTTAACATAATAAAGTAGTGTGGAATTAAAGCACAATATGTATATCTTCTGGGTAAGTAATTTAAGCCATAATGTTTCCTGTTTTCTTAGAAGTTCTAATAATTAACATTTTTTTAAATGGGCCCTTTTATAGATACTTGTACTATTCACTGGAATAGAAGCACAGAAAAGATTCTCTCTGCTTAGATTAACAAATTCACACAATATGTGCCTAACCTGAAATAAATATATCAAATATCTGAGAAGTAGTGTGATTCATGATGACAAGTTGTTTTAAAAGGGGAATTGCTAAGATTTTTTTTTAGCAAAGACCCGACAAAAACCAGTTTTGGGCACTGAGTGCTGAACTATTTTATAATAGCTAATTAAAAGTCTGAGTTATTTGCCAAAGTATGCTGTTTTAAACTTACATGCTATCCCACATTCATAACATATATATGCATATTTCACTGGGGCAAGCAACTTAGAAATATGATTGCATCATAGCTGTGTAGTTATACAAGGAACTTGTCAACTTAATGCATTTATTTTTTGTAAAAGTTCACCTGTCTAATCACTGAAATATACAATGAAAGGCTACATTTAGAGGCCTAGAAAACCTATGGTTTAGTATAAAGAAATTTCAATTACAAAATAGTGGGAATGTTATAATTACCAAAAAAATATGATATCTAATATATCATAAACTTTACCTGCAACTACCTTTTAATCACAATAACATCACACCAAAAGAGTACATATTTTTGTTAACTAAAATTAAAGAGGCAATTTGGGAACAAGAGACAGATTCCTTCACTCTGTGTTTTAAATTCCTCCACATCGAACTACAGATACATTTAAGCTGTCAATCACAATACCAAAAAAGGGACAGGATTTTGCTTTCTAAAATCATTGAAATACATAAAATGCCTTGGAAGATAATGATACTATTCCATAACATCTAAATATTTTATGTGCAGTTCTCATTCTCCTATCATAGTATTCATATTTTAATTATGTATTTATTTTGATTGTTTGCATGTGAAAACCTAATCTATTATCTCAACATTAGGCTCATTTCTTTTAGAGCCAAGATAATTTTAAAATCAATAAAGACTCCTTTTTCAAGATGCTTAAGGCAGAGTGCATAAGATTCATGCTTGCTGCTTTGCCTGAGCTTCTGCTTCCTGAAATGAAAAACAAACAAAACAGATATATTTAAATATCACAAGGCATAAATTTTTGTACATTTCGGATAAACTATATGAGCTCGAATTATTAAGAATATTTAAAAGCTTGGGTCCCTGTGTGGCGCAGTTGTTTGAGCACCCAACTCTTGGTTTCCACTCTGGTCATGGTCTTGGGGTCCCGGGATTTAGTCCTGTGTCTGGCTCTGTGTTCCGGCGGGAGTCTGCTTCTTTCCTGCTCTCCCTCTTCCTCTGCCCCTCCCCCACCCATGTGGTCTCTCTATTTCAAAAATAAACAAATGCATCTTTAAAAAATAATATTCAATGGCAAATAATGGCTTGCAGAGAAGATTGCTTAAAAATTATTAATAGAAAAAACTATAAAATAGAAACTTCTGTTTAGAAGCATATATAATAGAAGACTGACTAATCATTACTAATTGTTTGAAATAATTCCAAAAAAAACAAGTGATTTATAAGTATAGCTCATATTTTATTTAAAAGTAGATGATTTCTGGGCTCCCTGGGTGGCTCAGCGGTTTAGCGCTTGTCTTTGGCCCAGAGTGTGATTCTTGAGTCTCCGGGTCGCGTCCCGCATCAGGCTCCCTGCATGAAGCCTGCTTCTCCCTCTGCCTGTGTCTCTGCCTCTCTCCCTCTCATGAATAAATAAAATCTTTAAAAAGAAAAGTAGATGATTTCCTTTCTGTGTGATTTTTCACCAAAATTGAGTGTTCAAAAACATTGTCATCTAAAGTTTATAATTAATTGTTTTTGTTTAATTAAGGTTTAAGTTCCTTGGAAAATATATTATTTGTTAAATGATTGTTTTTAAATTTTACAACAGTAGGCAGGAAAAGAGGTCAAGTTGTTTTCTTCTCCTTGGGCAATGACTATCTGTAGCGTTGGAACTCTGACCTATAGATGTGCTCTGGCTCCTACTACAGTACTCGACACAAAATATGCTTCAAGGAAAGCTTATGAAGCTAAGGATGGGGGGCAAGAGTGACTTTGGTGAAAGCAACTTCAGAGTTAAGTTGTAGAAATCATGTATGCTGGACAATATCATTCTAAATACACCTTCCATAAGTTGAATACTTGATAATCTCAGGAGGAGTGGAAATAGTTGAATACACCCAAATGAGCCTCTGACACTATGCCTAGAAAAAGGAGAAAAATAAAAAACTAAAACAAAAAAAATGATAGATTTTTATAAAACAAAAAAGGTAGAAATGAAAAGAAAAAAGGACACTGAAATTCATGTTTAATATATCTTTAATAAAAAAGATGTAAAATATTACTGACTCACCTCCCAAAACCCTTCACCAAGAAAAAGGCCCTAAACTCTTTTTTAAAACTCCAAATGTAGTATTTGGGTGTCAAAATGAATATATCTTAGACCCACATTATATATATTTCTTTCATATTATAGAGCAACCTTTCAAGAATTTCCTCACACGCAGAATGAATTTTACACTAAGACCTCTCAAAGGCTTAGCACATATAGCTGGGGAAGTAGTTATATAAAGATGTAAATATGTCCTAATGTGAAATCCTTCTTATGCACATCTAATACCTCTGAGTAACTAGTATTTTGGAAACAGCCTAATTCCCTAAAGTCACATCCTATCAATCTTTGCTGTAATTAGTTATATTTAACTCTCAGTTATTCCTTTAAATGGAAGAAATTATTAGCACAAACATCCAAAACAAAATGGCAATTCAAAATTCTTTGTAATATCTTCACATCATATTTAAATTATTTACCTTTTAAATTACATTTTATCCATCAAATATGTATATTGTGCTAAGACATTTGGTACTACATAGATGTAAGTAGCCAATATTCATAGTTCATAGATTATCTAACCAACTAGAGATATTTGGAAACAGGTGTATGAGGTATCCTCCCCCTATATTCCTAATATAAACATCATTGGATAAATGCACTGATTTTCAGTCATATAATCCTGGGTTCAAATTCGAGCTCTGCTACTTAATTGTTATGTATCCTTGGACAAATTACTTAAATTACCTGAGCATCAGTTTCCTCCCCTGTAAAATGCCAGAGGACACTTAGCTCATAAGGATGGTATAAGGATAAAATGAAATGCATGTGAAGTGTCTAGTTTAGCGTTTGGCCCATTGCAGGCAACTATCCTACTTTCCTGCTTTTCTCATCTCCAATTTTTGCCTAGTAACTAGGACCAATACCACAGCTAAGTGATGTTAATATAAAGTTTCTCTTGGAGATATAATAAAATAGGATGGACTTAGTGGAAATAGGACTGCCTCTAATTTCACAGCAGAGGCAGATTCCATTTCTTCTCCCTACAGAAAGTTCAACCAAAGCTAATGAGAAAGTTTCTCAAACCAGCATTCTCTATTCTCTCAACATACTAGTGAACATCAGTTAATGGTTCTTCTCTCAACATGAACATAACCAGATTTTTACTATTTAGTAAAAATACATTATTTCATATCTGAAAATCATCACCTCTACTATAAAGAAATGCTAGTGCTAAGGAATTATCTTTTGTATTAATAAAATAAATAGTAAATATCAGCCTACCCTGTTTAAAATGCACCCAATATAAAAATAATATAACAATTGTCTTCCACAAGAGGATTCCTTATTCTATGGAAATATTTGTCATAAGGTACTTTTAAATATCAAGTTCTCCACTGCATTGGCTTTTAATGATTTTTAAATGTAAAGAGAATGTACGCTAATTATTTGGAAAGTGAAGAAAGGAGAAAGATATTCACATTTAGCTATGGTTCTGTTCAGTCTCCCAACATAATTAGAATATTAATTATACATTAAAAACAATGATATACCTCATAATACATCTTTATACAAACCCATTTTTTAAATAATAAATTTATTTTTTATGGGTGTTCAATTTGCCAACATACAGAATAACACCCAGTGCTCATCCCGTCAAGTGCCCCCTTCAGTGCCCGTCACCCATTCACCCCCACCCCTCGCCCTCCTCCCCTTCCACCACCCCTAGTTCATTTCCCAGAGTTAGGAGTCTTTATGTTCTGTCTCATTTTCTGATATTTCCCACACATTTCTTCTCCCTTACTTTATATTCGCTTTCACTATTATTTATATTCCCCAAATGAATGAGACCATATAATGTTTGTCCTTCTCCGATTGACTTACTTCACTCAGCATAGTACCCTCCAGTTCCATCCAAGTTGAAGCAAATGGTGGGTATTTGTCGTTTCTAATGGCTGAGTAATATTCCATTGTATACATAAACCACATCTTCCTTATCCATTCATCTTTTGATGGACACCGAGGCTCCTTCCACAGTTTGGCTATTGTGGACATTGGTGCTAGAAACATCGGGGTGCAGGTGTCCCAGCGTTTCATTGCATCTGAATCTTTGGGGTAAATCCCCAACAGTGCAATTGCTGGGTCGTAGGGCAAGTCTATTTTTAACTCTTTGAGGAACCTCCACACAGTTTTCCAGAGTAGCTGCACCATTTCACAAGGTTTTTCTTCCTCAGGCTGTTGTTTATTTCCCTTAATCTATCCTCATGGTCTTTTAATTGTTTGTCTCTTTTTTCCTCAGTTTCCCTCTTTGCCATCAACTTGTCTTCTATGTCACTCACTCGTTCTTCCAACTCCTTAACCCTCGTCATTAGGAATTCTAGTTTGGATTGCATCTCCTTCAATTGATTTTTAATTTCTGCCTGATTAGTTCTAAATTCTGCAGTCATGAAGTCTCTTGAGTCCTGTATGCTTTTTTTCTAGAGCCACCAGTAGCTTTATAATAGTGCTTCTGAATTGGATTTCTGACATTGAGTTGTAATCCAGATTTTGTAACTCTGTGGGAGAGAAGACTGTTTCTGATTCTTTCTTTTGAGGTGAGGTTTTCCTTCTAGTCATTTTGCTCAGTGCAGAGTGGCCAAAAACAAGTTGTAGGGATCCCTGGGTGGCCCAGTGGTTTGGCGCTTGCCTTTGGCCCACGCGCGATCCTGGAGACCCGGGATCGAATCCCACGTCGGGCTCCCGGTGCATGGAGCCTGCTTCTCCCTCTGCCTGTGTCTCTGCCTCTCTCTCTCTCTCTCTGTGACTATCATAAATAAATAAAAAATTAAAAAAAAAACAAGTTGTATTGGGAAAAGGAGAAAAAGAGAGGAGAGAAAGAAGGAAAGAAAAGAAAAAAAGAAAAAAAAGAAGAAAAAGAGAAAGAAAAAGAAAGAGAGGAAAAAAAAGGGTGGGGGAAGCAAACAGAAATCAAAAAGCAAAAAAACAAAAACAAAAACAAAAACAAACCACTGGGGAGTATCTTCTGATTCTGTATGCTTTAAGTCCCTTGACTTCCCCTGGAACTTGTCCGTCTAGTTCGTCTTCTGGGGGAGGGGCCTGTTGTGCTGATTTTCAGGTGTTAGCACTTGGGGGAGCTGCTCTGCCCCCTGCCTGGTGCAGGGCTCAGTGGGGGTTGTTTACCCCGTGAGGCCCCAGGAGGAACTACCACAGTGGCCTCGGCCAGCTCTGGTGCCCTGGATTCAGCTCCCGCAGTAACTATGGCGCTCTCAGTCTGCAGGGGCCTGGATGCTCGGGGACAGGGCCGCTGATCTACTCAGCTCGGGGCAGGAGCGTCCTTGCTGTCCTGGGCCCTCTTGGCCTCTGCCTGTCCCGGGGGGAGGCCGGATCCTGGGCTGTGTCCCGGGCGCCCTGTGCTCCCGGGCCTGCGCTGTTGGATTCACGCTCCCGGCCACACAGCCCCCTCTCCGCGGAGCCCCCACCCGAGCCCTTCCAAGCTGCTCCCGAGTCCATGCGTGCGCGTGCTGCAGTCCTTTAAGGAGCTGGGCGCACTCTCCCCGGTGCCCAGATGCTCTGTTAGTGTCCCAGGGAGCCTGAGGGCATCCCTGCCCCTCCTGGGGTCCTGCTGTAACTCCCCGCGAGTGCCTTTCTGCCGGGCAAGCTTGGTGAAGCTCCTGCTTCTCCGGGAAGGTGCTTTCCTGTCCTGGGGCCTCTCGCCCAGGTCTTAGCCTGGCTCCTCGCTGGGCCCCTCCCCCTTGGATGCCTTTTGTTTCTTTAATTCTTTTTTCCCTGTCTTCTTACCTTGACAGAAGCGCGAACTCTTCTCACTGTAGCATTCCAGCTGTTCTTTCTTTAAATCTCAGGCCAAATTCATAGATTTTCAGGATGATTTGAAAGTTATTTAGGTAATTTGGTGGGGACAGGTGATTTGGGGACCCTACTCTTCCGCCATCTTGTCCCTATCCTACAAACCCATTTTTAATGAAAGCACTAGTTCATTCAGTGAATAAACTATTTTTGTGACCCTAAGTTTGGACTTTAACTTGTTTTCAAAGTTTCAAAGTTATATAACACTTTGAAACATACTTTTATCCATAAAGCTCATTCAGTATTTCATTATTTTGGTTGACCCTACTGTTAGATATTTAACTTGCTTCTAAAGTTTTAGGAATCCAAATAACATTTTGATATGTGTTTTTATCCATAAAGCTTTTTCCATGTATAGAATGATTTCAATAGACTATAATACCCAATGTGAAATTACTGCATGAAGGACCATAAGCATGTGAAGGTCCTTGATATCTATTTGCCATTCTGGTTTTCAAAAGGAAATACTAATTTATACCACCACCAGTATTATGAGAGAGCATTTGTTTCAATGCGCCCTTCTTGGCATTAAGCATTATCACCTTGTTTTTTCTTCACTAATTTCACAAATGAAAATTGAATCTCATTTTATCATGTGGTCTTTATTGTCAGTGCATTTTTCTAATGTGGGTTAACTAGTTGCATTTCTTATTTTGTTTATTTTCTATTCACCAGTTCTTTCTGGAAAGCTTATTGTCCTATTAAATTAAAGGGAAAAAACCTCTGAAAGTTTAGTCAAAGAATAGAAAAATAATTCTGGAATCAAATTTATCACTTATAGTCTTGGAACAAATCTATTAAATAATAACATTCAAAATCTCCCCTACCACCAAATAAAATGCACAGCATAGGGAATATACTCAATGGTATTGTAATAGTGTTGCATGATGACAGATGGTTACACTTGTGAGCTTAACATAACTTATAGAGAAGTTGAATTGCTATGTTGTATACCTGAAACTTATGTGTCAACTATATTTAAGTAAGTAAAACAAAAACAAATCTTCCTATAATCACTCCACCTTTCTACTCCACTGTCAATTTCAGATCTCTTCTTCTTATTCCAATCTATTTGCTCTCTCCTTGATAAAATCTACTGTTCTTTTACTTTATTCCTACTCCTAGGCATAAGGATGGAAAAAAAACAGAAACCACTATAACCAAGCCGACTGGCTCCACTATGAATTCATCAACTCTAACTTTAGCTGGACTCTCTATTTTGCTCAGCCATGCTTCCATTCTCAACCTTAATCAACTCGTTAGTCTATTTTCAACAACTGAATCCATTCAATTATCCTCAAAGTGTTAATACCTTAAATTTCCCATCACTCCTAGCAGATGATCTTATGCTCACAATATGACATTTTCAAATATGAACTTCTCTAGCCTCCCCACATATTACAATTTCTATTTTTATCCATGCTCTCTTCATATTCTCCAGTCTCAGAAAAAAAATACATGTCATCTCCTTTCCAAACTAACACTTCTCCTTGATCACTCACTTTTTTGTTTCCTCCATGACATTTATTTCCCAGTCACTCAGGTCAGAAGCCCTAGAGACAGCTTCACTTTGTCCCAGTTCCTTATATACATCTCATAAGTTGCTATGTTTTATCATACATAAGTTTTCTATATCTTCTAAATTCATCTTTTCCTTCCCATGGTGCTCCCCCACTTAGGTCTTCTCCATTACTTATTCTGGATTCTTAAGTTACCCTCTAATGGGTTGGCTTATCTCTAATATCTAATTTCTCAAATGTTTTACAATCCTTACAGAGGCCAATTTTCTTAAGACATGGATCAAATAACATCTTAAAAATGCAGAGATAATTTTACTATTATCTTCCCCCATTTCCTACCATTACTTTTGGATACCTAAAGGATAAAGATGAAAGTACTTAACACAGCATTCATAATTTAGTCCAAACTACCTAGCCAACCTCACATCCTCTATTTAATATGCCCTATTCTGCAGACATGCTGCACTTCACTCTGCTTCCTGAACATACATACCATCATGTGAAACTATATCTCAAAGCAGTGGTTCCTGTTGCTGCCTCTGTGAAAGACATCTTAGCTCCATTTCAGTATTTTTGAATGCCTAACAACTCAAATGCCATTTCCTCTGTGAAAATTTCCCCAACTCCACAGTAATAATTTATTATTATTTCTTCTGGACACCTACAGCACTTCAGTCAGGGCATCCAGAATTTACCATAATATGTGTTTGATCATAATCATTTGTAGACATAGTTGTTGTAGAATTATTGCAATACTTTCCCTTCGGGATGTTGAAAACACTTTGAAGGTAGTGACCATTCATTCTCTATATTTGTCCCACCATTAAAGTCAAGTTAGGGATTGACAATCAATACTTGCTGAATGAATAAGTGAATGAATGAATCATACTTTAAAGTGAAGGAAAGGGAGTAATTCGTCACAGAAAATAGGTTAGTCTTTTTTCATACTTCCTCTTATCTACACTGAAATCAATGACTTAACGTGGGTTTTCCTAACCTGATTTTTTAATTTTTTTTATTGGAATTCAATTTGCCAACATGAAGCATAACACTCAGTGCTCATCCCGCCAAGTGCCCCCCTCAGTGCCTGTCACCCGGTGACTCGAACTGCACACCCACCTCCTTTTCCACAATCCCTTGCTCATTTCCTGGAGTTAGCTGTCTCTCATGTTTTGTCACCCACACTAATATTTCCTTCTCATTTTCTCTCCTTTCCCGTTTATTCTGTTTCAATATTTTTTATATTCCCCAAGTGAATGAGACCATATAATCTCTGTCTTTCTCCGACCAACTAAATTCACTCAGCAACTGGAACCCTCCAGTTCCATCCACATTGGAGCAAATGGTGGGTATTTGTCATTTCTAATGGCTGAGTAATATTACATTGTATACATATAACACATCTTCTTTATCGATTCATCTTTTCATGGACACCGATGCTCCTTCTACAGTTTAGCTATCGTGGACATTGCTGCTATAAACATTGGGGTGCAGGTGTCCCAGCATTTCACTGCATCTGTATCTTTGAGGTAAATCCCCAGCAGTGCAAATGCTGGGTCATAGGGCAGTTCTATTTTAAACTCCTGGAGGAACCTCCACACAGTTTTCCAGAGTGGCTGCACCATTTCACATTCCCACCAAGAGTGCAAGAGGGTTTCCCTTTCTCCACATCCACTCCAACATTTGTTGTTTCCTGCCTTGTTAACTTTCCCCATTCTCACTGGTGTGAGGTGGTATCTCATTGTGGTTTTGATTGGTATTTCCCTGATGGCCAGTGATGCAGAGCATTTAATCATGTGCCCGTTGGCCATGTGTATGTCTTCCTCTGTGAGATTTCTGTTCATGTCTTTTGCCCATTTCATGATTGGATTGTTTGTTTCTTTGCCGTTGAGTTTAATAAGTTCTTTATTGATCTTGGACACTAGCCCTTTATCTGATCCGTCATTTGCAAATATCTTCTCCCATTCTGTAGGTTGTCTTTTAGTTTTGTTGACTGTTTCTTTTACTGTACAGAGGCTGTTTATCTTGATAAAGTCCCAATAATTCATTTTTGCTTTTGTTTCCCTTGCCTTTATGGAAGTATCTAGCAAGAAGTGGTTGTGGCAAGTTCAAAAAGGGTGTTGCCTGTGTTCTCCTCTAGGATTCTGTTGGATTGCTGTCTCAATTTAGATATTTCATCCATTTTGAGTTTATCTTTGTGTATGGCATAAGAAAATGGTCTACTTTCAGTCTTCTGCATGCAGCTGTCCAATTTTCTTAGCACCATTTATTACAGAAACTTATCTTTTTTGCAATGGATAATATTTCCTGCTTTGTCGAGTATTAGTTGACCATAGAGTTGAGGGCCCGTTTCACTGATCTATGTATCTGTTTTTGTGCCAGTACCACACTGTCTTGATGACCACAGCTTTGTAAGACAACCTGAAATCTGGCATTGTGATGCCTCCAGCTATGGTTTTCTTTTTTAATATTCCCCTGGCTATTCGGGGTCTTTTATGATTCCACACAAATCTTAAGATGATTTGATCCAACTCTCTGAAGATTGTCCATGGTATTTTGATAGGGATTGCATTAAATGTGGAAATTGCCCTGGATATCATTGACGTTTTCAGAATATTAATTCTTCCAATCCATGAGCATGGAATATTTTTCCATCTCTTTGTGTCTTCCTCTATTTCTTTCAGAAGTGTTCTGTAGTTTTAGGGTATAGATCCTTTACCTCTTTGGTGAGGTTCATTCCTAGGTATCTTATGCTTTTCGGTGCAAATGTAAATGGGATTGACTCCCTCAATTCTCTTTCTTCAGTCTCATTGTTAGTGTATAGAAATGTCGCTGATTTCTGGACATTGATGTTGTATCCTGCCACACTGCCGAATTGTTGTATGAGTTCTAGCAATCTTGGGGTGGAGTATTTTGGGTTTTCTATGTAGAGTATAGTGTCATTGGCAAAGAGGGAGAGCTTGACTTCTTCTTTGGCAATTTGAATGCCTTTTATTTCTTTTTGTTGTCTGATTGCTGAGGCTAGGACTTCTAGTACTATCTTGAATAGCAGTGGTGTGAGTGGATATCTCTGTCTTGTTCCTGATCTTAGGGGAAAGGTTCCCAGTGTTTCCATATTGAGAATGATATTTGCTATGGGATTTTAGTAGATGGCTTTTACGATGCTGAGGAATGTTCCCCCTATCCCTACACTCTGAAGAGTTTTGATCAGGAATGGAGGCTGTATTTTGTCAAATGCTTTCTCTGCATCTATTGAGAGGACCATAAGGTTCTTGTTTTTTCTCTTGCTGATATGATGAATCACTTTGATTGTTTTACGAGTGTTGAACCAGCCTTGCATCCTGGGGATAAATCCTACTTGGTCATGGTAAATAATCCTCTTAATGTATTGTTGGATACTATTGGCTAGTATCTTGTTGAGAATTTTTGCATCCATGTTCATCAGGGATATTGGTCTATAATTCTCCTGTTTGGTGGGGTCTTTGGTTTTGCAATTAAGGTGATGCTTGCCTTATAGATCGAGTTTGGAAGTATTCCATCCCTTTCTATTTTTTCAGAACAGCTTTAATAGAATAGGTATGATTTCTTCTTTAAACATTTGATAGAATTCCCCTGGAAAGCCATCTGGCCCTGGCCTTTTGTGTCTTGGGAGGTTTTTGATGACTACTTCAATTTCCTCCCTGGTTATTGGCCTGTTCAGGTTTTCTATTTCTTCCAGTTCCAGTTCTGATTGTTTGTGGTTTTCTAGAAATGTGTCCATTTCTTCTAGATTGCCTAATTTATTGGAGGATAGCTTCTCATATTATGCTTTTAAAATCGTTTGTATGTCCTTGGTGTTTGTGATGATCTCTCATTTTTCATTCATGATTTTATTAATTTGAGTCTTTTCTCTTTTGTTTTTAATAAGGCTTGCTAATGGTTTATCTATCTTATTAAGAACCAACTCCTGGTTTTGTTAATCTGTTCCACAGTTCTTCTGGTCTCTATTTCTTTGAGTTCTGCTGGAGTATCTATTAACTCTCTTCTGCTGGGTGGAGGATGTGTTTGCTGTTCTTTCTCTAGCTCCTTAAGGTGCAAGGTTAGCTTTTGTATTTGAGTTCATTTCAGATTTTGGATGGATGCTTGTATTGCGATATATTTCCCCCTCAGGACTGCTTTTGCTGTATCCCAAAGATTTTGAATTATTGTATCTTCATTCTCATTAGTTTCCAAGAATCTTTTTAATTCTTCTCTAATTTCCTGGTTGACCCATTCATCTTTAGCAGGATGGTTTTTAACCTCCACGTTTTTGAATTCCTTCCAAATTTATTCTTGTGATTTAGTTCTAGTTTCAAAGCATTATGGTCTGAAAATATGCAGGGGACAATCCCAAACTTTTGGTATCTGTCAAGACCTAATTTGTGACCCAGTATGTGGTCTATTATGGAAAAAGTTCCACGTGGACTTGACAAGAATGTGTATTCAGTTGCATTTGGATGTAAAGTTCTGTAAATATCTGTGAAATCCATCTGGTCCAGTGTATCATTTAAAGCTCTTGTTTCTTTGGAGATGTTGTGCCTAGATGATCTGTCAATTACAGAATGCACTGTGTTCAAGTCTCACAATATAAGTGTATTATTATCTAAGTATGTCTTAACTTTGGTTATTAATTGATATGCTTGGCAGCTCTCACATTAGGGGTATAAATATTCATGATTGTTAGATCCTCTTGTTGGATAGATCCTTTAAGTATGATATAGTGTCCCTCTTCATCTCTCACTACAGTCTTTGGGGTAAACTTTAATTTATTTGATATGAGGATGGCTACTCCTGTTTTCTTTTGAGGACCATTTGAATGGTAAACGGTTCTCCAACCTTTTATTTTCAGGCTCTAGGTGTCCTTACTTCTAAAATGAGTTTCTTGTAGACAGTAAATAGTTTGGTCTTGCTTTTTTATCCAGTATGAAACTTTGTGCCTTTTGTTGGGATCATTAAGCCCATTCACACTCAGAGTTACTCTTGAAAGATATGAATTTAGTGTCATCATAATACCTATTCAGTCCCTCTTTTTATGGATTGTTTGCTTGGACTTCCTCTTTCTTTTACAGAGTCCCCCTTAATGTTTCTTGCGGAACTAGTTTTGTTGTCGCATATTCTTTCAGTTTCTGCATATCTTGGAAGCTCTTTATCTCTCCTTCTATTCTGAATGAGAGCCTTGCTGGATATTGTTTCCTTGGCTGCGTGTTCTTCTCATTGAGGACTCTGAATATATCCTGCCAGCCCTTTCTGGCCTGCTAGGTCTCTGTGGTGAGGTCTGCTGTTAACCTAATAGTTCTCCCCATAAAAATTAGGGATTTCTTGTCTCTTGCTGCTTTAAGGATCCTCTCTTTATCTTATGAATTTATAAGTTTCACTATTAAATGTCAGGGTTTTGAATGATTTTTATTGATTTTTGGCGGGGAGGGGGGTGGATCTCTCTATTTCCTGGATCTGAATGCCTGTTTCCCTTCCCAAGTTAGGGAAGTTCTCAGCTATGATTTGTTCAAATACACTTTCTGGTCCTCTGTCCCTTTCGGCGCCCTCTGCAACCCCAATTAAATGTAGTTTTTTCCTTTTGAGGCTGTCATTTATTTCTCTTAACCTTTCCTCATTATCTTTTAATTGTTTTCTCTTTTTTCCTCAGCTTCCTTCCTTGCCATCAACTTATCTCCTGTGTCACCCACTTGTTCTTCTACCTCATTAACCCTCATTGTTAGGACCTCCAGTTTTGATTGCATCTCATTTAATTGATTTTTAGTTTCATACTGATTAGCTCTAAATTCTGCAGTCATGAAGACTCTTGATTCCTTTATGCTTTTTTCCAGAGCCACCAGTAGTTTTATAATTGTGCTTCTGAATTGGCTTTCTGACATTGAATTGTAATCCAAATTCTGTAACTCTGTGGGAGAGAGGACTGTTTCTGATTCTTTCTTTTGTGGTCAGTTCTTTCTTCTAGTCATTTTGCTCAGTGCAGGGTGGCTAAAAACAAGTTTACTGGGAAAATGAAGGAAAAGGGGAGGAGGGGAAATCAAAAAACAACAAAAAAAGAAGGAATAGTATCCTCTGATTCTATATACTGTAAGTCCCTAGACTTCCCCTGGAGCATTCCAGAACTTCTTGGTTAAGAACTTGCTTTTCCCTTGTCTTTCCAGCTTGTCTTCTGGGGGAGGGGATTTCTGTGCTGATTCTCAGGTGTGTGCACCGGGGAAGATGCCCCGCCCCCTGCCAGGTGCACTGTTCTGTGGGAGCTGTTTATCCCTTGAGGCCCCTACTCCCTGGCATGATCACTCAGTCCCAGGTACAAGGCAACATCAGGAGGAAGAACAGTGGTGGCACCCAGATCTCCAGCTCTAGAGTCAGCTCCAGCAATAACTACCACAGCTCCCAGTCTGGAGGGGCCTTGATGCTCCGGGGGCGGGGGACGCTGATCTGCATAGGTCCGGGCACCTGGTGCTAGTAGCGTTCTTGCTGTCCTGTGTTCTCCCGGCCTCTGCCTGCCCCAAGGGGAGCACCGGATCCTAGGCTGTGTCCCCTGTGCCTTGGGATCCGGGGTCTGCGCCGCTGGAATCATGCTCTCGTGGCCGCGCAGCCCCCTTCACATGGAGCTGCCACCTGAGCTGCCGCTTGACCTGCTCCCAAGGCCCCGCTGGGTGTGTGTTCCATCCCTTTAGGGATCTCGGTCGGAGTGTGTGGTGTGCTCTTCCCCGGTGCGCACTTCCTCTATTAGTGACCCCGGGAACCTGCGGTCTCCACTGCCCCTCCTGGGATCCTGCCGGAGCTACTGCAATCACCTTTTCTTCCGGGAAGATTGGTAAAGCTCCTGCTTCTCCGGGACTGGGCTTTCCGGTCCTGGAGGCACTCACGGCCTGATCTTAGCCAGGCTCCTCACTCGGGCCCCTCCCCCTTGGATGCTTTTTTATTTAATTTTTTCCCTGTCTTCCTACTTTGTTGGAAGCACGAGCTCTTCTTACTCTGGCATTCCAGCTGTTCTCTCTTTAAATCTCAGGCCGAATTTGTAGGTTTTCAGGATGATTTGAAAGTTATCTAGGTAAGTTGGTGGGGACATGTGACTTGGGGATCCTACTCTTCTGCCATCTTGCCTTGCCTCCCCTAACCTGATTAAACAAAATATCTTACCTAACATTTCTTATGCCTTAAATTATGCAGTCTAAAAGAAGATATTTTATCCATGGAAAAAGAGAATTCATCAAGGAAACAGAATTTCACAGTGAATCAGACAACAATGCTAGTAAATGGTCTCTGCTGAGAACATGAACAATTACAGACCCTCAAAATTGGAGAAGGAGCTGGAGTTCAATGAATCTGTTCAACATAAAATTAGTTGCTAACAACAAAAGATAAAATG
The DNA here is from genome assembly GCF_018345385.1 of Vulpes lagopus. Taxonomy (NCBI): domain Eukaryota; kingdom Metazoa; phylum Chordata; class Mammalia; order Carnivora; family Canidae; genus Vulpes; species Vulpes lagopus. The sequence goes on along the minus strand of NC_054848.1, from coordinate 62,546,985 downwards.
ATAGAACAGGAATCATACATTCTGATTAAGCCAGAGTGTGTAGAAAAGAACATGGTAAAAGGCAAAGTATATTTAATGTCCATAGCTTTAAGACATTTCATTAAATAGGAAATTTAATTTTTCATTATTTTCTTTATATGATATCCCCTGGAAATACTACCACTTTAAAAATTAATTTGTTATTGGCAGCGAGAAAGCCCCAAGTTTAGCCAGCAGTTTAGTGACCAGTTTTGAAACTCAAATGCTTTTACGTGATTTGAATGCATGACTCTAGCATTTGCTTTCACACAAAGACAATAGAGGCTGCCAAGAAGATTACTATGTACTAAGATGAGTTCTGTTGATGTAGAACCATGCATGACAGCTGAAATAATGGAGTCTTTAAAATTGGTAACCACTTATTATTTATAAATGGGTCAATAAGAAATTTGTTGCTTTGGATAACTTGATGGAGAAGTCACTCCACCTACATCCTACTCATACACTTTATGTATTTTATTATGCATTGTGTGCCCTACCTGTGTGCCCTACCTGGATTTAAGTACATGTAGAGAAGGAAGAGTTCTGTTACCTATGTTACACTGCCTCTGGCTTAACTTGAATAGTTGATAAAGGTAGAAATCTCACTGACTAAAAATTCCAGCAGTAATATAATAGATTATAAAGCAAGAAAACAAAGGAATCATACCTTTGAACCAGGTGGGGCTGTCAAGCCCAAAAAGGCATACACTGCATTATTTTCTCTAGCTTCAAAGAAAGCATCATAGTCCTTAATGAAAAGAAGGCAAGAAAAATTAGCAGTATGCAACCAACAAAGGAAATAAAAGATTAAATTATTCAAAATTAACTCATTGGTCAACCTTTTGGGGGGCATACAAACTATCTAACTTCGAAAATGCTACAATTTTGGAAAGACTAGTAAAGAGGCAAGACATATTACATCCCACTTAATATAGGTTAGAATATATGCTGTTTGGTGGGGCAGAAATGGCAAAATGACTTATTCCATATCACATAGCATTTAAGTCTGTTTGAGGTCAAGTAAGTTTCTCCACAACCCAAAGCAACCAACTATTTCAGTAAGAATTTGGTTATTTCTGGTAGGAGGCTGTTGTTTCTGTTCCCCATTATTTCTCTTTCATTATTTATTAAGGTAGAGATATCCTCAGAACCTACAGTATACCTGATATTAACTAGGCCATGCATGTAATAAATCTATGCTGTATTTGGAGGAAGGGAATGTAATTTTCATGAAATATGACCAGAAGAGCAAACAAACTACTTAGATGTTTCAATTCAAGGATCCAAGAAAAACCTCACATGACTGAATTTGGTTGGGCTTTCCACTGTCATCCTCTAAGCCACCAAGTATGTTTTAGAAGTGACAAATAGAATTGCCTAAATTTGACTATGACATATAATCAGTAGCAAATCTACTTAGAAAACACAGCCATTGTCAGTACCTGGTCTTATTTTGTTTAAAACACACAAAAATAAGTTTGTCATCTTGGTGGATTTATTGTAGGTGAAAAATATTCATAATTTGCTGGTTTCTCTAGAGATTGCCTCATGAATATATTGTTAATTACAGGGTTAAGTCCTGACACTTGAAGAATCTGGAGATATACAGTTTAGATATATGTATAATTTCTGGTACTTGGAGAATCTCTCAAGCCATTAATGACCCTAAATTGGAACCTTACTCCAAGAAATAGCAATGTTTCTCTCTTATTTAGGGATCTTCTAATGCAATCAGAATTGTTTAGCACTACTGAAATCTCCCCAAGGATTGACTCAAAGCATCTTATTGTGTACCCTACATGTTGGCAAAGGAATAAACCCTAAACAACAGGCATTTATGAACAGCCTCCTATGAGCTTACTCTTCAATAGTGAAACTATTTTGATATTGATAGAAATTTCATACTGAGACACATGACCTATAAACTACTCAAAATAAACAAACAATATACATCATTTTTACACTCAACCACTTGGAAGTAACTTCAAAATGCTAGCTGAAAGAGTCAGTCACAGAAGAGTTATTTCTTACCTTTTGTTCAAAAATAACTCAAGCCAGTCTTTAAATTCATGTGAAAGAATATAGATTCAACTATGTTGAAATATGATCATAAAATGCTACTCTAATTGTCTGTTTCAAGATCACAGTATAATATCATTTTGGGGGCCTGGACTTAGCAAACACAAACAGATTTGTAACTCCGAGACAAAAGAACATCACCAGTTTCTCAATTAAGTGAGATTAAATCAGTTTATTTTGCAAATACATATTGAGTACCTACTACATACCAATCATTTTTGGTGCTAAGAATATAAGAGTATACAAAACATTAAGATCTTCATATCTATTCATGGCTCAATCCTAGGGAATTCAAATTTAAAATATTTACAAAGAGTAAACAAAACAGATTGTGATATAGTCTGCTTCTTCTATAGGAATTTGCTTGAGGAAAAAAAAAGATATTTTGTTTACACCTCTGTGATTCCACTAACATTAACCTGTATATTGGTATCATAATCATTATCAATTCATGAAAATGCTCTAGTTCTTCATATACATAGCATAAGCTCTTTCAGAATCAAGATTATCCTTAAAAATGTACCTATGTAATAGAGCCTCATCTATGTAGTAGGTTAGTTGTTTTAGTCACATTCCAGGCTGGAAATAAGAACCTAATCCATAGTTCAGTGTTCTCAACAGGATATAACTCCCCACCCCCACCCCCAGGGAAATCTGGCAAAGTCTAGAGATATTCTTGGTTTTTCACAACTGGGAGGGTGCTACTGACACTCACAGACAGAAAACAGGGTTGCTGCTAAACTTTCTATGATGCACAGGGTAGCTCCCAACACAAAGTATTCTCCAATCCAATATCTCCATAGTGCCAAGTTTGAGAAACCTTCAGATATTTTAAACAACGGAATTCAATACAAAATATGAAGAATTTATTTACAAAGGAACTGATGAAAGGCAAACAGGAAATGGTAAGGGAACCCAAAGATTATCAACAGCAAGAGGCTGCTACCACAGCTATACAGCTAATGGAAAAAGTGCAGAAGATGATATTACAGAACCCAAGAGTTGGGATACCTGGTACCACAAAGCAGACACAGCCACTGTCATGGACATCTCCAGAAGCCAGAAGGAGGGTTACACCTTGGCTTTTCCTTTCCTCTGTCCTCCAGTCTTTCAACCAGTATCTCCCATTATTGGCCAAACCTAATAGCCAGTCAGCAGTGAATACTGCGAAATTTAATTTACTGAGGTCAGCAACCCTTCTATAATACAGAATGGAGGAAGAAAGTAAAGATAGGATCTTTGTATAAATAGGAAAATGAAATATACACTCGTTTAAAAGAAAAAGTAAGAGCTTTAGAATAAAACAGATTTAGCAAGTCAGTTAGCCTTCTTCTAGGCCTCAATTTCTTCATCTGTAATACAGGAATAAAAATACCTACCTCATGGGATTAGTATGAAAACTAATATAATACACATAAAGCATGTAATATAATAACTGACATAGCATATATTTTCTATGAATGGTTACTATATACACTTCTCCCTAAGAGTCTGTATAGGGACAAATCTTAATTTTCATTGTTATTCAAATCCTAACTTAGTGCCTGGTACACAGCAGACATTCAATAAAAATGTGATCCTTTATCCATTAACAAATATTTGTTTGGTCGAGTCTCACCTCCTGCTCCATCCTTTCCAGCTCCCTATTTCTCACTGATACCTGATTTCTGTAACATACTACATTCCCTTACATTGTGGCTTCTGATGGAGAAATAAGCCAGGTCAATGTGGTTTCTTAACTGTTACCCTTATAACCTAAAATGTGTTTGTTTTCAAGTCCAAACAAATTAAAATTCCTGCTTCAAAAAAAGTTAAGAAAATATTTGCTGGCTTATATCAGACTGGATGGCCTCTGAGGCCTCTTCCAGCTCCTGGGATGCAGCAATTTGCAGAAATTAGAGAATCACTGAGGTTTTGTTATCTTAATGAATAGCCTTATTGCCTTTTCCTTATCTGCAGAGTATGTCTTTACACATCGGCCCTGTTGGCAGCAACAGATGAAATGTTCAGGACCCTCCTCAGAACTTAAAAATTCAATTCACAGAGAAAATATTTTGTGTCAATAAAGTTCTCAATTTTTCCATGCTCCCTCCCCTAGATTTTCAGAACTGACACACGAATAAAGATCCCCACCAAAAAGTGTCCTTTTACTTGCATATATATATATCTATGAATTAGAAGATTTGGATTGCTGACTCTAATACAGTTGTTCTTCAGTCATGCTAATTCTGAGGATATAGCAGGGTAAACAATTCCTTACTGGAAATTCCTATAGCCCTCACATTTGCTTCTTGTACTATCTCATCACATAGAAATGGATTCATAACCACACTCCAATTGTTTCAGGTGTGTATGATTCTTCCCACACCTCACTCCCAACAGCTCCTTAAGAGAAGAAAACTATTATATTTATGCTTGTACTTATCATGGTAGCAAGAATGGCCACCAGCTTCAAATGTTAAATATATAGTGACAGAAGAATAAAGGAAACTACTCTATGGTTTAAATAAAGACTAAAGATGGTATACTTGAAAGCACCAGTCACAAAGCAAAACTCCATTTTTGTTTCCCTTGTTCTTTACATGAGTTAAATTAGCTAACTTAACATTTTGTGAAAATTCATTAATAATACCAAAATAAAAGTATTATTGACTTCAAGGAGAAAATAAGGTATTATTATTTTTAAACTATTTTTCATCTAAATATGCAGTTGACTTCTCAAAAGCTTCTTCATGGACATAGCAGACACAATGCAATTGCTCTATATAGAATTAAGAAGAAATGGAAAGGCAGGGTGCCTGGCTGGCTTAGTTGATAAAATATGCAGTTCTTGATCTTGGGGTTGTGAATTCAATACACAGGTTGTGTGTAGACACTACCTAAAAGTAAGATCATAAAAAAGAAATGGAAGAACAACTCTGTGTTCAAGGTCTGTATTATCCATTTACAGGAAATTTCAGGGGGCATGATTCATCCATTTGCTTCCTAGTAAAAATATCCCAGCTGCTTAATATGGATGAAGTGATGAACAAAAAAAAGGCTGTATACAAATTTGGGATAAAAGGGATTGGATGTATTTGAGGTGATGCATTTGATAAAACAAGAGTTTAGATTTTAATTTTTTTCTTACCCCACGGTACTGGCTTTCATTGAAAATCTGAGGTGGCAGCGGGTACCCTGTGGCTGGTCGATTGTTTTCAGGTACATTTTCTCTCATCCACTTCCGATTCTCTTCATTGGCTGCAATGTCTTTTTCTTCAAATCCTATTTTGTTAGCTTCTAAAAAACCAAGCACATCTTGCTGTTTCTTCTTAATCTAGAACCCAAAGGACAAAGAAACTATGTTGTTGAACAAACATTTTGTTGTCTTTATTTTTCAAATTAAACAAAAGTCAGTGTTTGAGAACTAGCAGAAATGAATTCAGACAGGGATCAAGAATTGTGGCTTCACAAAAGACATGGTTTTTCCACTTTATTATTTTGCTGTTAATGGTGTCTCATAAGTGGATTGAATAGCTTTCAGCCTATAGATCCTTTTATCAACCTTTTTTTCTTTTTCCATCAAAAACTCCACATCAAATGACACAAAAGTAAGGCTACCTAAAGTGTATCAATAGCCTAAACCACAGTTAAATAAAAATTGAGTAATGGAAGCTGTGCTTTCTGATTATCTCTAAGCCTCTCTTAGTTTCAGCCCTTGTAGGAAGTCTTTCCAAAAGATTCAAGTCTATATGGTGTCTTTTTTTTGCCTTAAATTTTATCTTTAACTATAATTTTACATTTTTAAATTAAAAACTTTATAATTATTATACCTTCTAAGTGCTTTAGGTTTACTTCATAGCAGAATAGTTTTTAAAAATATACTTGCTATCATTTTTTCCACTTATTATTCATTAACTTTTTATTTTATTCCCTGTGTATTTAGCATGCAGTGTTATATTAGTTTCAGATTTACACTATAGTGATTCAACAATTCCATACATTACCCAGTTATCATCACAAGTGCACTCCTTAATCCCCATCACCTATTTCACCCATCCTCCCCAACCACCTCCCATATGGTAACCATAAGTTTGTTCTCTATAGTCAAGAGTCCGTTTCTTAGTTTATTTCTCTTCCTTTTACCTTTGGTCAATTTTTTTTTAAATTCCACATATGAGTGAAGTCAGTATGGTATTTATTTCTCTAATTGACATATTTTGTGAGCATAATACTTTCTAGCTTCATCCATGTCCTTGCAAATGGCAGGGATTTGGGTTTTTTAAAATAGCTGAATAATTTTCAATTATGTATATAAAATCGCATCTTCTTTATCCATTTATCTAGCAATACACACTTGGGCTGCTTCCATAATTTGGTTATTGTATATGCAGCTGCCATAAACTTAGGGGGTGCGTGTGTCCCTTTGAATTAGTGTTTCTGTATTTTTGGAGTAAATACTTAGTAGTGTAATTACTGGATCATAAGTTAGTTCTATTTATAAATTGTTGAGGAAACTCCATACTGTTTTCTGCAGTGGGTGCACCAATTTGCATTCCCACCAACAGTACAAGAGGGTTTCCTTTTCTCTGTATCCTTACCAATAATCATTATTTCTTGTGTTTTTCATTTTAGACAATCTGACAAATGTGAGGTGATATCTCAATGTGGTTTTAAACTGCACTTCTCGGGGCCCCTGGGTGTCTTGGCTAAAACTCTGTCTTTGGCTCAGGTCATGATCCTAGGATCCTGGGATCAGGCCCTCATTTGATTCCCTGTTCAGCAGGGAGTCTACTTCTCCTTCTCCCTCACCCCTCACCCGTGCTCAGGTGCCAGTCTCAATAAATAAATAAATTAATTAATTAATTAATCCTTAAAAATAAAATAAATTGCATTTCTCTATTTCTCTGATGATGAGTAATGTTGAGCATTTTCTCATGTGTCTGTTGGCCATTTATATGTCTTTTGTTTCTTTTCTTCCAAATTTTAATTTAATTCTAGTTAGTTAACATATAGTGTAATATTGATTTCTACTCATTATCAATACTTATTGGTAATGAGTAGAATTTAGTGATTCATCACCTACATATAACACCCAGTGCTTACTATAACAAGTGCCTTCCTTAATACCCATCACCGATTTAGCCCATGCCCCACCCACCTCCCTTCAACAACCCTGTTTGTTCTCTATTGTTTAGAATCTCTTATGGTTTGCTTCCCTCTCTCTCTTTTTTTCCCCTTCACATACGTTCATCTGTTTTGTTTCCTAAGTTTCACATATGAGTGAATTTATATTGTCTAAATATGACTGACTTATTTTGCTTAGCATGGTTCACTCTAGCTCCATTCACATCATTGCAAATAGCAAGAATATTTTTAATCTTTTTGATGGCTGGTTAATATTCCACTGTGTATATATATCTCCTCTTCGTTATCCATATATCAGTCAGTGTACATTTGGGCTATCTCCATAGTTTAACTATTACTGATAATGCTGCTATAAACATCAGGGTGCATGTACACCTTTGAATCTGTAACTTTGTATCTTTTTTGTAAATACCTTATAATGCAATTGCAAATAGCAGGATCTCATTCTTTTTTAAAGGCCGAGTAATATTCCATTGTATTATATATATATATCCTATTATACAGCAATTGCACTGTATGTATATATGTATTATATATACATATATTGGAAGAAAAGAAACAAAAGACATATATATGTATTATATACATATATGTTATATTATATATGTATGTGTGTATATATATATTATATATGTATAATACATATATACATACAGTGCAATTGCTGTATAATAGGATACTTCTATTTTTAACATTTTGAGGAACCTCCATAATATTTACAGAGTAGCTGCACTGGTTTGCATTCCAGCAACAGTGAAAGAGGGCTCCTCTTTTTCTGCATCCTCACCAACATCTTTTGTTTCCTGTGTTATTTTAGCCATTCTGGCAGGAGTGAGTTGATATCTCCTTGTGGTTTTGATTTGTATTTCTCTGATGGTGAGTGGTGTTGGGCATTTTTTCATGTGTCTGTTAGATAGCTGAATGGAAAAATATCTATTTATGCTCTCTGCCCATTTTTAAAATAGATTATTTGTTTTTTCTGTGTTGAATTTGAGAAGTTCTTTATGGATTTTGGATACTAGCCCCTGATCTGATATGTCATTTGCAAATATCTTCTCCCATTCTGTAGTTTGTATTTTAGTTTTCTTGATTGTCTCTTTCTCTGTTTCTCCATTTTGAATTTATTTTTGTGCATAGTGTAATAAAGTAGTCCAGTTTCATTCTTCTGCATGTTGCTGCCCAGTTTTACCAATAGCATTTGTTGAGTAGACCTTTTTCCATTGGATATTATTTTCTACTCTGTTAAAGATCAGTTGACCATATAGTTATGGATCCATTTATGGGTTTTCTACACTGTTCCATTGACTTATGTATCTGTTTTTGTGCCAGTACCATCCTGTCTTGATTACTTTGTAATATAGCTTAGAATTCCAGAATAACAATTCCTCTGGTTTTGCATTTATTTTTCAATATTGCTTTGGCTATTCAGCATCTTTTATGGTTCCAAACAAATATTAGGATTGTTTGTTCTAGCATTGTGAAAAATGCTGTTGATATTTTGATAAGGATGGCATTAAATGTGTAGACTGCTTTGGGTAATTTAGACATTTCTGCAATGTTCTCCTAAGACATGAACATGGACTTTTTTGTATTTTTTGGTGTCCTATCCAATTTCTTTCATAAGTTTCCTATAGTTTTCAGATCTTTTACCTCCCTGCTTAGGTTTATTCCTAGGTATCTTGTTTTTTTGGTGCAATTGTAACTGAGATAAATTTCTTTTTCTGCTGCTTCATTATTGGCATATAGAAATGCAACAGATTTCTGTACATTGATTTTTTTTATGCTGCAACTTTACTGAATTTATCTTTTCTAGCAAGGTTTTTATGGAGTTGTTTGGATTTTATACAGATTATTGTGTTATTTGACTTTCTTGCTGATTTGGATGCTTTTTATTTCTTCTTATTGTCTGATTGCCAAAGCTAAGACTTTTAGTACTATGTTAAATAATAACAATGAGAATGGACATTCCTGTCTTGTTCTTGACCATAGAGGAAAAGCTTTCAGTTTTTCCCTCTCGAGGATGATATTAGTTGTGGGCATTTTGTATATGGCCTTTATGAGGTTGAGGTATGTTTATAACTACTCTTTTTAAGGGTTTTTATCAAGAATGGATGCTGTATGTTGCTAAATACTTTTTCTGCATTCATTGAGATTATATGGTTCTTTTTCTTTTATTAATGTGGTTGATCACATTGATTGATTTGTGAATATCGAACCATCCTTGCAGCCCAGAATAAATCTAACTTGATTATGGTGAATAATTATTTTCATGAGCTATTAGATTTGATTTGCTCATATCTTCTTAAGAATTTTTTGCATCCATGTTCATCAGGAATATTGGTCTATAATTCTTTTTCATTTTAAATTTTTTTCATTTGTTTTTATTGAAGTTCTATTTGCCAACATATAGTATAACACCTAGTGCTCATTCCATCAAGTGCCCTCCTCAGTGCCTGTCACCCAGTTACCTGAACCCCAGCCCACCTCCCCTTCTGCAACCCTTTGTTCATTTCCCAGATTTAGGAGTCTCTCATAGTTTGTCTCCCTCTCTAATTTTTCCCGCTCAGTTCCCCTCCTTTCCCTTATAATCCCTGTCACTATTTCTTATATTCCCCATATGAGAGAAACCATATGATGATTGCCCTTCTCCAATTGACTTACTTCATTCAGCATAATACCCTTCAAGTCCATCCAAGGTGTTCTTCAACAGATGAATGGATAAAGAAAATGTGGTATATATATATATACAATGAAATAGTCCTCAGCCATCAGAAAGGATGAATGTGAATCTCCTTTTAAGTGGGGTCTTTGTTTTTGGATCCAAGATAATGCTGGCTTCCAAAAACAAGTTTGGAAGTCTTCCTCCCATTTCTATTTTTGTGAATAGCTTGAGAAGAATAGGTATTAACTCTTCTTTAAATGTCTACTAGAGATCCTTTGGGAAGCCATCTGGCACTGGACTTTGGTTCTTTGGGAAATTTTTTATTACTGATTCAATTTCTTTGCTGGTTGTGGATTTGTTCCAATTTGTATTTCCTCCTATTTCAATTTTGGTAGTTTGTAGGTTTGTAGGAATTTGTCCATTTCTTTGAGGTTGCACAGTTTGTTGGCATATAATTTTTATAATATTCTATTATAATAGTATTTTTAAAAATATTTTATTTATTTATTAATGAGAGAGAGAGAGAGAGGCAGAGACATAGGAAGAGGGAGAAGCAGGCTCCATGCAGGAAGCCTGAGGTGGGACTCAATCCTGAGTCTCCAGAATCAGGCCCTGGGCTGAAGGCAACGCTAAACTGCTGAGCCACCTGGGCTGCCCTATAATTGTATTTCTGTGGTGTTGTTAGTGATCTCTCCTCTTTCATTCATGGTTTTTTGTTTTTGTATTTGTGTTTTTTTGTTTTTTTGTTTTTGTTGTTGTTGTTGTTGTTGTTTTTTTTTTTTACTTGGATCCTTTTTCTTTTCTCTTTGGCAAGTCTGGCTGAGGGTTTATCATTTTTCTTAATTCTTTCAAAGAACCAGCTCTTAGTTCAGTTGATCTGTTCTACTAGGTTTTTTGTTTCTTTCTATTTTGTTTATTTCTGCTTTAATCTTTATTATTTCTTTTCTTCTGTTGGCCTTGCTTTATTTGCTGTTCCTTTCTTTCTAGCTCCTTTAGGTGTAAGATTAGGTTGTGTATTTGAGAATTTTATTGCTTCTTGAGTTAGAACCATGTTGCAATATGCTTCCCTCTTAGTACTACCTTTGCTGCATTCTAAAGTTTTTGGACTCTTGTATTTTCATTTTCATTTGCTTCCAAGATTTTTATAAAATTTTAATATCTTAATTTTCTGGTTAACACATTCATTCTTTAGTAGTATGTTCTTTAATCTCAATATATTTTTGTTCTTTCCAAATTTTTTGTGGTTGACTTCAACATTCATTGTGTTGTGGTGTGAAAATATGGGTTATATGACCTCATTCTTTTTGCACTTTTTGAGGGCTGATTTATGACCCACTTTGTGATCTATTCTGGAGAGTGTTCCATGTACAATTGAAAAGAATTTGTAATTTCCTGCTTTAGGATAAAATTTTTGAATCTTTCTGTTAAGTTAACTTGTTCTAAAACGAGAGAAGGACAAACTAGAAGAGATTCTTTACTATAGGAAACAAACTGAGGGTTGCTGGAGGGGCATTGGGTGGGAGCATGGGGTAACTGGGTGATGGGCATTAAGGACAGCACTTGATGTAACGAGCATTGGGTGTTATATGCAACTGATGAATCACTAAGTTTTACCTTTGAGACTAATAATACTCTATATGCTAATTAATTGAATGTAAATTAAAAAATAAAAAACATAAATAAATAAAAAGGAAAAAAGTCATCTGATCTAGTTTCTTATTCAAAACCATTGTTTCCTAATTGAGTTTTTGCTGAGATGATTTCTTGATGTAAGTGGGATGTTAAAGCCTACTACTATTATTGCACTATTATCAGTGAGTTTCTTTATGTTTATTATTAATTGTTTTATATATTTGTATGCTCCCAAGATGGGGGCATAAATATTTACAGTTGTCAGGTCATCTAGTGGGATAGTCCTAATTATTATGTTGATGATGATCAGAGCCTTCTTCAGTGCCAGATTTGGTGAGGGAGACACCCTCTCAAACTCACTGAAGACTCTCAACTGATCACCTAGAAGGGATACAGACTTTGGAGTCAGATGGCCTAGGTTTGGATCTCAAGTCTATCACTTTCTAGCTGTGTGACCTCATGGGCAAATCACCTAATCCCTGAGCTATAGTTTCCTCTGCCGTAAAACAGACTTCTAACAGGGCTGCTTTAGGACTTAGAGAAGATACAGTACATAAAGTATCCAGCCTGGTGCCTGGCACAGAGAAGATCCCCCATGCACATTCCTTTCTCTCCTCTTTATTTGTCCATCCCACGTGGGGAGGCCTGGGCACCTCTGTGTCACAGCTTATGTATGTGAGTGCCAAGGTAGGGTGGGAACTCACTGTCTCTGTGGTTAGGTGAGGTATTATCTACATCATATCTACCTTTAAGCACACGTCAGTATTGATGCACAGAAACTGATGTGAAGACACAGAGGTGAAGTTCCCTACCCAAGTTCACAGCAGAAAATGGTGATAGGTCCAAAAAAGAACTTGGAGCCTTCAGTCTTCAATTTTTTAAAGATTTTATTTATTTGTTCATCACACACACACACACACACACACACACACACACAGACATAAGCAGAGGGAGAAGCAAGCTCCCTATGGGGAGCCCCATGCAGGACTTGATCCTGGGACACCCAGGATCATACCCTGAGCTGAAGGCAAATGCTCAACCACTGAGCCACCCAGGCAACCCTTCAATTTTTTAAAACAAATTATGCCTGTAATTTACTTTTCAGTTTCCTTTGCAGGATTGAAATGTCTTTTTCGCATCACATTTCCATGTTCTTTGCTCTTGGTCCTCTTTTCCAAGTACTCATTCTTCAAGTATTTTCTTCTCTCTTCATCAATATCATTGCAATGACCAAAAAGTTTCAGAATGTTGTGATTTTTTTTGGTGACATTCCTTCAGCAAGTTAGTCAAGATGTTGCATTCTTCAGTGTGCAAGTGTGGAGATAAATCAGGATGCATCTTTAGGAGGTGACAGCACAACAGAGCAAACTGACTCTCAGTCACACTGGGGGGGCTGAAGTGACAGTCACTAGTGAGGATTCTCCATGCAAAGGCCAGCTGCCTGAATGCTGGAGGCAGGGCAGCTCCAGTGGCAAAGGCTCCCACGCCCTCCACCCCCCTACCCCCACATGCTGGACAGCATGAAAGTGATTATGCTAGATTAAAATTAATTAAAAACATGTAAGTATATAAAAACAAAATGCCACATGACTAAGTTGAGTATGTTGCTGCAGAATGCCCTTCTTCATCTCCTATTACAGGCTTTGCTTTAAAATCTAGTTTGTCAAAAAAAGTAAAATAAAGTCTAGTTTGTCTGAGGTAAGTATGGCTATTCCAGCTTTTTTTGTGATTAATTCCTTAATTTCTATTTCTGCTGCTTCATTATTAGTGTATAGAAATGCAACAGATTTCTGTATGTTGATTTTATATCCTGTGACTTTACTGAATTGATTTAGGGGTTCTAATAATTTTTTTTGTAAAGTCTTTAGGGTTTTCTATATGTAGTATATCATCTGAAAATAGTGAAAGTTTTATTTCTTCCTTGCCGATTTAGGTTCCTTTCATTTCTTTTGTTATCTCATTGTTGTGGTTTGGATTTTCAGTACTATGTTGAACAAAAGTGTTGAGAGTGGACATCCTTCTCCTGTTCCTGACCTTGGAGAAAAAGCTCTTAATTTTTCCTCATTGAGTATGATATTCACTGTGAGTTTTCATGCATGGACTTCAGTATTTTGAGGTATGTTCCCTCTAAACCTAGTTTGATGAGAGCTTTTTATCATGAATGCATATTGTACTTTTACAAATGCTTTTTTTCATCTATTGAAATGATGATATGGTTTCTATATTTTCTCTTATTGATGTGATGTATCTTGTTGATTGACTTGTGAATACTGGATCACCATTGAATCCTGGGGAAAAATACCCAATTGATTGTGGTGATCTTAGCTTGTTTTGTTTTGTTTTTTGATGAGCTTTTTTTTATCCATTCTGTCACTTTATATATTTTGATTGGAGTGTTTAGCCCACTTGAATTCAAAATAATCATTGATAAAAATGTATTTATTACCATTTTGTTACTTGTTTTGTGGTTGTTTCTATCACTTATCTCTGATCCATTCTTCTCTTGCTCTCTTCATTTGTTTGCTGATTCTTTGATACATAGATTCCTTTCTATTTATACTTTCTGTCCTAATAAGCATTCTAAAACAAATAGAAACAAATCTTTCCTTAACCATGCTATAAGTCAGAGTTACTCTACATTTGATTTTCATTGTTTAGAACAGAAATTGGATAATATATGAGCTAAATCTACCTGTATATGAAGTTTGGAATATACCTGTACCACTCATGAGCCATTAGCATGGGCTTCTAAGGTTCTATTTCATGTGTTTGTGCTACTTCTTTGATAGAAGATTTGAAATCCTTACCTTCCCACTCTGTGACATTGGATAAAGTTTGGTCATGTCTCAATCACTTTTTCTGTCCTCAAACACTTCCTTATTCTTTCTTTTCCAAAACTGGTCAAAATATAATAAGAGAATGAACTAATATAATGTCAGCATTTCTACCTGATGTTTTAACAATATTTTGGGGGGTTATAGATTAACACATTGAAATACAAAGCTTTTATTATTATTTCTGTATTACCAGATAGAGATAATACACTTCTTTTGTCTGCTAATCATATGTAGGAGAGAGCTTAAAAATAGTAAAATTAAGACTTTTTAGTTAGGTTTCTCCATTGCTATGAATTTTTTTAGAACTTTAATTCACACATCTATGTTAATTTAAATTTAAAACTATTACTTAACATTTCTGTTAATTTAAATTTAAAACTATTACTTAACATTTCTGAGTTGCAGAGCTCAATCAATAATTTTTTTTTAATGGAGTCACACTAAAAAGCTACCTGGGGCAGAAGCATCAGAAATATAAAATCAACAGAAGCAGTTCTCTCAAAGGATATAATAATGCAAAACATCAACAAAATCACCACCACCAACAAACTTCTATACAGTCAAGTTCCCTCTGGATTTGTACCCCTATACTCATTATACACATACATGCATACATACACAGAGGTTGTATTTTTGTCCTTCTAACTTGCTTGTGATTGTGAGTAAACAACTTTATCTTTCATCACATAACCCCAGGAAAAATTACTCTCTAAAGATGCATCACAATCCAACAAAATTTGCAACAAGATATTTTTATTACAAGAAATATATTTCCTTATTAGTTTATAATGTCAAGATTTCCCCCTAAATATAACATATAGGCTTTTATGAATTTTGAGGAAAATCAATGTAAAAATCAGTAATCAGGAGTGAGTATCTAGTGGACTAATGCACTAAGTGGAGGATTCAATTAAATCATTGTTTTCAATCTTCATGATACAATAGGTGTTCAGTTAGTTCAAAATGTGGCAAGTAATTTGTCAGCCATTTGTATATTTACAAATTTAGATTTTTTATAAAGATGATACATAAATATGGTACTTTCAGGCACTTATCATTTTAACAGATATATATATTTTTTGGCTTTTTTATTGGAGTTCAATTTGCCAACATATAGCATAACACCCAGTGCTCATCCCATCAAGTGCCCCCTTCAGTGCCCATCACCCAGTCACCCCCACCCCCTCGCCCACCTCCCTTTCCACCACCCCTTGTTCGTTTCACAGAGTTAGGAGTCTCTCATGTTCTGTCTCCCTTTCTGATATTTCCCACTCATTTTCTCTCCTTTCCCCTTTTTCCCTTTCACTATTTTTTATATTTCCCAAATGAATGAGACAATATAATGTTTGTCCCTCTCTGATTGACTTATTTCACTCAGCATAATACCCTCCAGTTCCATCCACGTCGAAGCAAATGGTGGGTATTTCTTAACGGATATATTTTTAAACAATTTATTTTATTTTAGGGAAAGAGCAAGCCCATGTGAGTGACAGCATGAGTGAGCACAGAGCCAACACAAGACTCAATCTCAGGACCCTGAGATCATGATCTGAGCTGGAAGCGAGAGTCAGACACATGACAACTGAGCCACCTCGGCACCCCTAACAGATATTTTTGAATAAATGAAGAGTTAATGTTATAGCTCACATGCTAAGAATTACACATGGCCCTGCGTAAATGTCATTTGTCATGTCAGTATATTAGAGTAAAAAGGCACAGAGCCTAAATGAATCTTTGAGGCCTTTTGCTCACTATTAAATGCTATGCTGAAAACATTGTACACTCTACTGAGTTAAGATGCTGGTTAGGCCTAGCATCACTGGGCATTATAGCATATGTTCACTGGTATCTTTATCTTTCAACCATCAGCTCCAGACTGAAAATATTTCTTCCATGCTCTGGAAGTACCTAACAATCAGTATACATGCTTCTTGGAGTGTTTACATTTCTACAAAGCTAGACAGAATGGGCCATAATAATACTTTAAGTAGGTTTTGCCCTGTTAAATGTTCAGCTTTGAATATTCAGGTTATGTATTTTTTTCTAATTAAATCATATCTGTGAGTCCAAATTTTCACATATCATGATTATTTCCAACATGGAATATTTTATATCTAAAGAGTTATTATTGACTTTCTTATATGTCTATAGGCACATGTTCAGTGCAACACATCCTGACAAAAGGGGTTCTGCTGATGCTAATTTCCTAATTTCTTAATGGAACTTAAAATGAAGGGACACAGAGAACATATGTGACTGAAAGCTTCATTTGGGGAACAATTAAGAATGGATGTCATAAGGGTTTACTAAGGAATAAAATTTAAATTCCCTACAGGAAAATAAACAATAAATTACTTCAAAGTTAAAAGGTTATTAATATCCTTTTCAGCACATAAATGCATTTACAAGTAGGAAATAGCACTGTCCAAGAATTTAAATCTTTTTTTTTTTTCAGAGCAAACCACACCCTTCACCTCCACCCAAGAATGAAAAATTATTTCTGCTACATGCCAGGGTTTGAGATTCAATGTATCCTTCCCTCCAAAGACACAGATCTGGGCCTCTGAACAACTAACACCTGGAGGAAACAGCTGCTCTCCAGCTAGCCTCAGTTAGTTTGTCTGTCATGCCAAGAATCAAGTTTCTTTTGAAGAAAGGAAACTGAAATGGTTTCTGCTTTAGTGGGTGCCAATGTGAATGTCTGAATTCCAAGGAAACAATAAAACTTCAGTAATCATGTTTCAAATGGGAAATCAAGAGTATTTTTAATGAAAGTGCCAATCTAGGCACTTTTAAATCATAAAACATTTAATCTAGGTGGAGGTTTTGTCTTGCTTTATAATCAACATCTGTCACACATTCTCAGCTGACACTTGAATGAACATTGACAGAGGTTCCAATTATGATGTACTAAAATTTAAAATGATTGTCTGAAACTGTGTTTATTTATTTGAAACTGTATTTAGTAGCTACTCAACAATATATCTCAGAGGCCTTTTAAGTGTTTAATAACTTCATTAGTTTCTCTAAAATATCTAAAGAAAGATGGCAGATTCCCTTCCAAGATTACAATCTAATGAAAAGGATTAAATATACTAAACAATACACAACATAGTATTTAAATATGAAGCTAAGACAACCATATGTATAACATGGTGAGAGGGTCCAAATGAATGACAATGCCAATAGGTGCAGGGAAATAAGAAGACAGAGCAAGTGCTTATGGCTATTATTGATGTTACTTAGATTAAACTTAATAGCTAGCACAAATGCTGTATATTATATCTATATTGCATGTGACCTATAATTTTATTGAAAAGATGTTATACTTAGTAAAGTTCAATATAACTGGCTTATGAAAACTAGGCTTACAAATGTTGTAACATATTGCACTAGAACAACGAAGGTACAGTATTACAAAATAAACTTGGAAGCTTTCTAAATGGATGATTCACAATTTCTTTTTTTTTAAATTTTTATTTATTTATGATAGTCACAGAGAGAGAGAGAGAGAGGCAGAGACACAGGCAGAGGGAGAAGCAGGCTCCATGCACCAGGAGCCCGACGTGGGATTTGATCCCGGGTCTCCAGGATCGCGCCCTGGGCCAAAGGCAGGCGCCAAACCGCTGCGCCACCCAGGGATCCCTGATTCACAATTTCTATGACTAAATGTTTATGCATAATTAAAGTCTATAATTGAATAAACAATTGTATGGATGTGTATTTTGTCTTTTTAAACAGCTTAAAATTTGTGACCCAGACAATTTCTGCAATTAGGAATTCAAATATATAGATTCCCTCCATTTGGTTCTGCTTATTTCAAATGCTGCCCTAAAAAGGGTCACTATATTTTGTAGGAAAATAGTAAGACTGTATTTGCCTACTCTGTACCTAAACATTTAACAGTAGAGTGTAGGAGGAGTGAACAAATAACATTTAAATCTGCCAATCTACTTACAAAATACATCCAAAAGGAAAATCATATCTGAATTACTAGTTAGTTTTTTTTGATGCTGGACCAGTGCTGTGTTGCCACTGGGTAGTTGTTCAGTAACTAGAGATCTGTATGCATTTTAAGTGAATACTGTCATAAGTCTTTAAGCCACTCTTCCTGTTGCTTAATATAATGCTTAATATAATGATACAACCACAGCAATACACTTGTTTACATCTTGTCTATTTTGCAATATTTTCAAAAATGCTTTGGTCACAATCAGCCATGTAAAATTTGTAATCCATGTCTCTTTGCCAACAAGTCCACAACAAATCTGGGTCAAGATGACAATTAAGAATTTTCTTGGGCAGCCCGGGGGGCTCAGCAGTTTAGCGCTGCCTTCAGCCCAGGGCGTGATCCTAAAGTCCCGGGATCGAGTCCCACCTTGGGCTCCCTGCATGGAGC
The DNA here is from genome assembly GCF_018345385.1 of Vulpes lagopus. Taxonomy (NCBI): domain Eukaryota; kingdom Metazoa; phylum Chordata; class Mammalia; order Carnivora; family Canidae; genus Vulpes; species Vulpes lagopus. The sequence continues at coordinate 62,528,228 of NC_054848.1, read as the reverse complement.
CTGCTTCTCTCTCTGCTTGTGTTTCTGCCTCTCTGTCTCTGTGTCTCTCATGAATAAGTAAATAAAATCTTTTTTAAAAAAGAATTTTCTTGTTGATCTCCCACCTCTACCCCTACCTCCCTGGAATTCTCCTGATTGATATTCCATGATGTGGCAGCAAAAGAGCACAATCTAAGCCTTGTTATTTCACTGTCACCAAAAGAAAAAAATCTACTGTTATTATTCTCCTTTTTAGTTGTACTTTTACCACATCATGTCAACACAGATGTTAAGGTTCAAGTAATTTTAAAAATAGAGCTTGTGTGAAAAGAAGAAATAGTAGATATTTAAAGTAGTTTCTCAGAAATAGCTATTTCTTAAGGTGGTCATAGTAAGCAAAATACAGTCACGTTTATTTTCTAGGTTAAAAAGGCTTTTCTTGACTAAATGAAATATCAGTTCTGAAGAACCTCATTTATCCAGCCCTTTCTTATCTGGCAGTTTTTTCTATCTGTACTTTTTGACAAGAGTCAGAAGGATTGAAGTTCATAAGCTTCACAAGATTTAGACTATGTGGGCTCACAGAAGCTATGGGTTCATCTAGTATAAAGAGACATTTTGTGGTATTAGCAGATGTTCAGTAACTATTCCCAATCTTATAGGAATTTCAAGTTGTGGTTGTGTTCAGACAAGACTAGGAGACAGATATTTTCTTCTTATTATTTATACCAATTAATCACAACTAACATCTATGGAAGGCCAATTAAGTGACAGCAGCCAAGTTAAGTGTTTTATATGTGCTATTTCATTTAGTATTTATAATAGCCTTATAAGGTAGATATTACTACCTCCACTTTACAGATTAGAATATTGAATAAGTTAAGTTAATTTACCCAAAGTCACAAAGCTAGTGGGTGGCAGGGCTGATATTCAAACCTAGATATCTCTAACTCCAGAGCTTAAGTTTGTTCCACTACATTTCCCTGTACAGCTTCATGATTATATTATATTGATTTTTAAAATTTATATAAGATTGACAATCTCTTACAAAGATCAATAACACTTTTTGATGTATTCTTACTATATAATTTAATACTAAATTTTACTTACGAGACTATAATTTTGTGTTTATTGTCATCCAAATGAGTGTGTATACAATTTAACCAATCTCACATCATTATAAACAAAAGTGATTAGAATACTCAATTCCAACTCTAGGATCCTTTGCTGCTAGAAAAGGATTAGTGCTGGACCTCTTCCTTTTTTTTTTGTAAATATTTTATTTTTTTTATTCATGAGAGACACACAGAGAGAGGCAGATACAGAGGCAGAGGGAGAAGCAGGCTCCCTGTGGGCAGCCCAAAGCGGACTCTATCCCAGGACGCCAGGATCATGCCCTGAGCCAAAGGCAGATGCCTTACCACTGAACCACCCAGGCATCCCAGTGCTGGACCACTTCCTACGTAATGTTAGGGGCTACCATTCAATCAAGAATGGTTAGCATAGCATAATGTACAGAGAAGGTGAACCACTATGTTGTATACCTGAAAATAATGTAACATTGTGTGTCACCTATAATGAAATAAAAAAATATTATATACAAATAGTATAGTTTCTATGTACACACTGGGCCTCCAAGCAATTGTTCTTACCCTAATACAAGTAAAACTAGAATAAAATAGATATTATTTATAGGCTCAAGGAATTTATAAATTATAAGATTATAAATTCCATACTAGTGGATAATTTAAGCAATGGAATCCCGTCAGCCCTTAATCAAAGTCTGGTGTCTTTCTGCTGCATGGAAATGCATAGATTAAGGCTGGGTTAATAAGGAGAAACAAAAGGATACAGACTCCATGTTAGGGTGTGCTAACAATCTGCTGCATAATTTTATATATACCAGATCCCTGTCTGCATTGCACAAAATATAATCTAACTATAAAGTCTAATATAGTAATTATTATTTATTAAGGGTTGCTTATGGGCCAGGCATTATACTAAGCCCTTTACGCAACTGTTTTTTCACATACTTATCTTATTTAGTTTCCACAACAATATTGAGGCAACTGCTATTATTTTCATTCCAGATTCATAGACGAAGAAACTAATGCTCAAATGAATTAGAAATTTCCTTCAAAGCACATTTGTCTGATCTGTCAGAGTGAAAAGCACCACTTAAACACTAAGCATAATGAATAACAAAATAATGCATTGCCATACTTGTTATCTTGTGCTAAATTGCACTGTCAACTTAATGATGGCTCTTTGAGTGCAAATATAATTCATAATTCTTTTGTATCATTCTTAATTCTAAACTTTATCCTAGAATAAGAGCAAGAAAAATCATTGATTGTTTTAAAGGTTTTATACACAGGGTAGATTTTTCTAGATAACTCCTTCAGTTTATTCCCACTCTGAAGTTCTGTAATAATGAAACAAACATACCACAAGTAATAAAATCCTTCTGGCACTTTAAGACTTGGTAAGAAAATGTTACAGTGAGGAAGCAGTCATTCATATGAATCCCACTGCCTTTATATATTACAAATGTCTCCTTCTAAAACTGTCATATATTTGGACAAATAAAGTGTGAAGTTAGGTACATTTCTAAGCGCTTCCACAAAAGTGTTAGTCACTTGTGCCATAGGTGGCTACAGGAAATTAGTGCTAACAGAGAAATATAGCAACAAATATTTTCAGCTATTCTGGCTGCTTTGGGAATGCCATTAAAATAAAAAATTTCCTTGAAACAAATCATGCTATTATAATTAAATATCAAAGCTAAATATTTGTGACAAGTGCTAGGTTAACATATGTGGATTTTATGTTCCAAAATAAAATTCAGGCTTTTTGCACTAAGAATTTAAAAATAAACAAACCACTTTATTCCAGCCTTCACCTCCCTGCTCTAAACACTTAAATCATTATCAATTCAGTGCAATGAGTTTCTATACAGATTTCAGTCTCCTTTAGGAGAACTTACTTATAATAGAATAAAGGAAATTTTGTATATGAAGAGGTATAAAATTCTGGTTATTCTATAATTAGCAAAGATATTCTCCACCTAACCATCTCTTTATGAAACAAATTCTGGCAGTATGGAAACTTAATTACAAAAACTATGGCTTCTTCCTAAAGCCACAGTTCCTGCAAATGCTACAGGGTTTCTAATTCTGGTCAGACAGATTCTCCACGAAGCCTTCCCATATAAGGATAAGCAAAACCACAGGAATCCTCCAACAGGCTAATGTGAGGTCACAGGGCAGGCATATGAAAACCAAATATGGTAGCTAAATTCTCCAACTCACAACAGTTACTTAAAAAAGGAGGGGAGGCTGTAACCACCAACTCCAAACTATCAGTTTTGAATCATAAGAAAAGTAAGCAATTAATATCTTCTCATTAGTGTTAACTGGCTGACAAATACAAACCAATCTACCTACCATGTATGAAATTAGCTTTGCCTTTTTATTTTTTATTCCTTTATTTTTATAAATTTATTTTTTATTGGTGTTCAATTTGCCAACATATAGAATAACACCCAGTGCTCATCCCATCAAGTGCCCCTCTCAGTGCCCCTCACCAATTCACCCCCACCCACCGCCCACTTCCCATTCCACGACCTCTTGTTCGTTTCCCAGAGTTAGGAGACTCTCAAGTTCTATCTCCCTTTCTGATACTTCCCACCCATTTTTAGCTCCTTTCCCCTTTATTCCCTTTCACTATTTTTTATATTCTCCAAATGAATGAGACCATATAATGTTTGTCCCTTTCCGATTAACTTATTTCACTCAGCATAATACCCTCCAGTTCCATCCACGTCGAAGCAAATGGTGGATATTTGTCGTTTCTAAGGGTTTTTTTTTAAATTTTTATTTATTTATGATAGTCACAGAGAGAGAGAGAGAGAGAGAGAGAGAGAGAGAGAGGCAGAGACACTGGCAGAGGGAGAAGCAGGCTCCATGCACCGGGAGCCCGAGGTGGGATTCGATCCCGGGTCTCCAGGATCGCGCCCTGGGCCGAAGGCAGGCGCCAAACAGCTGTGCCACGCAGGGATCCCATATTTGTCATTTCTAATGGCTGAGTAATATTGCATTGTATACATAAACCACATCTTCTTTATCCATTCATCTTTCGATGGACACCGAGGATCCTTCCACAGTTTGGCTATTGTGGACATTGCAGCTAGAATCATTGGGGTGCAGGTGTCCCAGCATTTCATTGCATCTGCATATTCGGGGTAAATCCCCAGCAGGGCAATGGCTGGGTCGAAGGGCAGATTTATTTTTAACTCTTTAAGGATCCTCCACACAGTTTTCCAGAGTGGCTGTACCAGTTCACATTCCCACCGACAGTGGAAGAGGGTTCCCCTTTCTCCACATCCTCTCCAACATTTGTAGTTTCCTGCCTTGTTGATTGTCCCCATTCTCACTGGTGTGAGGTGGTATCTCATTGTGGTTTTGATTTGTATTTCCCTGATGGATAGTGATGCAGAGCATTTTCTCATGTGCTTGTTGGGCATGTCTATGTCTTCCTCTGTGAGATTTCTCTTCATATCTTTTGCCCATTTCATGATTGGATGGTTTGTTTCTTTGCTGCTGAGTTTAATAAGTTCATAATAGATCTTGGACACTAGCCCTTTATCAGATAGGTCATTTGCAAATATCTTCTCCCATTCTGTAGGTTGTCTTTGAGTTTTGTTGACTGTATCCTTTGCTGTGCAAAAGCTTCTCATCTTGATGAAGTCCCAATAGTTCATTTTTGCTGTTGTTTCTCTTGACTTCATGGATGTATCTTGCAAGAAGTTATGTGGCCAAGTTCAAAATGGGTGTTGCCTGTGTTCTCCTCTAGGATTTTGATGGCATCTTGTCTCACATTGAGATCTTTCATCCATTCTGAGTTTATCTTTGTCTATGGTGCAAGAGAGTGGTCTAGTTTCATTCTTCTGCATGTGGAAGTCCAATTTTCCCAGCACCATTTATTGAAGAGACTGTCTTTTTTCCAGTGGATAGTCTTTCCTCCTTTGTCGAATATTAGTTGACCATAAATTGAGGGTCCACTTCTGGATTCTCTGTTCTGTTCCATTGATCTATATGTCCGTTTTTGTGCCACTACCACACTGTCTTGATGACCACAGCTTTGTAGTACAACCTGAAATCTGGTATTGTGATGCCTCCACCTATGGTTTTCTTTTTGAATATTCCCTGGCTCGTCGGGGTCTTTTCTGATTCCACACAAATATTAAAATAATTTGTTCCAACTCTCTGATGAAAGTCCATGGTATTTTGATAAGGGATTGCATTAAACGTGTAAATTGCCCTGGGTAACATTGACATTTTCACAATATTAATTCTGCCAGTCTGTGAGCATGGAATATTTTTCCATCTCTTTGTGTCTCCCTCAATTTCTTTCAGAAGTACTCTGTAGTTTTTAGGGTAGAGATCCTTTACCTCTTTGGTTACATTTATTCCTAGGTATCTTATGCTTTTGGGTGCAATTGTCAATGGGATTGACTCCTTAATGTCTCGTTCTTCAGTCTCATTTTTAGTGTATAGAAATGCCACTGACTTCTGGGCATTGATTTTTTATCCTGCTACACTGCCAAATTGCTGTATGAGTTCTAACAATTTCGGGGTGGAGTATTTTGGGTTTTCTATGTAGAGTATCATGTCATCTGCGAAGAGGGAGAGTTTGACTTCTTCTTTGCCAATATGAATGCCTTTTATTTCTTTTTGTTGTCTGATTGCTGAGGCTAGGACTTCCAGTACTATGTTGAATAGCAGTGGTGAGAGTGGACATCCCTGTCTTGCTCCTGATCTAAGGGGAAAGGCTCCCGGTGCTTCCCGATTGAGAATGTATTTGCTGTGAGCTTTTCGTAGATGGCTTTTAATATGCTGAGGAATGATACCTCAATCCCTACACTCCGAAGAGTTTTGATCAGGAATGGATGCTGTATTTTGTCAAATGCTTTCTCTGCATCTATTGAGAAGGTCATATGGTTCTTGTTTCTTCTCTTGCTGATATGATGAATCACATTGATTGTTTTATGAGTGTTGAGGAGGCTTGCATCCCGGGATAAATCCTACTTGGTGATGGTGAAGAATTTCTTAATACATTGCTGTATCCTCTTGGCTAGTATCTTGTTGAGAATTTTTTCATCCATGTTCATCAGGGATATTGGCCTATAATTCTCCTTTTTGGTGGGAGTCTTTGTCTGGTTTTGGAATTAAGGTGATGCTGGCCTCATAGAACGAATTTGGAAGTACTCCATCTCTTTCTATCTTTCCAAACAGCTTTAGTGGAATAGGTATGGTTTCTTTAAACGTTTGATAGAATTCCCCACAGAAGCCATCTGGCCCTGGCCTTTTGTGTCTTCGGACGTTTTTGATGACTGCTTCAGTTTCCTCCCTGGTTATTGGCCTGTTCAAGTTTTCTATTTCTTCTAGTTCCAGTTTGGTAGTTTATTGTTTTCCAGAAATGTGTCCATTTCTTCTAGATTGCCTAATTTATTGGCATATATCTGTTCATAATGTTTTTAAAATTGTTTGTATTTTCTTGCTCTTGGTAGTTGTCTCTCCTTTCTAATTCATGATTATATTAACTTGAGTCTTCTCCCTCTTCTTTTTAATAAAGCTGGCTAATGGTTTATCTATCTTATTAATTCTTTCAAAGAACCAACTCCTGGTTTTGTTGACCTGTTCCACAGTTCTTCTGGTCTCTATTTCATTGAGTTCTGCTCAAATCTTTATTAACTCTCTTCTTCTGGGTGTAGGATCTATTTGCTATTTTTTCTCTAGCTCCTTTAGGTGTAAGGTTAGCATTTGTATTTGAGTTCTTTCCAGTTTTTGGATGGATGCTTGTACTGCGATGTATTTCCCCCTCAGGACTGCTTTTGCTGTATACCAAAGTTTTTCAATGGTTGTAATTTCATTCTCATTAGTTTCCAAGAATCTTTTAAATTCTTATCTAATTTCCTGGTTGACCCTTCCATTTTAGCAGGATGGTTTTTAACCTCCACGTGTTTGAATTCCTTCCAAATTTCTTCTTGTGATTTAGTTCTAAATTCACAGCATTATGGTCTGAGAATACACAGAGGATGATCCCAATATTTTGGTATCAGTTAAGACCTGATTTGTGACCCAGAATGTGATCTATTCTGGAGAAAGTGCCATGTGCCCTTGAGAAGAATGTGTACTCAGTTGGGTTTGGATGTAAAGTTTTGTATATATCTGTGAAATCCTTCTGGTCCAGTGTATCATTTAAAGCTCTTCTTTCTTTGGGGATGTTGTGCTTAGAATACCTATCAATCGTAGAAAGTGCTACATTGAAGTCACCAAGTACGTGTATTATTATCTAAGGATGTCTTAACTTTGGTTATTATTTGAATGATATATTTGGCAGATCCCACATTCGGGGCATATAATATATATATTGATTTTTATGTCCACTTCTTGGATAGATCCTTTAAGTATGATATAGTGTCCCTCTTCATCTCTCACTACAGTCTTCGAGACAAACTTTAGTTTATCTGATATAAGGATGGCTACCCCTGCTTTCTTTTGAGGACCATTGGAATGGTAAATGGTTCTTCAACCTTTTATTTTCAGGCTGTAGGTGTCCTTATGTCTAAAATGAGCCCCTTTAGACTCCAAATAGATGGGTCTTGCTCTTTTTTTTTTAATTTTTATTTATTTATGATAGTCACAGAGAGAGAGAGAGGCAGAGACACAGGCGGAGGGAGAAGCAGGCTCCATGCACCGGGAGCCCGATGTGGGATTCGATCCTGGGTCTCCAGGATCGCGCCCTGGGCCAAAGGCAGGCGCCAAACCGCTGCGCCACCCAGGGATCCCGGGTCTTGCTCTTTTATCCAGTCTGAAACCCTGCTCCTTTTGATGGGGTCAGTAAGCCCATTCACGTTCAGGGTTACTATTGAAAGATATGAATTTAGTGTCATCATGATACCTATTCAGTCCCCGTTTTTATGGATTGTTCCATTGGACTTCCTCTTAAAGAGGAATTTTAAGAGTCCCCCTTAAAATTTCTTGCAGAGCTGGTTTGCTGTTCACAAATTTTTCAGTTCCTCCCTATCTTGGAAGCTCTTTATCTCTCCTTCTATTCTGAATGAGAGCCTTGCTGGATAAAGTATTCATGGCTGCATGTTCTTCTCATTTAGGACCCTGAATATATCCTGCGAGCCCTTTCTGGCCTGCCTGGTCTCTGTGGAGAGGTCTCCTCTTAATCTAATATTTCTCCCCATAAAAGTTAGAATTTTCTTGTCTCTTGCTGCTTTAAGGATCTTCTCTTTATCTTTGCAATTTGCAAGCTTCACTTTAAATGTTGAGGTGTTGAGCTGTTTTTATTGATTTTAGAGGGGCTCTCTCTATTTCCTGGATCTGAAGGCCTGTTTCCCTCCTCAAATTAGGGAAGTTATCAGCTATGATTTGTTCAGTTACATATTCTGGACCTCTGTACTTTAGCGCCCTCAGGAATCCCAATTAAACGTATATTTTTCCCTCTGAGGATGGTTATTTATTTCCCTTAATCTCTCCTTATGATCTTTGGTTTGTCTCTTTTTTTCCTCAGTTTCCCTGTTTGCCATCAACTTGTCTTCTATGTCACTCTCTCGTTCTTCTACCTCATTAACCCTTGTCGTTTGGACCTCTAGTTTTGATTGCATCTCATTTAATTGATTTTTAATTTCTGCCTGATTAGATCTAAATTCTGTAGTCATGAAGTCTCTTGTGTCCTTATGCTTTTTCCCGAGCCACCAGTAGTTTTATAATAGTGCTTCTGAATTGGCTTTCTCAAATTAAATTGTAATCCAAATTTTGTAACTCTGTGGGAGAGAGGACTGTTTCTGATTCTTTCTTTTGACGTGAGGTTTTCCTTCCATTTTGTTCAGTGCAGAGTGGCCAAAAACAAGTTGTATTGGGAAAAGGAGAAAAAGAGAGAAGAGAAAGAAGAAAAGAAAAAGAAAAGAAAAAAAGAAGGAAAAAAAAGAGAAGAGAAGAAAAGAAAAAAAAGCGGGGGGAAGCAAACAGAAATAAAAAATAAAAAACAAGGGTATTATCCTCTGATTCTGTATACTATAAATCCCCTGGACTTCCCCTGGAACTTTCCAGTGCTGCTTAGTCAGTAATTTGTTTTTCCCCTGCCCCTCTAGCTGGTCTTCTGGGGGAAGGGCCTACTGTGCTGATTTTCAGGTGTTAGCACTTTGGGGAGCTGCTCAGCCCCCTGCCTGGTGCAGGGCTCAGTGAATGTTTTTTTAACCTGTTTATCCTGTGAGGCCAGTGTGAAGCTCACTGGGGGTTGTTTATCCTGTGAGGACCCAGGAGGAACAATAACAGTAGCAGCGGCCAGCTCTCTAGCCCTGGATTCAGCTCCAGCAGTAGCTACTGCAGCTCTCAGTCTGCAGGGGCCTGGATGCTCTGGGGGCGGGACCACTGATCTGCTCAGCTCGGGGCTGCCCCGAGGCTGGAGCGTGCTTCCTGTACTGGGCCCTCCTGGCTTCTGCCTGTCCTGGGTGGAGCGCAGGATCTTGGGCTGTTTCTCCGGCACCCTGTGCTCTCGGGCCTGCAGCTGTTGGAATCGCTCCCGGCTGCGCAGCTCCCTCTGTGGCTCCCTCTGTGCGTACCCTCTGCCCGAGCCGCCCCCGAGGTCCTCCCGGAGCCTTTGCCTGAGCCACCTCCGAGCTGCTCCCGGGGCTGCGCAGCTCCCTCCCCATGGAGCCACAGCCTAAGCTTCCTCCAAGCTTCTCCCGGGTCCAGAGGTGCGCGCTGCAGCCATTTAGGGATCTCTGCCGTGGGTTGTCATGCGCTCTCCTGGGCTGCTGGTACTCTGTTAGTGTCCCCAGGAGCCTGAGGGCATCCCCGCCCCTCTTGGGATCCTGCTCCAACTCCCTGCGATGGCTTTTCAGTCCGGGAAGATTGGTGAAGCCCCTGCTTCTCTTGGACGGGGTTTTCCTGAGGCTTTCCTGTCCTGAGGGCACTCAACCCGGCCTTAGCCGGGCTCCGTGCAGGGCCCCTCCCCCTTGGATGCCTTTTGTTTCTTTATTTTTTTCCCCCCCGTCTTCCTACCTTGATAGAAGTGTAAACTCTTCTCAGTGTAGCATTCCTACTGTTCTATCTTTAAATCTCAAAGATTTAGGTTTTCAGGATGATTTGAAGATTATTTAGGTAATTTGGTGGGGACAGGTGACTTGGGGATCCTACTCTTCCATCTTGCTTCGCCTCTCCAGCTCTGCCTTTTTATTCTTTTCCTTTTCAATTCTAATAAAGGCTACTATGAAATGTGCTAACAATAGTGTATGGCATGTGAATAAATAAATTAGTAAAATCTGCCCCTGTACAGAAGAAAATATAGATTTTTCAAGTATTTCATGTTAATAGCTTCTGCCCTATTGTAGGGAAGGCACTGTCTTACACTATGACCAAGAAAAAAGTATCTATATAAGTAACATCCTTTGGTACTAAGGATAGGTCCTGAGGGGATTCTGTTCCTCACTTGAACTCCAGGATGGAACAACATCCTGAGATCTGGTCCGTGGCCATAAAGAGAGAATTTCCCCTACTTCTCACTACCAAAACCCCATAATTAAGAACAATTAAGTCCCTTTCTTTCCAGGGATCATAGAGTTTCAATCAGAATAATTATATGCCTTTGCAATTTGAAGCCTGGTTAATTCAGTCAAAGTCAAACAAAATTAGGAGCATTTTGAGAGTGTGCATCAAGAGCCATGGAAACATTCAAGTTCATTGATACAGTAATCTCACTTCTAGATTGCTAGTTTAAGTAAATAAACCAAAGAGGGTATAAACTGTGCCTAAAGAGGTTATGCGATATTTTGGTATGTTTTTACTGTTGTTATTTATTTGTTTCATTTTCTAGCAGTTCAGGATTGAAAGTGGCCTGCATCCAACCATTTGGGCTTGGTTAAGTAAACAGGTGTGTGGTCATTTGAAATATTGCTGAGTACAATTGAAACTGACCACTGTATGATTATGTAGCAAAAAAAAATGATAAAAAGAGTGAAGAAGAAAGTCTAGAGAAGTATTTACTATGTCTAGCATAGTATTTGCTATGAAGCAACTTATAAAAAGGAAAACTCTTTTTAAAGATAAGACAGGTGGGACAACTGGATGGTTTAGCGGTTGAGTGCCAGCCTTCCACTCATGGCATTATCCTGGAGCCCCTGGATCAAGTCCCACATCAGGCTTCCTGCATGGAGCCTGCTTCTTCCTCTGCCTATGTCTCTGCCTCTCTCTCTCTCTCTCTCTCTCTCTGTCTCTCATGAATAAATAAATAAAATATTTTTTAGAAAAGATAAGACAGGAGTTCAAACACAATTATTATGAGTACTTATATTGATAGCAGGAGTGCTACCTGTTAGCACCTTGCTCAGGAGACTAATTGAGTAGTGTTAAGACTAAAGTCTTACTAAAGTAAGACTATGGAGATGCCCCACCAAACTTTTTTTTTAAGAGGAGCTCGAGTGTGCAATGGGGGGAAGGGGAAAAGGGAGAAAGAGAGAGAGAATCTTAAGCAGGCTCCATCCCCAGCACAGAGCCCAAGGTGGAACTTGATCTCAAGACCCTGAGATCATAACCTGAGTGGAAATCACAAATTAGATGCTTAACTGACTGATTCACCCAGGTACTCTCTTCCACTACCAAACTTCTTTAGTGATGTTATTTTGCTTTACACATTTTTAAGAATATTTTAAATACCAATTTATGTATGTTAAGCTCTTAATAGAGTCAGCATAGTACTGTGCACAGACCATAGATCATGGGACCTGTGGTGAACACACTCTCATGGGACCCCTTCCCATGATCCTTGCCTCATAGTATTGCTTCCTTGTATAATCTCTTCCTCTGGGATGTGGAAATAATCCACAGCTAATAGAATATGGCAAAGGTGATGGGATATATCTTTACTGATGATGTTATAAGGCTTTATCTTTCTAGCTGACCCACACTAGAGTTTTTCTCTCCTTTTTTGGAAATTAAAAAGCAAACTTCCATGAATTTTGCAACAACCATATGAGCTTGAAAGTGGATTCTTCCATAATGGATCCTCTGAATGACAAGCCACTCCTGGTGCACACCTCCATTACAGCCTTGTAGAGAACCCAGCTAATCTATTACAGATTTCTTGAGCCACCGACACTGTGATATAATAAATGTGCATTGTATTGTTTTAAGCCACTAAATTTATAGTACTTTGTTTACAGCATAGAAAATTAATACAGACTGACTGGGTTTGTATTCATATCTTTCACTTATTATCTGTGTGATTGAGCAAATTAATTACCCTCTATGAGTCTCAAATGTTTCATTTATTAGTTGAAAGTAATAGCACTCACATACCATAATGATTACAGAGAAAATTACAGATAAGAGAAGCAATGTACCTCTTGCATTGCCTGTCACAAAGCAGCCTAGATTGTAAATTATAAGCACTTTTATGTCTGGAACCTTGTCTATTTTGCTCATGGTTTTATCCAGTGCCCATTATCATATTTTACCTATAGCAGGCATTCTATAAATAAATGAAAATAAGCTCTCAAGGAATGGCAGATGCTATTTTAAATATACATAAAGAACCCTTGTTTTCAAGTTACTAACAGCAATGAATTACATCATAGTGCACTAATCACAACACAGGGCAGTCTTTCCAGAGCAGTATGATAGAGTATGCAGATGAAGAGCTAGACTCTGGAATCAAACTTAAGAATATTTTATCTGCATAATTCAATGTAACTTTTTGATAAGCAGCTATTAATATCAATAGAAATTGCACAGGAGAGTGATAAAGAGGTGCTTAAAGCAAATAATGTAGTCCCTTGGTATTCATGAGAGGGCTATTGGTCTATAAAGTGCTGGGCTGACATCTGAACATTCCAAAAGTCTAGTAACTTTCCTCACTTCCTGGGTCTCTGAGAAACAAGATGGGCTGTTAAGTATACCCAGAAAATGTTTGAGGGACCACTCAGAGACTGTAAAATTCTTCCTAAAACAACCTTAAAAAGACGAAACTGTTGACTTACTGCATTATAGTAAGATTCCAGAAGTGTTGTGCTTGGAAAAGTGTCATCCAAAGTAAGAAATTTTATCTTGATAATAGTACATAAAAGATACTACTAATTTAAGAGCAACTGATGGAAAGTTGGATGGCTGTTAGGTATTGTAAAGCAATACATTTCTTGAGTTGTAGAGTAAATTTCCATTAAAAACATACTGTCTAGAGGCTAACACAGGCAACACCCTTTTTGAACTCGGCCACAGTAACTTCTTGCAAGATACATCCAAAAAGGCAAAAGAAACAAAAGCAAAAATGAACTATTGGGACTTCATCAAGATAAGAAGCTTTTGCACAGCAAAGGACACAGTCAACAAAACTCAAAGACAACCTACAGAATGGGAGAAGATATTTGCAAATGACGTATCAGATAAAGGGCTAGTTTCCAAGATCTATAAAGAACTTATTAAACTTAACACCAAAGAAACAAACAACCCAATCATGAAATGGGCAAAAGACATGAACAGAAATCTCACAGAGGAAGACATAGACATGCCCAACACGCACATGAGAAAATGCTCTGCATCAGTTGCCATCAGGGAAATACAAATCAAAACCACAATGAGATACCACCTCACACCAGTGAGAATGGGGAAAGTTAACAAGGCAGGAAACAACAAATGTTGGAGAGGATGCGGAGAGAAGGGAACCCTCTTACACTGTTGGTGGGAATGTGAACTGGTGCAGCCACTCTGGAAAACTGTGTGGCAGTTCCTCAAAGAGTTAAACATAGACCTGACCTACGACCCAGCAATTGCACTGCTGGGGATTTACCCCAAAGATGCAGATGCAATGAAACGCCAGGACACCTGCACCGCTATGTTTCTAGCAGCAATGTCCACAATAGCCGAACTGTGGAAGGAGCTTCAGTGTCCATCGAAAGATGAATAGAAAAAGAAGATGTGGTTTATGTATACAATGGAATATTACTCAGCCATTAGAAATGACAAATACCCACCATTTGCATCAACGTGGATGGAACTGGAGGGTATTATGCTGAGTGAAATAAGTCAATCGGAGAAGGACAAACATTTTATGGTCTCATTCATTTGGGGAATATAAATAATAGTGAAAGGGAATAGAATGGAAGGGAGAAGAAATGGGTAGGAAATATCAGAAAGGGAGACAGAACATAAAGACTCCTAACTCTGGGAAACGAACTAGAGGTGGTGGAAGGGGAGGAGGGCGGGGGGTGGGGTGAATGGGTGACAGGCACTGAGGGGGGCACTTGACAGGATGAGCACTGGGTGTTATTCTGTATGTTGGCAAATTGAACACCAATAAAAATAAATTTATCATAAAAAAAATAAAAATAAAAACATACTGCCAAAAGGGTGCCTGGGTGGCTAATTCAGTTAAGCCTCCAGCTCTTGATTTAGTTCAGTCATGATCTCAGGGTCCTTGAATTAAGACCTGCATTGGGCTCTGTGCTCAGCATGGAGTCTACTTGTTCTCTCTCTCCCTCTCTCCCTCTCTCTTTCTCATGAACAAATAAATAAAACCTTATAAAAAATACATTTAAAAAACCCCTACAACATACTCCCAGGAGTGCCTGCCTGGCTCAGTTGGTAGATCATGGGACTCTTGATCTTGGGATCATGAGTTCAAGCCCCCATGGGGCATAAAGCTTACTTGAAAAAATCCTATCAAATTATAAAACTAATTTTTTTCTTAGAATTCGTTACTTTATCTGGAATTTATTAAACTGCTCCAAATGTAAAATAATCCCCACTCCCAACTGATAGATAAATCTGAAGCCGTAGAAAAAATTCCAAAGTTAACAAACCCTATATCCACAACACTTAGCTAGTGTTGACCATAAAAATCCACCAACATTTGTAACTGTTAAAAGGGGAAGACCAAAAACATTGTGAAACAATGAGTAGCGAAGTCAGTTTTTTTTTTTTTTTTTTATAGAATCTTATTGAATACACTGCAAGGGAGTGGCAGTCCAGACAGCAGAGGAAAGACTGTCTGCAATGAGGCAGTAGGTGGGAGCTCTTTTTATTTATTTTTTAAAGATCTTATTTATTTGAGAGAGAGGGACAGACAGAGCAAGCATGAGCAGGGGGAAAGGGCAGAGGGAGAGAGAAAAGCAGGCTCCCCGCTGAGCAGGGAGCCTAAGCCTAACATGAGGCTTGATTCCAGGACCCTGAATCAGGATCTGAACCGAGGGCAGACATTTAGCTAACTGAGCCACTTAGGCCTCCTGGGAGCTGTTTTCAAAGGTGGAAGGTGAGGAAGTATGGCGGCATGGTATTTAACCTCTGAAAGTCCCCCAAATCATTCTATGAAGAAGACCAATAATACTCTCAAATAAAAAGACACAGGCACATTCTCAGATATACAATTCCCGTTAACTCCAGGTTGAAAGGAAATTATTTCTCCACTTCCCTTTACTTGTTCAAAGGGAAAGGAAACTGTTTTTGCCTATGTCCTACTACATTTTTAGCCCAAGTAAGATGTTTTACTATGACCAAATTCTGTCTCAGTATAATAAAAACATTTTAAGGCAATGGCTTTTTCAATTAAGAGAGGTATTATGGTGGCAACAGAAAGCAGGGGAACAAAACAGAATGATTCAGGAAAGTGTGACCTATTGTTAATGACATTACTCAAATGCAGAGAGAATCTCCATTGGCTACCATGAAACAGAACATCAAATGCAGGAAAAAGAAAAACAATCCTTTTGCATGTTGATTAATTTCATTGAAATGGCACAAAATGCTCCAATTCAACTCACCCACATTCAATTTATTTAACCTTAAAATTACCATTCTATCAAATATATAACAGGACATATCAAATTCATACACATTTATCTAACTGGGTTAACTTTCACAAATAATTATGCTATATTTTTAGATCACAGGGTCAGCTTCCCAAACAATAAAAACTTTATCTAACTAAATAGCATAGTTTATTAATGTAACAGAATGAGACAAATAGGTGTGACCTTTTTTTACACACTAAAAACAGTCATTCAATTTAAAGAAAACCCTCAGTCTATTCAAGGTAAAGTATTTCAAGTGGCCTTACACAAACATATGATGATTTCAACTTTTTTTTTCTTTTTTAAAGGAAATTTTAAGAATCTTTACAAAGAAATTCGCATTAATAAATGATGTTTAAAATTTAAAAGTTGGGGATGCTTGGGTGGCTCAGTGGTTGAGCGTCTGCCTTTGGCTCAGGGTATGATCCCGAGGTCTGGGATCAAGTCCCACATCGGGCTCCTTGCAGGAAGCCTGCTTCTCCCTCTGCCTAAGTCTCTTCCTTTCTCTCTCTGTGTCTTTCAAGAATAAATAAATACAATCTTTAAAAAAATCTACAAGTTGTTTATATGACTATTTAAGGTGCACAGGCTCAGTTGGTAGACAATTCTTTGTCCAATTATCTACACACACACATAAAACACATGTCCCTGATCACTCTCTCTAGACCCTCCTGGGAAAATAACTGCTAACCATATTCAGCTGATGATGGGTCCATAGCATAATCTTTACACATAAAGTTCTGTCTATGACTTCATAAAGCAAACACAAAGAAGTGAATACTACTTTTTCAGATTACATTAGCGGTAATGCTAATTTTGTCCTCTATCATTGATGAAGTGATAACATTTCATTACAAATGAAATTAAAGACTTTCCTTTCAGGGAAGCATAGCAACATAGAGAATTCTGTATCCTGGGCAAAACAAATTCATTTGCCGTAGGAAAAATAACTAGCCTGAAGCCTTAGTTGACCAGTGTACCCCAGGTAAACATTACAGAGAACGGTATGAATGTATTCCTGGACTAAAGCCAATATAAATCATGTTCTGAACTGACGAGCTGAGAATAACTATGTGTTACCTAATTAGTTAAATAAAACCAGGATCAAATGGTCCAAGAAGTTAACCAACTAGTAAACTAAGGTTGCTAAACAAAAGAAGCCTGGATCATGCAGCTCTGTCGGCTCATCAGTGAGTTTCTGTGCAATTTAGTTGCTACCATTGTTTTTGGACTTATGACCATCAAGAACAAAACCATGAGAAGCAATAAGAACTACTGTAAAGATTTGTAAAAAATCTGATATTTTTACTCTAATTGCAAACTAACAAGTAAACCTGCCATAGTTTTAATGATGGTGGCAGAAAACATAACCACTTCTAGGTCACAACAGTAGTATCCAGATTATTAGCATTTTCTTGTACCTTTTCTCTGTTCCTCAATTCCTTTATGGTGACACAGGACGCCAAGTGAGGGAACCCAGATATTTTATACTGAGTCATATGCAAATTTCCCTTAGCTTTAGAGAGAGAGAGAGAGAGAGAGAGAGAGAGAGACTATCCCACTTTTCAAGGCTGGTTGCATCCTTAAAACGATAATACAGAACAAAGGTAGTCAGTGCCTTTTTTCACAAGATGTGCACAAATTCAAGGGATCAATGGAGAACTGTCTGCCAATATCTACTATTCACAACATATTTGTGT
Organism: Vulpes lagopus; assembly: GCF_018345385.1. Lineage (NCBI taxonomy): Eukaryota > Metazoa > Chordata > Mammalia > Carnivora > Canidae > Vulpes > Vulpes lagopus. The sequence continues at coordinate 62,510,693 of NC_054848.1, read as the reverse complement.
ATTATACATTCTCAACTTTTCTACATTTCTTATGAGGAAGCTAGTCTAAACATCAAATGTAATTTTGGGTGATGAAATCCTATAATTTCACCACCTGGTTGCAGAGAAAATTTTAGGAGTTAGGTTAAACAGAAATTATATTAAAAATAGAAATAATGGATTCCTCAAGAATCCATCAACCCAGACTGAACTCTTCTTCTACAAGGGATTGCACAATCATTCAGCAGTCCCTCATAAGATAGGTTGTTTATTTGTAAAATCAATTCTTCTTACCAAAGTTACATCTTTAACTTCTCTCACTCAAAACCCGAAGTTTAGACAAGCTGCACAACATTTATTCTCTGTAAACAAGGCTTTGCCTTAAGGGTATTGACTCTGATTCAGGAAATGATTTGTTGAAATAAACTTAATACTAGTCAAGTTTAAAAAAAAAAAGATTGGCAGTTATCACTACAAAATTCTTATTCAAAGTAAATTCTATGAGAAAAAGGACTATAATGTTGGGGCTCCTGGGTGGCTCAGGAGTTGAGCGTCTTCCTTTGCCTCAGGTCCTGATACTGGGGTCCTGGGATCAAGCACCATATTGGGCTCCCCACAGGGAGCCTGCTTCTCCCTCTACCTATGTCTCTGCCTCTCTCTTTGTGTCTCTCATGAATAAAGAAATAAAATCTTTAAAAAGGGACTGTAATGTAAATGTTACTACTTAATGTTATATAAAAAGCATTGCATTTTTCTAAAGATTTTATTTACTTGATAGAATACATGAATAGGGGGAGGGGCAGAGAGGGCGAGACAAGCAAACTACCCACCAGGATCTCTGAATCAGGACCTGAGCCTAAGGCAGATGCTTAGCAGACAGAGCCATACAGGGGTTCCCTAGACACACTTTATTTTTTAATTTGTTTTTATTGAAGCTCAATTTTCCAACATAAAGTATAACACCCAGTGCTCATCCCATCAAGTGCTCTTCTCAGTTACTATCACCAAGTTACCCCAACCCCCCAGCCACCTTGACTTCGGCAACCCTTTGTTCGATTCCCAGAATTGCAAGACTCTCATGGGTTGTCTCCCTAATTTTTCCCACTCATTTCCCCTCCATTCCCTTATAATCCATTACACTATTTCTTATATTCCTTGTATGAGTGAAACCATATGATTGTATTTATACAATTGCCTTACTTCACTAAGCATAATACTCTTCAGATCCATTCATGTCCAAGCAAATATTAGGAACTCGTCTTTTCTGATGGATGAGTAATATTCCAATGTGTGTGTATATCTATATGTATATACTCCACATCTTCTTTATCCATTCATCTGTCAAAGGACAATGTAGCTCCTTCCACAGTTTGGATATTGTGGACATTGTTGCTATGAACATTGGTGTGCCAGTGTCCTGGTGTTTCATTACATTTGCATCTTTGGGGTAAATAATTGCTGAATCATAGGGTACCTCGGTTTTAAAATTTTGAGGAATCTTCACACTGTTTTCCAGAGTGGCCGGATCAGTGTGCTATCAAACCAACAGTGCAAGAGGGTTCCCCCTTCTCCACAACCTCTCAAACATTTTTGTTGCTTCCTGTCTTGTTATTTTTAACCATTCTCACTGATGTAAAGTGCTATCTCATTGTGGTTTTAATTTGTTTTTAAATTTTTTCGTTGGAGTTCAATTTGCCAACATATAGCATAACACGCAGTGCTCATCCCTCCAAGTCCCCCCCTCAGTGCCCATCACCCAGTCACCCCAACCCCCTGCCCACCTCCCCTTCCACTACCCCTTGTTTATTTCCCAGAGTTAGGAGTATCTCATGTTTTGTCACCCTCACTGATATTTTCACTCATTTTCTCTCCTTTCCCTTTATTCACTTTCACTAGTTTTTATATTCCCCAAATGAATGAGACCATATAATGTTTGTCCTTTTCCAATTGACTTATTTCACTCAGCATAATACTTTCCAGGTCCGTCCACATTGAAGCAAATGGTGGGTATTTGTCATTTCTGATGGCTGAGTAATATTCCATTGTATACATATACCACACCTTTTTTATCCATTCATCATTCGATGGACACCGAGGCTCCTTCCACAGTTTGGCTATTGTGGCCATTGCTGCTAGAAACATCGGGGTGCAGGTGTCCCGGCGTTTCACTGCATCTGTATCTTTGGGGTAAATCCCCAGCAGTGCCGTTGCTGGGTTGTAGGGCAGATCTATATTTAACTCTTTGAGAAAGCTACACACAGTTTTCCAGAGTGGCTTCACCAGTTACATTCCCACCAACAGTGCATAGTCTACAGCCATACCACCCTGAAAGTGCCCAATCTTGTCTGGTTTTAATTTGTATTTCCCTGATGGCAGTGATGCAGATCATTTTCCCATGTGCTTAGTGGCCATGTGTATGTCTTTAGTGAAATTTCTGTTCATGTGTCTTCCCATTTCATGACTGGATATTTTGGTGGTTGGGTGTTGAGTTTAATAAGTTCTTTATAGATCTTGGATACTAGCCCTTTATCTGATAGGTCATTTGCAAATATCTTCTCCCATTCTGTAGGCTGACTTTGAGTTTTGTTGACAGTTTCTTTTGCTGTGCAGAAGATTTTTAACCTAATTAAGTCTCAATAGTTCATTTTTGCTTCTGTTTCCTTTGCCTTTATAGATGTATCTTGCAAGAAGTTACTGCGGCCAGCTCAAAAAGGTTGTAATCTCTGTTCCCCTGTAGAATTTTGATGGAATCTTGTCTCACATTTGGGTTTTTCAACCATTTTGAGTTCATCTTTGTGTATGGTGTAAGATAATGGTCTAGTTTCATTCTTCTGCACATGGCTGCCCAATTTTCCCAGCACCATTTATTGAAGAGACTGTGCTTTTTCCAGTGGATAGTCTTTCTTCCTTTGCCGAATATTAGTTGACCATAGAGTTGAGGGCCCATTTCTGGGTACTATATTCTCTTCCACTGATCTATGTGTCTGTTTTTGTGCCAGTACCAAACTGGCTGGATGATCACAGCAATGTAATACAGCTTGAAATCCGGCATTGTGATGCCCCTGTCATTGGTTTTCTTTTTCAATAGTCCTCTGGCTATTCTGAGTATTTTTTGATTCCATACAAAACTTAATATTATGTTCCCAACTCTCTGAAGAAAGTCCATGGTATTTTGATAGGGATTTCATTGAACATGTAAGTTGCCCTGGGTAGCATAGACATTTTCACAATATTAATTCTTTCAATCCTTGAGCATGGAATATTTTTCCATCTCTTTGTGTCTTCCTCAATTTCTTTTAGAAGTGTTCTGTAGTTTTTAGGGTATAGATCCTTTACCTCTTTGGTTAGGTTTATTCCTGGGTTTCTTATGCTTTTGGGTGCAATTGAAAATGGGATTGATCCCTTAATTTCTCTTTCTTCAGTCTCATTGTTAGTGTATAGAAATGTCACTGATTTCTGGGCATTGATTTTGTATCCTGCCACATTGCTGAATTGCTGTATGAGTTCTAACAATCTTGGGGTGGAGTCTTTTGGATTTTCCATATACAGTATCATGTCATCTGTGAAGAGGGGGAATTTGACTTCCTTGCCAATTTGAAGGCCTTTTATTTCTTTTTGTTTTCTGATGGCTGAGACTAGGACTTCTAGTACTATGTTGAATAACAGTGATGAGAGTGGACATCCCTGTTTGCTCCTGATCTTAGGGAAAAGGCTCTCAGTTTTTCCCCATTGAGAATGATATTCACTGTTGGCTTTTCATAAATGGCTTTTAGGATATCGATGAATGTTCCCTCTATCTGTACAGTTTGAAGAGTAATTTGTCAAATGTTTTCTCTCCGTGTATTGACAAGATCATATGGTTCTTATTTGTTTTCTTATTGATGTGATCTATCACGTTAATTATTTTATGAATGTTGAAGCACCCTTGCATCTGGGTAATAAATCCCACTTTGCCATGGTGAATAATCCTCTTAATGTATTATTGATCCTATTGGCTACTATCTTGTTGAGAATTTTTGCATCCATGTTTATCAGGGATATTGGTCTATAATTCCCCTTTTTGGTGGTCTTTGTCTGGTTCTGGAATCAATGTAATCCTGGCCTCATATAACAAGTTTGGAAGTATTCACTTCCTTTCTATACTCCTAAACAGCTTTAGTAGAATAGGTATTATTTTTTCTTAAACATTTGATAGACTCCCCTAGGAAGCCATCTGGCACTGGCCTTTTTTGTGATGGGAGGTTTTTGATGACTACGTCAATTTCCTTGCTGGTTATTGGCCGGTTCAGGTTTTCTATTTCTTCTATTCCAGTTTTGGTATTTTTGGTTTTCCAGAAATGCATACATTTCTTCTAGATTGCATAATGTGTTGGCATATAGCTGCTCATAATATATTTTAAAAATCATTTGTATTTCCTTGGCATTGGTTGTGATCTCTTCTCTTTCATTGGTGATTAATTTGAGTCTTTTCTGTTTTCTTTTTAATGAGGCTGGCTAGGAGTTTATCTATCTTATTAATTCTTTCAAAGAACCAACTCCTGGTTTTGTTGATATTTTCCACAGTTCTTGTGGTGTCTATTTCATTGAGTTCTGCCCCAATCGTTATTATTTATCTTCTTCTTGGTGTAGGTTTTACTTGCTGTTCTTTTGCAATTCCTTAGGTGCAACATTAGCTTGTATATTTGAGTTTATTCCAGTTTTTTGACGGAGGCTTGTATTGTGATGTATTTCCCTCTTGGGACTGCTTTTGCTATATCTCAAAGATTTTGAATGGTTGCATCTTCATTTTCACTAGTTTCAATGAGCCTATTTAATTCTTCCCTGATTTCTAGGATGACCTATTCATATTTTAGTAGGATGGTCTTTAACCTCCATATGTTTGAGTTTTTCCAAATTTCTTCTTATTGTCGAGTCCTAGTTTCAAAGCATTGTAGTCTGAAAATATTCAGAGAACAATCCCAATCTTTGGTATCAGTTGAGACCTGATTTATGACCCAGTATGCGGTCTATTCTGGAGAATGTTCCATGAGCACTTGAAAAGAATGTGTATTCAGTTGTGTTCAGATGGAAATTTCTGTATATATCTGTGAAATCTATTTGGTCCACTTAATCATTTAAGGCCCTTGTTTGGTGATTTTGTGCTTAGAAGATCTGTCATTTGCTGAAAGTGCCCTGTTGAAGTCTCCTACTATTAGTGTATTATTATCTAAATATGCCTTTACTTTGGTTATTAATTGATTGATATACTTGGCAGCTCCCACATTAGGGCATAAATATTCATGATTGTTAGGTCTTCTTGTTGCATAGACCCTTTAAGTATGATACAGTGTCTCTCTTCATCTCTTACTACAGTCTTTGGGATAAACTTTAATTAATCTGATATGAGGACTGTTGCCCCTGCTTTCTTTTGAGGACCAATTGAATGGTAAATGGTTCTCCATCCCTTTTTTCAGGCTGGAGGTGTCCTGAGGTCTAAAATGAGTCTCTTGTAGACAGCAAATAGATGGGTTTTGCTGTTTTATTCAGTTCAATACCCTGCGTCTTTTGATGGAATCATTTAGCCCATTCACGTTCAGAGTAACTATTGGAAGATGAATTTAGAGTCATCATATTATCTATTCAATCCCTCTTTTGTGGATTGTTCCTTTGAGCTCCCTCTTTCATTCCCAGGGTCCCTCTTAGTATGGCTTGCAGAGCCAGTTTGGTGGTCACATACTTTTTCAGTTTCTGTGAATCCTGGAATATCTTTATCTCCCTTCTATTCTGAATGAGAGCCTTGCTGGATAGAGTATTCTTGGCTGCATGTTCTTCTCATTTACTATCCTGTATATATCATGCCAACCCTTTCTGGTCTGCCAGGTCTCTGTGGAGAGGTCTTCTGTTACTCTGATATTTCTCCCCATATAACTTAAGAATATCTTTTCTCATGCTCCTTGAAGAATTTTGTCTTTATGTCTGAAATTTGCAAGTTTCAGTTTTAAATATGGAGGTGTTGAAAGGTTTTTATTTATTACTTTCGGGGGGGGAGTCCTCTCTATCTCTTCTATCTGAATGTTTGTTTCCTTCCCCAGATTTGGGAAGTTCTCAGCTATGATTTGTTCACGTAAACTTTGTGGTCCTCTCTCTCTCTCTCTCTCTCTCTCTCTCTCAGACTCTTCTGGAATCCCAATTAGATGTATATTCTTCCTTTTCAAGCTAACATTTATTTCCCTAAGCCTTTCCTCACAGGCTCTTAATTATTTCCCCCCTTTTACCTAAGCTTCATTCCTTACCATCAACTTCTCTGTCCCTCACTCTCTCTTCCACATCATTAACCCTAGCAATTAGAACATCCAGGTGGAATTGCATCTCATTTAATCTATTTTTCATTTCCACCTGATTACATCTCAATTCTGAAGTCACGAAGCTTCTAGAGTTCTTTATGCTTTTTTAGAGCAACCCCTAACTTTATAATTGTATTTCTGAATTGACTTTTTGACATTGTATTGAAATTCAAATTCTGTAACTGTGGCAGAGAGAACCATTTTCAGTTCTTTCTTTTGTGGTGAATTTTTACTTCTTCATTCTGTCCAGTGCATACTGGTTGTATAAGTGGGCTGAGTCAAAAATATCAACCACATCCTAAATAAAATAAACACTAAATGATTCTGATGAGGTCAGAGACCAGAATATAAAAGAAAAAGAACAGAACAAAATAAAACAAAAAGACCACTAAAGTGAAAAACAAATTTTAAAATAAAATTGTAAACATAAAAAGCCAAAAACCAAAAACAAAGAGGAAAAAAGAAAAAACAAAAGGAAAGAGGGAAAAGAGAAATAAAAGGAGGGATGTTGGTGGTGAGATAGTGGTAGTGGAGAGAGAATGTAGTGTACCTGAGGGGTCCTAGAGGGTGATCCTCTTGGTTCTGAGTGTATTTTGTTCTGTATGTTAGAAGATGCTCACTCCCAAAGTTATATAAACGACCAATACTTATAGAAAGCCCTAACATTGACCACAAAAACATAAATAAGATAAAAGAGGGGGGCAGAATGTGAAGTAAGAGAGAATATAATCTCACATAAGGAACCAACACGGTGTTCCACTTGGTTCTGGGTGTATGTTGGTCATGTTTTAGAAGGTACTAACTTCCACCATTGTAAAATAAAACAAAGCAGAAAAAAACAAAAACCAAAAACCCATATTCTGTTTATCTACCAAAATTTAATTGAATATTTGGAAGGGAATCCAATAATGAAAAGTATGTCTAAAGACATGTAATTGTAGAAATATGAAAGTCAAGATGGAAAAAACTTAAAAATGAAGAGCTGGTATAATATTGTAGTTTAGGTGTGAAAAGAGAAAAAATATTGGAGATTTTTAGTCTGATATAAAAACAAGTCATAATGGAAAAAGAAAAAACAAAAGAAAACAAAGGAACTCTCCAGTTCTATATACTGTTTTCTCTCAGTCCTGGAGCTTCCCAGTGCTGCTTGGTCAATAAACTTGCTCTTCCTTTGTTCTTCCAGCAGTTCTTCTGTTGGAAGGTCTGCTGTGCTGATTCTCATGTGTCTCTGCCTGCGAGAACATGCCCTGCCCCTTGCCAGGTGCTGGGCTCAGTGTGAGCTATTTATCCTGTGAGGTCTTTGTTCCCTAGAGGCTCCACCTATCCCAGGCACAAGGTGAAACAAAGAGGAGAAAGAACAATGGTGGTGGCCAGATTTCAATCTCTGGAGTTGAGCTCCCCAGTAGTAACAAACTGCAGGCTCCCAGTCCTCACTGGCCTAGATGCTCCTGGTGGCTGGCATGGGTGCACTGATCTGCACAGCTTTAAGGGCACCCAGGGGCAGGAGAATTCTTGCTTTCCTGTGCCTTCCATGCTTCTGCCTATCCTAGGGGCAAAGCAAGATCACTGGCTTTGTCCACTTGGGCACCCTGGGATCCGGAGTCCTGTGCTGCTGGACCCACACTCCCAGGGACTATCCCTGCCTAAGGTATCAGGGTACATCCACCTCCATCCAGAACCTGCTCGCCTAATCAACTGGCTTCTCCCAAATACAACACAGGGCTGTGGCACTACAGTCCTTTACCAGTATCAGACCTTGGTTTGTGGTTAGCTATTTCCCAGGCAACCCCTCCTCTTATAGTGACTCTGGGAATCTTGAGGCTTCACTGCCCTTCCTGCAATTCTGTCTGATTTCCCTAAGCATTTTTCCTTCAGAGAGAACTCTGGCACGGATTTTAAAGTTCCCACTTCTCCAGGGCTGGGCTTTCCTGCCCCAGAGGCTTTTGCCACTCTGCTTTAACCCTACTATTCATGGTTCCTCTCCACCATTTTATTTTATTTTATTTTATTTTATTTTATTATTTTATTTATTTTTATTTTATTTTTTACTTTTTGCCTTCCAACCTTGGTAGAAGCAAAAACTTTTCTCTGTGTAGCATTCCAGCTGTTCTCTCTTTATTTTTGAAATATTTTATTTATTTATTCATGAGAAAGAGAGAGAGAGAGAAAGAAAGAGCGGCAGAGACAGGGGTAGAGGGAGAAGCAGTCTCCATGCAAGGAGGCCAATGTGGGACTCAATCCAGGACGTTGGAATACGCCCTGAATCAAAGGCAGATGCTCAACTGCTGAGCCACCCAAGCGTCCCAGCTGTTCTCTCTTTAAATATCAGGTTGAATTCATAGGTGTTCAGGATATTTTAAAAGTTATCTAGGTAAGGTTGTAGGGCCAGTGAATTGAGGACCCCTCTCCTTCTGCCATCTTGCTCCTCCTCCCCTAGCCACTAGGGGAGGCTTTAAATACTTTGTTGTCAAGGGCCATTTCTATCACTACAGAAAGTTTTCTCAGATAGTGCTATGTGAGAACTGACAGGAGGGGGAATTCAGCACTTCACAAATCAGAACACAACAGCAGCTCAGCTGAAAGGTCTCATGTTTATTACTGAACCAACCTACTGGTATAGAAGCAAAGTAACAGAGAAAGTAATTTCCTTGATAAGACATGTCTATTGGCCAGGTAGGAAGGATGTTTCCATAGTGATGGAAAAGGAATATGTGATTTCCATGTAGGTTAAATAGGTGTGCCAATTATGTTTGCTATCTTATGATGTGCAATGCTTCCTCATAGACCCAGCTTGGTTCTTCTCCAGTGCCTCCTCTTGCAGTTGTACCTGATTTTATTACCAGTTTTCATCTGAATCCACTAGGGAATGGGACAATTCTGCTTCTGTTTCTTGGCCAGGAATCGACTGATCCTGAAAGTCTTATGAAAAGACATGGTGAGGAATATCAACCACACACAACCAGGATGGCGGCAGAAAGGAGAGAGCAACAGCATTGCTTTTGTATTTTGTTGTGATTTTAATCAACATTAGAAGTAAGCATACACTATGGGGAATAAAAACTACAAAAATGAAAAAACTAATTTTATTTTACAATTTTTAAAAGTGTTTCCCTGTGATTACAAATATAGCCAAAACCTGTGAAGAATTCTAGGATAGTTAAATACTGAAAAGTCAGGGTCAATTATCAGCTAGTCTCCATGGTGAGAAAATAAGTTATATTTTCTTCATTAAGATTCACACGTACAAAGGGGAATGAATTATAGGACAGTAGATAATTTTTTGAAGTATATCTAAATGGTATGAGCATCTGACTCACGCAGATTATAGCAAAGAATCATGAGTAAAATTAACAGCAGTTATCAAATCCATGCCTATCATGGACTTTATAAAATTTGAATGTTACTGATTAACTGCACAAATTACCAAAGCAATAACATTTCATAATATCTATTTGTTGGTTGGTAAATATACAGTTTCCTTAAACATTTATGGGTTGTTCAAAAGATCTAAATCATACATGTTTGTTAATGAATCTTCATCATAGAATCCTGCCACTTTTTAAGGCTTGAGACTCGCAAACATTTCAGTGACTAGATTTGTAGGGCAGCAGGGAATAAGTAATCAATATTTCCAGCCTTCCAGAAAGTGTGCAATTCCATTTTTTGGCATAAAAACAAGGAAAATGATGAAAAATTGATTCATTGCTATACTAAATTAAAAGATCTTTTAATTAACTTTTTTTTTTTTTCTCAATGATCCTCAGTCCATGCTTATATCTTGGTAAGGAAATCCACTCTTTCCTCCAATCCTATAGAGTAATTCTTGTTCTACAACCTAGCTTTACAGGGAGTATAAAGGGCAAAAACACTATTTCTGTTTTATAAAAGTTTAAAATTAAGGAAACTAAATTCAACGTTCCACGCTTCAGTAAAATAGTTATATATTTTAAATACTTATGTCACCTGCTAAATACAACACTAAGCCCTTTAACATTATAACATTTTATGAGGTCAGAAAACATTTCTTAGAGCAGTTAACTTTGTCCAATAAGACACGGCTAGTAAACAGTGGAACAGAGATTCAAAGCAAGTAGTTTTTAATTTTTTTTCTCGTTCTAAGTTTTTGTTTAAATTCTAGTTAGTAAACAGGAGGAGGCAGAGCAAGATGGCTGAAGAGTAGGGTCCCCAAGTCACCTGTCCCCAGGAAATTACCTATATTACCTACAAATCATCCTGAAAACCTACGAATTCGGCTTGAGATTTAACGAGAGAACAGCTGGAATGCACAGTGGGAAGAGTTCACGCTTCTATCAAGGGAGGAAGACAGGTGAAAAAAGAAATAACGAAATAAAAGGCATCCAAGGGGGAGGAGCCCCGCGAGGAGCCCGGCTGAGGAGCCAGGCTAAGGCCCGGGGCAAGTGCCCCCAGGATAGGAAAGCCCCAGGAAAGCCCCGTCCAGGAGAAGCAGGGGCTTTACCAATCTTCCCAGGTGGAAAGGCGCTCGCAGGGAGTTGGAACAGGATCCCAGGAGGGGCGGGGATGCCCCCAGCCTCCCGGGGACACTAACAGAGGACCTGCGCCCCGGGGAGAGCACGCCACACCCCGCGGCCGAACTCCCTAAAGGGTTGCAGCACTGGCACGGATGGAAACGGGAGCAGCTTGGAGACCGCTCTGGCAGAGGATCCCCAGGGGAAGGACCTGCGTGCCCCCGGAGCAGCTCGGGGGCGGCTCCAGCAGAGGCTCCACACAGAAGGGGGTTGCGCAGCCGGTTTTCTGATTCCAACACCACAGGACCGGGAGCACAGGACGCCGGGGACAGAGCCCAAGATATGGCGCTCCCCTGGGACAATGAGAAGCCAGGATGGCACAGAACAGCAAGCATGCTCCAGCCTCGGGGCCGCCCCGAGCAGAGCAGATCATGCCCCGCCCTCCAGCATCCAGGCCCCTACAGACTGAGAGCTCCCTAGTTACTGCAGGAGCTGACTCCAGGTCTGGAGAGCCAGCCGCTACTACTGTTGTTGTTCCTCCTGGGGACTCACAGGATAAACAACCCCCACTGAGCTCACAGTGGCCTCACAGGATAAACAGGTTAAATAATTTTCACTGAGCCCTGCACCAGGCCAGGGGCTGCGCAGCTCCCCCAAGTGCTATCACCTGAAAATCAGCACAGGAGGCCCCTCCCCCAGAAGACCAGCTAGAGGGACAGCGGAAAAACAAACTATTGACCAAGCAGCACTGGAAAGTTCCAAGGGAAGTCAAGGGATTTACAGTATAGAGAATAAGAGGATACTCCCCTTTGTTTTTCGTTTTCTGATTTCTGTTTGCTTCCCCACCCTTTTTTTCTTTTTCTCTTCTATTTTTTTCTTTATCTTCCTTTTATTCGTTTGTTTACTTTTTCTTTTGTTCTTTCTCTTCTCCTTTTTTCTCGTTTTCCCAATACAACGTGTTTTCGGCCACTCTGCACTGAGCAAAATGACTAGGAGGAAAAACTCACCACAAAAGAAAGAATCAGAAACAGTCCTCTCTCCCACAGGTACAAAATTTGAATTACAATTCAATGTGAGAAAGCCAATTCAGAAGCACTATTATACAGCTACGGGTGGCTCCAGAAACAAGCATAAGGACACATGAGACTTCATGACTGCAGAATTTATATCTAATCAGGCAGAAATTAAAAATCAATTAAATGATATGCAATCAAAACTAGAAGTCCTAACGATGAGGGTTAACGAGGTGGAAGAACTAGTGAGTGACATAGAAGTCAAGTTGATGGCAAACAGAGAAACTGAGGAAAAAAAGAGACAAACCAAAGATCATGAGGAGGGATTAAGGGAAATAAATACCCTCAGAGGAAAAAATCTATGTTTAATTGGGGTACCCGAGGGCACTGAAAGCGAAAGAGGTCCAGAATATGTATTTGAACAAATCATAGCTGAAAACTTTCCTAATCTGGGAAGGGAAACAGGCATTCGGATCCGGGAAATAAAGAGATCTCCCCGTAAAATCAATAAAAACGGCTCAACACCTCAACTTTTAAAAGCGAAGCTTGCAAATTCCAAAGACAAAGAGAAGATCCTTAAAGCAGCAAGAGATAACAAATCTTTAACTTTTATGGGGAGAAATATTAGATTAAGAGCAGACCTCTCCACAGAGACCTGGCAGGCCAGAAAGGGCTCGCAGGATAAAATCAGGGTCCTAAGTGAGAAGAACATGAAGCCAAGAATACTTTATCCAGGAAGGCTCTCATTCAGAACAGAAGGAGAGATAAAGAGCTTCCAAGATAGGCAGGAACGGAAAGAATTTGTGAACACCAAACCAGCTCTGCAAGAAATTTTAAGGGGAACTCTTAAAATTCCTCTTTAAGAGGAAGTCCAACAGAACAATCCACAAAAACAGGGACTGAATAGGTATCATGATGACACTAAACTCATATCTTTCAATAGTAACACTGAATGTGAATGGGCTTAATGACCCCATAAAAAGGCACAGGGTTTCAGATGGGATAAAGAAGCAGAACCCATCTATTTAGTCTACAAGAGACTCATTTTAGACAAGAGAACTCCAGCCTGAAAATAAAAGGTTGGAGAACCATTTACCATTTAAATGGTCCTCAAAAGAAAGCAGAGGTAGCCGTCCTTATATCAGATAAACTAAAGTTTATCCCGAAGCCTGTAGTGAGAGATGAAGAGGGACACTATATCACACTTACAGGATCTATCCAAGACGAGGACTTAACAATCATCAATATATATGCCCCAAATGTTGGAGCTGCCAAACATATCAATCAATTAATAACCAAGGTTAAGACATACTGTGAAAATAATACACTTATACTTGGTGAATTCAATGTAGTGCTTTCTACAATTGACAGGTCTCCTAAGCACAGCATCCCCAAAGAAACAAGGGCTTTAAATGATACACTTGACAGAGGGATTTCACAGATATCTACAGAACTTTACATCCAAACTCAACTGAATACATATTCTTTTCAGTTGCACATGGAAATATCTCCAGAATAGACCACATACTAAGTCACAAATCAGGTCTTAACTGATACCAAAAGATTGGGATCGTCCCCTGCATATTCGCAGGCCATAATGCTTTGAAATTAGAACTAAATCAGAAGAAGAAATTTGGGAGGATTTCATACACGTGGAGGTTAAGGAGCATCCTGCTAAAGCATGAAAGGATCAACCAGGAAATTAAGGAGAATTAAAAAGATTCATGGAAACTAATAAGAATGAAGACACAACCATTCAAAATCTTTGGTATACCACAAAAGCAGTCCTGAGGGGGAAATACATCGCAGTACAAGTATCCATCCAAAAACTATAAAGAACTCAAATACAAAAGCTAATCTTACACCTAAAGCAGCTAGAGAAAAACAGCAAATAGATCCTACACCCAGCAGAAGAAGAGAGTTAATAAAGATTCGAGCAGAACTCAATGAAATAGAGACCAGAAGAACTGTGCAACAGATCAAAAAAAAAAAAAAAAAACAGGAGTTCGTCCTTTGAAAGAATTAATAAGATAGATAAACTATTAGCCAGCCTTATTAAAAAGAAGAGAGAGGAGATTCAAATTAATACAATCATGAATGAGAAAGGAGAGATCACTACAAAAACAAGGAAATACAAATGATTTTAAAAACATATTATGAGCAGCTATTTGCCAATAAATTAGGCAATCTAGAATAAATGGATGCATTCGTAGAAAGCCACAAACTACCAAAACTGGAACAGGACGAAATAGAAAACCTGAACAGGTCAATAACCAGGGAGGAAATTCAAGCAGTCATCAACAACCTCCCAAGACACAAAACGCCACAGCCATATGGCTTCTGAGGGGAATTCTATCAAAGGTTCAAAGAAGAAACCATACCATTCTACTAAAGCTGTTTGGAAAGATAGAAAGAGATGGAATACTTCCAAACTCAATCCATGAAGCCAGCATGACCTTAGTTCCAAAACCGGATAAAGACCCCACCAAAAAGGAGAATTATCGACCAATATACCTGATGAACATGGATGCAAAAATTCCCAACAAGATACTAGGCAATAGGATCCAACAATACATTGAGAAGATTATTCACCATGACCAAGTAGGATTTATCCCCAGGATGCAAGGCTCCTTCAAAACTCGTAAAACAATCAATGTGATTCATCATATCAGCAAGAGAAAAAACAAGAACCATATCATCTCCTCAATAGATGCAGAGAAAGCATTTGAAAAAATACAGCATCCATTCCTGATCAAAACTCTTCAGAGTGTAGGTATAGAGGGAACATTCTGCAGCATCTTAAAAGCCATCTACAAAAGCACACAGCAAATATCATTCTCAATGGAGAAACACTGGGAGCCTTTCCCCTAAGATCAGGAACAAGACAGGGATGTCCACTCTCACCACTACTATTCAACCTAGTACTGGAAGTCCTACCCTCAGCAATCAGGCAACAAAAAGAAGTAAATGGCGTTCAAATTCATAAAGAAGAAGTCAAACTCTCCCTCTTTGCAGATGACATGATACTGTCCATGGAAAACCCAAAATCCCCACCCCAAGATTGCTAGAACTCATACAGCAATTCAGCAGGATACAAAATCATGCCCAGAAATCAGTGGCATTTCTATACACTAACAATGAGACTGAAGAAAGAGAAATTAAGGAGTCAGTCCCATTCACAATTGCACCCAAAGCATAAGATATATAGGAATAAACCTACTAAAGAGGTAAAGGATCTATACCCTAAAAAATACAGAACACTTCTGAAGGAAATTGGGGAAGACACAAAGAGATGGAAAAATATTCCATGCTCATGGATTGGAAGAATTAGTATTGTGAAAATATCAATGCTACCCAGGGCAATTTACACATTTAATGCAATCCCTATCAAAATACTATGGATTTTCTTCAGAGAGTTGGAACAAATAATCTTAAGATTGGTGTGGAATCAGAAAAGACCCCGAGTAGCCAGGAAAATATTGAAAAAAAATCAGAGCTGGGGGCTTCACACGGCGGATTTCATGTTGTACTACAATGCTGTTAGCATCAAGACAGTGTGGTACTGTCACAGAAATAGACACATAGGTCAGTGGAACAGAATAGAGAATCCAGAATGGCCCCTCAACAATATGGTCTTCTAATATTTGACAAAGCAGGAAATACTATCCCCTGGAAAAAAGACAGTCTCTTCAATAAATGGTGCTGGGAAATTGGACATCCACATGCAGAAGAATGAAACTAGACCACTCTCTTACACCATACACAAAGAGAAACTCAAAATGGATGAAAGATCTAAATGTGAGACAAGATTCCATCAAAATCCTAGAGGAGAACACAGGCAACACCCTTTTTGAACTTGGCCAAAGCAACTTCTTGCAAGATACATCCATGAAGGCAAGAGAAACAAAAGCAAAAATGAATTCTTGGGACGTCATCAAGATAATAAGCTTTTGCACAGCAAAAGAAATGCTCAAGAAAACTAAAAGACAACCTACAGAATGGGAAAAGATATTTGCAAATGACATATCAGATAAAGGGCTAGTGTCCAAGATCTATAAAGAACTTATTAAACTGAACAGCAAATAAACAAACAATCCAATCATGAAATGGGCAAAAGACATGAACAGAAATCTCACAGAGGAAGACATAGACATGGCCAACGAGCACTTGAGAAAATGCTCCTCATCACTTGCCATCAGGGAAATACTAATCAAAACCACAAGGAGATACATCACACCAGTGAGAATGGTGAAAGTTAAGACAGGAAGCAACAAATGTTGGAGAGGATGTGGAGAAAGGGGAACCCTCTTACCCTGTTGGTGGGAATGTGAAATGGTGCTGCTACTCTGGAAAACTGTGTGGAGGTTCCTCATAGACCTGCCCTACAACCCAGCAATTGCACTGCTGGAGATTTACCCCAAAGATACAGATGCAATGAAACGCCGGGACACCTGTACCCCGAGGTTTCTAGCAGCATTGTCCACAATAGCAAACCTGTGGAAGGAGCCTCAGTGTTCATCAAAAGATGAATGGATAAAGAAGATGTAGTATAATGGAATATTACTCAGCCATTAGAAATGACAAATACCCACCATTTGCTTCAACGTGGATGGAACTGTAGGGTATTATGCTGAGTGAAGCCAGTCAATCGGAGAAAGACAAACATTATTATATGGTCTCATTCATTTGGTGAATATAAAGATAATGAAAGAGATTATAGGGGAAAGGAGAGAAAATGAGTGGGAAATATCAGAGAGGGAGACAGAACATGAGAGACTCCTAACTCTGGGAAACGAACAAGGGGCAGTGGAAAGGGAGTTGGGTGGGGTTTGGGGTGACTGGGTGATTGGCAGTGAGGCAGGCACTTGAGGGGATGAGCACTGGGTGATATGGTATATGTTGGCAAATTGAACTCCAATACAAAAATAAGTATAAATGAATAAAAAAGAAAAAAAGAAGTTTCCAGGGGGACAAAATGCTCACCAGGATAAGAGTAGTTATCATCTATCACTGCACAAAGTTATCACAATATTATTGACTATAATCTCTATGCTGTACTTTTCATCCCTATGACTTATCTATCTTATAAGTGGAAGTTTGTACTCTTTACTACCTTCACCTATACTGCCTATTCCTTCTGCCATCCTGATTATGTGTTGACTGTTTCTCGCCATGTATTTCCACAAGGCTTTCAGAATCAAGTGATTCTTGGCCAAGAAACAAAAGCAGAATCGTCCCATTCTCCAGTGGATTTGGAGGAAAACTGGTAATAAAATCAGGTACAACTGCAAGAGGAGGCACTGTAGAACCTCACCTCTGGGAACCAGATTGACTTTAGCTGCATGAGTCCATGATTTTTACAATGACAAAATAGAAATAGAAGTTAAATAATTAAGTAAGGTATAGGTAAATAATGCCAGTAATTTATTAAATAATTAGGATTCATTTTTTATTCTAAAAATCAAAAAGGGTCTAATCAGGCAAACCAATGAAAAACCCAATCACATTCAATTAATAAAAGGAAAATTGTTGGATTAAAATATAAATGTACTTTCTTTAAAGACTTCAAAAACAGTTATTTCCATTTAAATATATACTTTTTTCTAATACATTTTCTCAGCATTCGTTTTCAAGTCTAGAACTGAGGTTAAAAATGGATTTGAAATGCTATGGTATAAAATCTATTAAAAAGCAAGCTATGTTCATACATTTTATTAGATTGCCTAACTTAGGTTATGATTATTAGGAGAGTGCTGTGTTCTTCAGGAAAGTCTTAGGAAATTTCTATAATTATGTAGTATCCATTTTATCCTAGCAGGCTTTTTTTTAAAATATCAGATGTTTAGACTGGGATATATGGTATGAGTTAAAATTGTATTTTTCCTATTCTTTACCAGATAATATGTTTTCAAATATATTTTTTGATCTGGAAAGGAGATGCCCATAATTTCTGTTCATTTGGCAGAGCAAAAGAACACAGAATGAAGGTCTCTAGCTCCTCCATTGAGCAGAGGTAAGGAATACATTTGGATATAGTCAATATATGTCTAATTCTAATAAATCTACTAGCACAATTGAAAAAAATGCCTCATCTGTTTCTGAACACCATTAAGGGAGGGAAAAATTAAACTAAAGTGTAATTCCTGCAATTTTTAAGGGCATATAGCTGCTCTTATAAAGAGCCAGAATCTGGCCCTGAATTTTTTTTTTAGAGAAGGAAGGGAGAGGAGAGCACATGCATGCAGGGTGGGTGATGCAGAGAGAGAGAGAGAGAGAGAGAGAGAGAGAGAGAGAGAGAGAGAGAGAATCTTAAGCAGGCTTCATGTCCAGCATGGAGTTTGATGCAGGGCTCAGTCCCACAACCCTGAGATTATGATGTGAGCTGAAATCAAGAGTTGGATACTTAACCGACTGAACTACCCAAGCACATGGAAAATTTGTTGCTTAAGTGAGAAAAACAGAGGAGGTGAGTCAAGATGGTGGAGGAGTACGGTGCCCAACTCATCTGGCCCCACCAACTTACCTAGATAACTTTCAAACCATTCTGAACACCTACGAATCTGACCTGAGATTTAAAGAGAGAATAGCCAGAATGCTACAGATAGAAGGGTTTTCTATTCTAAGAAGGTAGGAAGGTGGAAAAAAATAAAATTAAAGAGAATCAAGTGGGGGAGGGGCACCCCAAGGAGTCAGGCTAAGGCCTGCGGCCAAAGCCTCTGGGACAGGAAAACCCAGCCCCGGAGAAGCAATAGCTTTAAAAAAAATCCGCACCGGATTCTTCCTGGACAGAAAAGTGCTCAGCAGGGAAATCAGGCAGAATTGCAGGAGAGTCAGCGAAGCCTCCACTTTGCCAGAGTCACTAATAGAGGACGTGTGCCCAGGGGACGGTGCACCACGAACTGTGAGCCATTCTCGGTAAAGGGCTGGAGCATGCATCCAGCAGGGCATCTGGAAGAAGCCAGTCAGGCTGGTGGCTCCAGACTAAGGTATCTGTGCCCTGCTGCCCTCGGGAGCCACCAGCTGGGAGAGCGATTCCAGCAGTGCAGGGCCCCGGATCCCAGGGCGCCCAAGCGGACATAGTCCACGATCTTGCACTCCTGCTGGGACAGACAGAAGCAGGGAAGGCACAGGACAGTGAGGACTCTCCTGCCACTGAGTGCCCCAAGCTGTGCAGATCAGTGCACCCACTCTGGCTCCAGAAGCGTCTAAGCCAGTGTGGACTGGGAGACTGTATTAGTTACTAGTGGGGAGCTGACTACAGAGCTGGAAATCTGGCTGTGGCCATGCGTTGTTTTTCCTCCTTGTTTCACCTTGTGCCTGGAGTGGTGGGGCTGCCAGGGAACAGAGGCCTCATAGGGTAAACAGCTCCCACTGAGCTCGGCACCCAGCGGGGTGGGGGGGCGGGGGGCAACTCCACCCAGGCACAAACACCTGAGAATCAGCACAGCAGGCCCTCCCCCAGAAAACCGGCTGGAAGAACAGGGGAAGAGCAGGTTCTTGATCCAGCAGTGCTGGAAAGCTCCAGGGGAAATCAAGGGATTTACAGTACACAGAACTAGAAGGTACGCCTCCTCCTTTTATTCCTTTTTCCAGTACAACTCGTGTTTATATCAGACTAAAAATTTCCAGTATTTTCTCTTTTCCCACCTTAACTACAATATTTTACCACCTCTTCATTTTTGAGTTTCTTCCTTTTTGACATTCATATTTCTCCAATTACATGTCTCAAATATATTTCCACCTCCAGATTCCCTTCAAAACACTCAACTTAATTTTGTGAGATATACAAGATATGTTTTTTGTTGTTGTTTCATGTTTTTCGTTTTCCCTGCCTCATTTTGTTCTACAATGGTAAAAGTTAATACCTTCTAAAACATGACCAGCATGCACCCAGGACCAAGTGGTATACCGTGCTGGTTCATTCTGTGAGATTATATTCACTCTTCATTCCCATTCTGCCGTCCTCTTTTATCTCATTTATGTATTAGTGGTCAATTGTGGGTCTCTATACAAGTATTTCTGGTTTATATAAATTTGGGACTGAGCAACTTCTACATACAGAACTTAATATACTGAGAACCAAGAGGATCACACTCTAGGACCCCTCAGGTAGACAACATTATCCCTCCACTACAACTTTGTCACCACGAACGTCTCCAGCACCCCCCCCCTTTTCTTCTCCTTTTTTTCCCTCTTTAATTTTCCTTATTTATCTTCTTTTCTTTTCACTTTTCTTTTTTTTTCTTCTTTGGGATTCCTGGCATTTTATTTTTTACTACTTTGTTTTAAAATTTGTTTTTCGGGATCCCTGGGTGGCGCAGCGGTTTAGCGCCTGCCTTTGGCCCAGGGCGCGATCCTGGAGACCCGGGATCGAATCCCACGTCGGGCTCCCGGTGCATGGAGCCTGCTTCTCCCTCTGCCTGTGTCTCTGCTTCTCTCTCTCTCACTGTGTGCCTATCATAAATAAATAAAATTTAAAAAAAATAAAATAAAAAAAAATAAAATAAAATTTGTTTTTCACTTTAGTGGTGCTTTTGTTTTATTTCGTTCTGATCTTTGTTTTCAATTTCTGGTCTCTGGCTTCATCAAAATCATCTAGAGTGAAATTTACTTAGGTTGTGGTTGATATTCTTGACTCAACCGACTCATACAGCCACTCTGCACTGAGCAACATGACTAGAAGGAAGAACTCAATGCAAAAGAATCAGAAACAGTACTCTCTGCCACAGAGTTACAGAATTTAGATTATAATTCAAAGTCAGAAACCCAATTAGAAGCACAATTATAAAGCTACTGGTGGCTCTGGAAAAAAAGCATAAGGGATTCAAGAGACTTCATGACTACAAAATTTAGATCTAATCAGGCTGAAATTAAAAATCAATTAAATGAGATGCAATCCAAACTGGAAGTCCTAACGATGAAGGGTAATGAGGTAGAAGAAAGAGTGAGTGACATAGAAGACAAGTTGATGGCATGGAAGGTAGCTGAGGAAAAAACAGAAAAACAATTAAAAGACCATGAGGAAAGGTTTATGGAAATAAATGATAGTCTCAGAAGGAAAAGTCTACATATAATTGGAGATTACAGAGAGAGCTGAGAGGGACAGAGGGACAGAGGGACAGAAAAAGCATATTTGAGAAAATCATAGATTTGAACTTCCCTAATTTGGGGAGGAAAACAGGTATTCAGATCCAGGAGATACAGAGGTCCCTCCAAAATCAACAAAAACCGTTCAACAACTCAACATTTAAAAGTGAAACTTGCAAACTTCAAAATTAAAGAGAAAATCCTTAAAGCGCTGGGAAATAACAGATTGGTAACTTATATGGTGGAGAAATATTAGATTAATAGTAAACCTCTACACAGAGACCTACGAGGCAAGAAAGGGCTAGCGGGATTTACTCAGGGTACTAAATGAGAAGAACATGCAGCAAAGCATACTCTATCCACCAAGGCTCACATTAACATTAGAAGGAGAGATAAAGGTCTTCCAAAATAGGCAGAAACTGGAAAAATATGTGACCACCAAACCAGCTCCACAAGAAATATTAGGGAGGATTCTGTAAAAGAAATAGGAAGCCCAAAGGAAAAAATCCACAAAAACAGGGCCTGAATAGGTATTACAATGACACTAAATTCATAGCTTTCAATAGTAACTCTGAGTATGAATGGGCTTAATGATCCCATAAAATGACACAAGGTTTCAGGCTGGATAAAAAAGCAAGACTCATCTATTTGCTGTCTACAAGAGACTCATTTTAGACCTAAGGACACCTACAGCCTAAAAATGAAAGGGTAGAGAACCATTTACCATTCAAATGATTCTCAGAAGAAAGCTGGGGTAGCAATCCTCATCTCATATACATTAAATTTATCCCAAAAACTATAGTAAGAGATGAAGAAGGACACTATATCATATTTAAAGGATCTATCCAACAAGAGGACCTAACAATCATGATTATTTGTCTGTAATGTGGCAGCTGCCAAGATTATCAATCAATTAATAACCAAAGTTAAGACATACTTAGATAATAATACCCTAATACTGCGAGACTACAACACGGGGGTTTCTGCAAATGACAGATATTCTAAGCACATCTCCAAAGAAACAAGAGCTTTATTTTTTTTAAATTTTTATTTATTTATGATAGAGAGAGAGAGAGAGAGAGAGAGAGAGAGGCAGAGACATAGGCAGAGGGAGAAGCAGGCACTGGGAGACCGACGTGGGATTCGATCCCGGGTCTCCAGGATCGAGCCCTGGGCCAAAGGCAGGCGCTAAACTGCTGCGCCACCCAGGGATCCCCCGAAACAGGAGCTTTAAATGATATACTAGACCATATGGATTTCACAGATGTATACAAAATATTGCATCCAAATGCAACTGAATATACATTCTTCTCAAGTGCACGTGGAACTTTCTCCAGATTACACCACATACTGGGTCACACATCAGGTCTCAACTGAACCCAAAAGATTGGGATTGCCCCTGCATATTTTCAGACCACAATGCTTTGAAACTAGAACTAAATCACAGGAAGAAATTTGGAAGAAACTCAAACACATGGAGGTTAAAAAGCATCCTGCTAAAAGATGAAAGGGTCAACCAGGACATTAGAGAAGAATTTAAAAGATTCATGGAAACTAATGAGAATGAAGATACAACCATTCAAAATCTTTGGGATACACCAAAAGCAGTTCTAAGGGGAAATACATCGCAATACAAGCATCCCTCAAAAAACTGGAGAAAATTGAAACACAACCTAACCTCGCACCTAAAGGAACTGGAAGAACAGCAAAGAAAACCTACACCAAGCAGAAGAAGAGAGTTAATAAAGACTCGAGCAGAACTCAATGAAAGAGAGACTGAAGAACTGTAGAACAGATTAAAAAAAAAAAACAGGAGTTGGTTCTTAGAAAGAATTAATAAGAGATAAACCATTAGCCTGCCTTACTAAAAACAAAAGAGAGAAAAGAATCAAATTAATAAAATCATGAATGAAAAAGGAAAGATCACAAGCAATACCCAGGATATACAAACAATTTTAAAAACGTATTATCAGTCCTGGCCCGAGCCTGAGCCTTGGCCTCCTGAGTCGCCCTCTGGCTCTCAAGCAGCATGAGCTTCACCACCTGCTCCACCTTCTCTTCCAACTATCGGTGCCTGGGCTCTGTGCAGTCGCCCAGCCACCAGGTCCGGCCGATCAGCAGCAGTGCGCCAGCGTCTATGCAGGCGCGGGGCTCTGGATCTCCATATCCTGCTCTACCAGCTTCCGGGGCACCTGGGGATCCAGGGGTCCGGCTGTGGGGATGGCCGGGGGTCTGGCGGGCATAGGGGGCATACAGGGCGAGAAGGAGACCATGCAAGACCTGAATGTCCGCCTGGCCTACTACCTGGAGAAGGTGAGGAGCCTGGAGGCTGATAATCAGAGATTGAAGATGAAAATCCGGGAACACCTGGAGAAGAAGCGCCCCCAGGTCAGAGACTGGGGGCATTACTCCAAGACCATCGAGGACCTGAGGGCTCAGATCTTTGCAAGTGCTGTGGACAATGCCCGCATCATTCTGCAGATTGACAATGCCCAGCTTGCTGCTGACAACTTGCGTGTCAAGAATGAGAGGGAGCTGGCCAGGCAACAGTCCGTGGAAAGCAACATCCATGGGCTCTGCAAAGTCATTGATGACACCAATGTCACTCGGCTGCAGCTACAGAGATTGAAGTTCTCAAGGAGGAGCTGCTCTTCATGAAGAAAAACCACGAGGAAGAAGTAAAGGGTCTACAAAACCAAATCGCCAACTCTGGGTTGACGGTGGAGTTGGATGCCCCGAAATCTCAGGACCACAGCAAGAGCATGGCAGATATCCGGGCCCAGTATGACGAGCTGGCTCAGAAGAACGGGGAAGAACTGGACAAGTACTGGTCTCAGCAGATCGAGGAGAGCACCACAGTGGTCACCACACAGACCGCTGAGATCAGAGAAGCTGAAATGACCCTCACGGAGATGAGAGGTACCATCCAGTCCTTGGAGATCAACCTGGACTCCATGAGAAACCTGAAGGGCAGCTTGAAGAACAGCCTGAGGGAGGTCAAGACTCACTATGCAATGCAGATGGAGCAGCTCACCGGGGTCCTGCTGCAACTGGAGTCAGAGCTGTCCCAGACCCGGGCAGAGGGTCAGTGCCAGGCGCAGAAGTTTGAGGCCATGCTGAATGTCAAGGTCAAGCTGGAGGCTGAGAATGCCACCTACTGTCACCTGTTGGAAGACGGGGAGGACTTCAGTCTTACTGACGCCCTGGACAGCAGCAACTCCTTGCAGGCCATCCAGAAAACCACCACCCGCAAGATCATGGATGGCAAGGTGGTGTCTGAGACCAACCACACCAAAATTTTGAGGCGCTGAGGCAGCAAAACAGGGTAGCCTTTGAGGAGCAGGAGGCCAACAAAAGGTTCAGAGGTCAAAAAAATGTATTATCAGCAAATATACACCAAAATATTAACCAATCTTGAAGACATGAACTCAATTCCAGAAAACCACAAACTACCAAAACTGGAACAGGAAGAAATAGAAAACCTGAACAGGCTGATAACCAGGTAGGAAATTGAAGCAGTCCTCAAAAACCTCCCAAGACACAAAAGTCCAGGGCCAGATGGCTTCAGGGGAATTCTATCAAACGTTCAAAGAAGAAAAAATACCTGTTCTACTAAAGCTCTTCCAAAATACAGAAAGGGACAAAATACTTCCAAACTCATTTTATGAGGTCAGCATCACCTTAATTCCAAAACCAGAAAAAGACCCCACCAAAAAGGAGAAAAATAGACCAATACCCCTGATGAACACTGATGCAAACATTCTCAACATGACACTAGCCAATAGGATCCAATAGTACATTATGATGTTTATTCACCATGACCTAGTGTGATTTATCCTAGGGATGCAAGTTTGGTTCAACACTGTTAAAACAATCAACAAGATAGATCATATCAACAAGAGAAAAAACAAGAACCATGTGATCCTCTCAATAGATGCAGAGAAAGCATTTGACCAAATACATCATCCATTCCTGATCAAAACCCTTCAGAGTGTCGGAATAGAGGGAACATTCCTCAGCATCTTAAAAGCCATCTACGAAAAGCTCACAGGAAATATCATTCTCAATGGGGAAAAACTGAAACCCTTTCCCCAAAGATCAGAAACACGACACGGATGTCCATTCTCACCACTGCTATTCAACATATTACTAGAATTCCTAGCCTCAGCAATCAGACAACAAAAAGAAATAAAAGGCATTCAAATTGGCAAAGAACTGAAACCCTCCATCTTCATAGATGATATGATGCTGTCCATAGAAAACCCAACGACTCCACCCCAGATTGCTAAAACCCATACAGCAATTCGGTAATGTGGCAGGATACAAAAATCAATGCCCAGAAATCTGTGGCATTTCTATACACTAACAATGAGACTGAAGAAAGAGAAATTAAGGAGTCAATTCCATTTACAATTGTACCCAAAAGTATAAGATACATAGGAATAAATCTAACCAAAGAGATAAATGATCTATACAATAAAAACTACAGAATACTTCTGAAAATAATTCCGGAAGACACAAAGAGACAGAAAAATATTCCCTGCTCATGGATTAGAAGAATTAAAATTGTGAAAATATCTATGCTACCCAGGGCAATTTACATGTTCAATGCAATCCCTTTCAAAATACCATGCACTTGGGCAGCCCCGGTGGCCCATCAGTTTAGTGCCACCTTCAGCCCAGGCCATGATCCTGGAGATCCGGCATCTAGTTCCATGTTGGGCTCCCTGCATGGAGCCTGCTTCTCCCTCTGCCTGTGTCTCTGCCTCTCTCTCTCTCTCTCTCATTCTCTGTGTGTGTGTGTGTGTGTGTGTGTGTCTGTCTGTCATGAATAAATAAATAAAATCTTAAAAAAATACAATGGACCTTCTTTAGAGTTGTAACAAATAGTCTTAAGATTTGTGTGAAATCAGAAAAGACCCCAAATACTAAGGGAATATTGAAAAAGAAAACCAGAGCTGGGGGCATCAAATGCCAGATTCTAATTTGTACTACAAAGCTGTGATCATCAAGACAGTGTGGTACTGGCACAAACACAGACACATAGATCAATGGAGGAGAAAAGAGAACCCAGAAGAGGGCCCTCAAGTTTATGGTCAACTAATGTTCAACAAAGCAGGAAAGACTATCCACCAGAAAAAAGACAGTCTCTTCAATAAATGGTGCTTGGAAAATTGGACAGCCACGGGCAGAAGAATGAAACTAGACCATTCTCTTACACTATACACAAAGATAAACTCAAAATGGATGAAAATTCTAAATGTGAGACAAGATTCCATCAAAATCCTAGGGGAGAACACAGGCAACACTCTCTATGAATTTGGGCACAGCAACTTCTTGCAGTATACATCTATGAAGGCAAGGGAAACAAAAGCAAAAATGTATTACTAGGACTTTATCAAGATCAAAAGCTTCTTCACAGCAATAGAAACAGTCAACAAAACTAAAAGACAACCTATAGAATGGAAGATATTTGCAAATGACTTATCAGATAAAGGGCTAGCATCCAAGATCTATAAAGAACTTATTAAACTGAACAGCAAAGAAACAATCCAATCATGAAATGGGCAAGTGTAATGAACAGAAATTTCACCAAAGAAGACATACTCATGGCCAAGAAGCACATGACAAAATGCTCTGTATCACTTGCATTCAGGAAAATACAAATCAAAACCACAATGAGATACCACCTCACACCAGTGAGAACGGTGAAAATTAACAAGACAGGGAACAACGAATGTTGGAAAGGATATGGAGAAAAGGGAACCCTCTTGCACTTTTGGTGGGAAGGTGAACTGCTACAGAGACTCTGGAAAATTGTGTGGAAGTTCCTCAATGAGTTAAAAATAAAGCTCCCCTACAACCCAGCAACTGCGATGTTCAGGATTTACCCCAAAGATACATATGCAGTGAAAGACTGAGACACCTGCACCCCAATGTTTATAGCACCAATGTCCACAATAGCCAACCTGTGGAAGGAGCCTCGTTGTCCATCAAAAGGTGAATGGATAAAGAAGATGTGGTATATGTATACAATGGAATATTACTCAGTCATTAGAAAAGACAAATATAAACCATTTGCTTTGACGTGGATGGAACTGGAGGGTATTATGCTGAGTGAAATAAGTCGATCGGAGAAGGATAAACATTATATGGTTTTATGCATAAGGGAGTATAAAAAATAGTGAACGGGATTATAGGGGAAAGGAAAGAAAATGAGTTGGAAATATCAGAAAGCATAACAGAACATGAGAGACTCCTAACTCTGGGAAACAAACAAGAGGTAGTGCAAGAGGAGGTGGACAGGAGGGTGGGGTGATTGGTTTCTGGGACTGAAGGGGGCACTTGATAGGATGAGCACTGGGTGTCATAGTATATGATGGCAAATCGAACTCCAATGCATACATACATACATACATACATACACAAATACATAAATACATAAATAAATGAGAAAGATATAATTGAAGTTGGTAGACTATTCATAAATTAAACTACTGCATACCGATGGATGTATACTTTCAACAACCATACTAATTTATTTTAAAGAAGGAGAGATAAAGAGAATTACAACACTAATTTGAATTATAGAGTTAAAAATAGATCTGCCCTACGACCCACCAATGCACTGCTGGGGATTTTCCCCAAAGATACAGATGCAATGAAACGCCGGGACACCTGCACCCCGATGTTTCTAGCAGCAATGTCCACAATAGCCAAACTGTGGAAGGAGCCTCGGTGTCCATCGAAAGATGAATGGATAAAGAAGATGTGGTTTATGTATATAATGGAGTATTACTCAGCCATTAGAAACGACAAATACCTACCATTTGCTTCGACATGGATGGAACTGGAGGGTATTATGCTGAGTGAAATAAGTCAATCAGAAAAGGACAAACATTATATGGTCTCATTCATTTGGGGAATATAAAAAATAGTGAAAGGGAATAAAGGGGAAAGGAGAAAAAATGAGTGGGAAATATCAGAAAGGGAGACAGAACATAAAGACTCCTAACTCTGGGAAATGAACTAGGGGTGGCAGAAGGGGAGGAGGGCGGGGTGGTGTGACTGGGTGGCAGGCACTGAGGTGGGCACTTGATGGGATGAGCACTGGGTGTTATTCTGTATGTTGGCAAATTGAACACCAATAAAAAAATAAAATTATTATTAAAAATGAATTACAGAGTTATTATGCCTTAGAGTAAAAAAATAATCACAATGTCATAATTCTAAAACATAGAGGCGTGCTTAGTAGATAGCTGTTTTAAACAAAGTTGAAAAAAATAAAAATAAAAATAAAAAAAAAATAAAATAAACAAAGTTGAAACCTTCACTATATTAAAAATATTTTAGGAGTCCCTGGCTGGCTCTGTTGGTAGAGTGTGCAACTCTTGGCCTTGGGGTTATGAGTGCATGACCCATACAGAGTGCAGAGAGTATTTCAAACTTAAAAAAATATTTAAAGAGATTTTAAATTTATTTTGAATTATATACACTGTGAAATTTACTCTTTTGGTGTACAATTTTATGAATTCTGACACATGCATAAAGTCATGTAACTACCAACACAATCAGAATAGTTCTCTTACTTCTCTGTAATTTTTCTGGTTCTGCCTCTTTGTAGCTTTAGTTTTTAAAACTAAAATTTCAGTTCACAAATATTCTCAACTATTATTGCATAGTTACTTTCAGGTTTCTGTCAACCTTTTGCTGAATAAGAATTTAGTATTTTTTCCACAGAAAAAGATAAACTCAAAATGGACGAAAAATCTAAATGTGAGACAAGATTCCATCAAAATCCTAGAGGAGAACACAGGAAACACCGTTTTTGAACTTAGCCACAACAACTTCTTGCAAAATATATCCATGAAGGCAAAGGAAACAAAAGCAAAAATTAATTATTGGGACTTCATCAGGATAAGAAGCTTCTGCACAGCAAAAGAAACAGTCAACAAAACTAAAAAACCATCTACAGAATGTGAGAAGATATTTGCAAATGGCCTATCAGATAAAGAGCTAGTATCCAAGATCTATAAAGAACTTATGAAATTCAACACCAAGGAAACAAACAATCCAATCATGAAATGGGCAAAAGACATGAACAGAAATCTCACAGAAGACATAGACATGGCCAACAAGCACATGATTAAATGCTCTGCATCACTTGCCATCAGGGAAATACAAATCAAAATCACAATGAGATACCACCTCACACTGGTGAGAATGGTGAAAATTAACAAGACAGGAAACAACAAATGTTGGAGAGAATGTGGAGAAAGGGGAACCCTCTTGCACTGTTGGTGGGAATGTGAACTGGTACAGCCTCTCTGGAAAACTGTGTGGAGGTTCCTCAAAGAGTTAAAAATAGATCTGCCCTACGACCCAGCAATTGCACTGTTGGGGATTTACCCCAAAGATACAGATGCAGTGAAACGCTGGGATACCTGCACCCCGATGTTTATAGCAGCAATGTCCACAGTAGCCAAACTGTGGAAGGTGCCTCAGTGTCCATCGAAAGATGAATGGATAAAGAAGTTGTGGTCTATGTATACATTGGAATATTACTCAGCTATTACAAATGACAAATACCCACCATTTGCTTCGACGTGGATGGAACTGGAAGGTATTATGCTGAGTGAAATAAGTCAATTGGAGAAGGACAAACATTATATGGTCTCATTCATTTGGGTAATATAATAATTAGTGAAATGGAATAAAAGGGAAGGTTAGAAAATGAGTGAAAATATCAGTGAGGGTGACAAAACATGAGAGACACCTAACTCTGGGAAATGAACAAGGGGTAATGGAAGGGGAGGTGGGCGGGGTTTGGGGTTACTGGGTGATGGGCACTGAGGGGGACACGGCAGGATGAGCACTGGTTGTTATGCTATATTGGCAAATTAAATTACAATAAAATAAATTTAAAAAAAAGAATTTAGGTTTTTTTTTTTTTTCACAGAAACACAAATGGGTAAGAATCTGTATGTCAGGTCAGTAAGTATTTATGAAGTGCTTGTTCTGAGTTCAACATTACACTAAATGTTCTGGGGACTAGAGTTTGAGAAGATAAAAGTACTACATAGGAACAGAAGTCATAGGCATGTGAAAATTTATAAAAATATGAGACTTTATATAATGAACTGTTTTATTGTAAGATTCACATTATGAAAAGGATTCTTTCTCTAAAACATTTATGAGTGTATCTTTGGGAAGAGTCTCCAAGCTTTTCATCAGATTATCAAAATTACTAAAGTGGAAGGTCTAAAATGTGTTATCGAAAAGAAATATGAAAAGACATAGGGGGGAAATAATTACTGATAAATTTTATAATCCAATAAGCAACAGAAAGATCTAACCTTCACAAAGCACTTTAAGCTTTCACATCATTTCTTTCCTTTAAACCAAGAGGCATTTGAAAAAGATTCTTAAGTTATGAAATGAGATGAAGGATACAGGAAGGAAATTGGTAGACCAGTAATATGCAGAATGGGTTAAAAAATGACTGAAGGTAATAAATTATTTTTTAAGTCTAAAGGGACAAGGAGTCAATTGGAAGGTGTGGACTATAGAAGTGTGTAGGAAGCAGAAAATCTAAGAAACATTATTAAATGATAAATTGATAGAATTTTTAGGAAATATTAAGGGTTAGGAGTTTTGAAATCAGTCATTTATTTACTTTTATTTATTTATTAGGGAGCAAGAAAGAGAGAGATAGAGAATGCAAGCCAGGAGAGAGAGAGAGAGGGACAGCAGATTCTGCAGAGTGTAGAGCACAATGAGGGCTGGATCCCAGGACTCCAAGACTATGAGCTGAGCCAAAACGAAGAGTCAGACACTCAACCAACTGAGCCACTTGGGAGTCCCTAAATTCAATCACTCATTTAATAAGTATTTATTGAGCTGAACCTATTTGGTTCTTGGCACTTGTAAGAAACAGAGATAAGAGCAATAAATATGCAGGGAAGGTCCCTGCATCTATGGAGTTAATAATCTAATGAGAAGCAGACAATAAATAGGAAATAGGAAAACACACTAACAAATTGATGAAATAATTTCATATGTTAATTAATTGATGCATGCTATTAGTGAAAGATGACTTCCAAAACACAAAGAGGACAAGTGCAAGGAAACAAGTAAGTGCTAATTAATGGACTTGGCTTTTATTTATTTTTTTAAGATTTTATTAATTTATTCCGAGAGAGAGAGAGAGAGAGAGAGAGAGAGACAGAGTTACAGGCAGAGGGAGAAGTAGGCTCCATGCAGGGAGCCTGACATGGGACTCGATCCTGGGTCTCCAGGATCACCCCGGGTTGCAGGTGGTGCTAAACCGCTGTGCCACTGGGGCTGCCTGGACTTGGTTTTTAAAACAAAATTTCTCATTTCATTAAAAGATGATGCTGACAATAACATGGGACAACTGGCAAAAGCAGAACATTGTTAATGAAGGGAGAACTTCCATATGAATGTGTATTATATAAATGTGTGTTGAAGAGGGTATATCTGAGAGGGCAAAGATGGTGAAAGAAGGAGCAGAGAGTAAAGATGTTGAGTTATGTTTTAAATAAATTGAGCCAGGAGTCCTTTATTTTTAGGGAAATCAACCCATGGGTATGACAGCAAAATGTACCATCCTAACAAAGGAAAAAAGCTACCTCAGCACAAAAAAATGATGATAAATTCAGTAAATGCTATCTTTTTTATAGCATTTGAAGAGGATTTTGTTTATGATAAACATATACTGACTATATGCACAGTAAGGAATGAACAATTGGTAAATTAATGCATTAAGCTTCTCTTTTGTTTTCTACTCCCACAGGTAATTGTTGATATAAGTCTATGTCTTATAGAGCTGTTACCACATAAATGCAGTCTAAAATATATACACACATTAGCATGCAAGCTTTGTTATCTTTACTAGATTACAATCTCCTCAAGAGGAGGTTCCACATCTAATTTATGTTTGTGTCCATCAAAATACCAGAATGTCTCACACATTGTGGGTATTCAATAAATATTTTTAGGTTAAGGCCTCTTCAGGGCAGAAGACCTTATTTACACCACAATGTATCGTTTTGATGGTTCTCCTCTCATGAGAATACTAACTGGATTTATTCTATTGGCACTATAACCACTGTAAAATTATTGACTAGCAGTATTTTCATCTTTCAGTCAAAACCTGTTTTGATCCAATTCTAAATAATAAGAAAATGAACTCAAGAAAAACAGAATGTATGGATTTTCAGGCCCCAAAACTAAGCCAGAAAAGAGGCAGGCAAAGAGATAAGGCATGTTAAAAATGCTTTGCTAGTGCCTCTAATTCCTCCCAGGTTTTTATCTTCCTCTACCCAACATCTAAAATGTCTTCTGTTTATGGACAGTAAAGAATCTTTTTTAAACATGTTAACAAATACTTAACATATGAGCTACAAAATCTATTTAGAATTGGTTAGAGTTAAAAGATGACTATCTATTTACAAATAGATAATAGGTTTTTGCTCTCTACCTGTGTGTGTTTGAGAAAGCAAACAATTCAAAGATGAAAAATACAACTTAGGGAAACAAACATGAATGATATTGCATGCTGTATGTTGGCACAATATCCTAAGGCTCACAAAAGATGAAGCTCAAATAAAATCTTCATGGAAATGTGGACTGTTGGTCAACATTTTAAAGTTAGGTGGTATTCTACTACTTAATTACTTCCTTAGAACTGGTCATCAGAGATAGCTACATGAACATAGTCATAAATAAACATGACCTGTCTAGTCCTGTAGCTTATAAGTGCCCTTCCACTGGTCCTTTTTTTTTTTTTTTTTGGCGTTCTTCCACCATTTTTGGATATGTGTTTTACAAAGAGTTGTAAGGATCTGCATAGGGAAGGCACATATGTTAGATGCAAGAATTTTAAAAGTCAGGATGGGAAACCAACCTTAGATAAAAATGATTCTAGAAGATTGAATGAATCAACACATACAAAGTGCTAAAAACAATGTCTGACACATAGCATTTAAGTAATGTTAGTTGTTATTACTGATGTTATTATTTACATAGGTGAGAGAGGTGGTATTGGTGTATTGGTAATATTACTCAACGTTGAGTTAGAAAAGTAGGTTCAGAATTAATTTATTCTAACTACTAGATAGATGATCATAAGTTAGTCACTTAAATTTTCTGGGCCTTAGCTTTCTACTGTCCAAAAGAGTGACGTGAATACTTATGCTCATAAGTTGTTATGAGTATTAATGTTAACTGTGATAATATGTGAAAGGACTTTGTAAATATAATAAAGTAAGGTTTTAAATCAATAAAATTTCTTGACTTTTGTCTCACTACCATACTTCTCACTTGAGTCTATCTGATTTCCATAGTCTCAAATCTACAGACTGTATATGCTTTCTTACGGAGGATTCCCTGGTACTCCAAAACCATATCAGGATTTCTTTTCACTTTATTTTCTACTCTACTCTATTCTATTCTATTCTTTCTTACACACCTACCCACATGTGCTTATGCACACTTGTGTGCGCGTGCACACACACACACCACAAAAATTACTGAATTTCAGATCAGTTTCTTTCTTTTTCTCCTAGAATCCTATGTATTATATCTCAAATGGTTCCCTGGACCTAGACTAATTCCAAACACTGCCACTTCTTTTAGGAATTAATTATTCATTTTTCAAGCTATGTAGTTATTAGCCCTTTAAGAAAGACTTGGCTTGGTCTCCCCAGGTCCTCAGCTCCATAGCGTTAGTTACTTATAGTACTTGATTCTTTTTGATGTGGCTTCTGATGCTCAAAATGCAGACTCTTGAGTCACATTCCTACAGATCATAATTCAACATGTTTACAATGTCCATGAATGACATTTTGAACAAGCATCCTGTGGGATTTCCCCCCACTACACTATGAATACCAATGAAATGTTTATAGAATCCTTGAGACATTCACCAATCTCCTAGTCATATCTTTGCTCTTACTGTTGCCTCTCTCAGGAATGTTTTTTTCCATCACTAAGAGTAAAATCTTGCTTATTTTTTGAAATCCAGCTCAAATGTAGCCTCCTAGTCCATTTCTCCCACACCTAATACATGTATTCTTTTCTGATGAATAAGATATAGTACTTTATCAGCACTAGGATACAAGGAAGTATTGAGCCATCATAGAGTTTCTGGGCTTTACAAGTTTTCTATAAGATCTGTAAAATGGGTAAACTAATAGAAAAGTCTATAGTACTTGGCATCTGATTGATCAAGACAGTAACTCAAATTACATAGAAACTGGAAAGGAGGACTAGCAGCTATATCAGGACCAACCATTGAGAATGAGAAGTAAACAAAAAATACTTGTTAGCAAGAACACTGTTTAAGTTCAGTAAGGAACAGTCAAGTGATAACAACGCAATGGTCTCAGGGGAAAAGATGGCTGGTTGCACAACTACCTAAATGAGTTTATGCAGTTGGGATTGGCTATATAGTAACAAGGAGGAAATAAGGGAGGGAGGTAGGGAGCTAACAGCAGAATTGGCAGTGACATGAGAAGAGTAGAAGCTTTGGACATAGTTATTATGTGGCAAAATGGGATTTGAACCCACATCAACCTAATTTCATATACTATTGGATTTTCAGACCTTAATGTGACTTGGAATATAATTCAAGAATTCTTGAATGGGCTCAGAATTCTGTTATTTAAAAAAAATAAACACCTTTCTAGGTGCAGGTGGGCAGTCTATTAATCATATGTGAGAAACAGTGAACTATTGCTTTTCACTGTTTACTTGAGGCACTGTTTCTTTCCCTCTCCTCATATGCATGTTCACCTTTCAGGGATACCCAACTACCTAGCAAGCACAAACATTAAGAAGATAAATTCACTAAACTTTTTCTTCTTTTCCCCATCCTTGCAAGCTCTGAGTTCTTAAAATTAGACTCCTTTAAATGTCCCAAAACATAAGGGCAACTGCTTTTCTGAGACAGTTTGGTAGTGGTCCCTGGAAGACATATTAGATCCCAAACCCTTAAGCTCATAAATGCATGTTTTCTTCATTGAAATTAAATATCATCATCATCATCATACCTTACATTTTATCAAGTCCCCACTATGTGCTAGGCACAATGTAAAGCATATCATACTATCTTAATTTTAAAAAGAAAAATGTAAAATTGAAATTATCTTTATTTGACAAAAAAGAAATCTAGCCTTTGAGAAGGAAAAGTTAAGTAACTTTCTCAGGATAACCAACAGTGAATGATGGTTTAAACCACTACCTGGAATTTTAACCCATACAGTCTGAATCTAAACCCTATGCTCTTAACTGTTCAACTATGTAACCTGTGGAAACTCAGATATTTCATGACTGCTTATCAGTTCATAATTATACACACTAACTATTGGCATAAGTCAAAGACACTCTTACAAAAATTTTAAAGGAAGACAAAAGGACTTAGTCCAAAGCCCAGAATTATAATCCTTCATGGTACTAGAATATGCTTGGTAAACCACTATTACCCAGCAAATACAGACATGATCAAGTATTGTGTGCCTCAAGATTCAGAGAGGTTTAATGATTTTAGAGGGAGACAGAATTGGGAAAAAAAAGATGAATAACTCCAGTTAAGTCACATCTAAGAACTTTTAATTTCCATAATGTCTAATGCTATGTTAAATATCACACATCCTCTCAAAAAAGAAGGAAGTTTTTTCCATATTACAGGAAAAATACACAATGGAGAACATTTTGTTGTAACATTTTGTTGCCATAAAACAATGTAATCACAATCACATCTACTGGCTGTCTTTGGACACAAAATAATAAACAAAATTGGTAGAAAAGAATCATTAAAATTTTTAAATGGAAGAATTGCATTGAACTGTTCATAAATTCACTTTATAAAATTTATCAAAGACAACTAAAGTGAAGAAAACCATTTCCTCATGCATAATATAGAATTGATTTTATAATGTTCACTCCATTGTTTTTAGCAAGTGAGCAAGTTAAGAGTATTTCTACTTTGGAGCAACCCCTGTATAATAGGAACCTACTTCTTCACATGCAATTTGAGAAATTTGGAAAGGACCAGTCAAGTGACCTGCTTCAAATGGCCTATGATTATTCTGGAACATGGGAAGAGCCTAGGCAAAAGAGTTAAACATTAATAGTAAAGTATAAACATAAATAGTAAAGTATAAATAGTAAAGATGAAATAATCTCTTGAATGATGGTGTAGAAACAGCACAAGCTTTCTCAATAGGTTATTCAAGATGGGCCTATTAATTACTTATAGGTAATTAAGATGGGCCTCCCAAATGAATAAGTGTAAAAGCAAACCACTGCTATAACTCCTGTGGAGTCCAAGCTTACCAGTTCAAATTCACTTTACCAACATTAACAGTAGCTGGCTTTTGTACTTCTTATTAGAATAATGCTAAGGTAAAATCCAGAGTATGAATTCTGGCTATACAAATTTACTGGATATAAGACCTCAGTCATGTTATTAAATACTTTGAGACTTCATTTTCTTGTACGGAAAGTGGGTATAATACACCTACTTCAAAGGTATGTAAGGAATAAATGAAAGGACAAATGTAAGGTGACTGGCTTTGACCTGGGAAATCCCCAAACCCTCAATAAATAGAAAGTCTCCACATCTTTCTCCTCCTTTTCTTTTTTTCTATCAAGATTTTATTTAAATTCAAGTTAGTTAAGATATAGTGTATTAATTTCAAGGATAGAATTCAGTGATTTATCACTTACATATGTCACCCAATGCTTACTATAAGTGTTGTCCTTAATGCCCATCATAATCCATTTACCCCATCCCCCCACCTTCCTCCACTCCATCAACCCTCAGTTTATTCCATATAGTTAAAAGTCTAGGGATCCCTGGGTGGCGCAGCGGTTTGGCGCCTGCCTTTGGCCCAGGGCGCGATCCTGGAGACCCGGGATCGAGTCCCACATCAGGCTCCCGGTGCGTGGAGCCTGCTTCTCCCTCCGCCTGTGTCTCTGCCTCTCCCTCTCTCTCTGTGACTATCCATAAATAAATAAAAATTAAAAAAAAAAAGTCTATTATGGTTTGCCTCCCTGTTTTTATTTTATTTTTCCTTCCTTTCCCCTTTGTTCATCTATTTATTTCTTAAATTCCACATATGAATAAAATAATATAGTATTTGTCTTTCTCTAACTTATTTCGTTTAGCATAATATACTTTAGTACTATCTATATGAATGAAATTGGCAAGATTTCAGTCATTTTGATGGCTAATATTCCATTGTGTGTGTGTGTGTGTGTGTGTGTGTGTGTTTTCATTATCCATTAGTCAGTTGATGATCACTTGGACTCTTTCAATATTTTGACTATTGTGTATAATGCTGCTATAACCATTGTGATGCATATGCCTCTTCAACACTATTTTTGTATCCTTTTGATAAATACCTAGTAGTACAATTGCTGGATCATAGGTTACTTCTAATTTTAACCTTTAAAGGAACCTCCATACTGTTTTCGAGTGGCTGTACCAGTTTACATTCCCAATAACAGTGGAAAAGTGTTCCCTTTTCTCCACATCCTCGTTAATACCTGCTGTTTCGTGAGCTGTTAATTTTAGTTATTCTGACCAGTGTGAGGAGTTATCTCATTACAGTTTGATTTGTATTTCTATGATGAGTGATGTTGAGCATGTGTCTGTTAGTCATTTGGATGTCTTCTTTGGAGAAATGTCTCTTAATATCTCTTGCCCATATCTTAACTGGATTTTTTTGTTTTTGGGTGTTAAGTTCTTTAAATATTTTGGATGTTAGGCATTTATCTGATATGTAATTTCAAATATCTTCTCCCATTCTGTAGGTTCCCTTTATTTTTTGTTGATTGTTTACTTTCCTATTCAGAAGCCTTTTATCTTGATGAAGTCCCAATAGTTCATTTTTGATTTTGTTTCCCTTACCTCTGGATCCCTGTCTAGCAAGAAGTTGCTGCAGCTGAGGTCATTGATGTTTGACTTCAAAGATGTTGGTTGTGTTCTACTCTAGGATTTTGATAGATTACTATCTTACACAAGCCGTTCATATGTTTTTAATTTATTTTCATGTATGGTGTAAGAAAATGGTACAGATTCATTCTTCTGCATGTAGTTGTCTAATTTTCCCAACACTATTTGTTGAAGAAACTTGTCTTTTTTCCATTGGGTATTTTTTCCTGTTTTGTAGATTATTTGACCATATAGTTGTGGGTCAATTTCTGAGTTCTCTATTCTGTTCCATTCACCTATATGTATAATTTTTTGGGCCAGAAACATACTGTCTTGATGATCATAGCTTTGTAATACAGCTTGAAGTTTGGAATTGTGATGTGCCTCCACCTTTGGTTTTCTTTTTCAACATTTCTTTGGCTATTCAGGATCTTTTCTGGTTCCACACAAATATTAGGATTGTTTGTTCTATCTCTGTGAAAAATGCTGGCATTATTTTGATAGAGATTACACTGAATATGTAGATTGCTTTGGATAGTACAAATATTTTAACAATATTTGTTCTTCCAATCCATGAGAATGGAATATTTTTCCATTTTTTTAGTGTGTCTTTCTCAATTTCTTTCATAAGGGTTCTATAGCTTTCATATTACACATCTTTTATCTCTTTAGTTAGGTTCATTCCTATGTATCTTATTGTTTTTGGAGCAGTTATAAATGGGATCAATACACTGATTTCTCTCTCTGCTGCTTCATTATTGGTGTATAGAAATACAACAGATTTCTGTTGATTTTATATCCTGGCACTTTGCTGAAATCCTATATTAGTTCTAACATTTTTTTTGGTGGAGTTCTTCACATTTTTTATGCAGAGTATCATCTTATCTTCAAAGAGTGAAAGTTTG
The DNA here is from genome assembly GCF_018345385.1 of Vulpes lagopus. NCBI lineage: Eukaryota > Metazoa > Chordata > Mammalia > Carnivora > Canidae > Vulpes > Vulpes lagopus. The sequence continues at coordinate 62,471,936 of NC_054848.1, read as the reverse complement.
ACATCTTCTTTGCTGATTTTGATGCTTTTATTTCCTTTTGTTGTCTGGTTGCTCAGGCTAAGACTTTCAGTAATATGTTGAACAATGGTGAAAATAGACATCAATGTTGTGTTCTTACTTTAGAGGAAAAGCTGTTAGTTTTCACCAATGAGGACGATTTTAGCTGTGGGTCCTTTGTATATATCTTTATGTTGTTGAGGTTTATTCCCTGTATGTCTACTTTTTTGTGGGTTTTTATTAAGAAGGGATGCTGTATTTTGTCAAATGCTTTTTCTGTATCTATTGAGAAGATCGTGTGGTTCTTATCTTTTCTTTTGTTAACATGATATATCATGTTGATTGATTTGCACATATTGAGCCACCCCTGCAGCCCAGGAATAAACCCCACTTGGTCATGGTGAATAATCCTTTTAATGTACTGTTAGATTTGATTAACTAGCATCTTGTTAATAATTTTCCATCCATGTTCATCAGGGATAATGGTCTGTAATTGTCCTTTTTAGTGGGGCCTTTGTCTGGTTTGGAATCAAGGTAATGTTGGCTTTATGAAGTGAGTTTGGAAGTTTTCTCTCTGTTTCCAATTTTTAGAATAGTTTCAGTAGAATGGGTATTAATTTTTATTTAAAAGTTAGATACAATTTCCCCAGGCAGGCATCTAGCTCTGGACTTTTGTTTATTGGGAGATTTTTGCTTACTGATTCAATTGTTTTACTGGTTAGGGGTCGGTTCAAATTTTATATTTCTTCCTGATTCAGTTTTGGTAGTTTCTAGGTTTCTAGGAACTTATCCATTTCTTCCAGATTGCCTAATTTGTTGGCATAGAATTGTTCCTAATACCCTCTTATAATTGTATTTGTGCCATGTTAGTTGTATTCCCTCCTCTTTCATTAATGATTCTATTTGTGTCCTTTCTCTTTTCTTTTTGATAAGTCTGTTTGGGGTTTGTCAAATTTGTTAATTATTTCAAAGAACCCACTGCTACTTTCTTTGATCTGATCTTCTGGTTTTTTGTTTTGTTTTGTTTTGTTTTTCTATATTATTGACTTCTGTTCTAATCTTTATTACTTCCCTTCTCTTGCTGGACATAGTCTTTATTTGCTGTTCTTTATTCCAGCTCCTATAGGTGTAAGGTTAGGTTGTGTAATTGAGACTTTTCTTGTTTCTTGAGGAAGACTTGTATTGCTATATACTTTCCTTTTAGGACTTATATTGCCACATCCCAAAGGTTTTGGACTGTCATGTTTTCATTTGCATTTGCTCCCATGTATGTTTTGATTTCTTCTTTAATTTTCTGATTAATCTATTCATTTTTTAGTAGGATGTTTTTTAACCTCCATGTATTTGTGGGCTTTCCAATTGTGTGTGTGGTTGACTTCAAATTTCATAGCCTGGTGGTCTGAAAATATGCATGATATGATCTCAATCTTTTTGTACTGTTTGAGTCCTGATTTGTGATCCAGTATTTGATCTATTTTGGAAAATATTCCATGGACATTAAAAAAAATAATGTGTATTTTCCTGCTTTGGGAGGAAATACTTTGAATATGACTGTTAAGTCCATCTGATCCACTGTCACATTCAAAGCCCTTGTTTCTTTTTTGATCTTCTGCTTACATGATCTGTCATGTGTAGGGTGCCATGAGTAGGGTGCTATGAGTAGGGTATTAAAAGTTCCCTATTGTTATTATATGCCATGAGTAGGGTGTTAAAAGTTCCCTACTGTTATTATACTATTATCAATGAATTTCTTTATATTTGTTATTGATTTATATATTTGACTACTCCCAAGTTAGGGGAATAAATATTGCAATTGTTAGATATTTTTGTTTGATAGATCCCTTTATTATGTTAAAGTGTCCTTCTTCATATCTTCTAACAGTCTTTGGTTTAAAATCTAGTTTTCTGATATAAATATGGTTATTCCAGCTTTCTTTTGATATCCATTAGCATGAGCAATGGTTCTCCACTCCCTCACTTTCAGTCTGGAGGAGTCTTTGGGCCTAAGCTGAGTCTCTTGTTAGCAGCATATTGATGGGTCTTGTTTTGTTTTGTTTTAAATACATTCTGACATATGTCTTTTGATAGGAGCATTTAGTCCATTTAGATTCAGAGTAATTACTGGTAGATATGATTCAGTGTCATTGTATTATCTGTAGTCACCATTCCTATAAATTGCCTGTGTTCCTTTCTAGTCTTTGTTGCTTTTAGTTTCTCTTTCCCTCTCAAAGAGTACCCTTGAATATAAATAATAGTGAAAGGGAATAGAAGGGAAGGGAGAAGAAATGGGGAAATATCAGAAAGGGAGACAGAACATAAAGACTCCTAACTCTGGGAAATGAACTAGGGGTGGTGGAAGGGGAGGAGGGCGGGGGGTGGGGGTGAATGGGTGACGGGCACTGGGGGGGGGCACTTGACGGAATGAGCACTGGGTGTTATTCTGTATTGTTAGCAAATTGAACACCAATAAAAAATAAATTTATTATTAAAAAAAGAGTACCCTTTAATATTTCTTGTATAGCTGGTTTAATGTTCATGAACTCCTCTAGTTTTCACTTGTCTTGAAAACTATCTCTCCTTCTATTATGAATGATAAGCTTTGATAGATAAAGTATTCTCGGCTGCATATTTTCTCATTTAGCACTTTGAATATTTCCTGCCACTCTCTTCTGGCCAGTAAAGTTTCAGTGGACAGATCTGTTGCTAAACTTATGTGTCTACCTTGGGGAATTAAGGGACTTTTGTCCTAGCTGCTTTCAGGATTCTCTCTTTACCTTCCTATTTTGTAACTTTCACTATTACCTGTCTTTATTGTTGACCTGTTTTTTTTTTGTTTTTTAATTTTATTAATTAATAATTATTTTTTTATTTTGAAGGGAATTTGTGGAGGCCAAGAAAATTAAGGCCATTCCACCTTAAGTTCAGCGTTAGCACAAGTACAGCCATCTCAGGCCCCTGTGAATAAGAGCTGAACTTTATCTTACTTCAGTTACAGAAAAAAACAGCTTACAGCTTAATGCCCTAGAAAGCCCCATTTTAGAATGAAAACAGCTCAGTGCCAGTGGCAGGAAGCCCCATATTAGAATGAGAACAGAGCTCAAAGCCAGTGGCAAGAAGCCCCATATTAGAATGAGAGCAGAGCTCAATGTCCTATATCAGAATGAGAACAGAGCTTAATGCCCTTGAAAGCCCCATATCAGAATATAAACAGAAGTAGAGAAATTCTTCCACCCCTTCTGGAGGTCCCCTAGACCAGACCACCTCAGGGTTCAAGTCCCTGCTCCGCTGTGTGAAGTATACTTGGACCCAAGCTCGAGCTTGTAAATAAACCCTCGTGTGTTTGCATCGGTGTTGGCTCCTTGGTGGTTTCTCCAATACATAATCTTGGGCACAACAGAATTATCTGTGCCTGTTGGGCTTGAATGCCTCCTTCCTTCCCCAGATTAGGAAAATTCTCACCTATTATTTGTTCAAGTAAAGTTTCTGCCTCTCTTTCCCACTATTCTTCTTCTGGGACTCCTATGATACAGATATCACTTTGTTTTATGGAATACCTGAGTTCCCTGAGTGTACTTTGGTGATCTAATAGTTTTCTCTTCTTTTCAGCTTCATCATTTTCCACAATTTTATTTTCTATATCACTTTTTCTCTCCTTTGTATCTTTAATCTTCATTGTGATTATATCCAGTCAGTTTTGCCTCTCAGTTATAGCATTGTTTTTCAGACTGACTAGCTTTTATTTCTTTTATCTTGGCAGCAAGGTTTTCTCTGCTGTCTTTTATGCTTTTATCAAGCTCAGCAAGTAGTCTTATGACTGTTGTTCTAAATTCTTGTTCTGATATATTGCTTATATCTGTTTTAAGCAAGTTTCTGGCTATGATTTTTCTTGACCTTTCTTCTGGGGAAAATTCCTCTGTCTGGTCATTTTAGCTAAGTTTCTGTCTTTTGTGTGCTTTGAAAAGTTGTTATGTTTCCTGCATCTGAGAGTAATGCTATATTAAAAAAGGTTCATTCATACACTGTCCAACCCTTCAGGAAATATTTCCGGTATATGCTGTGTGCACCCTGCTGTTATATTTTGGTTGTTTTTTTCCCATTGCTCAATCTTCTGCAGAGTTCCTCCTTGCTTGCAGTGTGGAGTATTTGAACCTTTAACTAGGTTTGCTTTGATTTATTTGTTATTTGTTAACATAAGCCTGGGGGGGAAAGGAAAAGAAAGCCTAATCTAAAAAAGAAAAAAGGAAAAGGAACTAAAAACCCAAACAATCAAAAAACTACAAACTTGATTCCAAAGAAAAAGGAAAATAAAAGCAAAAGAAACCTGATCCCCCACCCCACCCCCAAAAAAGGAAATGAAGAAACAACTAACAAACACACACAAAATATAAGCCTAATTACAAAGAAAAGAAAAAACAAAAAATTAAAGACTAGTCCTACTTCCACCAGAACTTCAGGTGATGCTTTGAAGCCCTCTACGATCAGTAGACCTGGTGTATGCAGGGTGCTGCCTGGTGCTGATCATCAGGGGAAGAGGCCTACTGTACTGGCTCAGAGTCAGACCTGCCCTGGTAAATATGCACTTACTTGCTAGGCACAGGGGGGTGGGGTTTGGTGTAAGCAGCTCTCACCTCCACTGGGGGCCACTGTGTGGCTCTTTGAAGTTGAAAATGGTGCCATCTCACTCTCTTGTCCTTGGACCAGGGTTCTCACACTCCACCAATTATTCAGGAAGTTCTTACAGGATAGTAAAGTGCACTTGGTGCCACAGCAATTCTGCTTTTTATGTTTGGTGCATGGCTGGGATTCTAAACTCCTAATCTTTAAGGACTTGGCACTGGACAGACCTGCTCCCCTCCTCTGGAGTACAGCCTCACAGCTGTGCTGTGTCTGATGTCCTTTGTCCTAGAAAAATAGTCCTGTGCCTGCACAGTTCATGGAATCTATAATGTAGCACAGGCAAAAGCAGCAACCAGGTTACCCACCCTCTGTGCATGCCTCTGTCACCTGCACACTAAAGGCAGTTTGCTGGTGCTTATGGGGTTTTGCCCTTGGAGAGGCAAAATGCCCTCTTCCAAATGTACTCCAGGAAGGGGAATGTTCTCTCCCTGTGTGACCAAGAAGATTGCTACACCAAGTTTGCACTCTCAGGACAGCATCTAACTTCTCCCCAGGAGTATATGTCACAGCTCTGCTCTGGTGAAAGTCGCACACTTCCAAAACCTCAGAGTTTGAGCACCATATGCCATTTGCAAAAAAACCTGCAACATGAAGATCCCCTTGCTCACCAGTCTATGGTGTAGAGAGTTTTTCACATTCTGTTTGCAAAAAAACTTGGAATATGCAGATCCCCTTGCCTACCAGTCCTTGGTGTAGACCGGCTTTCATCTTTTGTGAACCCCACAACACACTCTCTTGATGCCTCTCTCTTTCTCTCCCTTTTCTCTATCCATGGAAAAGGTTCCCTCCCCTCAGTGGTACCACAGTGTTTCTTTCCCCCAATTACTTCCACGCACCTTGCATCTGCCACACTGTCTCCTTCCTACTGTGGAGATCCTTCTAAAAATCCTTAGACTAGTTTCCTGAATGTCCCATGTGATATGACCTCAGTACAGCTGTGTTTGAGGGATGAGGAAAGCCCAAGGTCTCCATACTTCTCCACCATCCTAACTCCTCCCCACCTCCTCCTTTTCTTCTACTCATTAATCAAACTTAATCCAAAGTTCTACCTTTCCCAGAATATGTTTTGGGCACACTGATTTTCCCTATTTTATCTGAATTCTTATAGTAGTGATTTTTTACCTGTGGTCAAGAGATTACTGTGAGGAGAGAAGAACAGAGTTATTACTATAAATGACATACAAAACATTTTCTAGAGATTGAAAGAATAAGTTCAACATATGACTGTTTTCCAATATATATACAAACTATTGTGTAAATTAAAATGAAAATTCACTTCAATGTGTTAACCAAATTCATGGCAGCTTTTGTTATTATTTATTTTCTTAATCAATGGATAGTAAAAACTCAAATACTAATTTGCTATATTTCCATATTTATTTCCATATTTATATTTTGAAAAGGTATATCCCACTATCACAATCAGCTCTATAGTTGTATGATGATGTTCTCCAGTTGTTTAGAGCTGACTTGGACTAGGGTGAAGGAAGTGAGGCACTCACCTAGGGTAAAAATTTAAGGGACCCCAAAAAGCTCAGTAATCAAGATGAATAATATTTTTAAGTAATTTTTAAAATAAAAATTAATGCAAAGAATATATTATGAACAAAATATCAAAATTTTACACAAAAAATGATCTGATGAGGCCAAATTTATGGTGAAGTAAGCTAGGTAAATGAGATTAAGTGTAGGGTCAGATGCTAGTTCATAAACATTGAGAATTTGACCCTGTATGTCCAAAGAAAAAGGAAATATTAGATCATTATTTCACAATATGAAAACTGTTTCATAAAATATTCAGCTAGATCTTTGAAAGGGTAAGCTATTCTATGCCATGAGTGCTTTTGCAAAATAGATACCTTTACCATGCAAAAACCAGAGCAAGCATAGGAGAGAGAATGAGAAGAGAAAGAGATGAGTATGCATTTGAAAGAATGAATTTAGCAATAGGATAAACAGTTCTGAGTCAGTATCAACCAAACAGTAAAAGTCCTGTTGTTCAAAAGGGCTGACTGCGAACCTACACTTATTTTCCACAGGGCAGGTAAATCATCTTTATCATCATTATCATCATCACACTATTTATTGAATACTTATTGTATTCTAAGTATTACATTAAGAACTTCACCTTGTTTAGTCATCAGAATGATTCTGTGATATATATACAGTCATATTTCACTCATTTTATATAATGAGTTTCAGAAGGGATGAAATGATTTGTATATAATGCTGTACCTAGTAAAGGATTTTATGGACAATATGAATTGATCCAATCAATCTTTAATAATAACAATAATAATAATAATAATAATAATAACAAAAGTAACAGTATTATCAAATGTTAAATGCTAATTTAACAATTACTGTTTCAAGTACTTACTCATTTAAACTTTATAATAGCTAGGTAGGTATTATTATCTCTGTCTTACTGAGATGCCTAATTAGAAGTGTGTGTGTGTGTGTGTGTATTTTTTGTGAGTGTGTGTGTATTTATTTGCAATAAATTTCTAAGCACAAAATGGAGCCATTCTTGATCAGGGTGCCACAATAGGAAACTAAAACTTACATAACTTTTGTTTTCTTACATGTTACACTTGGGCAAAAACAGTATAACCAGTCAGCCAATCCCAAAATACCAGGCCGATTAAAAAAAAAAAAATTGCTCTTGGGAGGGGCAAGATGGCGGAGGAGTAGGGTCTCCAAGTCACCTGTCCTCAGCAAATTACCTAGAAAACCATCCAATCATCCTGAAAACCTACGAATTCGGCCTGAGATTTAAAGAGAGACAACCTGGAACGCTACAGTGAGAAGAGTTCGCGCTTCTATCAAGGTAGGAAGACGGGGAAAAAGAAATAAAGACACAAAAGGCCTCCAAGGGGGAGGGGCCCCGCGAGGAGCCGGGCTGAGGCCGGGGCGAGTGTCCCCAGGACAGGAGAGCCCCCTCCCGGAGGAGCAGGAGCTGCACCAACGTTCCCCGCGGAAAGGGGCTCCCGGGGAATTGGAGCAGGATCCCCAGAAAGGCGGGGACGCCCTCGGGCTCCCTGGGACAGTAACAGAGGAACTGCGCCCCGGGAGATGTGCCGAGCTCCCTAAGGGCTGCAGCGCTCGGCGGGGCCCGGAGCAGCTCGGAGGGGCTCGGGCGGCGGCTCCGCGGAGGGGGCTGCGGGGCTGCGGGGCTGCGGGGCTCCGGGAACAGCTCAGCGGCGGCGGCTCGGGCGGAGGAAGAAGCTCCGCGCGGAGGGGGCTGCGCGGCTCCGGGAACAGCTCGGAGAGGCTCGGGCGGCGGCTCCGCGGAGGGGGCTGCACCGCCAGGAGCGCGAATCCAACAGCGCAGGCCCCGGAGCACAGGGCGCCGGGACACAGCCCAGGATCCGGCCTCCCCCGGGACAGGCAGAGCCCGGGAGGGCCCAGGACAGCAAGGACGCTCCTGCCTGGAACTGAGCAGATCAGCGGCCCCGCCCCGGAGCCCCCAGGCCCTGCAGAAGGAGAGCCCGGGAGCTACTGCGGGGGTTTGGATCCAGGGTCCCAGAGCTGCCCCCGCCACTGTGGCTTCCTCCCGGGGCCTCACGGGGTCAACAACCCCCACCGAGCCCTGCACCAGGCAGGGGCAGAGCAGCTCCCCCAAGTGCCAACACCTGAGAATCAGCACAGCAGGCCCCTCCCCCAGAAGACCAGCGAGACGGACCAGTTCCAAGGGAAGTCAAGGGACTTAAACTACACAGAATCGGAAGATACTCCCCCGTGGTTTTTTTTGTTTTTTGTTTTTTTGTTTTTGTTTTTGTTTTTTGTTTTTGTTTTTTTTTTTTGTTTTTGTTTTGTTTTGTGCTTTTTTTTCTCTCTTTCTTCTTGATTTCTGATTGCTTCCCCCACCCCCCCTTTTTTCTTTTTTCTCCTTTCTTTCTTTTTCTTTCTTTTTCTTCTCTTTTTCCCCTATTTTTTTCTTCTTTCTCTTTTTTCTTTTTCTCTTTTCTTTCCTTCTCTCTCTTTTTCTCCTTTTCCCAATACAACTTGTTTTTGGCCACTCTGCACTGAGCAAAATGACTAGAAGGAAAACCCCTCAAAAAAAAGAATCAGAAACAGCCCACTCTCCCACAGAGTTACAAAATATGGATTACAATTCAATGTCAGAAAGCCAATTCAGAAGCACTATTTTACAGCTACTGGTGGCTCTAGAAAAAACCATAAAGGACTCAAGAGACTTCATGACTGCAGAATTTAGATCTAATCAGGCAGAAATTAAAAATCAATTAAATGAGATGCAATCCAAGCTAGAAGTCCTAACGACGAGGCTTGACGAGGTGGAAGAACGAGTGAGTGACATAGAAGACAAGTTGATGGCAAAGAGGGAAACTGAGGAAAAAAGAGACAGGCAATTAAAAGACCATGAGGATAGATTAAGGGAAATAAATGATAGCCTGAGGAAGAAAAACCTACGTTTAATTGGGGTTCCCGAGGGCGCGGAAAGGGACAGAGGGCCAGAATATGTATTTGAACAAATCCTAGCTGAAAACTTTCCGAATCTGGGAAGGGAAACAGGCATTCAGATCCAGGAAATAGAGAGATCCCCCCCTAAAATCAACAAAAACCGTTCAACACCTCGACATTTAATAGTGAAGCTTGCAAATTCCAAAGATAAGGAGAAGATCCTTAAAGCAGCAAGAGAAAAAAAGTCCCTGACTTTTATGGGGAGGAATATTAGGGTAACAGCAGACCTCTCCACAGAGACCTGGCAGGCCAGAAAGGGCTGGCAGGATATATTCAGGGTCCTAAATGAAAAGAACATGCAACCAAGAATACTTTACCCCGCAAGGCTTTCATTCAAAATGGAAGGAGAGATAAAGAGCTTCCAAGACAGGCAGGAACTGAAAGAATATGTAACCTCCAAACCAGCTCTGCAAGAAATTTTAAGGGGGACTCTTAAAATTCCCCTTTAAGAAGAAGTTCAGTGGAACAATCCACAAAAACAAGGACTGAATAGATATGATGACACTAAACTCATATCTATCAATAGTAACTCTGAATGTGAACGGGCTTAATGACCCCATCAAAAGGCGCAGGGTTTCAGACTGGATAAAAAAGCAGGACCCATCTATTTGCTGTCTACAAGAGACTCATTTTAGACAGAAGGACACCTACAACCTGAAAATAAAAGGTTGGAGAACCATTTACCATTCAAATGGTCCTCAAAAGAAAGCAGGGGTTGCCATCCTTATATCAGATAAATTAAAATTTACCCCGAAGACTATAGTGAGAGATGAAGAGGGACACTATCTCATACTCAAAGGATCTATCCAACAAGAGGACTTAACAATCCTCAATATATATGCCCCGAATGTGGGAGCTGCCAAATATTTAAACCAATTAATAACCAAACTCAAGAAATACCTTGATAATAATACACTTATACTTGGTGACTTCAATCTAGCTCTTTCTACCCTGGATAGGTCTTCTAAGCACAATATCTCCAAAGAAACGAGAGCTTTAAATGATACACTGGACCAGATGGATTTCACAGATATCTACAGAACTTTACATCCAAACTCAACTGAATACACATTCTTCTCAAGTGCACATGGAACTTTCTCCAGAATAGACCACATACTGGGTCACAAATCGGGTCTGAACCGATACCAAAAGATCGGGATAGTCCCCTGTATATTCTCAGACCATAATGCCTTGAAATTAGAACTTAATCACAACAAGAAATATGGAAGGACCACAAACACGTGGAGGTTAAGGACCATCCTGCTAAAAGATGAAAAGGTCAACCAGGAAATTAAGGAAGAATTAAAAAGATTCATGGAAACTAATGAAAATGAAGATACAACCGTTCAAAATCTTTGGGATGCAGCAAAAGCAGTCCTGAGGGGGAAATACATCGCAATACAAGCATACATTCAAAAACTGGAAAGATCTCAAATTCAAAAGCTCACCTTACACATAAAGGAACTAGAGAAAAAGCAACAAATAGACCCCACCCCCAGCAGAAGAAGAGAGTTAATTAAAATTCGAGCAGAACTCAATGATATCGAGACCAAAAGAACTGTGGAACAGATCAACAGAACCAGGAGTTGGTTCTTTGAAAGAATTAATAAGATAGATAAACCATTAGCCAACCTTATTAAAAAGAAGAGAGAGAAGACTCAAATTAATAAAATCATGAATGAGAAAGGGGACATCACTACCAACACCAAGGAAATACAAACGATTTTAAAAACATATTATGAACAGCTGTATGCCAATAAATTAGGAAATCTAGAAGAAATGGACGCCTTCCTGGAAAGCCACAAACTACCAAAACTGGAGCAGGAAGAAATAGAAAACCTGAACAGGCCAATAACCAGGGAGGAAATTGAAGCAGTCATCAAAAACCTCCCAAGACACAAGAGTCCAGGGCCAGATGGCTTCCCAGGGGAATTCTATCAAACGTTTAAAGAAGAAATCATACCTATTCTACTAAAGCTGTTTGGAAAGATAGAAAGAGATGGAGTACTTCCAAATTCGTTCTATGAGGCCAGCATCACCTTAATTCCGAAACCAGACAAAGACCCCACCAAAAAGGAGAATTACAGACCAATATCCCTGATGAACATGGATGCAAAAATTCTCAACAAGATACTAGCCAATAGGATCCAACAACACATTAAGAAAATTATTCACCATGACCAAGTAGGATTTATCCCTGGGACACAAGGCTGGTTCAACACTCGTAAAACCATCAATGTGATTCATCATATCAGCAAGAGAAAAACCAAGAACCATATGATACTCTCATTAGATGCAGAGAAAGCATTTGACAAAATACAGCATCCATTCCTGATCAAAACCCTTCAGAGTGTTGGGATAGAGGGAACTTTCCTCGACATCTTAAAAGCCATCTACGAAAAGCCCACAGCAAATATCATTCTCAATGGGGAAGCACTGGGAGCCTTTCCCCTAAGATCAGGAACAAGACAGGGATGTCCACTCTCACCACTGCTGTTCAACATAGTTCTGGAAGTCCTCGCCTCAGCAATCAGACAACAAAAAGACATTAAAGGCATTCAAATTGGCAAAGAAGAAGTCAAACTCTCCCTCTTAGCCGATGACATGATACTCTACATAGAAAACCCAAAAGCCTCCACCCCCAGATTGCTAGAACTCATACAGCAATTTGGTAGCGTGGCAGGATACAAAATCAATGCCCAGAAATCAATGGCATTTCTATACACTAACAATGAGACTGAAGAAAGAGAAATTAAGGAGTCAATCCCATTTACAATTGCACCCAAAAGCATAAGATACCTAGGAATAAACCTAACCAAAGAGGTAAAAGATCTATACCCTAAAAACTATAGAACACTTCTGAAAGAAATTGAGGAAGACACAAAGAGATGGAAAAATATTCCATGCTCATGGATTGGCAGAATTAATATTGTAAAAATGTCAATGTTACCCAGGGCAATTTATACGTTTAATGCAATCCCTATCAAAATACCATGGACTTTCTTCAGAGAGTTAGAACAAATTATTTTAAGATTTGTGTGGAATCAGAAAAGACCCCGAATAGCCAGGGGAATTTTAAAAAAGAAAACCTTAGCTGGGGGCATCACAATGCCAGATTTCAGGTTGTATTACAAAGCTGTGGTCATCAAGACAGTGTGGTACTGGCACAAAAACAGACACATAGATCAATGGAACAGAATAGAGAACCCAGAAGTGGACCCTGAAATGTACGGCCATCTAATATTCGATAAAGGAGGAAAGACTATCCATTGGAAGAAAGACAGTCTCTTCAATAAATGGTGCTGGGAAAATTGGACATCCACATGCAGAAGAATGAAACTGGACCACTCTCTTTCACCATACACAAAGATAAACTCAAAATGGATGAGAGATCTAAATGTGAGACAAGATTCCATCAAAATCCTAGAGGAGAACACAGGCAACACCCTTTTTGAACTTGGCCACAGTAACTTCTTGCAAGATACATCCACGAAGGCAAAAGAAACAAAAGCAAAAATGAACTATTGGGACTTCATCAAGATAAGAAGCTTTTGCACAGCAAAGGATACAGTCAACAAAACTAAAAGACAACCTACAGAATGGGAGAAGATATTTGCAAATGACATATCAGATAAAGGGCTAGTTTCCAAAATCTATAAAGAACTTATTAAACTCAACACCAAAGAAACAAACAATCCAATCATGAAATGGGCAAAAGACATGAAGAGAAATCTCACAGAGGAAGACATGGACATGGCCAACAAGCACATGAGAAAATGCTCTGCATCACTTGCCATCAGGGAAATACAAATCAAAACCACAATGAGATACCACCTCACACCAGTGAGAATGGGGAAAATTAACAAGGCAGGAAACAACAAATGTTGGAGAGGATGCGGAGAAAAGGGAACCCTCTTACACTGTTGGTGGGAATGTGAACTGGTGCAGCCACTCTGGAAAACTGTGTGGAGGTTCCTCAAAGAGTTAAAAATAGACCTGCCCTACGACCCAGCAATTGCACTGTTGGGGATTTACCCCAAAGATTCAGATGCAATGAAACGTCGGGACACCTGCACCCCGATGTTTCTATCAGCAATGGCCACAATAGCCAAACTGTGGAAGGAGCCTCGGTGTCCATCGAAAGATGAATGGATAAAGAAGATGTGGTTTATGTATACAATGGAATATTACTCAGCAATTAGAAACGACAAATACCCACCATTTGCTTCAACGTGGATGGAACTGGAGGGTATTATGCTGAGTGAAATAAGTCAATCGGAGAAGGACAAACAGTGTATGTTCTCATTCATTTGGGGAATATGAATAATAGTGAAAGGGAATATAAAGGAAGGGAAAAGAAATGTTGGGAAATATCAGGAAGGGAGACAGAACATAAAGACTCCTAACTCGGGGAAACGAACTAGGGGTGGTGGAAGGGGAGGAGGGCGGGTGTTGGAGGGGAATGGGTGACGGGCACTGAGGTGGACACTTGACGGGATGAGCACTGGGTGTTTTTCTGTATGTTGGTAAATTAAACACCAATAAAAGTTAATTAAAAAAAAAAAATACCAGGCCAACTCTCAGCCTTCTCACCCTAAACATGTTTGACTATGTGGCCCCAACCCCCTAGATGTTTTCTATTTTTCTTTTCCTTGTTCTTTATTCTTTATTCTACAGAAGCTTCCTGCCTTCCATCCCATTTTGCAGTTCTCTAAATGGAGATTGCCTGCTTTATGAAGTGTTAAATAAAGTTTGTTTGTATTACCTAAATTGTTTACTCATTTTTTAAAATATACACACATACACATATAATATATGAACATATATATCTAAGCATTTACTATGTGCCAGGTATTATGCTAATTACAGCACATATTATCTCAGTTAATTTGCTGGTGCCCAGAGAATATTGCTACTGTAGCCTTGGACCCAAAGCTGCCACTTTTACAACTGGGGTCTTCTAACAACTTGGCATTAGTGTTTATGTGCTAAGTTTCATATACTATAAGGCTCTGAAAGGTTCTTCTAGAGACATTACTGGTATCATTTATGAAAGCTAATAACTGTTATGAAACAAGAACCAAAGAAGACTACTGGAATGTAAATATATAATATTCACATTTTAATCTCAAAACAAACTAGCATGCTTGTGTGGTTTTTCTGACAACTGCATCCTATTTTTCTACACTAATTTTCCAACTCTTTGACACCAAGTGAGTGTCAAACAGTGCAATTCTGACACTACCTGCAATTAGATAAGATTCCATAAATTAGAGGGCTCAGTCCTAGGACGGCCCTCAATTCAGATGTGAGCCACAAGTGGGGATCCCAGGAAGCCCACACTTCTAACTACAAATTCAGGGGTTCACATAACTGTCCCCCCTCAAGATCACTAGAACACCTTACACAACTTAGGAAAGTTTTAGAAAAAAAGTAACTTTATTTACTCTTAGTTTATTGTGAAGGATAAAATTAAGCAGCCAGATCAAAAGGTATATAGAGTGAGGTTTGGAAGAATCCCAAGTGTAGGAACTTTTGTCTTTGTTGAATCAGGGTGCACCATTCTCCTGGAACTGGATATACTCAACAATTTGGAAGCTCTCCAAACTCTGTCATTTAGGGGTTTTTATGAAGATTTCATTATGTAGGCATGATTGATTAAATCACTGGCCACTAGTGATTGAACTCATTCTCCAGCCCTTCTCCACTCCCTAGGGGTGGAGATGAAAGTCCCAACCCTCTAAAAATTTGTTTTTGCTGGAGATTAGCTCTCATTCTAGAGCTATTTATATGCCACACCCTGCCAAGAGCCACATCATTAACATATAATCAGGTGTGGTTGTTATGAATATCAAAAAGCACTCCTATCATTCAGGGAACTCAAGGGTTTAGGAGTTCTGTGCCAGGAACTGAACAAAGACTCTCTCTCTCTCTCTCTCTCTATATATATATATATAGAGAGAGAGAGATTATATATATATATAATTATATATAACTATATATATATAGATTATATATATATATATATATATATATATATATATATATATATATAATTTAAATTTTAACTGTGAGCAGTTGGAAAGAGTTAGGAATCCCCCTCCAGTCAGCTATAGCAACAAGTCAACTCCTTTCTAGCAGAAGACAAAATCCTACAGAAATTTGCTACCTTATTTAGATCCCTAGTTTCACATGGAATTGATTTAAAAAAAAGTGTCCAAAACCTAATTTCGTCTGTTTAAAAAACGACAATGGATACTGATATCTTCAAGGCCAATAATATGTACAAAACAAAATTCAGTTTTCCTTATTAAAAAGAAAAGCCTAATGTCACAATGTTAGGAGTGACGAGTATTCACTTGACTGCAAATGGATAAATAGAACTTAATCTGCAAGTGCATATACCTAGTATGTCTGGTGAAATGTGTCATTTTGTTGGCAGAAAATTCTTTTCCTGAAAGAATAAGAGTGAACAATGATTATATTCACAGGCTTCATACTAAAATTATATTTAAATTTATTTCTATTCAAAAATTTTTCTAGAGCAATCCAACGTGGTTTTTCTGGCTTCTCTCCCTATAGAGCCACAGACTATCAGCTAGTGAATGTTTTTGCTTTCAGTGTATCAATACATTGTTCTCAAGAGCAGTGACCTGGGAGTAAGTTAACTTGGAGTCTGGTTCCTGAGCTGTAGATATTTATATATATAATCAAGGATTTAAAATAGTTAATTTCTAAGGAAGCTTCCTACTCTGCTATGCTATTGTTTCATGAAGTCTTCCACTTTAACAGACAGATAACCCAGGGATAATAAGTGATGTCCAAATTTTCCTGAATGTTTATCTCCTCTAGAATCTAGTTTGAAAAATAAGACCTTGCTTTTCCTCAAGAGTGTTACACAAAGAATTATGCTTTCAGGTGACTACTCTTTTAATAGACTAGTTCTTTACTTAGGTTATAGGCATGAAATTGTGAAATTCAACATACTGTGACGTAATTAGGAACTCCAAGAGACCAATAATTTCATTTGGGGGAAAGTAATTATAGAAGCCACCTAGCATACTTTGATCTTAAGGCAAATGAGGGAAACCCAGCTTTCATCCTATTTGGCTCAGAGTCAAAGCTGAAATACAGGAATCCACAGGCTTATGTCCATGTGTCAAGACTCAGGGCCACACGTTGCAGCGATGAAAGATCTCAGGGTTATTATGTTGAAAATAGTAGTGCCAATAATATTACCACCACTTTAATCTTATAGAGGATTTTAGAGTTTACAAAGTTTACCATCATGTTCTCAAGGCTCTATTTAATGTATCTTCTGATTTCTATCCCATTTTTATTTCAAAATATCTCAAAAAATTGTTATTACTCTTCCTGAAATGTTATTTTTCTTGCAGGTCATCTAACTGGTTCTTCTTTCCTTTAGGGCTAAATGTAATTATCACCACCACAGTGGGACTTTCCCTGACCATACTACCTGAAGTAAGTCTCTTGTTATGCTTTCACACTAGACCTTAACTTCTTCATCCATGAACTTATCACAAGTTGTAATTACATATTTATGTGTTTACTTCTTTAGTATCTGTATTTTCCACTAGAATGTAAGCTTAATGAAAGCAAGGGCTATGACAATCTTATTCATTGATGAATCCCCAGGGCCTAGGGCAGAGCCAAGCACAGAATATGCTCCAAATATACTTTATGAATGAATAAGTAAATTAATACATATTCACTTGTTCTTTACAACAACTTCATGAAATAGGTAGAGCGAGCACTGGTATACTCATTTTCTAGCTGAGGTCACTGAGGTTCACAGAAACTAAATGACCTATTATGTAGCTGTGAATGGTGGAACTAAAATTCACTTCTGAATTTCCTGCTCCAAATCCAATGTACTTTTCACTATATCACATGTCTAGTAACTCCCTAATTACTAGTAATACCATTTCATTTAATCATTGACTCCTTCTCCATGGCCTCTGGAAATGAATTTTAGGCACCGGAGATGAAAATGCATCACAGATTTCCTTAAAGAAGAGTTATTCAATTATCTATGTTCTTTTCAAAAGATCTCCTTTTCATCCAGGCCACTCAGGATTCCCAAACTTCAATAATAGTGAATCTCAAAACCTCTAAGTCCTTTATGTAACTTACAAGCTATAGCTCATGTATCACACTTAATGTCATTTTGTTGAAGGAAAGAATTAAGAGTTATATATCCAAAAAAAATGAACAAAGTAAAATGGACTATATACTATAGTTTAAAATGGACCATTCTTCTTATAAACAATATATTTATATTGTTATTATAGTAATAATAATGATCACTAGAAAAGTCAATGGGCAAACTGTAACCATGAGGCATTTTGGACAACCTAGTGTCTAAAATTGCCTGCTTGATAAACTATATAGAAGCATGAAGCTACATGGTCACCATTTATTTTATAACAATTTCTATAAATTAGAGAGTGTAGTAATCCAAGAGATTAATGAAATATGTTATCATGTTAGTTAACACTTCAGAGATTAGTTCACTATTTATTGTACTCAGCTCAATGTTGGTATAGGCTATTTAACAACATGCCAGCTTACAAGAACTGAAAAAAATTTTAAAAACGCCATTTTTAATTCCACGATTTAAAGAGGATTTGTAATTAAGAGATCATTGTTATTTTTACAAAGCAAGTGGAATTATTGTCTTTAAGACTTGACCAAGACAGCAAGTAAAAAATAATTCTTTTGTGAAGCAAAAGTAAAAATTGGTTTCTTTTATGCTAGGAAGTGGACAACAGTTCCAACTGATAGTTTGTTCAAGAATTTTTGTGCACTTTTCATATAGACTCAAGCCCCAAGAATTTTTGCAAGCAATTAAGCAGGTTTTCTGTGTTTTGAAACAAATCTAGCAGGGCATATGGTGGTGAGAAATGTAAAGAAGAAAAATGTAAAGAAGAAAAAAATTGGTTGTTTTTAAGTAGAAAAATAAAACGAAACTCTTAAATGAGGGACTAATTGTTTTAGCTCTAGTGATCTTCAGATCAGAAAAAAATGTGGCAGTTCTAAAATCATGAAGTAATTAAAAAATTTGTACCACATTTTCAACTGGTTTGGCGGTCTAACAATTATTCAACATTTGGTTTTGAGTCTCCATTTTTCACAATGATATCATTGTAGTGAAAAGCCGAAAGTATTCATGTCAGGTACAACTTTACAAATTTCTTCATGACAGGCTTGAGAGATCTGTAATACAGGCAATGTTAAATCCAACATTACCTAAAAGGAACAAAAGTAGTGACAGAATTAAATGAATTGACTGAGAATATATGGCAATGGCAGAGCAAGGAGTTCTATTGGTTTCCTATTGTCACAAAAACAAACTATTTCAAATTTAGTGGCTTTAATCGACACAGATTTATTCACTTACAACTTGAGGTTAGAATGTGAAATTAGTCTAATGGGGTTAAAATTAAGATGATGCCAGGGATTGTTCCTTCTGAGGTCTCTAGGCAGAACTGCATTTTCCTAGCCTCTTCTAATTTCTAGAGGCTACATGCACTTCTTGGCTTGTGACCCCTTCCTTGCATCACTGTAACCTTTTATTTCCATCATTATATCCCCCATTTCCCCCTCTGTCATCAAATCTTCTTTTGCTTCCTTCTTATAAGGACTATGGTAATTACATCTAGGTCCACCAAGATAACCTAGGATTATCTCCCCATTAATTCAATCATACCAGCGAAGTCCCTTTTGCCTTATAAGGTGATATTAACAGGTTCCAGAGATTAGGACCGGGATATCTTTGGAGGCTATATTCAGTTTTGGATTCAAAACCGAATCCAAGCACATTTATGTTTCATCTACTAAACCAAGGATGACTTGCTCATGGCAATATAGCCACCATGAGTTGTTATGGTTTTTCTGTGTGATTCTGGGATTCTGACAAAAGAAATAACTCATTCTCTCTCTCTCTCTCTCTTTCTCTCTCTCTAACTCACAGACACAGACACACACACACACATACACACACAGTTAACACAGATTATCAATGCAGTTCAAAATAATGTTTTTTAACTTACAATAATAAATATATAAAGAAATATTTGAGTCAAATTTCAACAGAGCAAAACATTTTCATGTTAAAAAAATAAAACCAAATTGTTAAATTCTAGCTTTAAGACTGTCAGCAACAGACCAAGATGTAGAGTAAAGGCTATATACCAAAATTTGAAAAAGATGGCTGGTAATTATCTAGTGAAGTCAAATATTGCAAATGAAAACGCTCTACATAAACTAGATAATTCCTTAACTGTACCTTATCTTATCCTATCCCCAAAATATTTTGACCTCCATAGATAAGACAAAACTTCCTAGAGATTACAACTAAATTATGATGATTAGTACTGACATCAGCTATTTATGTAAAACCACATGTGTTCTCCCAGTAATGTCACTGATGACCTATGTGATCTTGATAAAGTCTTTTCATCTTTCTGAAACTCAGTTTTATGGGCAAATAAGTTTAAACAAAATGAATTTATAAATTCCTTTCAGATCAAAAGCTATTACCAAGGATGACAAGAATAGATGTCCTTATTATAGTGAAATACAGAGCAATCTAAAAATACTAATTGAAACCAACAAAATTCTAATCCTCACTCTACTACTACTTCTTTAAGAATTCCAAGACTGGTCATTTAATATTATCATACCTTAGTTTTCTCCAACCACTGATGCTTAGCAACCTTCACATAAATTAATTATTCTATTGCTTCTCATCTTCATGAAGCTTTGAGAAGAACTAATAAGAATTATATTGCATTTAACTGTCTTTGATACGAGATATGACCCACCTGTTAAGTCATAAAGATCTTAGGCATATAAAAGCAGGGAAATTTGCTTAAAATCTCTCTTGAGGAAGAAAAATCGGGGGTTATACATTAAAATAGGTCTGTGTTTGGCTCCTTCTGCCAAGTTGTCTCCACAATTCTCTAGATTATATAGTCAAAGTGTTCTTCTGGAAATAAGGTTATACTGGCAATCTGTAATATATTGATTCTTCTCACAGTGATGTGTCTTTCTCAACAAAATAGGCAGGCAGGCAGAGTTCTTGTGGTGCCAGATTAGATAGTTCAGGGCTCTTATCATAGTTCCTTACAGACAATTGCCATATAACCAGACCATTGGAAAAATGCTCAATAGTTCCCTATAGAAAGCTCACCTTACTCCTTCATTACTGACAATATTCTTGAATCTCCTATTTTCAATTATCTATACTATGTCAAGGGAAACTGATATTCTCAATTTAAACATTGGTTTATTAGCTTCTGTAACAAATTACCACACATTTAATAGCCTAAACTGACACAATTTTTTTTTATCTTGAATTTCTGGAAGTCAGAAACCCAACATGTCTCATTGGGCTAAAATCAAGGTTTTGGCAAGGCTGCATTCTCTTCTGGAGACTCTATGAGATAATCTATTGTATTGCTCTTTCCAGCTTCTAGAGGCTGTCTGCATTCCTTGGCTCATAGCCCATTCCTACATCTTCAATCCAGAAATGCCTGTTAAATTGTTCCAATATGACATCAATCTGACAATGACTGTTCTGTCTCCATCTTTCACTTGTAACAAACCTTGTGATGATATCAGTCCCTTCTGGATAATCCAAGATAATCTCCCCATCTCCAAATCTTTAATCACATCTGCAAAGTCCCTTTTGCCATGTAAGGTAATATAGTTACAGGTTCCAAAGATTAGGACGTGGACATCTTTGGGAGGTCATTACTCTGCCTACCATAATTGGCCTGAATACTAATAATTAATCCACTATATTTGTATGCAGGCATTCATCTATGCAAATTCACCCAATGAATTCACCCAATAAATGTAGCCAGAGTAGTCCAATGATAATAAAAATGCCCATCTTCAATTTGCCCTAATAGAGAAGAGGATATTTGAAAATTTCTTTTCTACTTAATTAGAAAACATAAGCACAGCTCTTACCTCTATCACATTTATTCCAAGTGTCATTACCATCACTCTCTCTCAGTCACAAAGACTGTATGAACACATCATTCATCTTAATATGCTTTTATTAAAATTAAATTTCTCAGAAATATAAGTATATATACCCAAAACTACATGAATACTTACACCAAGGATTCAGGATTTAAAACTTTAATGATAATTAGTAAGACTCAAATTAGAAAGTGGCAGCCAAGATGGTAAAAGACATAAAATATATGCAATATATGGAATACTTGAAAGAACTAAGAATTCTCAGTCTGGAAACAGATATTCAAAAAACAAGAATTCATGATGTGAGTCTTACCTGTGGTGAAGGGCTCTAATATCAAAGAGAAGATTTAGTTCCAAATTTAAAAAATCAGACCACCAGGTAGAAGTTAGAATGAACCACATTTTGGCTTAATTTAATATTACTTTTTTAAAAATATTTATTTATTTGAGGAGAGAGAGAGAGACAGAGAGAGAGACACAGAGAGAGAATGAGTGGGGGAGGAGGGTTCTGGGCAGAGGTAGAAGCAGGTTCCCTGCTGAGCAGGGTGCCTGACAAGGGGCTCCATCCTAGGACCCTGGGATCATGATGTGAGCCAAAGGCAGATTTTTTTTTAAGATTTTTATTTATTTATTCATGAGAGACACACACAGAGAGAGGCAGAGACACAGGCAAAGGGAGAAGCAGGCTCCATGCAAGGAGCCCGATGTGGGACTCGAACCTGGGAATTCGGAATCATTCCCTGAGCTAAAGGCAGGCACTCAACCACTGAGCCACTCAGACGTCCCCCAAAGGCAGATATTTAACTGACTGAGCCATTCAGGTGCCCTTGATACTACTTTTAATGATTAGAGTTGTCTAACAATGAAACAGCTTATTTGTTTTTTTTAAGATTTTTTTATTTATTCATTTGAGACAGAGAGAGAGAGAGCAAGTGAGAGCATGAGCAGGGGGGAGGGTCAGAGAGAGAGGGAGAAGAAGACTCCCTGCTGAGCAGAGTGTCTGACATGGGGCTTGATACCATGACCCCAGGATCATGTCCTGAGTCAAGGACAGACACTTAACTGATTGAGCCACCCAGGCACCTCTGAAACAACCTATTTGAATAATTATTAGAAGTTGTATTTATTAACTTAGTAGCTAATAGTAGTAGTTATGAATAGTGTTTAGTAGAAGTTAACCAGAATTGTTTAACAATGAAGCAATATGTTTGAAGAATTACTGAAAGTATCAATGGAGAAGGAAATATTTAAAAGGCTGCAAAAAGAAGACATCTGCATTGAGTAAAATGTTGGACAGATTGGAAGATGCTATGAGTCTAAAATTAGGCTTTGCAGAGATAAAAGTTCTTCCACATAAAATCTTACACTAATGTTTCTTACTTTATTAAGGCAGCAGCATCATTAATAAAAGTAAAGTGTTGATCACCAAGTGTTTACTGAATATCTCTTATGGCTTAAGGTTTGAAGACATATATGACACAGTCCTTGTCCTCAGACTGTTTAATGGAGTGATCAGAACATAACCATAAGAAGGCAATGGGCAATATTATGAGCATCCCTCATGAAACATATAGATGATAAATGCTAAAGGAGTTTAGATGTAGAGAATTACCTTACTTTAAGTAAGCCGGAAAGACTTCATTTGTGAAAAGGGGTAATGAATGGCTAAGACCAAAGCCAGTGAAATGGGTGGAGAAGGATAATTCAGGTGAAGGGAACATGGAGAGCAAAGTCACAGAAGTGAGGATATATATGGCACATTTAGGAAGTAGCAAGCCCAGCTTTCTGGTCCAGAGAGTGCCACTAGTACAATGCTTTCTACTGATTTCACACAAGATGATTTTTAATACATGAATGGAAATATTTAATTATATATATTTACTCTAATATGTAATATAAAAATAGATAATTAGCACATTAAATCCATGATCCCACAGATACTGTTGTCTGGGATAAATTAAGTTATTTCATTCATACATCCATGGATTCCATAAGCATATATTCATTACATAGTTTCTGGTCACTGGGCCCTGTGCTGTGGTCTGAGAACACAACACTAACCACTTTAGGCTAAGGCACAGCATTTCTTTTTCTGAGGATTTGAATTTATTTACAGTATGATTTGTACTGGCCTGTGACTTTGGTTAACAGTCCAACTAGGATCATTGTATTTCCTCAGTCTTAATCATATAAAATTAATGGAATTGGTATTGGGAGGTTATAAAACTCAGGTCAGGCTCAAAAGGCTTGAAAAAAGGCCTGGGTGTTGAATAAAATATAGTCTCTACTTGTACAGGGCTTTTATGATGAAGTCAGCTTTACTTATCAAGTAATTATCTAATCCACTGTCTTTTTTTTTAAGATTTTATTTATTTATTCATGATAGTCACACACAGAGAGAGAGAGAGAGAGAGGCAGAGACACAGGCAGATGGAGAAGCAGGCTCCATGCAGGGAGCCCTACGTGGTATTCGATCCCGGGTCTCGAGGATTGCGCCCTGGGCCAAAGGCAGGCGCCAAACTGCTGTGCCACCCAGGGATCCCCTAATCCACTGTCTTTTTTAGGAAAGACTGAAGTTGACTCAGCTTTAAATCAGCAATTTCTAAGAAACTATAATAAAGCTTCCCACGTGGTTTCTCTAATTATTTAGACAAAAATACGTATTTCTAATCTCTGAGTTGAAGAAAAAAAGGAACAAAAAGACTACTGACAAAAAAAAGACTGAACAAAGGATAATTTGTGATCCTTTTGTTATACTATATTAAAAAATAGAGTTAAAGGAAAATGCAATAAGATCACAAGGGAGATTCAAATTAAGCTTTGTGTATGAAATGAAATTAGTAAATAGAAAACATCTTAAATCAGATTGTCACAGATTAATTATGACCTGAAATAATGTCTTCTAGTATCTATTCTTGATTAACTCTCAGTATTGCTTACAACTATGTGGTTTTTGTTTTAAGCACATAATCTGTGCTTTAGCTCATATTCTTGATTTATAGGTGTATTTGAAAGAAATAATATTTGGGTTATATGTAATAGGGCTTCATGAAATTTGTTTATAATTTTGGATGGTCTTGAGACTGGGACCTACTGCAAATTTGCCTAAAATACTCAGAGTAGATTTTTAATATCTTACAATTAAGTATAATAAGTACTAAGAGAAAAAAAAAGAAGTACTAAGAGATTCCAAAGAAATGGAGCATTGGAGGAAATCATCCGAAAAGAAAGATTATTAATGAAAACAATGTAATCATTTTCAATAGCATGATTTTTTTTCATTAATAACATCATCAGCTATCAAAAATGAACAATGCCTAGTACTTGGGCTTTAGCAAATTACTGATTTGAAAGTGCTTAAACAACTGATTTTGAGATTAGTTTAAAGTCAGTAAATCACAAGTCTCACAAAATAACCAATAAATGACAATATTCTTTTTGGCATGATCTTAGAGTGTACTGATCTACAGGTATGAACAATAAATACCCAGAATGTTTCCCCACAAAAAAAGAGGGATACAAAAAAGGAGAAAAAAACCATCAAACCAATTTTAAGCTTTTTAAAATAAGGTAGATTGTAAAGTCAGGAAAAACACTTTGTCCTCCACAGAGGTAAATATTTTATCATTAGATATTTAGGAAATATACATTGAATTGGTAACGGGTATATCTCTATGTATTGCATAGTGCTTTACTTCCTTTTCTTCCATGGTTTCAAGAATCTGATCTCCCTGTTTACTACACAAATAGAGGCAAGCAGGGGAACATGGGCAGTTCAGTTGGTTAAGCGTTTGCCTTAGGCTCAAGTCATGATCCCAGGGTCCTGGGATAGAGACCCATGTTGGGCTCCTTGCTCATGGAGAGCTTGCTTCTCCCTGCTTATTCTCTCTCTCTCTCTCTCTCTCTCTCTCAAATAAATAAGTAAAATATTTTTTAACACAAGGTAAAGAATATCCTTCATTAGTCATGCAGAATTCTAACAATCTTAGTTCCCAAGTCTAGGACAACAAGGAATAGAAAGTAGTACTGCAGCATATTATCAAAGGAGGTTGTAAATTTCCCTCTTTGGAGAATTTACTAAGAGGAAATTGATTACCCTCTTGGGACAGTTCACAGGCAGTCCTTAGGTGGTTGGACTGTATGACCTCCTATCCTTTTCTATCCAGATGCTTCTAATAGTTTTTTTTCAGTATGTTTGTTGCTGATAAAAATAGAAGAGACTGAAAGCCATTTTTTTTTACAATGGATAATGAACTTCCAGTGTTAGACTTTAGGATTATGTTTTTTTAAGATTCTATTTATTTATTCATGAGAGACACAGAGAGAGAGGGCAGAGAGAGAAGCAGGCTTTCTGCAGGGAGCCCAATGTGGGACTTGAACCCAAGACCCAGGGATCGTGCCCTGAGCCAAAGGCAGACACTCAACCACTGGGCCACCCAGGCATCCCAGACTCTAGGATTCTTAATAACAATTAACATTAATAACAAAAAAAGATTTTCCATATCCTTTCCATGTAGATATAATCTCTTTAGTTCACTAAAACATCACTATAAAAATTTGAAAGCCATAATGCTATTTTAAGACGAAATATCTGGTGCTAGGAGAAAATTTATCCACCAGAACAGGACCCAACTGGATTTCAATGTTTATTAACTCTTAGTAATGAGGCAACCATTTTTTTTAAAAGATTGTATTTATTCACAAGAGACACACAGAGCGAGGCAGATATGTAGGCAGACAGAGAAGCGGGATCCCTGTGGGGAGCCCCATGCAGGACTCCATCCTGGGACCCTGGGATCATACCCTGAGCCAAAGGCAGACATTCAACCACTGAGTCACTCAGGCATCCCAAAGCAACCATTTTTTGACAGAGTTCACATGTTTGTGGTAGTGAGAGTTAGAAATATGATGGAAGGGGAAAGGAGGGACTAATATTATCTTCAGTTATCTAATAATTGGTGAAAACATAGAGAAATATTGATTGTTTCAGCACTTAGCCTCTTTGCTATATACTTAATCAAAGGCAAACATGTTGAATAGTCCCCACACTGGAAAGTCTGGCTCAAGAGATAGTCCTTGTCAAATTTAATTGTAGCAGTGGCATGAACTAAGCTCAAAGGAAACAAAGCACACTAATATGCAGGACCCTGAACCAAATATTAAATCATACAGTTGGGAATCCTATAATCCTTGGAAAAGAAGGAAAGAATCAGGAAGAGCACAAGGGAGAGACAAAAATAAGATGATTGAAGTGTTTTAAGTTAAGGAGGTAGGGGCACCTGGGTGGCTTAGTGGTTGAGCGTCTGCCTTTTGCTCAGGGCATAATCCCTGGGATCTGTGATGGAGCCCTGTTATGGATCCCCCCTCCCACATCAGGCTCTCCGCAGGGAGCCTGCTTCTCCATTTGCCTATCTGTCTGCCTCTCTGTGTCTCTCATGAGTAAATAAATAAAATCTTTTTTAAAAAGGAGTTAATGAATACACCTTATATTTTTGTAAGGCATAATTGTTAATACAAAAGATCAAAACTGGGGTGACCACGAAGAGATCATAGAGTGATCTAAAAGACATTTTTTCAGATAATAAAACAGGAGCCTAGTATGCTTTGCTCCATAGTTCCACGATAACTGATAGAAATAGGCACTAAAACCTCAAATCTTTGGCTTGTCAAAATTGCTACATTTGAATTAAATCAAAATCGTATAGTAATCATACCCATACAAATGTTAAGATCTATTTCCCACACCTTTCTCCAGGGAAATGTCAGGGAAATTGAGTAAAAGTTAATTTAATTAATAAACTACCACTGTTTTCAGAATAGTTATTCAAGGCTAAGATCATTGTCAGGGCAACTGGAAGAGGTAGACAAAATACTTGGGTACATTTGATGGAGGTGGGGTGGCAAGTGAATGTTAATTCCTGGTAGACAGAATACCAACTTGAACATAACTAGTCCCTAAAGTAGTTCTGTTTTTGAGTCCCTCACATATACCTCCTTATTTGTAAGCCATATAGTTTGGTCCCCAAAATTGACATCTCTATATGTCCTATCTTATTCTGGCTCAGGGAACAGGCTGAGGATTATTTTTGGCTCTTCTCACTCTTGAGGACCTGTGTCAAGAATCTAGCCCAGTGGATGACAATAACTATTTTCTGAATGAATGGATGAATGAATGAATGAATTTTGAGGTAAAAGAAGGGAATCCTTAGTACAGCCTATAGATCCAGAATAGGCAGGACCTGTCCATCCTATCTAAGACTCAGCACTTGAATATCTCTGCCAAATTTTTATATAGTATATGTATGTATATATATTATTAAGTTTCTTCAATGGAGAAGTACTAAACCAGAGCTCCAAAAATTCTCTGATGTTGAATTTAATAATTTAATGTAAATGCAGCCCCAAATTTCTGATTTCTTTCCATTTTTTTCTTTGTCTTTTTTTCCTGAGTTGCTTACACCAGATCCCAAATCAGCCCAGAAATCTTGGAAGCTATATTAAGATAAGGAGGATGGGGGCATCCCGGGAGGCTCAGTGCTTTAGTGCCTTCTTCAGCCCAGGGCATGATCCTGAAGACCTGGGATTGAGTCCCATGCTGGGCTCGCTGCATGGAGCCTGCTTCTTCCTCTGCCTGTGTCTCTGCCTCTGTGTGTGTGTCTCCCATGAATAAATAAATAAAATCTTAAAAAAAAAAAAGATTGGGAGGATGGGAACTAAATGTAAAAGAATAAATTGAAAAAAAGATAAGTTTCACTTTCTTTTGACTAAAATAATACATCTTGGGATGCCTAGGTGACTCAGTGGTTGAGTGTCTGCCTTCGGGTCCAGGCGTGATCCTGGAGTTCCAGGATCAAGTCCCACATCAGGCTACCCACAGGGAACCTGGTTCTCTCTCTGCCTATGTATCTGCCTCTCATGAATAAATAAATAAAATCTTTCTATAAATAAATAAATAAATAAAAATCCAACTTCTAGAAGTTAGAGTGTAGAAAGCAAAATATTCTAAAGATTCAAACTAAGTTTTACTGAAGTTTAGCAAGTAAAAGTAAGGTAAAGTTTCTAGTTGTTCTTCATAATTTCTGTAAGAACTTTGACTTTCCTGACTATTCTTTTACAAGGATAATTTAAATTTACAACTAAAAATAAAGACATTTTGCTACATAATCATCAGAGACTTTATATGGTAACTGAAATTAGCAAAAAAAACGCTTTCTGAAGTAATTTAGATTTGTCTTGATAAAAACATCCATTGGACATTTATACATTTATACATAAAAACATCCATTATACATTTACTTGATAAAAACATCCATTTGTCCATCCATTGGACAATAAACAAAAATGTTTATTTACTTTCATTGTTTTCTAATCGTGAATATTCATCTTTCTTTGTCATAATTTCTAAAGTATTAATTCTTGAGTTTTTCAGCCACTGGTGATTCAACAATGAAATATAAAACCAACAATGTTCTGATAAACCTAGGCTGGGAAAACGGATAAACAGGATTTTTCAAGGCAAATTCCAATTCACTTAGTTTTGTTCTATTTTAATTCTTCTAAACTATCTTTTTTTTATTTTGTCAAACTATTCAAATAGTCTACCTACTCACCCCTTCCTCATTATATAATGCATTTCTTTAGGCTTTCTTTTTTTTTAGATTTCATTTACTTATTCATGAGAGACACAGAGAGAGAAGGCATAGACATAGACAGAAGGAGAAGCAAGCAGGCTCTATGCAGACATGATCTGCATGATCCCGAAACTCTGGGACGCTCAACTGCTTAGCCACCCAGGCGTCCCTCTTTTTTTTAGGCTTTTAATTAGGTTTTTGTCTTCACCATTCTACTGAAACTATTTCCAAGATCATTAATAATTTCTTTATTTTGGATTTAATAGCCTTTTAAAATCGGTACTCTAGTTTCTAAAGGATGCTACTCTGATCTCTCTTAATGAATCCTCCTGTTTCCTGCTGCACCTGCTTTCTTTCACACCATCCTGAATGTGAACATCCACTAATATCCTGTCATTGTTCTCAGCCTTCTTCTCATTTCACTCTATAATTCCTCCCTTCAAGCGAGGTCATTATTTCCTATGGTGTCAAGTCCTTCTTTGTGAATAACTTCAAAATCTCTTCTCCAGCCACCATCTTTCCCAAGTTGTAGTCAAACATTTCCCACTAGCAACTGCAGATCCCCATTTGAATGACATGTTTGCACTTGAATTTAAACATGTTATCCATTCATGCATCAACAAATATTTATTTGGAAACTTACAACGTATAAGTATATTCTGGACAGTGAGAAGCTCATGGTCTGGAGGAGAAGATAGGTAAGTCATTTTCTCTGTCGAATTTTGAAATAGTACTATATTAAAGTAGAGCTCTAGGGCAGCCCAGGTGGCTCAGCCATTTAGTGCCACCTTCAGCTCAGGGCCTGATCCTGGACTCCCTGGATGGAGTCCCACATCAGGCTCCCTGCATGGAGCCTGCTTCTCTCTGCCTATGTCTCTGCCTCTGTCTCTTTCTCTGTGTCTGTCATAAATAAATAAATAAAATCTTTAAAAAAATAAAGTAGAGCTCTACAAAGTATCTTAAATTTTTACAGGTCCATCATTCTGAGAGGAGGAAAGCTAAGAGATAAACGGTAAAAACACTGACTTGGCCTCAAAATCTGTTCTTTTATGTACAGAAACCTACGTTATGTGATTTTTTAAAATTGGTAGAGACAATTTTTTTTAACATAAGATAAATGTTTACAAAAAGGCTAATCCTATTTTATACAATATGCAATCTGTATTTTTTATCATATGCTTTCATACAGAATAAGGGCTTGTCATTAATCATAGGAAATGAAAGTTGCCGAATAATCCTAAAATTTGTATGGAACCAGAAAATACTCCAGACAGTATGAGGAATTTTGAAAAAGAAAACCAAAGCTGGTGACATCACAATGCCAAACTTCATGCTCTATTACAAAGCTGTCATCATCAAGACAGTATAGTACTGGCACAAAAATGGATATAGAGATCAATGGGACAGAATAGAAAACCCAAAAATGGACCCTTAACTCTATGGTCAACTAATTTTGACAAAGCAGGAAAGAATACCAAATGGAAAAAGTCTCTTCAACAAATGGTGCTGGGAAAATTGGACATCCACATGCAGAAGAATGAAACTGGACCATTTTCTTACACTATACATGAAGATAAACTCAAAATGGATGAAAGACCTAAATGTGAGATAATTATCCACCGAAATCCTAGAAGAGAACATAGCCAGCAACCTCTTTGACCTTGGCTACAGGAACCTTTTGCTAGACACATTTCCAATGTCAAGGGAAACAGAAGGAAAAATGAATTATTGTGACTTTATCAACATTAAAACCTTCTGCACAGAAAAGGGAACAGTCAACAAAACTAAAAGGCAAATATAGAAAGGGAGAAGATATTTGCAAATGAAATATCAGATAAAGGGCTGGTATCCAAGGTCTATAAAGAATTTATCAAACTCAACATCCAAAAAACAAAGAATCTAGTCAAAAGATGGGCAGAAGACATGAACAGACATTTCTCCAAAGAAGACATCCAAATGGCCAACAGACAGATGAAAAAATGCTGAACATCACTCAGCATCAGGGAATTTTAAATCAAAATTTAAATCAAAACCACAATGTAATACCACTTCACACCAGGCAGAATGGCTAAAATTAACAAGTCAGGAAGCAACAATTATTGGTGAGGATGTGGATAAAGGGAGACTCTTACACTGTTGGTAGGAATGCAAGCTGGTATAATCTCTAGGAAAAACAGTATGGAGGTTTCTCAAGAAGTTAGAAATAGAGCTAAACTAAGACCCAGAAATTGTACTACTATGTATTTATCCCAAAGATACAAATGTATTGCTCCCAAGGGGCACCTGCATCCAATGTTTATAGCAGCAATGTCCACAATAGACAAACTATGGAGGTATCCATCAACAGATGAATGGATAAAGATGTGGGGTGTGTGTGTGTGTGTGTGTGTATATATATATATATATATATATATATATATATATAAAGGAATATTACTCAGCCATTAGAAAGAATGAATACTTATCATTTACATTGACATGGATGGAACTGGAGGGTATTATGCTGAGCAAAATAAGTTAATCAGAAAAAGACAATTATCATATGGTTTCACTCATATGTAGAATATAAGAAACAGCACAGTGAATCATAAGGGAAGGGAGGGAAAACTGAATGGGAAGTCATCAGAGATGAAGGAAAACCATGAAAGAGTCTTAAGCAAAGGAAATAAACTGAGGGTTGCTGGATGGGGGTGGGTGGGGGAATGGGGTAAATGGGTGATGGGCATTAAGAAGGGCATGTGACGCGATGAGCACTGGGTATTATATGCAACAGATGAATTATTGAACTCTATATTGAAAACAATGATGTACTATATGTTGGTTAATTGAATTTAAATTAAAAAAAGAAAGTTCCTTTTTACATTTTTACTAAAAAAAAAAGAAAATAGACACATAAATTACTGCTTGCCATTCCAACTTCAAATATTTACAAGAAATCTTATAATAGCAATCAAATGATGGTCCTTTTTGCAAGTGTGGGTTTGGAATGAGGTCATAATTATGTCAATCATTTGAAGATGGTCTACCTATTTTTTCTTATAATTTTTTGTTGGAGCAATTCATGTTTTGACAACCCAAGAATTCAGATTTTGCTGTTTTTGTTTCCCCAGAATCTCTTAAAATGAGCTACTGCACGATAAGTATCTAACTGTTGTACCACCAGCCCCTTTCTAGATGTTCTTTATATATCCCAAGCAATAATATGCTTATGTACAGCTTCCCTAGTTTTACACATTATCCTAAAAGTGTAATTCTAATATTTCATTATCCAATCACATTATGTAGTAAAAAGTCAAATAATCTCTATAAATTATTGACTTTCAAAAAGTAATTATATATTAATTTATAGAAAATCTACTTGGTCATCTAGATATAAATGATTTAGATAATACTGTGTTAGATGTTTTACATTTTAAAGCATCATATAGTGCATTACTTCTCATGAAATCTAGAATCACTTACTTTCAAAACTACACACATGCTATGTTGCTGGTGGGAGGTGTCTCGAGCAGGCCCTGGTATTTGGGAAGTATAAAAATTCCCTGGGATGTATAGTTTTAGTTGTTGAGGTCAACCTTTTGGTAGAGTCATACTTAAATCCACGTAGGATATATAAACTTTCTTAAGGCCCCCAAGCAGAGTCTGACCATAACCACTCAATTTTAAGGGTATATAAAAACATACCAAACAAAGATTATTCTTTAATTTAAATTTCAAATGTAGAGATGCCTGGGTGGCTCAGTGGTTGAGTCTGCCTTCGACTCAGGGCACAATCCTCGAGTCCAGGGATCAAGTCTTAAATTGGGCTCCCTTCAAGAAGCCTGCTTCTCCCTCTGCCTATGTCTCTGCCTCTCTCTGTGTGTCTCTCATAAATAAATAAATAAATAAATAAATAAATAAATAAATAAATATCTTAAAAAATAAATTTCAAAATGTAGGGATCCCTGGGTGGCGCAGTGGTTTGGCGCCTGCCTTTGGCCCAGGGCGCGATCCTGGAGACCCAGGATCGAATCCCACGTCAGGCTCCCGGTGCATGGAGCCTGCTTCTCCCTCTGCCTGTGTCTCTGACTCTGTCTCTGCCTGTGTCTCTGGCTCTGTCTCTCCTTCTATCTCTCAAGAATAAATAAATAAAAATCTTTAAAAAATGTAATCATAAGTCCTAATGCAACTGGTCAATAAGTCAATGGTTACACATACTATCCTCATAATATTTTTGTTCTTGCCTTTCAACAAGTTTTCTTTTAAAAAATCACATAAATTCTATGGTATAAAATTGGCCTTATTCTGGATTTTGACACATTTCCTACTTATTTCCTTTAAAATTTACCAGGTCTTTTTCTTCTTACCTGGTCAACTCTCTATATCACCATCATCACCCCTGATTGTCCTCTCATCATTAGAAGATTTAATTTAATATTTCTAAAATTTTAAGTAGAAATTTACTGAAAAAGCTATACCTCAACTGCTGCATTTTTGGGGTTTCTAAATAGCTGATGCACAAGACCAATTATGTATAAATTTCTGAAAGAGTAAAATCAGATTCTGTAATTTTTAGTAATGGATTTCCAAACCAATACTTATAGAAGCTTTCTTCCATGCTACTCTCATTTTATATCATTTATAAATGACATAAACCTTTGTGAGGGTTATGAGAAGCAAAGAAAATTTTAATGACCTACAGATAACATAGGCAACAGTCAATAACACATGCCACACCCTAAAGCTACATGCTCTAGCTGAAAGCTTAAAACCTCTTCTAAAAATAATTTGTCTCACCTACTTTTTGTTAGACTGCTTTACACAAGAAATCTTATATTGGGATAAAAGCACATATTTTGCATTCTAACTAATAGTATATATTGAACTTTATGACTTTGATTTTCTGCTCTGGATAATTTTCTTTTTAGAGCGGGAGAGAGGTGGAGGGCAAGGGGCAGAGGGGGAGAGAGAGAGAGAGAGAGAGAGAGAGAATCTTGAGCAGGCTCCACACTAGTGTGGAGCCTCATACAGGGCTCCATCTCACAACTCTGAGATCATGACCTGAGCCAAAATCAAGAGTTGGAAATTTAACCGAATGAGCCACCCAGATTCCCCTGAAGAATTATTAGTTCTCTACATGATATACTAGGCCACTAGAATTTTTCTTTGTACTGCTATAAAACAATTAACTAAGAAATACTTTTCATGATTTTCAAGTTTATTCGAAAAGCAATTTTGCAACGACTTTTAGTTTCAGAACTACATTCATAGTGGATAATCAAGAAATATCAGCCAAAAGGTCAAATACCATGGTTGTTAAGATCATGGGCTCTGGCATCAGACAAACCTAGGTGGCAGTGCTTTGCTAGCTCTCTGAGTCTGTTTCCTTTTCATAAATGGACAGAGAAACTGCTGACTTTATTGAGTTAAAACAGGAATTCAATTATATAATATTGTACTTACCACTATCCCTGGCATATTTTAAGCGCTCACTGACAAAGTATTGCATGAGAAATTAAAATGAGATGATTAATCATATTTTAACATATGATATAATTGTCTATGCTCATCTTCCTTCCAAATCAACTTTGAAATATCACGCTGAATAGAATGGTTTGTGATATCATGCGGCTGGTTTTTTTTCATGCAACTACTATTAAGTGTATATTTGCTGCTTTAATTCTAACATTGGGGAATATGCTGCACTCAAAATAATTGGCTGAGTGGTAGTGGCAAAACAGACAAAATTTTCTCTATTTTTCTTGAAAGATTTTATTTATTTATTCATGATAGACACACAGAGAGAGGCAGAGACATAGGCATAAGGGGAAGCAGGCTCCCCACAGGGAGCCTGATGTGGGACTCAGTCTCAGGACCCTGGTGTCATGACCTGTGCCAAAGGCAGATGCTCAACAACTAAGCAACTCAGGTGCCCCCAAATTTTCTCTATTGTAACTGTTAACTGAGATAAATATTCTCTGGTATTTAAAAGATAAAGTACTATTTGTCTTGACTCACTGTTTGAAATATCCTAAGCAAAAATGTATGGCTTTAACTCCAACTCTGATAGTGTCTCATTTCTAGAAAGGACTAAGCCAAAGGGACAGAATTCAAAGACTAGAATCCATAATCAGAGTTTACAAGTCATAGCACTTATTGCTTTGCTAATGAATTTAGAAAATTTACAGAATCATAAAAAACCACTTTTAAATTATGTTAGCCTATGACAACATGAAAATACTTTTCAAGGAAGAGAATTTGAGTCAAAAGAACTCAATACATGGCACAAATGCTATTTAAAAATCTGTCCTTGGTTAAGCAATTTTATTTAAAAAGAACTAAAATATATCTGAAACTGATGCTACTAACCAACCTCCTTACTTTCCCCACCCACCTAATTCTCATGTACAGATTATGGATGAAGACACATTTGCCTGGTTAAGCATATTCCAGTCTTTTTCTCTCTTTTCATGTATCATCCAGTCTTGAATAGTAGTTATAGGTTCATAGTCACATGACAAGAATTTAATGTACTATTGACAATTTTTGTTTAATAACTATACATTAAGAGGATGTGTAAATAACAGTATTTAGGAGTGGGTTCTGGAGTCCAAACAACTTGGTTTCTTCTTTTTTTTAAGCAAGCTCCTTGCTCAGTGTGGAGTACAGCATGGAGTTTGAATCCACTACCCTGAGATCAAAACCTGAGCTGAGACCAAGAGTAGGGTGCTTAACCAACTGAGGAACCCATGTGCCCCCAGAACAACTTGGGTTCTAATCCCAGTTCTGCCACTTGAAACTTTTTTTTAAAGATTTTATTTATTCATGAGAGACACAGAGAAAGGGACAGAGGCAG
This sequence comes from Vulpes lagopus, assembly GCF_018345385.1. Lineage (NCBI taxonomy): Eukaryota > Metazoa > Chordata > Mammalia > Carnivora > Canidae > Vulpes > Vulpes lagopus. The sequence goes on along the minus strand of NC_054848.1, from coordinate 62,436,296 downwards.
AGACATAGGCAGAGAGAAGCAGGCTCCATGCAGGGAGACTGATGTGGGACTCGATCCCAGGAGTCCAGGACCACACCCTGGTCTAAAGGCAGGCACTAAACCGCTGAGCCATCCAGGGATCCCCACACTTGAAACTTTTTGATCTTAAGCAATATAACTAATGTTTCTGGGTCTTAGACATACTCCCTTAGACATACATATTTACAGAAGTAAATATACATTTGTTTAATCTTGTTCTGTATTAGAGGAAATAATTAAGTACTAGGTTTAAAAGACTTTCTTGTAGGCAAGAAAGAAGAACTGAAAGCAACAGACGGTCATAGTCTAAGATTCCAACAGAATCTCAATATGTTTAATTTTATCAGTAAGAAATGAAATATTACATTCACTCTTGATAATTCAATTAACTAGCAGAAAATATTTCTGTAAAAGATACATGTTTAATTGTGCAATATATATCTTAGAGAAGAATTTAGGGATTAACTACAGAGAATTAGAACATTTGACCTGAATGCATCTAGGGCTTCAATCTATTTATTATTTTCCAGGTCAATCCAGGGGGAGAATTGATCTTATGGTGTATTGTTCAGAACTCCTCCTCAATACAGAAACTAGACTTTGAGCTAGAGATAAACCCATTTTATATTTCTCTTCTACCAGCTCATAAATCTAAATTTATACTAAATTTCCAAGATACATTCTTCCCTAAAACTATTTGACTCTTAAATACCCAAGAATCATTGCTGATAATTGTGATTTCCAAGCCTCTTTAAGTTGGGCCAAATTATTCCAAAAACTGCCACTGTTGCTGTGAAATTAAGGAAGTCAGTCATCAAACATAGGGCACCAAGTTGAAACCACTGATACTGAGTTCCTGCATTAACCAGGTGAATGCTGTCATTTTCCATCATTTAGAACCAAAAAGTATTTCTAAACATTCATATGATGAAAAATTTCTGATTTTGTTCCTTTAAGTAGTTTATGAATACTTTTAAATAGCATCCAAACTTTGACAGTTATAACAAAGACCATAGCATACATCAAAACAATGTTCAATTTATAAATATAAGGTCAGAGAAGCAAAATATTCTGCCACCTAAAATACAATTACTTGAGAATCATATAGATGAAGAATTGTAGTTTATTATCCCACATGTATATTATCCAAATGAAAATAATACTGTGACTAGTGATTCATACTTTGGCAATCACAAGCATTTATTTACTCGTTTTTATAACTTGTATAGTGAATAGTGTCATAAAGAAATGTATATTTCATTTTGAACATGGATAATTGTCTTAGAAGTCATAAAAGAGATAATTTTTAAAAAGTTATTTCATAAATAAAACCCACAGAAACCATCTATCTACCACAATCTCAACATTTTACACTAAGCCTACCTAGAATGCATAGAGACCATAAGATGGAGATTATTATGAGTCCAGAGAAAAGAAGTATCAGGAAAAAAACCTCCCAAACCAGTTAAAATTCTCCAAGCAATCATCTCTCTAGCAGTTCTCATCAAAGACTAATGTTGATTTTTGTTAAAAGTTACTGAAATTTATTAAGTTACACAGGGTCTGTATTTATTGTTCCTGTTCCATTAAATATAAATTTATAGGGCATTACAATCTCAACAAGAACAACAACAACAAAAATATGGTATATACTTCTGTGTTACAGTGGGTCAAGACATACACAAACAGTCCTGAACAGGCAGAAATCACCCCCTATAGACAGACAACTTTGGAATTGCATTCCTGCTAAATAGTTTCCACAAAAAGAAACAGTATTCAGGCCTGACTTTCTATACCTTGACTTACAAAAAACAATTCCAAATGGGCGTGTCTTCTCTATCCCCCTGTCCTTGAGTGAACAGTCATTTACTCCACTTAATGACATTCAATTTCAGATATACTATCTCTCCTCCACATCAGCTCATTTTTCGAATCCCCCTGTATATGTATATGGTCAGGCAATTCTTCCAATTCTTCCAGTCATTTCTGTACCTCTCACCTCATGTTCACATTTATCTTCTCATGCCTCCTCTACATGCATCACTGGGACAATGTATTTCTTGGTGGTTAAATACATGTTATTGTATTCAAACATCTTGTGCTGGATTCAAGTTCTGTGACATCCTATTTATATGACCCTGAGAAAACTGTTTAACCTTTCTGGACCTGTATTTCCTTATCTTAAAAATAGAGATAATCATAAAACCTAATTCACAGGACTAGGAATTGTCAACAAAAAATGAGATAGTACCTGACACACTTAAGTGTTTCTATTATTATTATGGCTTTCAAGAAATTGATTACAAAAACCAACACACCTGTTTTCATTTCTACATTTTTGAGAACCAAATGCTACCAGTATTGGGGCAGAGTTGAGTAAATATTTGAAAACTTTTTTTTTTTTTTTATCAGGCTATGTGGGAAAATAAGTCCTGAAATAAGCACAGAAAAAATATTGTTTTGGACTTATATGTTCTCCTGTGCCTGGTAAAACATTGAATATTGGTTATTTTTATAACAACCATTAGGAAGAGTCAGAAAACAGTGAAAGATTAGCAATCCAAAACCAAAAGCTTTCTTTTAAATGCTCTTCAGAGAACTACACTTAATAACTTATCTTAGTAACTTATAAGAGTGTCTCACTTTGAGCAATCATTGGGTTCCCATTAAGATTTTTGTGCCAAGAAGGCGGGGCAAGATGGTGGAAGAGTAGGGTCCCCAAGTCACCTGTCCCCACCAACTTACCTAGATAACTTTCAAATCATCCTGAAAACCTACGAATTCAGCCTGAGATTTAAAGAGAGAACAGCTAGAATGCTACAGTGAGAAATGTTCACGCTTCTATCAAGGTAGGAAGATGGAAAAAAATAAAGAAATAAAAAAGCATCCAAGGTGGAGCACCCTGCGAGGAGCCAGGCTAAGGCAGGGGCGAGTGCCTCCAGGACAGGAAAGCCCCGTCCCGGAAAAGCAGAAGCTTCACCAATCTTTCCGGATGGAAAGGCGCTCGCAGGGAGTTGGACCAGGATGCCAGGAGGGGCAGGGATGCCCTCAGGCTCCCAGGGGCACTAACAGAGGACCTGCGCCCCGGGGGAGAGCGCGCCACACCCCGCGGCCGAGCTCCCTAAAAGGCTGCAGCGAGCACCCCGCGGGACCTCGGCAGCAGCTCAGGCAGCAGGTCTGGCAGCAGCCTTGCACAGAGGGGACTGTGTGGCCCCAGGAGCACAATTCCAGTGGCACAGGCCCCAGAGCCCAGGGCGCCAGGGGACACAGCCCAGGATCCTGCACTCCCTTTGGGACAGATGGAGCTGGGAGGGCTCAGGACAGCGAGGACACTCCAGGCTGGAGGGCAGTGGGGCGCGGGAGCAGCTCAGGAGGTGGCGTGGGCAGCGGCTCCCCGAGGTGGGGGCCCCGCTGCCACGGGAGTGCAAATCCAGTGGTGCAGGCACCGGAGACAAAGGCGCTGGGGGACACAGCCCAAGATCCGGCACTCCCCACAGGACAGGCAGAGGTGGGGAGGACACAGGGCAGCAAGGACACTCCTGCCAACAGACAGCCCAGAGCTGTGGAGATCAGCGCCCCCCCGCCCTGGGAGCATCCAGGCCCCTGCGGACTGGGAGCTGCAGTAGTTACTGTGGGAGCTGATTCCAGGGCTGCAGAGATGGCTGCCACCACTACTGTTGTTCCTCCTGGTGTCACCTTGTACCTGGGACTGAGCCAGGCCACCAGGGAGCAGGGACCTCACAGGATACACAGCTCCCACTGAGCCGTGCACCTAGAAGGGGGCTGGGCAGCTCCGCTAGGTGCACACACCTGAGAATCAGCACAGAAGGCCCATTCCCCAGAGGACCAGCTGTAAGGACAGGGGAAAAGCAAGTAATTGATCAAGCAGCGCTAGAAAGTTCCAGGGGAAGTGGAGGGATTTACAGTATATAGAATCAGAGGATACTCCCCCTTGTTTTTTGTTTTCTTTTGTTTCTCCCCCACCCCTTTTTTTCTCTCTTCTTCTCCTTTTCTCACTACAACTTGTTTATGGCCAATCTTCACTGAGCAAAATGACTAGAAGGAAAAACTGACCACAAAAGAAAGAATCAGAAACAGTACTCTGTCCCACAGAGTTACAGAATTTGGATTACAATTCGATGTCAAAAAGCCAGTTCAGAAGGACAATTATGAAGCTACTAGTGGCTCTGGAAAAAAGCATAAAGGATTCAAGAGACCTCATAACTGCAAAATTTAGAGCTGAAATTAAAAATCAATTAAATGAGATGCAATCCAAACTGGAGGTCCTAATGATGAGGGGTAATGAGGTAGAAGAATGAGTGAATGACATAGAAGACAAGTTGATGGCAAGGAGGGAAGCTGTGGGGAAAAAAAGAAAACAATTAAAAGATCATGAGGAAAGGTTAAGGGAAATAAATGACAGCCTCAGAAGGAAAAATCTACCTTTAATTGGGGTTGCAGAGGGTGCCAAAAGGGACAGAGTACGAGAATACGTTTTGAACAAATCATAGCTGAGAACTTCCCTAACTTGGGAAGGGAAACTGGCATCCAGAGATATCCCCACCACTAAAATCAAGAAAAAACATTCAACACCCCGACATTTAATACTGAAACTTGTAAATTCCTAAGATAAAGAGAGGATCCTTAAAGCAACAAAAGACAAGAAATCCCTAAACTTTATGGGGAGAAGTATTAGGTTAACAGCAGAGCTCTCCACAGAGACCTGGCAGGCCAGGAAGGGATGGCAGGATATATTCAGGGCCCTAAATGAGAAGAACATGTAGCCAAGAATACTTTATCCAGCAAGGCTCTCATTCAGAATAGGAGAGATAAAGAGCTTCCAAGATAGGCAGAAACTGAAACAATATGTGACCACCAAACCAGATCTGCAAGAAATAGTATGGTGGACTCTGGAAAAGAAAGAGGAAGTCCAAGGAAACAATCCACAAAAACAGGGACTGATTAGGTATCCTGATGACATTAAATTCATATCTGTCAATAGTAACTCTGAGTGTGAATGGGCTTAATGACCCCGTCAAAAGGCACAGGGTTTCAGACTGGATAAAAAAGCAAGACCCATCTATTTGCTGTCTACAAGAGACTCATTTAGACAGAAGGACACCTACAGCCTGAAAATAAAAGGTTGGAAAACCATTTACCATTCAAAAGGCCCTCAAATGAAAGCAGGGGTAACCATCCTTATATCAGATAAACTAAAGTTTATCCCGAAGACTGTAGTAAGAGATGAAGAGGGACACTATATCATACTTAAAGGATCTATCCAACAAGAGGACTTAACAATCATCAATATTTATGCCCTGAATGTGGGAGCTGACAAGTATATCAATCAATTAACAACCAAAGTTAAGACATAGTTAAATAATAACACACTTATACTTGGAGACTTGAACACAGCGCTTTCTACAATTGATAGATTTTCTAAGCACATCTCCAAAGAAACAAGAGTGTTAAATGATACACTGGACCAGATGGATTACACAGATATTTCCAGAACTTTACATCCAAATGCAACTGAATACACATTCTTCTCAAGGGCACATGGAGCTTTATCCAGAATAGACCACATACTGGGTCACAAATCAGGTCTTAACTGATGCCAAAAGACTGGGATTTTACCTGACATATTTTCAGACCATAATGATTTGAAACTAGAACTAAATCACAAGAAGTTTGGAAGGATTTCAAACACGTGGAGGTTAAAGACCATCCTGCTAAAAGATGAAAGGGTCAACCCGGCAATTAGAGAAGAATTAAAAAGATTCATGGAAACTAATGAGAATGAAGATACAACCATTCAAAATCTTTGGTATACAGCAAAAGCATATCTGATGGGGAAATACATCGCAATACAAGCATCCATCCAAAAACTGGAAAGAACTATAAATACAAAAGCTAACATTGCCCCTAAAGGAGCTGGAGGAAAAACAGCAAATAGATCCTACACCCAGCAGAAGAAGAGAGTTAATAAAGATTCGAGCAGAACTCAATGAAATAGAGACCAGAAGAACTGGGGAACAGATCAACAAAACCAGGAGTTGGTTCTTTGAAAGAATTAATAAGATAGATAAACCATTAGCCAGCCTTATTAAAAAGAAGAGAGAGAAGACTCAAATTAATAAAATCATGAATGAGAAAGGAGAGATCACCACCAATAAAAAGGAAATACAAACGATTTAAAAAACTTAATATGAGCAGCTATATGCCAATAAAGTAGGCAATCTAGACAGAATGGACGCATTTCTGGAAAACCAAAACTACCAAAACTGGAACAGGAAGAAATAGGAAACCTGAACAGGCCGATAACCAGGGAGGAAATTGAAGCAGTCATCAAAAACCTCCCAAGACACAAAAGTCCAGGGTCAGATGGCTTCCCAGGGAATTCTATCAAACGTTTAAAGGAGAAACCATACCTATTCTACAAAAGCTGTTTCTACAAAGGAGAAACCATACCTATTCTACTAAAGCTGTTTCTACAAAGATAGAAACAGATGGAGTACTTCCAAATTCATTCTATGAGGGCAGCATCACCTTAATTCCAAAACCAGACAAAGACCCCACCAAAAAGGAGAATTATAGACCAATATCCCTGATAAATTCTCAACAAGATAGTAGCCAATAGGATCCATCTGTACATTAAGAAGATGCAAAAATTCTCAACAAGATAGTAGCCAATAGGATCCATCTGTACATTAAGAAGATTATTCACCATGACCAAGTGGGTTTTATCCCCAGGCTTCAAGGCTGGTTCAACACTTGTAAAGCAATTGATGTGATAATATCAGCAAGAGAAAAAAACAAGAACCATGTGATCCTCTCAATAGATGCATAGAAGGCATTTGACCAAATACAGCATCCATTCCTGATTAAAACTCATCAGAGTGTAGGGATAGAGGGAACATTCCTCAGCATCTTAAAGGCATCTACAAAAAGCCTACAGCAAATATTATTCTCAATATGGAAACACTGGGAGCCTTTCCCCTAAGATCAGGAACAAGACAGGGATGTCCACTCTCAGCACTGCTATTCAATATAATACTAGAAGTCCTAGCCTCAGCAATCATGCAACAAAAAGAAATAAAGGCATTCAAATTGGCAAAGAAGTCAAACTCTCCCTCTTCACAGGTGACATAATACTGTCCATAGAAAACCTAAAAGACTTCACCCCAAGATTGCTAGAACTCATATAACAATTCGACAGTGTGGCAGGATACGGCATCAATTCCCAGAAATCAGTGGTGTTTCTATACACTCACAATGAGACCGAAGAAAGAGAAATTAAGGAGTCAATCCCATTGAAATTGCACCCAAAGCATAAGATAGGAAGGAAACCTAACCAAAGAGGTTAGAGGATCTATACCCTAAAAACAACAGAACACTTCTGAAAGAAATGGAGGAAGACACAAAGAGATGGAAAAATATTCCATGCTCATGGATTGGCAGAATTAATATTGTGAAAATGTCAATGTTACCCAGGGCAATTTACACATTTAATGCAATCCCTATCAAAATACCATGGACTTTCTTCAGAGAGTTGGAACAAATCATCTTTAGATTTGTGTGGAATCAGAAAAGACCCCGAATAGCCAGGGGAAGATTGAAAAAGCAAACCATAGCTGGGGGCAGATTTCAGGTTGTACTACAAAGGTGTGGTCATCAAGACAGTGTGGTACTGGCACAAAAACAGACACATAGATCAATGGAACAGAATAGACAAACCAGAAGTGGACCCTCAACTTTATGGTCAACTAATAATCGACAAAGCAGGAAAAACCATCCACTGTAAAAAGGACAGTCTTTTCAATAAATGGTGCTGGGAAAGAAGAAAGAAACTAGACCATTCTCTTACACCATACACAAAGATAAACTCAAAAAGGATGAAAAATCTCAGTGTGAGGTAAGATTCCATCAAAATCCTAGAGGAGAACACAGACAACACCTTTTTTTAACTTGGCCACAGCAACTTCTTGCAAAATACATCCATGAAGGCAAGAGAAACAAAAGCAAAAATGAATTATTGGTACTTCATCAGGATAAGAATCTTCTGCACAGCAAAAGAAACCATCCACAAAACTAAAAGACAACCTACAGAATGGGAGAAGATATTTGCAAATGACATATCAGATAAAGGGCTAGTTTCCAAGATCTATAAAGAACTTCTTAAACTCAACACCAAAGAAACAAACAATCCAATCATGAAATGGGCAAAAGACATGAACAGAAATTTCACAGAGGAAGACATAGACATAGCCAAAAAGCACATGAGAGAATGCTCTGCATCACTGGCCATCAGGGAAATACAAATCAAAACCACAATGAGATACCACCTCACACCAGTGGGAATGGTGAAAATTCACAAGACAGGAAACAACAAATGTTGGAGAGGATGTGGAGAAAGGGGAACCCTCCTGCACTGTTGGTGGGAATGTTAAATGATGAAGCCACTTTGGAAAACTCTGTGGAGGTTCCTCCAAGAGTTTAAAATAGAACTGGCCTATGACCCAGCAATTGCACTGCTGGGATTTACCCCAAAGATACAGATGCAGTGAAACGCCGGGACACCTGCACCCTGATGTTTATATAGCAGCAATGTCCACAATAGCCAAACTGTGGAAGGAGCCTCGGTGACCATAGAAAGATGATTGGATAAAGAAGATATGGGGTATGTATACAATGGAATATTACTCAGCCATTAGAAACGACAAATACCCACCATTTGCTTTGACATGGATGGACCTGGAGGGGATTATGCTGAGTGAAATAAGTCAATCAGAAAAGGACAAACATTATATGGTCTCATTCATTTGGGGAATATAAAAAATAGTGAAAGGGAATGGAGAGCAAAGGAGAGAAAATGAGTGAAAATATCAGTGAGAGTGACAAAACATGAGAGACACCTAACTCTGGGAAATGAACAAAGGGTAGTTGACGGGTGGTGGGCGGAGGGTTGGGGTGACTGGGTGATGGGCACTTGGTGGGATGAGCACTGGGTGTTATGCTATATGTTGGCAAATTGAACTCCAATAAATAAATTTAAAAAATATTTTTGCCCCCAAATCTCTAAATTGTGTGCTAAAAACTATTTGGTAGAAGTCTTAATGACAATACCTTAGTACTGCAACCTGAATAGTGCACATTTATGTTATAAATGAAGTATACTCGCTTTTTCCTGTTTTAGTACTATTTAAAAATACTCATGCTTTTTAAAAAATAAAAATTTATTTTGTCAATGTGCATAATTTTGATAACAAGCTCATAAGAACTATAATTACTGAAACAACACACAAATTTCTAGTAACTCATAAGATAAAAAACTGAAACAAAACATAAATAGCATATATTTCCTATTTGTATAGTCTTCAGCAATCCAGTCTAACAGCATACGTAAAAAGAGATAGCAGTCATTTTTTTAAGGCTTTTAAAAAACCTAAGTCTTTACAAAGGCAGAAATACAATTGTTCTTTAATAGAAATTTTGAAAGGAGTTTCTTTTTGAATCTGCTTTTGGGGGAGAGGTAGATGAGCAAGAAAGCAAAGAATAAAAAGTAGTATTGGAAATGCCTATCACCTAAAATGAAACTAACTTCTGATCAGTAATTTAACTAAAGTTATTAAGCTGGTCTTTAAAATTTTACAATTACTGTGTTGGGCGTAAGACTCTGAGGAACTCAAATATTACTCTGAAATATCATAATTAATATAAGTGGATAATAATAATAAAGCAAGAAGCTCATGAGGTAAGGTTCAAAGGCAATATAAAAAGTTTTAGGTTTTCAACCTAAATTTGCTCAAAAATTGTAATGTTAAGTATTCTGTCTGAAAACTGTCTAAACATACCCATGCATGGTGGCCAGAAAAGACGAAGTTCAAAGTTCAAGGTTTTTGTGATTTCACTTAACCTTCAGTTTTATCCCAAATCCATTTTAGGGGTAAATAAACAAAACAAACAACAGTAAAAATATGAAATAGCTGCTGTTCTAAAGCCCAGAAGAAGGAGGCAGTTACTACATCCTACATCAGGAACTCACATATCTACTCTTGCTACTGTTAGCTTTTCTTTTGAGTTGTGAAACAGGCACTTTCATTTATCATGGATATACACTCAGGTTGCACCCCAGTTTATCTTATTCCTTCCCACAGCTGCTGAAGAATTCTTACTCTAAATTAAAAGTACATGAACCCAGAAGGTACCTGTCCTATCATTTGAAGAAGCAGCAACTGGAGTCTGCCACTACATAAGAAACTGCTTACTTGTTAGTTCCCTTTTTAGTTCTCAATATATTTGAAGCAGTTAGAAACTGTTAGAAGTTATGTCTTTTGGGGAAAAAAATCATAATAAGGAACACTATGGAAGGAAAAAACAGGTCCTTTGTCACATTAGTTAAAAAAAAAACGCCACAACTTTGCATCATTGTTCTCAATCCCCCCGCCCCCATTCTGCCTAGTTCTAACACTCTTTAAACTGAATTAAAACACACTCTCCTACACACTGGCAAAATAACTCTTTGATTAAACGGGCCTCACTTCAAAAATAATCACAGTGTTTCAGTAGGCCTCCACTCAATTGTCATCAGCACTTTTTACATCTTTACAGAAGTGCATGCCTGCCTTTCATCTCAGTACCTAGAGCACATATGTCAAATTTCCCACTCCTGAAACTTACCACTGTGTGATTTTACTTGACTTCTTCCCCTAACCTTAAAGACCCAATACCACCATCTCCCATCTACCAAAATTCAGTAACTTTCTCTTTCCTTCAACGTAGAAATGTGATCTTACATCGTAAGGGAAACAAAGCTAAACTCCATAGAAAAATGGAATCGAAGCAACAAAGGAAAGAAAGAGAAGGGGAAAACGGATGGAAGACCGTGTGTCTTCCTAAGTAGTGGCTGCCAGATGAACTTCTGCAATTTTACGGTTCTGGAGCAGCAGGAGACTGGTGTGTAGGAAAACAAAGGTGGTCTCTCCACCCTCCTTACCGCCGTTGAACCAGAGGAAGATGCAATATACACACGGATCACCATCCTGGGAGCAATGGCCGCTGTTGTTTGGGTCCTGCAAAGGGCTTGAGAGAAACTGCAGCAAATGCTGGAATTCAGCTAGAAGTGGAAGAGAGGTGGGAAGAAGAAAGAGGGGGAAGGTGGAAGGGGAACTCGCCAGAGTCCCGCCTCCTCCCTTGACTGCTTTCACTGAGCTCAGAATACTGCAGTCCCAGTCCCAAAGCCTGGAAAATACAGGCTCCTTTGCATCATTTCTATTTTTTTTAAATAGGGAGTCTCGAATTGCACCGCGAGATCTGTTGAAACATTTATTTTTGATGATTCTCTCCGCAAGAGGAAGCAGAGGAGAAAGAAAAAAAGCAAAAGGGAGCATTGTATTAAATTATATTAGAATGAAGGACATTTTCCCACAGAAACTGAAAGTTCTGCACATAACTTCCTGCTCAGAAATGTATGCAAATAAGACAGATCTTCCTTAAATGAAGACTCCCTATGTTGAATCAGACACTAGTAAGAAAGCCCATGCTTTCAAAGTTTTGTGCATTTTAAGACTCCTATTATGTAATGATTATTCTGACGATAGCTGGTCGCAGAAATTAGACATTGAAGAAGTGAGAAAAGCCACAGAAGATTTAAGAAAAGTTTCAGGTTTCCCTAAACCGAGACATGGCAGGACCAGTTTTCTTTCTGAGTTTTACTTTTTGTTATGATAGGGAACACGGTCTCTGAAAATTTGTAGGAGGCCTGACTGCCAAACTCAATAATGGAGGAAGAAATTGCAAAGAATAAAAAATTGAAAATACAGTATAAGAAAGTGAATGATTTGTTTTGTTTTGTTTTTTAACTGACTGAAGAAAAGGGAATTTAAATTATATGTTGCAGAGATGTTGAAATGATGAATAGAGGGAGCGGACGATTATTTTTAGCTCTAAGGAAATGTATAAACAATTGATAATGTCCAGAGAGGAACCCTATACTTCAGAGTAGAATTTCTTTTTCCCAAATTATGTCAAATGAACAGAAATAAAAAACTTTCAGTCAGTCATCTGTCCTAATTCTTTTTTTTTTTTAACTTTTATTGGTGTTTAATTTACCAACATACAGAAAAACACCCAGTGCTCATCCCATCTGTCCTAATTCTTTACTTTTCCTCTGCAGTTTTTCCTCCCTCTCCATTCTAGTAGTGTAATCACTTTTGTCTAGGTTCAATAATTGTAATACTTTCCTAACGGTTCTCTGGCCACAGGTTTTCCCTTTTTTCAATCGATGTGATCCATACAACAGCATTGAAAGGTGGATATTACTATAACAATTTTACAGATGAAGAAACTGACACTCAAGAAAATAAGTAATTTTCCCAATGTCATATAGCTGATAAATTCCAGAGTCAGGACTAGACCTTAACTCCAACCAACTTCCAAGGCCACCCTCTTAACCATCATTATTGTATCGCATTGCCTGGAACAGGGCAAGCACTCAGTAACTGTTAGCTATTTTTTCTCCTAAAACATTACTTTAGGGATCCCTGGGTGGCGCAGCGGTTTGGCGCCTGCCTTTGGTCCGGGGCGCGATCCTGGAGACCCGGGATCGAGTCCCATGTCGGGCTCCCGGTGCATGGAGCCTGCTTCTCCCTCTGCCTGTGCCTCTGCCTCTCTCTCTCTCTGTGATGACTCTCTGTGATGACTATCATAAATAAGTGAAGATTTTTAAAAAAAGAAAAAAAAAACATTACTTTAATATATCACTAAAAACAATGTAGGCTAAAATACTATAGATAGTTCTTTATTGGCTATCAAACCAAACCTAATATTTCTAAGGAGCACTCTCCATGATCCTACCTTATACTTTCCATAGTCTTACCCATTGCTTCTCCGGAGTAACTTCCTCGCATAATCATTGTTGACACCCCCATTGCAATCTCCATATTTATTCTCTTTTACATGGCTTTCCTCTTTCTGTCCCATTCTTCACTTTTCTCCCATGTCCTTATACCCTTTTCTGTCCTCATCTGCCCAACTCTTACCTTTTCTAGATAAAACTCAGAATTATTATACAAATAATCAGGCAGAAATAAGTCAGGATGATAAGCTATCTTCATCATTGTTAATTTCAGGGTGAGTGTTATTGGGCTTCCCAGCCCACAGGACAGGAAAATCTTCCTTAAGGTTTTGACTTGGCAAAATGGGCATAATTTGCCACATGCATATATAGTCAATCTTCCTGCCTCTTAGTGATCAACATGTATTCTATTTGGACCCAAGGCCTCTTTTCAACTGAAAAAAATATATAAAGAGAAAGAAAGAAAAACTCTTGTATTCATTCTATATTCCCATATAATAAAATTTACATCTGGAGAACACTGGATGGCAGAATGAGTAATGAGTTCAGTGGGCCTTATCTAAAACTCTCAGAATGGGAAGCTGATTCTTGGTATTTAATTTAGTTTAAATTCAGACATATTAATCTAAGTGAAAATTTGCTAAATAAATTTATATATAAATAAAATCTGTTGGCCTTTATTGACAACATTAGGAATACATGAGGGGGCTGGCTTTACCAGTATTTTTATCCTAGAAATTAACATTATAGATTATATTAGACTTGTTCCTTACTATATTCAACTATCCCTGGAATGTGTATTTTATAATAGTCATTTTTGCTTCATTTTAATCTTACATAAAACAGTTCCCCAAATCATTTTTAATATTATTTGACTGGAAAGGTTAAGGCCAGATTAAAGTAAGATGAATCAAAGAATTTTCAAATAGTATTTGTGACCTATTGCCATAGGAAATCTATTTATTAACCAAAAGTCAACATTTTTCAAAAATTATAAAATAAATGCATGCTATGTTCAGAAAACTTAGCAAACATTGTAAAGAAAGAAAGTATCTTGAGATAACCACTTTTAATATGTTGATGTAAACCCTTCTAAACCTAGTCAGAGATAGATGACAGTGTGTAAGAAGGGTTGAGAAAAGTAACAGGGAGGAAGGGAATAAATATATTTTAAAAATCTATCATAGGATACATACCATTTTGTAAATGGCTGTTTTCCGCTTAGAAAATATTTTAAAAATTATCCAATATTATTCTATGTGATTTTTAAAGGTTTTATATGATTCCATTTTATAGATATTCCAAAAGTTATGTAACCAGTTCTGTATTATTGGACATGTTGCTTATTTTAAATTATTCTATATTGTAGTTAATGCTGCAGTATATGTTTATCAATAAATTTTTGCCCACATCTTTAATAATTCTTTCAGAATAAATCCTTTTTTAAAAAGATTTTATTTATTTATTCATGAGAGACAGACAGACAGAGAGAGAGAGAGAGAGAGAGGGGCAGAGACACAGGCAGAGGGAGAAGAAGGCTCCATGCAGGGAGCCTGACTTGGGACTCCATCCCGGGTCTCCAGGATCAGGCCCTGGGCTGAAGGCGGCGCTAAACCAGTGAGCCACCTAGGCTGCCCCAGAATAAATTCTTAAACATGGAATTGCTGGCATACTAGATAGGACTCCAGCCTATTGTCACAATGTTACAATTTGGACCCAGCATTGCCCTGGTCTAGACTGGAAAGAAATGTTGATTTCCTTAAGAAACTATTTGATGTTACCCCAATCACAAGAATGGGGCTAAGGAGCTATGAGTGGAGATTTTATGACTATGGTTGTAAATAGTGGAGCCTAAGGACAGTTCTTAGCAGGTTTTACTCCCCTCTCCTCCTTCACTGAGTTTCCTGATATATCAGGTCCCTATCTTTAGCACTTTTCTGATATGGCAGGTAAATTCCTACAAATGCTTCTCTGTCCCATGTACCCTTTGCTGAGCCAGGTTCTCAGCAAAGGGTATATGGTTAATGGTCAGAATGAGTACAGCTCTACACAAAATATAAATTTTGGTTTCCTGTTTTGAATTTTTAGGCCAAATTCTGAGCTGGTGGGTTTAACACAGTTTCAGTGAGCTGTACATAATAGTGGTAAAATTGGGGTATATGGTGTAGGAATAGGTGAACAGATAGAATTAAACATAATTGAGCTTATCTGTCACGGAAAAGTTCCATAACAAGAGTCTAATAATTTCTGGTAGAAATGTCATACATATTGCATAGGATAAGAGCTAGAAGACACCTTCTATTCAGAAATTCTACCTCAATTTCAGTCTCCATATTTCCTACCACTCAAAACTTTTTTCTATATTCACTAGGGATTCTGTTTATGATGGAAAGAATCTCCTACACCTTCAACCCTCTCTCTGTTCTTTCTACCTCCTTGCCTTAACTGATACTTGTCTCTTCAGAACAGCACTTTCCCTTCTCAAATGGAGACTGCTTATGCTCTCACACCCCACTCAGGGTTAGGAATCTCCAGGTGGGTTATCTTTAAAAGAGAAGGTCTGCTTAGAAGCTTCATTTCCTTTCTTGGCAAATGGTCCCCAGGCAAAAGCAGATCTGATTTATCACTGAGTCCTTTGAAATTGAAATCAATCCCCATTTCTTACTCTGGTAATACCTCACTTTCTTGCCAAGGTTGTTGATATTTTTAAGGTTTTTGTAAAGTGTCCTTTAAAATTTTAAATTGCCTTTGGCAAGAAGGTTGTTTCAAATCATCCAGTACATTGCCAGAAGCAGAAATATTTCCTATTTTTAAACTTTTGAGAAAGTAAAAGTATTATTTATCCCATAATACAAAAAGAAGACTACAAAATCATAATTAAGAAATGCTTAATTAGGGGATCCCTGGGTGGCTCAGTGGTTTAGTGCCTACCTTCGGCCCGGGGCATGGTCCTGGAATCCCAGGATCCAGTCCCATATCGGGCTCCCTGTATGGAGCCTGCTTCTCCCTCTGCCTGTGTCTCTGCCTCTCTCTCTCTCTCTCTGTCTCTCATGAATAAATAAATAAAATCTTTTTTAAAAAAGAAATGCTTAATTAAATATATGCAAAACATTACCACGTCAACTTCTTTAAATGTTAAATTTAGCATTCACCAGTATTTCATTTCACTTGAAAACAATTTGGAATTTAGATTTTTCTTCTATAGTAGCAGAATTCCCAAGTATATCTAACAATTGCAGAAATATCACTGTCAAGCATGATTTAATGAATCACTTGGTGCCAAGTAATTTTGAATTTAAAAACCAAGTTATAACATATTAATACTTTTGATTTAACATTTATATTTAAGTAAGAAGATAGGTACATTTAGATTTTTAAAAAATTGTTGATACACTGTGTATGGGTGTTTCCAAAATAATACTGCCTAGATTTTTATTTTATTTTTTTAAAGATTTTATTTGTTTATTCATGAGACACACACACACACACACACACACACACACACAGAGAGAGAGAGAGAGAGAGAGAGAGAGAGAGAGGGAGGGAGAGAGGCAGAGACACAGGCAAAGGGAGAAGCAGGCTCCATGCAGGGAGCCTGATGTGGGACTCGATCCTGGTTCTCCAGAATCAGGCCCTGGGCTGAAGGCAGAGCTACCAGCTGAGCCATTCAGGATGCCCAAGACTGCCTAGAGTTTTAATGGTATTCAAAGACCATTGCATGTTGGATTAAACCACCAAAAATGTTACTCAGTGATGCTCTGGTCTCCACCCTTCTGTATGCACTGGTGGATGAAAGACTAAGAAAATATCTTTTCTCTATTTTTTAATGAATAATTTTTATTGGTGTTCAATTTACCAACATACAGAATAACACCCAGTGCTCATCCCGTCAAGTGTTCACCTCAGTGCCCGTCACCCATTTACCCCCACCCCCCGCCCTCCTCCCCTTCCACCACCCCCAGTTCATTTCCCAGAGTTAGGAGTCTTTATGTTCTGTCTCCCTTCCTGATATGCCCTACACATTTCTTCTCCCTTCCTTTATATTCCCTTTCACTATTTTTATATTCCCCAAATGAATGAGGACATACACTGTTTGTCCTTCTCCAATTGACTTACTTCACTCAGCATAATACCCTCCAGTTCCATCCACGTTGAAACAAATGGTGGGTATTTGTCGTTTCTAATGGCTGAGTAATATTACATTGTATACATAAACAACATCTTCTTTATCCATTCATCTTTCGATGGACACCGAGGCTCCTTCCACAGTTTGGCTATTGTAGACATTGCTGCTACAAACATCGGGGTGCAGGTGTCCGGGCGTTTCATTGCATCTGAATCTTTGGCGTAAATCCCCAACAGTGCAATTGCTGGGTTGTAGGGCAGGTCTATTTTTAACTCCTTGAGGAACCTCCACACAGTTTTACAGAGTGGCTGCACCAGTTCACATTCCCACCAACAGTGGAAGAGGGTTCCCTTTTCTCTGCATCCTCTCCAATATTTGTTGTTTCCTGCCTTGTTAATTTTCCCCATTCTCACTGGTGTGGGGTGGTATCTCATTATGGTTTTGATTTGTATTTCCCTGATGGCAAGTGATGCAGAGCATTTTCTCATGTGCATGTTGGCCATGTCTACGTCTTCCTCTGTGAGATTTCTCTTCATGTCTTTCGCCCATTTCATGATTGGATTGTTTGTTTCTTTGGTGTTGAGTTGAATAAGTTCTTTATAGATTTTGGAAACTAGCCTTTTATCTGATATCTCATTTCCAAAAATCTTCTGCCATTCAGTAGGTTGTCTTTTAGTTTTGTTGACTGTATCCTTTGCTGTGCAAAAGCTTCTTATCTTGATGAAGTCCCAATAGTTCATTTTTGCTTTTGTTTCTTTTGCCTTTGTGGATGTACCTTGCAAGAAGTTACTGTGGCCAAGATCAAAAAGGGTGTTGCCTGTGTTCTCCTCTAGGATTTTGATGGAATCTTGTCTCACATTTATATCTCTCATCCATTTTGAGTTTCTCTTTGTGTATGGTGAACGAGAGTGGTCTAGTTTCATTCTTCTGCATGTGGATGTCCAATTTTCCCAACACCATTTATTGAAGAGACAGTCTTTCTTCCAATGGATAATCTTTCCTCCTTTATCGAATATTAGCTGACCATAAAGTTCAGGGTCCACTTCTGAGTTCTCTATTCTGTTCCATTGATCTATGTGTCTATTTTTGTGCCAGTACCACACTGTCTTGATGACCACAGCTTTGTAGTACAACCTGAAATCTGGCATTGTGATGCCCCCAGCTATGGTTTTCTTTTTTAAAATTCCCCTGGCTATTCGGGGTCTTTTCTGATTCCACACAAATCTTAAAATAATTTGTTCTAACTCTCTGAAGAGAGTCCATGGTATTTTGATAGTGATTGCGTTAAACATGTCAATTGCCCTGGGTAACGTTGACATTTTCACAATATTAATTCTGCCAATCCATGAGCATGGAATATTTTTCCATCTCATGTGTCTTCCTCAATTTCTTTCAGAAGTGTTCTATAGTTTTTAGGGTAAAGATCCTTTACCTCTTTGGTTAAGTTTATTCCTAGGTATCTTATGCTTTTGGGTGCAATTGTCAATGGGATTTACTCCTTAATTTCTCTTTCTTCAGTCTCATTGTTAGTGTATAGAAATGCCATTGATTTCTGGGCATTGATTTTGTATCCTGCCACGCTACCAAATTGCTGTATGAGTTCTAGCAATCTTGGGGTGGAGGCTTTTGGGTTTTCTATGTAGAGTATCATGTCATCGGCTAAGAGGGAGAGTTTGACTTCTTCTTTGCCAATTTGAATGCCTTTAATGTCTATTTGTTGTCTGATTGCTGAGGCAAGGACTTCTAGTACTATGTTGAATAGCAGTGGTGAGAGTGGACATCCCTTTCTTGTTCCTGATCTTAGGGGAAAGGTTCCCAGTGCTTCCCCATTGAGAATGATATTTGCTGTGGGCTTTTCATAGATGGCTTTTAAGATGTCGAGGAAAGTTCCCTCTATCCCAACA
Source organism: Vulpes lagopus (assembly GCF_018345385.1). NCBI lineage: Eukaryota > Metazoa > Chordata > Mammalia > Carnivora > Canidae > Vulpes > Vulpes lagopus. The sequence goes on along the minus strand of NC_054848.1, from coordinate 62,417,392 downwards.
CTCTGAAGGGTTTTGATCAGGAATGGATGCTGTATTTTGTCAAATGCTTTCTCTGCATCTAATGAGAGGATCATATGGTTCTTGGTTTTTCTCTTGCTGATATGATGAATCACATTGATTGTTTTACCAGTGTTGAACCAGCCTTGTGTCCCGGGGATAAATCCTACTTGGTCATGGTGAATAAGTTTCTTAATGTGTTGTTGGATCCTATTGGCTAGTATCTTGTTGAGAATTTTTGCATACATCTTCATCAGGGATATTGGTCTGTAATCCTCCTTTTTGGTGGGGTCTTTGTCTGGTTTCGGAATTAAGGTGATGCTGGCCTCATGGAACGAATTTGGAAGTACTCCATTGCTTTCTATCTTTCCAAACAGCTTTAGTAGAATAGGTATGATTTCTTCTTTAAACGTTTGATGGAATTCCCCTGGGAAACCATCTGGCCCTGGACTCTTGTGTCTTGGGAGGTTTTTGATGACTGCTTCAATTTCCTCCCTGGTTATTGGCCTGTTCAGGTTTTCTATTTCTTCCTGCTGAAGTTTTCGTAGTTTGTGGCTTTCCAGGAATGCGTCCATTTCTTCTAGATTGCCTAATTTATTGGCGTAGAGCTGTTCATAATATGGTTTTAATCGTTTGTATTTCCTTGGTGTTGGTAGTGATCTCTACTTTCTCATTCATGATTTTATTAATTTGAGTCTTCTCTCTCTTCTTTTTAATAAGGTTGGCTAATGGTTTATCTATTTTATTAATTCTTTCAAAGAATCAACTCCTGGTTCTGTTGATCTGTTCCACAGTTCTTTTGGTCTCGATTTCATTGAGTTCTGCTCGAATTTTAATTAACTCTCTTCTTCTGCTGGGCATCGGGTCCATTTGCTGTTTTTTCTCTAGCTCCTTTATGTGTAAGGTGAGCTTTTGTATTTGAGTTCTTTCCAGGTTTTGAATGGATGCTTGTATTGCAATGTATTTCCCCCTCAGGACTGCTTTTGCTGCATCCCAAAGATTTTGAATGCTTGTATCTGCATTCTCATTAGTTTCCATGAATCTTTTTTTTTTTTTAATTAACTTTTATTGGTGTTTAATTTACCAACATACAGAAAAACACCCAGTGCTCATCCCGTCAAGTGTCCACCTCAGTGCCCGTCACCCATTCCCCTCCAACACCCGCCCTCCTCCCCTTCCACCACCCCTAGTTCGTTTCCCCGAGTTAGGAGTCTTTATGTTCTGTCTCCCTTCCATGAATCTTTTTAATTCTTCCTTAATTTCCTGGTTGACCCTTTCATCTTTTAGCAGGATGGTCCTTAACCTCCACGTGTTTGAGGTCCTTCCAAACTTATTGTTGTGATTTAGTTCTAATTTCAAGGCATTATGGTCTGAGAATATGCAGGGGACGATCCCAATCTTTTGGTATCAGTTCAGACCCGATTTGTGACCCAGTATGTGGTCTATTTTGGAGAAAGTTCCATGTGCACTTGAGAAGAATGTGTATTCAGTTGAGTTTGGATGTAAAGTTCTGTAGATATCTGTGAAATCCATCTGGTCCAGTGTATCATTTAAAGCTCTCGTTTCTTTGGAGATGTTGTGCTTAGAAGACCTATCGAGTATAGAAAGAGCTACATTGAAGTAATCAAGTATAAGTGTATTATTATCTAAGTATATCTTCATTTTGGTTATTAATTGATTTAAATATTTGGGAGCTCCCAGATTCAGGGCATATATTTTGAGGATTGTTAAGTCCTCTTGTTGGATAGATCCTTTGAGTATGATATAGTGTCCCTCTTCATCTCTCACTATAGTCTTCAGGGTAAATTTTAGTTTATCTGATATGAGGATGGCTACCCCTGCTTTCTTTTGAGGACCATTTGAATGGTAAATGGTTCTCCTTTATTTTAAGGTTGTAGGTGTCCTTCTGTCTAAAATGAGTCTCTTGTAGACAGCAAATAGATGGGTCCTGCTTTTTTATCCAGTCTGAAACCCTGCGCCTTTTGATGGGGTCATTAAGCCCGTTCACGTTCAGAGTTACTATTGACATATATGAGTTTAGTGTCATCATGATATCTATTCAGTCCTTGTTTTTGTGGATTGTTCCACTGAACTTCTTCTTAAAGGGGAATTTTAAGAGTCCCCCTTAAAATTTCTTGCAGAGCTGGTTTGGAGGTCACATATTCTTTCAGTTCCTGCCTGTCTTGGAAGCTCTTTATCTCTCCTTCCATTTTGAATGAGAGCGTTGCTGGATAAAGTATTCTTGCTTGCATGTTCTCTCATTTAGGACCCTGAATATATCCTGCCAGCCCTTTCTGGCCTGCCAGGTCTCTGTGGAGAGGTCTGCTGTTACCCAATACTCCTCCCCATAACAGTCAGGGACTTTTTGTCTCTTGGTGCTTTAAGGATCTTCTCCTTATCTTTGGAATTTGCAAGCTTCACTATTAAATGTCGAGGTGTTGAACGGTTTTTATTGATTTTAGGGTGGGATCTCTCTATTTCCTGGATCTGAATGCCTGTTTCCCTTCCCAGATTAGGAAAGTTTTCAGGTAGGATTTGTTCAAATACATATTCTGGCCCTCTGTCCCTTTCATCGCCCTCGGGAACCCCAATTAAACGTAGGTTTTTCTTCCTCAGGCTGTCGTTTATTTCCCTTAATCTGTCTTCATGGTCTCTTGTCTTTCTCTTTTTTCCTCAGTTTACCTCTTTGCCATCAACTTGTCTTCTATGTCATTCACTCGTTCTTCCACCTCGTTAACCCTTGTCTTTAGGATTTGTAGTTTGGATTGCATCTCATTCAATTGATTTTTAATTTCTGCCTGATTGGATCTAAATTTTGCAGTCATGAAGTCTCTTGAGTCCTTTATGCTTTTTTTCTAGAGCCACCAGTAGCTTGATAATAGTGCTTCTGAATTGGCTTTCTGACATTGAATTGTAATCCAGATTTTGTAACTCTGTGGGAGAGAGGACTGTTTCTCATTCTTTCTTTTGAGGTGACGTTTTCCTTCTAATCATTTTGCTCAGTGCAGAGTGGCCAAAAACAAGTTGTATTGGGAAAAGGAGAAAAAGAGAGAGAGAGAAGGAAAGAAAAGAGAAAAAGAAAAAAGAGAAAGAAGAAAAAAAGGGAAAAAAGAGAAGAAAAAGAGAAGGAAAAAGAAAGGTGAAAAAAAAGGGGGGTGGGGGAAGCAATCACAAATCAAAAAGAAAGAAAAAAACACAAAACAAAACAAAACAAAACAAAAAACACGGGGAAGTATCTTCTATTCTGTATACTTTAAGTCCTTTGACTTCCCCTGGAACTTTTCCGTCTAGCTGGTCTTCTGGGGGAGGGGCCTGCTGTGCTGATTTGCAGGTGTTAGCACTTGGGGGAGCTTTTCTGCCCCCTGCCTGGTGCAGAGCTCAGTGAGGCCCCAGGAGGAACAACCCCTTGGGGGCCGCCAGCTCTGGAGCCCAGCATTCAGCTCCCGCAGTAACTCCGGGGCTCTCCGTCTGCAGGGCCTGGAGGCTCCGGGGCGGGGCCGCTGATCTGCTCAGCTGGGGGCAGGAGCGTCCTTCCTGTCCTGGGCCCTCCCGGTCTCTGCCTGTCCCGGGGGTGGTCGGATCCTGGGCTGTGTCCCGGGCGCCCTGTTCTCCCGGGCCTGCGCTGCTGGATTCGCGCTCCCGGCCGCAGCGGCCTCTCCTCGGAGCCTCCGCCGGAGCCCCTCGGAACTGCTCCCGGGGCTGCACAGCCCCCTCCGCACGGAGCCTCTTCCTCTTCCCGAGCCGCCACCACCGAGCTGCTCCTGTCCTCGTAGCCCCCTCTGTGCAGAGCCGCGCCCGAGCCCCTCCGAGCTGCTCCGGGTCCCGCCGTGCATGCTGCAGCCCTTTAAGGAGCTCGGTGCCGCCGCAGGTGCCTGTTAGTGTCCCAGGGAGCCCGAGGGCATCCCCGCCTTTCTGGGGATCCTGCTCCAATTCCCCGGGAGGCCTTTCCGCCCGGGAAGGTTGGTGCAGCTCCTGCTTCTCTGGGACGGGGCTCTCCTGTCCTGGGGACGCTCGTCCCGGCCTCAGCCCGGCTCCTCGTGGGGCCCCTCCCCCTTGGAGGCCTTTTGTTCCTTTATTTCTTTTTCCCCGTCTTCCTACCTTGATAGAAGCGTGAACTCTTCTCACTGTAGCATTCCAGCTGTTCTCTCTTTAAATCTCAGGCCGAATTCGTAGATTTTCAGGATGATTTGAAGGTTATCTAGGTAATTTGGTGGGGACAGGTGATTTGGAGACCCTACTCTTCCACCATCTTGCCCCTCCTCTCTCTTTTCTCTATTAATAGACAACACATTAACATACATATTTAAAAATTACTGCACTTTGGAAGACTAACTGTTTTTTTTTTTCTCCAATGGTCACCATCAATGGCAATATCTGCAATGGAAACAGAGTAGGTTAAATAACAGAGCACTGTGCTTAGGAGGTCTGAGCCTGTCTCACCTGCTACATAGTGATACTCATCAGCATTAAACAACTTTAGGATTTGGTGTTGGAAAGTGTCTTGGAGGTACTAGGTCCAGAGTTTTGATCTCATCCAAGATGTTATGTCCATAAGTGTAGTAGCTACAGGGTGTCATACATCCATGGGAAATAAGTGGTCTGTGTTTGGAAAAATAACGGTTAAAGAAAAAATTTTTATGAGCTCTGTACAGAATTCCAGTAGAGGGATAGAAAATTATTTTATCTATTGTCCCTGAGCAGTAACACAAAAAGGTCTCAGGGAACTGAACAAGTCTACAAGCCAGAAGAACTATTTCTAAAACCTGCTGATACTTGTAGTAAGGGCTACTGACCCATTAATCTTCCACTGAGTGCCACTGATTCCAGGAGAGTAGCGAGTCAACCTGTGAAGATAACTCAGTTATCATCAGAATGAGATGTTATGGGCTAGATTGGAGGGTGACTTCCCAGGTATTAGTTCTTCCCAAATGAGGCCTCCTTTCAAATCCCTTTCTTACACACACCCCCTCAACACACACCCATCACAATTCCACTATTTAAAGAGTCAGAGATCTGAAAGGGACCTCAGAGGTCATTCTAATCCTCTAGCTCCCTCCACACACTAACAATAACACCATAAATGATCATCCAGGCACTACTGGTGAACACCTCCAGTTACAGTGAACTAATTTGCAATTCCTAAGGCATTCCTATACTGGTTTTGGTCAGCATAATATTTTAAATTTTTTTTCTGAGGTTGAGGTTAGCACTGTTTCCTTTTATGTTTCTTTGATACTAATAATTCATAGTTATAAACTCACTTCTATTTTTGTCAAGCATTTGCAATAAGCCTTCTCTCCTCCAAGTTAATATTTTCAGTTTCTCTAACCAGTCTTTCTTAAAAAAAAAAAAGATTTTATTTATTTATTTATTTATTTATTTATTTATTTATTTATGAATGGTACAGAGAGAGAGGCAGAGAGGTAGAGAGAGAGAGAGGTACAGGGAGAAGCAGGCTCCATGCAGGGAGCCCTATGTGGGACTTCATCCCAGGAACCCGGGATTCCGCCTTGTTCAACCACTGAGCCACCAGGCATCCCTAGTCTTTCTTTTTTAAACTAGTCTTAATAAGCTGTAATGTCCAGAGGTTTCTCCTCTAAATATGTTCCAGTTTGTCAATTTCTGTCTTCTGCAGAGGGTGATTCCCAGAACTGAATGTCATATTCCGAGTGTTATATGACTAGCATCAAGTAAAGTATTATAGGATCCTCATTCTGGATCATGTGTTTCTCTTTTTAAGCCCTCCTACATGGTGAGGAATGGTTTTTCTCATTGTGGTTTTAATTTGCATTTCTCTGCTTACTGAGAAGTTATATACCTTTTGATATATTAATTGCCTTTTGGATGTTTCAATTGGGGGAATATTTGTGCAAAATTTTTGCTCATTTAAAAAATTTCTTTATCTTGTCTCTATTCCAAACAACAGCCTTGTAACACTTATAATTTTTAAAGTTTTAATTTAAGTTTCACTGAGTTAATATACAGTGCAATATTAGTTTTAGGTTTACAATAGAGTGATTGAACACTTCCATACAAAATCCTGCACTCATCACAAGTGCCCTACTTCATCCCCATCGCTTATTTAACCCATACCCATCCACTTCCCTTCTGGTTCCTATCAGTTTGTCCTCTATAGTTAAGAGTCTGTTTCTTCTAATTATGTACTATATGTTGGCTAATTGAATTTAAACTTTAAAAAAAAAAGAAAAAAAAAGAGTCTGTTTCTTGGTTTGCCTCTCTTTTTTTTCATCCCTTTGCTCATTGGATTTATTTCTTAAATTCCACATATTAGTGAAAACATGGTATCTGTCTTTCTCTGACTGACATATGTTGCTTAGCATACTACTCTATAGCTCCATCCACATAATTGCAAATGTTTAGATTTCATATGCTATCATATGCTAAGTAATATTCTATGGTATATATAACATATCTTCTTCAGCCATTCATCTATTGATGGACACTTGGACTGTTTCAATAATTTGGCTTTTGTAGATAATGCTGCTATAAACATTGGGGTACATGTATCCCTGCAAATTAGTATTTTTGTATTCTTTGAGTAAATACCAAGTAGCACAGTTACTGGATCATAGCGTAGTTCTATGTTTAACTTTTTGAGGAAACTCTTACTGTTTTACAGATTGGCTGCACCACTTTGCTACCCGACAAGTGATGCAAGAGAGTTTCACATTCTCCACACCTTCACCAACTCTTTTTATTTCATATATTGTCTTTTCCATATATTGTCTTTATTATGCTGAGGTATGGCCTCTCTAACATCCTTTGGTGGGGGTTTTATCATAAATGGATATTGCACTTTGCCAAATGCTATTTCTGCATCTACTTAAATGATCACATGATTCTTATCCTTTCTTTTATTGATGTGATGTATCACACTGATTGTTTTATGAATATTGATCCATACTTGCAACACAGGAATAAATTCCACTTGATCATGGTGAATGCTTATTAAAAGATATTGTTGGATTTGATTTGTTGGTATTTTATTGAGAATTTTTGCATCTTTGTTCACCAGGGATTTTGACCTACAGTTCTCTTTTTTTAAATGCTGTCTTTATCTGATTTAGTATCAGGGGAATGCTTGCCTCATAAAATGAATTTGGAAGTTTTTCTTCCATTTCTATTTTTTAGAATGGTTTGAGAGCAATAGGTATTAACTTTCCTTTAAATATTTGATAGAATTCAACTGTGAGCCCATCTTGTCCTGGACTTTTGTTTGTTGGGAGATTTTTGATTACTGATTCAATTTATTTTTGCTGGTTATCAGTCTTTCTCTTTAAGTTTGATTAGGTTATATGTTTCTGGGAATTCATCCATTTCTTCCAGGTTGTCCAATTTGTTGGCATATTGTTTTTCATTAAATTCTCTTATAATTGTTTATATTTCTGTAGTATTGGTTGTGCTCTCTCCTCTCATTTATGATTTTATTTGGGTCTAGTCTCTTTTCTTTTTGATGAGTCTAGTTAAGGGTTTTCACTTTTATTAATTTTTTTCAAAGAACCAGCTCCTGGGTTCATGGATCTGTTCTATTGTATTTTTAAAATTTTCTATATCATTTATTTCTGCTCTAATCTTTATTATTTCCTTCCTTCTGTTGCTCTTCATTAGTTGTTCTTTTTTTCTAGCTATTTTAAGTGTAAGGCTAGGTTTTTTTTATTTGATGTTTCTCTTGCTTCTTGAAATAGGTCTATAGTGCTATATACTTCCCTCTTTACATGGTTTTTGCTCTATCTCAAAGGTTTTAGAATGTACCGTGTTCACTTTCATTTGTTTCATATAAAGTTGTATTTCATGGTTGAGCCATTCATTGTTTAGTAGCACATTGTTTAACATTCATGGATTTGTGACTTCCAGATTTAAAAAAAAATATTGATTTCTAGCTTCAATAGCATGTGGTCAGAAAAGGCTCATGGTATGCCTTCAATCTTTATGTATTTGCTGGGGCTTGTTTTGTGACTAATATGTGATCTCTTCTGAAGAATGTTCTATGTGCACTTGTAACGATGGGTATTTTGCTGTTTTCGGATGGAATATTCTCAATATATCTGTTAAGTCTATCTGGAACTGTTTGTCATTCATAGCCATTGTTTCCTTGCTGATTTTTTGTTTAGATGATGTGTCCATTGATGTAAGTAGGGTGTAAAATTTCATTTTTTGGATTATTATCAATTAGTTCCCTTAATTTTGTTATTAATAGATCCATATATTTGTGGAATCCCACGTTTGGTGCATAAATATTTACAGTTTGTATATCTTCTTGTTGGATTGTCCCTTTTATTCTTATATAGTGTCTTTTTGTTTTATTCTTATATAGTGTCTTTTGTTTCATTAAATTTTCTGTTTTAAAGTCTAGTTGGTCCAATATACATCCATTTACATGATAAATATTTCTCCATCCCCTCACTTTCAGTCTGTAGGTGCCTTTAGGTCTAAAATGAGTCTCTTATAAGCAGCATATACATTGTTCTCGATGTTTTATCCATTCTAATGCCCTATGTCTTTTGATTGGAGCATTTAGTAATTTTGCATTCAAAGTAATTATTGATAGACATGCATTTCTTGCCATTTTATTACTTGTTTTGTCATTGTTTCTTGAGTATTTCTGTGATCCTTTCTTGTCTTTCTTTCATGGCTTCCTCAGTTTCTTTAGTGATATATTTTGGATTCCTTTCTCTTTATGTTTGTATGTTTATTAATGGTTTTTGACATAGGGTGACCATTAGGTTTATATATAACCTCTGCAAATAGCAGTCTATATTAAATTGATGGTCATTTAAGTTCAAACTCATTCTTTTCTTCTCTTTTCCCCATGTTTTTGGTATATGTTATTATATTTTATGTAATTTTTTGTGAGTTCCTAGGCTAATTTTGTAAATAAATATTCATTTTTACTGCTTTTATGTTTCCTGCCTTTAAACTGTCACTTTTGGACTCTCCCTTCCACTCAAAGCATCCCTTTAATATTTATTACAGGGCTGGTTTAGTGATCACAAACTCCTTTAGTTTTTGTTTGCCTGGGAATCTCTTTAAATCTCTTTCTATTCTGATTGAGAGCCTTGCTGGATAGAATATTCATAGCTGCAGAATTTTCCCATTCAGAGTATATGAAATTTCCCATTTGAGTATATCATGCCACTCTCTTCTGGTTTGCCAAGTTTCTTTTAAAAATTCTCCAGCCAGCCTTATGGGTTTTCCCTGGTAATTTAATGACTTATTTTGTCTTGTTGCTTTTAAGAATTTTTCTTTATCACTATATTTTGCATATTTAATTACAAAATACATTGGTGTTGGTCTGCTTTTGTTGACTTTGATGGGAGTTTACTGTGCCTCCTAGACCTGGGTCTGTTTCTTTCCTTGTTTTAGGGAAGTTGTCAGCTATTATTTTTTCAAATTTTCTACTCTCTTTTCTCTGTCTGCTTCTTCTGGGATTCCTCTAGTAGGAAGGTTATTACTTTTGATGGAGTCAGGGTTTCCTAAATCTATTCTCATTTTGCACAATCTTCTTTCTTTTATTCAGCTTCATTGTTTCCATTACTTGTCTAATCTAGGTCATGAGTTCATTTACCTACTTCTCCTAGCCTACTGATGTCCTGAAAAACACTGGTACAGAGATGTAGTGTAGTCAGGGGTTTGTGTTGTTCTCTTGGGGGGAGGGTCCTACAGCACTGGGACTGAGGTAAGCATAAAAGAGTAAGACAGTTTCACTAGAGCTCAGGTGGATGAGAATTGGTTTAAGCAAGTTATGCAGCCAGTGTGGGCACTGCAGTACTTCCTGCAGGTAGCTCTGTGTTTATGCTGAGGAATTGAGGAAAGAAATGATGCCAGACACCTGTTTTTCATGTAGATGTGTCTCCATAAAACCTACTCACAGGGAACATATCAGGAATAGCAAATAATGTCCCCACTTTGTGTATGTTTTTTACATTATAAAAACTGATTTACTAAATCAATAACTAAAGATTGTTATTAATAACTAAAGCACTCTTCAGATCACTGTTTCCATGCTCTCTGCTCAGGGTTTGTTTGCCTGTTTTCCTCCATCTACCTGCCTCTCCTTGTGACCCTTACATTTGCTTTAAATATCTTCTATCCTGAGACAGGGCATTTTACTATTCTAAAAGGGTCATTTTATAAACAGTAGATCTTATTTTAAAGATATATATAGATATATATATATATATATATATATATATATATATATATATATATATATCAAAATTTTTCTTTCTAGTTAGTTAGTTAGCTTTAGGTAAATTCTTTAAGAATCTTTCCAGACCCTGCAGACATAAATATCTTCTCTTATATTCACTTACAAAGTTTTATTATGATTATTTTTACTTTTAAAACTAGAATCCACCTGAGATTGATTCACATGGAAGATTGGAGACACGGATCAAATTTAATTTTTCCACATAGATATCCAACTTTTTTATCACTAGTAGTTGATAAAAAACATCCACTTCCCTGCCAGAGTGCAGTGACTTGGGATTTGGAGCAAAGCAGGCTAAACAGCCAGTGTCCACATTAGCCACCCTCAGGAGATGCCTCTGTGCTAAGGGGTGAGGGAGGGAAATGGCGTCCTCCACTCTTTTGTCCATGGAGGGCACCTCTCATAGATGTACTCCAAGAAGAGGGAACAGTCTCTCCTCATGCATCTAGGAGATCCTCAGATTATGCTATTTTCCCCAAGGTTACCTGCCTGCCTTCTCTCTGGGATTAAGGCAGCACCTTCAAGCTTCTATCCAAACCATGCCATGGGCTTCTAAAACTCTAGTCTTTAAACCCCACTGCTTTCAAAAACTCAGGAAAATAAATCCTTTTTACTTTCCCAGTCAATGCCTTTGGGGAAGTGTTTTCCTTGTACAATCAACTGTACACTTCTCTCTCTCTCTCTCTCTCTTCCCTCCTTTCACCTTTCTCTGCGAATAGAGCTCCCTCTTCTCCACAGCACGTGATTGGTTTCTCCCCCAAACCACTCAACTCCTCATTTCCTATATTCCTCAAGTGGCCTCTTCTCACCCTCTACTAATGCAGTTTGTTCTATCGGTCTTCAGGCCAACTTCTTGAGTATTCAGAATGATTTGAAAGGTTATTTGAGGGATGAGGCAAGCCTAGGGTTCTCCTACTATGTTGCTATCTTAGCTCCCCCAGCCCCCAATAATAAACTATTTCTTGTTGTTACCTAGAAGTGTTTCTTTAATCAAGCTGTACCTATGATTTGCATATTTTTCTGGTATATATGATTTATATATCTTATATACTTAAAATGTTTCTATTAAAATAATAAACTAAGAGATATAAAAATGAATTAATCTTAGCAACATAACATTGTGTAGAAATATTAAGTTCCAAAACATTACTTATAGAATGAACATTTTTAAATTAAGTTAAAAATACCCAAAATTATAAATATCTTCAGAATACATTTAAATTCAATAAAGCTAAATAAAATAGAAATCCTGAAAACAATAAACATGACATTCAAGGTAGGTCACCCATTGTAATGGAAGAGCAGGAGAAAAATACATAGCTAAATGCCAAATTGCTGTCAAGGTGAGGTCTCATTTTGGTTGTTGGATTTGTGTATGTTTTTTACATTATAAAAACTGATTTACTAAATCAATAACTAAAAGTTATCCATATACAAGACTAATTAAAGAGTATATCATAGAAAATGTTTATAATGAAGTCAATTCTGTATGTTTTATGTCAATTTAAAAATGTGTAAGTGATATATGTTTCAAAAATTATTTTAGAGATTATGGAAGTATAGTGTTTAATGATAACTGATCTAGAAGACATTTTTCCATCTCAGATTAAGAGAATTTTTTTCAAATGTTTTCCAAAAATTATAATATGTCTGTTCATTCTTCTTTCTACTACTTTAGTAATTCTATAAGAAAACTTAAATTAGAACTGTATTCCAAAAATATATTTCATAAAATATTATTTTGGGATAATATTGAGAAATAATGCACTCACATACATAACAAAATAGTTTCATGCTCACATTTGGGAGAGACTATATATTATGTTTATCCTATTGGAAACCTTAATTTACTTTAGTGTACCCAAACTCTGGAAAGTCTTGCAGTAAGGACATGTGAAAACATGTGTTTAACTTGCTTGATCTCATGTTTCCTAAATTTATTTGGTCATAGAAAAAAATATTTTTCTCAAAACTATCCCATTAACATTCAATGTTCTGAGGGACAACAGTTTAGGTAACACTGGTCTACTGGTCTAGCATAATATATCCCTAGTAAGCACACACTAACTTTTAGTGATCAGCATTTTCTTTTCAAATTACTTTTTATTTTTTTTTATAAATTTTTATTTATTTATGATAGTCACACAGAGAGAGAGAGGGAGAGAGAGGCAGAGACACAGGCAGAGGGAGAAGCAGGCTCCATGCACCGGGAGCCCGACGTGAGATTCGATCCCGGGGCTCCAGGATCGCGCCCTGGGCCAAAGGCAGGCGCCAAACCACTGCGCCACCCAGGGATCCCTCAAATTACTTTTTAATACATTTAGAATATTTCTTGGAATACTACTACTTCATTAAAATAAATAATATTCTTCCATCATAATTGTTATGGGAACCCTTTTATTCCTCATTAAAATAATTGTTCAATTTCATTCACTGATATCCTCACTACTAAGAAGTTGTTCTCATGTGCCTCATAGAGCCTGAGAATTAAGATAATACCATGTGGGACTACCAAGTCTATCTGTAAGTATTTACAAAGAGGTCTTATACTACAATAAAGCAGATGACTGCTACTACTATGAAAACATAAACTACAGAAAAGAACTCTTCTATTTTTAGACTATAAGACTGAAAATAAATGCCTTTGGAGTGATGATTATGTGCAAGCATTGTGAATAGTTCTACATGTGCATTATTACATCTAAATCTTCATAACAGTCATGTGAAATAGCTGTTATTATCCTTATTTGACAGAAGATAAAACTAAGGCACAATGTTTAAGTAATTTGATCAAGGTCCTGTAACTCTTAAAGACAGAAGCAATATTGCAAAATAGGTTGGTTTAATTTCATGTACTCTTAACTATTATGCTATACTGCCTCCGTGAGGACAAAGACCACAATTTATTTATATCTTAAATACTTCACAATGCCTAGCATAGTTGTTGCTCAAAAAACATTTGCTGAATGAATGAATATATAAATAAATACATTGCAGCAAGGTCAAGGAACTTTCATGTATTCAAAGAATTTATGTGCTCTAGGTAAATAACTAGTGATCTTGGAACTTCAGTTCTTGTTTATTAATATTGTCCTACCCCTACTAGTCTATAGAAGTCTGTCTAAATACCATTAATATATTTCAAAACTAATTTTTGAAATTATGGAATCAAACTGAAAGAATTTAAAAACAGCTTAATAGAAGGATCCCTGGGTGGCGCAGCGGTTTGGCGCCTGCCTTTGGCCCAGGGCGTGATCCTGGAGACCCGGGATCCAATCCCACATCGGGCTCCCGGTGCATGGAGCCTGCTTTTTCCTCCGCCTGTGTCTCTGCCTCTCTCTTTCTCTCTGTGACTATCATAAATAAATAAAAATTTAAAAAAACCCAGCTTAATAGATTTCTGCATACCCTTGAATAAAGGACTGTAGTATGTGTGAGTTCTCTATGAATAAGTGGATCAGTGTAAAAAATAAATATATCTTTAACATTTTAATTATTTTTTAATAATAAATTTATTTTTTATTGGTGTTCAATTTGCCAACATACAGAATAACACCCAGTGCTCATCCCGTCAAGTACCCCCCTCAGTGCCCGTCACCCATTCACCCCCACCCCCCGCCCTCATCTCCTTCCACCACCCCTAGTTCGTTTCCCAGAGTTAGGAGTCTTTATGTTCTGTCTCCTTTTCTGATATTACCTACCCATTTCTTCTCCCTTCCCTTCTATTCCCTTTCACTATTATTTATATTCCCCAAATGAATGAGACCATATAATGTTTGTCCTTCTCTGATTGACTTACTTCACTCAGCATAATACCCTCCAGTTCCATCCACGTTGAAGCAAATGGTGGGTATTTATCATTTCTAATGGCTAATATTCCATTGTGTTTTTTTTTGTTTTTTTTTATATTTTTTTTGTAATATTCCATTGTATACATAAACCGCATCTTCTTTATCCATTCATCTTTCAATGGACACGGAGGCTCCTTCCACAGTTTGGCTCTTGTGGCCATTGCTGCTAGAAACATCGGGGTGCAGGTGTCCCGGCGTTTCATTGCATCTGAATCTTTGGGGTAAATCCCCAACAGTGCAATTGCTGAGTCCTAGGGCAGGTCTACTTTTAACTCTTTGAGGAACCTCCACACAGTTTTCCAGAGTGGCTGTACCAGTTCACATTCCCACCACCAGTGTAAGAGGGTTCCCTTTTGTTCACATCCTCTCCAACATTTGCGGTTTCCTGCCTTGTTAATTTTCCCTATTCTCACTGGTGTGAGGTGATATCTCATTGTGGTTTTGATTTGTATTTCCCTGATGGCAAGTGATGCAGAGCATTTTCTCATGTGCGTGTGAAAGAGATTGAGGAAGACACAAAGAGATGGAAAAATATTCGATGCTCATGGATTGGCAGAATTAATATTGTGAAAATGTCAATGTTACCCAGGGCAATTTACACGTTTCATGCAATCCCTATCAAAATACCATGGACTTTCTTCAGAGAGTTAGAATAAATTATTTTAAGATTTGTGTGGAATCAGAAAAGACCCAGAATAGCCAGGGGAATTTTAAAAAAAGAAAACCATAGCTGGGGGCATCACAATGCCAGATTTCAGGTTGTACTACAAAGCTGTGTTCATCAAGTCAGTGTGGTAGTGGCACAAAAACAGACACATAGATCAATGGAACAGTAGAGAATCCAGAAGTGGACCCTCAACTTTATGGTCAACTAATATTTGATAAAGGAGGAAAGACTATCCACTGGAAGAAAGACAGTCTCTTCAATAAATGGTGCTGGGAAAATTGGACATCCACATGCAGAAGAATGAAACTAGACCACTCTCTTGCACCATACACAAAGATAAACTCAAAATGGATGAAAGATCTAAATGTGAGACAAGATTCCATCAAAATCTTAGAGGAGAACCCAGGCAACACCCTTTGTAAACTTGGCGACAGTAACTTCTTGCAAGATACATCCACGAAGGCAAAAGAAACAAAAGCAAAAATGAACTATTGGGACTTCATCAAGATAAGAAGCTTTTGCACAGCAAAGGATACAGTCAACAAAACTAAAGGACAACCTACAGAATGGGAGAAGATGTATCAGATAAAGGGCTAGTTTCCAAGGTCTATAAAGAATTTATTAAACTCAACTCCAAAGAAACAAACAATCCAATCATGAAATGGGCAAAAGACATGAACAGAAATCTCACAGAGGAAGACATAGACATGGTTAACATTTTAATTCTTATTCTCTACTAATGAGACTATTTTTTACTAGAAAGTGATCATATTAAGTATCACTAACCTTTGTGCTAGCATCATCATTATTTGTTAACTTAGGAATTATAGAAAAATTATTTCACCATTCTAATTGATCACCTACTATAACTCCAGGGTTTCACAATTTCATAAAACACATCTAAGTAAATAACAGGATAGTGATAAATGCAGTAAGAGACAAAAGCATAGATACAATAGGAAGAAATTCAGTAAGATAAGGTAAACCTAAAAAGATTACGCTAATTCAAAAGACAATTTACTGAGCAACTATCATGTGCCAGATACGATGCATATTGTAAAAGAGACAGAGATGCATTAATACAAGAACACTACACTTAAGAAGTTCATAACTTTGTAGGAATGACTGACAAGAAAAAAAATATGGAACTGACTGAGGAGTATTATAGAAGCTGCATATAAAACAGTATGGGAGCACATTAAAGGGAAATACTAAGTCTTGGATGAAAAGAGAAAGGCTTGGGAAGCCCCAGTGGCGCAGTGGTTTGGCGCGCCTGCAGCCTAGGGCGGGATCCTGGAGACCTTGGATCAAGTCCCACCTTGCACTCATGGAGCCTGCTTCTGTCTCTGCCTCTCTGTGTGTGTGTGTCTCTATGAATAAATAAATAAGTAATCTTAAAAAAAAAAGAGAAAGGCTTGCTGAAAAGTGAACTTTTTTCTTTTAAAATGTTATTTATTTATATTGTTTGGGATATGTAGTATACTCAAATGGTTCAAATAAAGCAGTGAATTAAGGTTTATATTGAAGAGTTCCATTAACATCCCCTTCCATCTGCACCACTCTTTCCTACCCCCTACAAATAACTTCTCTTGTTAGTTCTTGTGGATAATTTCCAGTGTTTCTCTATGTAAATATGCAGAAATGAAGACACGCATTATTATCACTTACATCCTTTATTTATTTAAAAGATATACTTTTACTTTTCTTACTTTTTTCACTTTACTATATATCCTGGAAATCTTCCCAAATCACCATATAGAGAGAGGTTACTCATTGGTTTTTAAGCAGAAGTATAGTACTCCATTCTGTGGGTGTACCATAATTTACTTAACCAGTTTCTCAGTGATGGACATTTCAGTTATTTCCAATCTTTTATTACTACACACAGTACCTCAATAATTAGCTTTGTATGCATGTGCAGGTATATCTGTAGATATAAGTTCTCATTAGGATGGCTAAATCAAAGGATAAATTCATTTGTATTTTTGATAAACATTACCAAATTATCCCCCATAAACATTGTTCTACCAAAATATATGAGAATGTTGGGACACCAGGGTAGCTCAGTGGTTGAGTGACTACCTTCAGCTCAGGACATGATTCTGGGGTTCTGGGATGGAGTCCCACATCAGGCACTCTGCAGGGAGCCTGCTTCTCCCTCTCCCTGTGTCTCTACCTCTCTCTGTATTTCTCATGAATAAATAAATAAAATTAAATATATATAAATAAATAAAATTTTATATACAAATATATTAATATATATATGAATTCATATATATATGAATGTTTATTTCCCAAAGCTGATTGGTGAAAATTCTTTCTTGTTGTAGCTGATTGCATATTTCCCTTATGATTAGCTCTTGTCTGTGATATGAACTGCAAATATTTTCCAGCTTTTCAGTATTCATTTTTAAATTTTTATTATTTTTTTAGTCATGCAGAAGTAATTTTTTTCTTTTAAGTAGTCGACATTGTTAATATTATCTTTTTTGGATTCTAGATTTTTTACCATAGTTTAAAAGGCCTTTCCTATCCCTTGTTTTTTTTAAAAAAATTTCACCCATGCTTTCTTCTCCTACTCTTGTAGTTTTTTTTTTTTTTTAACATTTGGAGTTTATTCTGGGTGTGCAGTGTATGTTATGTTCTGATAATCTCTTTGCACTTATTTATTTCTTTGTTTTGTTGGAATTCTTTAAGGCAAATTACAGACATGTCTGCTCACTCCTAAAATAATTCAGTATGCATATCAAACTGATAGGACTTATTTTTCCATAAAACTACCATGCCATTATCATATCTATCCAAATTAATAGTTATTCCTTAGTATCCAGGCTATATTAAAATTTCCCTGATTACTTCAAAGATGTATCTTTACAACCATTTATTTTTTTTTTCTCTCATCAGTATCCAAATAAGGACCATATATCACATTTGGTTGTATGTCTCAAGTTTGTTTCATTCTACATCCTATATTACATATATACATTTAAGGAGCAGAAAGAGAAGAACCAGAAGAGTGCAATATCACTCTTTAAAAATCGCTTTAGACACTTCTCAAATACTTTTGAGAAAGAAATAGAATTTAAACAAATAACGGCTTTGTCCAGCATATTTAATTTTATCAAGACTTGTGATTCATAAAAAGTAACTTGTTTTTGATAAATTATTTTTGCATTATCTAGAATTCTTCAAAAGGCTCCTTGTGAATATACTTATCAATTCTAATTTTATATACTTATTGTTTTATTTGTAATATTTTCTGATGGGAGGAGAAAATAATTTCAGTAATGTATCATAATTTGTGTACAGTATGTACAATGACCCTGAAGCAGTGTAGCAGAAGTGTGGTGAACAATGTTGCTCAAGTTATTTGGACATAAAGCGCAAAGAGAGAGGAAAATGTCAAATCATTCGGGACTCTTTAGGGGCACTAAGGATCTTGGATTTTCTCTTGAGAACAATGGGAAGTCATTGAAAAATTTTAATTTTTCAGTTGTATACTTTCAACTCAGGAAAATTCTTAATATTTCTATGTTGATTAGCAAGCTCACATTAAAAATATAGAAGAAAATAGCTCACATGAAATACATATAAGAAAATGTAAACTGATTGTCATACACCAATATGTGAGTAAAAACTCAGTAAATTATGTTGTCAAGTCTAGAAACATGCCATTGCATTTCTGTTTACATTTCCACCAATTCCTGACATATAAGAACTCAGGATTCAAGTGTCAGTATTTGAAAAGAAAATAAATGGTATTTGTAACAATAGAAAATTTGTACATTCATTTCAGAAATTACTTCCTTGCCATTTATTTTCCTTCCCACTTATTAAGGCATGTTTTCTTTTTTCTGTGATGAAAGCTGCAATTTCACCATTGATTGGTCCACTTATAAAATCTCATTTTCTCATAAGCAGATCTCCAAAATGCATATTATCAATCATTTAATATTTACCATATGAGAATGAAGCTACTAGTAATACATAGATTGATTGGTAAAAGCAGGTTCCCCTTAGTCAAAAAAACAATTGTACTATTGTTGTAACAGTGCTATATATTTCTCCATGTTCATTTCAGTCTCTTAAAATCAACGTTGGAAAATAGCATTTTGTAGCAGAGAATACATCAGGATTGAAGTCAATCAGAAAAATGTCACAATCCCAATTTCACCACATATTTGTAATATATCTTGGCCAAGTCACAGTCACTCTAAGTCTTAGTCATTTTTTATATACATAATAGAAATAATAATATCTAACAGGCAGAGTTACTATGAGAATTGAGTGAGTTTATGTAAAGCATCTGGCACACAGTAAATGCAAAATATGATTATGATGCTTTATTTTGATAGTTAACATAATCTTAATGGTAGATTTAAGGGATTTGAGATATATTATTTCTCAGTATGATATATATGTAAATATAATATGTAATATGTATATGTATAATAACCACTATGTAATATTATAGATGTAATATGCATACATACATATATAATATGTATGCAATGTGTAATGTGTATATATTTCATATATGTATATTACATATGTAATATGCATGTGTGTATATACATACATATGTATGTATGCATATACATAATATATGTATATTACAAGTCATGTAATGTATTATGTATATATATTATGTACATAAGTACAATATGTGTATATTATGCAATATACATGCATAATATGTAATATGTAATATTATATGTACATATATATACAGTTAGCTGGTAATCTCTCATTTACAAGTGATACATTTCATCACTGATATTTCTCATTGGTAGTCATTGAGAGTATTTGAAGCATTATTGATTTTACTCTTGATGCTTCTAGTGCATCCACTTATAATTTTATAAATTAGGCCATTTGCATTGCTAGACAAAGTGATCTTGCCTTATTTTGCTTTCCTTTCTTAATATATCCCATTCCTTTTCTGTTATACATGTATTTTCTTACTAGAAAAGTAATATAGCCATAAGTGACTTTCATTTCCCAGACCCCATCATCACGGATGTAAAATAGTTATTCTAACAATCATCAAATAGTATTACTATGATTCTGGATTCACTTGCTTTACAAAATCTAGTACCTGCTCTCTACCTCACTTTACTCATAACCCCAGTACATCACAAATAGGTTTGAGAACCCTTAGTGGATTCTCTCACATGCCATAAGAACCAGTCTTCTTGGTTGCTACTTGGTGCCCGCCATTTTCTTTCTCTCCTTACTAGAGTAATGTTTCCTGTCTTGTATATGCCTAAGGAAGCTGTGGAATCCATGCCTCCTAAGGCACCATTCATTACTGATGGCCTTTGAAGGTTCTTGCTGCTACTGGCACTTGAACATTTTTACACTAAGTTTACTAATAATATCTATTGCTTTTGCTTAAAAGGGATATCTGAATTAAGGGTGCCATCTCCCATCTGAGGTTGTTGACATTAGTGCTCCAGACACTTCAATGTAAGGATTAAATATTTGATGTGTTATGAAAATGCAAACACTGAGGCAAAACAGCTGTGTAATTAGGTGAAACAGCTCATTGCAGTTTTCACTTTGGGTTTTCTTATAGGACTGAAATGTGTGAGTCCCTGTGAGTGTGCTGGATTAGTGACTAATCCAACTGAAATATATACACCTGTGCTGTAATTTAAATCACTCTTTCTAATGGAGCTGACCCCTTGTCTTTGAATTTATCTTTAGTTCTGTAACTTTTTCTTCACTGAGGAGGAGGTAATTTTCAAGAGGTTCTATGGCTCTTCAGGTCTAGGCTCTTGGCACTGCTCTGCCACTAGTTCTCCAAGTATACAGACATGTCAAAAATCCAAGTAGAACAAAGCTTGTGGGCATACTGAGCCCCTCTATGACCTGTTTTCCTGGTAAAACAAAAACAAAAACAAAACAAAACAAAACAAAACAGCAAAACAAAACAAAACAAAAAAACACGTAGTATGTGCTGCAGTCTGTGTCTTCACTCAAGAATCAATCTTGCAAGAATGGAAAAATAAGGAATCCTTTAGCCATTCTAAGATGGGTTCACAGGCCCAGATTCTTACATACCAACAACCCTGGACTGTTTGTGACATAGAACAACAAAGGTGATAGAATAACGTTGGGTTACAATCCAAATTTCAAATTACCTCTGTGGTGAATTAGAACTATTTTTCAATAAAAGCATTTGCCTTTCTGTCTCTGATCCCTTTTACCCTAGAAAAGTAGGTCTCCAGATTCTTTGTGTCTTTCGGAGCTTTCTGAGGCTTCTCTGGAAGAGCTACATGTTCAAAAAGCACTGTTATAAAGCCTATGGCTATGGGCAAGCAGAAGCCCTAGATCACAATGACAACCCTAATCTCATTCTCTGACTCACCATATACTCTAACATCTCTTTTCTCATGGAAATCAGACACAGCCAACTGTAAAATTCCTACACAAGGACAGATGCTTTATTTTTGTACCTAATTTCTCAAGCTCTGGACTCATAGATGTAGGAAAAGTGTCATTCCCCAATTCTTCTGTGGGCAATAGTTCATGTTGTTAGATACCAGTGTATTAGATCCATTTTCTGTCAGCTTTAGTCACATTAGGCCAGGCGTACGGAATTTCAATTCTCAACTCCCACTCCAAAGTAAGGGGATCTGCAAACAGTCAGGATTTCTGCTAAATTTACAAAAATTGAGGGTGAAGAAAAATAATATTTTTTTGGAAAGTGTTATTTTTTAGAGTATTTATTGCCAAGTGCTAGCACTGCATGTGTTAGCTCTTAATCTGTGTGCTCTGCTGCTACTCCCTGTCTCCTGGCATGTTTGGCAAAGTCTAATATGATTATTTTATGTTGTGAATCTCCTGAGAGTCATGGTGGGGTCATTCTAAATTTTTTTGTGCCTATCACCTGGACTCTTTTACATAATAGCTTATATACAAAGAAGCATTTCTTCCATAAAATCGATGCAACTGTGATTTAGAGTCCTTTAATTTTGGTCATGATGAGTGAAAAAATTGGTTTCCAAGAGGCTGCTCCCATGAGTTCTGCTCGCTGGGTTTACTTTTTTAATTCTATATTTAAATTCAATTTATTTAACATATAGTGTATTATTAGTTTCGGGGGTAGAATTTAGTATTTCATCAGTTGCATATAACACCCCAGTACTCATTCCATCAAGTACCTCCTTAATGTCCATGACCCAATTACCCTATACCCCCATCCACCTACAGCAACCTTCAGTTTGTTTCCTAAAGTTGAACACCTCTTATGGTTTGCTTTCCTCTCTATTATCATCTTATATTATTTTTCCTTCCCTTCCCTTACATACTCCTGTTTTGTTTCTTAAACTGTACACATGAGTGAAATCATATGGTATTTGTCCTTCTCTAAATGACTTATTTTGCTTAGCATAATACCCTCTACTTCCACCCAAATTGTTCCAAATAGCAAGATTTCATTCTCTTTGATGGCCAAGTAATAATCCATTGTATAAGTATACTATAGCATCTTTATCCATTCATCACTTGATGGATATCTGGGCTCTGTCCATATTTTTGTTATCATAGACATTGCTGCTACAACCATTGGGGTGCATGTACCACTTTGAATCACTGTGTATCCATCCTTTGCATAAATATCCAGTAGTGCAATTCCTGGGTGGTAGGGTAGATCTATTTTTAACTTCTTGAGGAACTCTCATATTGTTTTCAATAGCCATTCTAGCAGATAAGAGGCATTATCTCCTTGTGATTTTGATGTACATTTCCCTGATGCCAAGTGATGTTGAACATTTTTTCATGTGTCTGTTGGCCATTTGTATATCTTTTTTGGAGAAATGTCTGTCTGTTCATGTCTTCTGCCCATTTCTTGATTGGATTATTTGGGTGTTGGATGTTGAGTTTGATAAGTTCTTTATAGAACTTGGATAATAACCCTTTATCTTATAAGACACTGGCAAATATCTTCTCCTATTCTATGAGTTGCCTTTAAGTTTTGTTGACTGTTTTCTTTGTTCTGAAGAAGCTTTTTATCTTGATAAAGCTCCAATGGTTCATTTTTGCTTTTATTTCCCTTGTCTCTGGTGATGTGTCTAGTAAGACGTTGCTAGAGCCGAGGTTAAAGAGGATGCTGCCTCTGCTCTCCTCTGGGATTTTGATGGATTCCTGTCTCCCATTTAGGCCTTTCATCTATTTTGAGTCTATTTTTGTGTATAGTGTGAGGAAATGGTCTAGTTTCATTCTTCTGCATGTCACTGTCCAATTTTCCCAAATCCATTTGTTGAAGAGACTGTTTTTAATTGGTTATTAGTTGACCCCAGAGTTGAGGTTCAATTTCTGGGTTCTGTATTATGTTCTATTGATAGATTGTCTGTTTTTGTTCCAGTGCCATACTGTCTTGATGATTACAGCTTTTTTTTTTTTGATTACAGCTTTTTGATAGAGCTTCAAGTCCAGAATTGTGATGCCACCAGTATCAACACCTCTTTCAACATTCCTTTGGCTATTCAGGATCTTTTCTGACTCCATACAAATTTGAAGATTATTTGTTCCAGCTCTGTGACATAGTTGATGGTATTTTGATAGGGACTGCATTGATGTATATATTGTTCTAGGTAGCATAGAAATTTTCACAATGTTTGTTCTTCCAACGCATGAGCATCATGTTTTTCTGTTTCTCTGCGTCTTCCTCAATTTCATTCATAAGTGTTCTATAGTTTTCTGAGTACAGAGCTTTTGCCTCTTTGCTTAGGTTTATTTCTAAATATCTTATGCTTGTTGTTGCAATTGTAAATGGGAATGACTCATTTTTTCTTTCTTCTGTGTCATTGTTAATGTATAGAAATACAACTGATTTCTGTCCACTTATTTTATATCTTGCCACTTTGCTGAATTCCTTTATGAATACTAGCAATTTTAAGGTTTTGGGCTTTCCACATAGATTACCATGTCATCTGCTAAGAGGGAAAGTTTGACTTCTTTGCCAATTTGAATGCCTTTATTACTTTTTGTTGTCTGATTGCTGAGACTAGGACTTCTAGTACTATGTTGAACAACAGTGGTGATAGAGGGCATCCCTGTTGTGTTCCTGACCTTAGGAGAAAAGCTCTCAGTTTTTCCCCATTGAGAATCCTATTTACTGTAGGCTTTTAACATATGGCTTTTATGATATTGAAGTATGCTCCCTTTATACCTCCACTGGAAGCGTTTTAACCAAGAAAGAATACTGTACTTTGTCAAATGCTATTTCTGCATCTATTGAGAGGATCATAAGTTTATTGTCCTTGCTTTTATTAATATACTGTATCACATTGATTGATTTGCAGATGTTGAACCACCCATGCAGACAAAGAATAGATCCCACTTATTCTTTGTGAAAAATCCTTTAAATGTACTGTTGGGTCCTCTTGCCTAGTATTTTGGTGAGTATTTTAGCTTACATGTTCATAAGAATTATTGGTCTATAATTCTCATTTTTGGTGGGATCTTTGTCGGTTTTGTGGTCAAGGTAATGCTGACCTCATAGAAAGACTTTGGAAATTTTCCTTCCATTTCTATTTTTTGAAACATATAACCTCATTCTAAAATATTTTGTATGATTTGCTTGTGAAGCCATATGGTCCTGGACTTTTCTTTGTTGGAATTTTTTTGATTACTGATAGAATTTCCTTGATAGTGCTTGGTCTATTTAAATTGTCTATTTATTCCTATTACAGTTTTGGTAGTGTATATGTTTTCAGGAACTTATAGCAGCACTATCCAATATAGCTAAAGCATAGAAAAAGCCCACATGCCCATCAACTGATGAATGATTAAAGATGTAGTATACATAGACAAAGGAATATTAGCCATAAAAATAATGAAATCTTACCATTTTCAATGATCTGGTTGGAACTAGAGTGTATCATGCTAAATGGAATAAGTGAATCAGAGAAAGAAAATGCCATGTGATCTCATTCATATGTGGATTTTAAGAAGCAAAAAAGATGGACATAGGGAAAGGAAGGAAAAATGAAAAAAAGACAGGGAGGAAGGAAAACCATAAAAGACTCTTAAATATAAGGAACAAACAGGGTGCTGAAGCAGAGGTGGGTGGGGAGATGGGGTAATTTGGTGATGGGCATTAAAGAACACACTTGATGTAATGAGCACTGCGTGTTATATGCAAATGATGAATCACTTAATTACTTAATTCTACTCTGAAACTAGTACTAAAGCACAAGCGAACCAACTTGAATTTAAATACAATTTTGAAAGAAAAGACTATATTCTACTTTTTTTTCGGATGTAATATACTGAATATATCTGTTCAATCCATCTGATCCAGTGTGTCATTCAAAGCCACACTTTTCTTGTCTATTATCTGTTTGGATGATCTGTCCATCTATTTAAAAGGAGTGTAAACTTCCTCTACTATTATGGTATTACTATTGATCAGTTCCTTTATATTTGCTATTAACCACTTAATATCTTTGGGTGGTCCCATGTTGATTGCATAAATATTTACGGTAGTTATATCTTCTTCAGATTATCCCATTTATATAGTGCCTTTCTTTGTTTATTGTTGAAGTCATTGTTTTGAAGACCATTTTGGGGGCAACTGGGTGGCTCTGCAGGTCATGCATCTGGCTCTCTTCTCAGGTCATGACCTCAGAGTTGTGAGATGAGCCACATGTTAAACTTCATGTGGGGTGAAGAGCCCACTTGGTATTCTCTCTCTCTCTCCCCCAATCCTCTGCTCCCCCTTTCTTTTTTCAAAAATAATAAATAAACAAGTCTATTTTGTCTGGGAAAAAAAGTCTTATATTTTTTATATAACTATTGATACTGAAGCATTCTTTAACATAGATTTTTATGATAAGTATTTCTGCATCCCCTCCCTTTCCATCTGCAGGTGACTTTTGGTCTGAAATGCACCTATTGCAGGCTGCATACAGATTGGTTTTCTTTTTTAACCAAACTGACACCCTATGTCATCTGGTTGGAACATTAGTTCATTTACATTCAAAGTAATTATTGAGCGAGATGCATTTGTTGCCGTTTTGTTACTTGTTTCATAGATTTTTCTGATGTTTTTCCCTCTTTCATGGTTTCTTTTTTTTTATTGGAGTTCAATTTGCCAACATATACAATAACACCCAGTGCTCATCCCATCACGCGCCACACTCACTGCTGGTACCCAGTCACCCCCATGCTCCGCCCCCCTCCCTTTCTACCACCCCTTGTTCATTTCACAGAGTTAGGAATCTCTCATGTTCTGTCTCCCTTTCTGATATTTCCCACTCATTTTCTATACATTCCCCTTTATTCCCTTTCACTATTTTTTATACTCCCCAAATTAATGAGACCATATGTTTGTCCTTCTCCGAATGACTTATTTCACTCAGCATAATACCCTCCAGTTCCATCCACGTCAAAGCAAATGGTGAGTATTTGTCGTTTCTAATGGCTGAGTAATATTCCATTGTATACATATACCACATCTTCTTTATCCATTCACCTTTTGATGGACAATGAGGCTCCTTCCACAGTTTGGCTATTGTGGACATTGCTGCTATAAACACTGGGGTGCAGGTGTCCCAAAGTTTCACTGCATCTGTATCTTTGGGGTAAATCCCCAGCAGTGAAATTGCTGGGTCATAGGGCAGATATATTTTTAACTCTTTGAGGAACCTCCACACAATTTTCCAGAGTGGCTGCACCAGTTACATTCCCACCAGCAGTGCAAGAGGGTTCCCCTTTCTCCACATCCTATCCAACATTTGTTGCTTCCTGTCTTAACTTTCACCATTCTCACTGGTGTGTGTGATGTATCTCCTTGTGGTTTTGATTTGTATTTCCCTGATGGCCAGTGATGAGAAGCATTTTCTCATGTGCCTGTTGGCCATGTCTATGTCTTCCTCTGTGAGATTTCTGTTCATGTCTTTGGCCCATATCATGATTGGATTGTTTGTTTCTTTGCTGTTAAATACATTCTTTATAGATCTTGGATACTAGTCCTTCATCTGATAGGCCATTTGCAAATATCTTCTCCCATTCTGCAGGATGGATTTTAGTTTTGTTGACTTTTCTATTGCTATGCAGAAGCTTCTCATCCTGATGAAAGCTCAATAATTGATTTTTGCTTTTGTTTCTCTTGCCTTCATGGATGTCTCTTGCAAGAAATTGCTGTGGTCAAGTTCAAAAAGGGAGTTGCCTAAATAATAATAATAATAATAATAATAATAATAATAATAATAATAAAAGGGTGTTGCCTGTGTTCTCCTCTAGGATTTTGATGGAATCTTGTCTCACATTTAGATCTTTCATCCATTTTGAGTTTATCTTTGTGTATGGTGCAAGTGAGTGGTCTAGTTTCATTCTTCTGCATGTGGATGTCCAATTTTCTCAGTAACATTTATTGAAGAGACTGTCTTTTTTTCAGTGGATAGTCTTTCCTGCTTTGTCAATTATTAGTTGACCAGATAGTTGAAGGTCCACTTCTGGATTCTTTATTCTGTTCCATTGATCTTTGTGTCTGTTTTTGTGCCAGTATCACACTGTCTTGATGACCACAGCTTTGTAGTACAACCTGAAATCTGGCATTGTGATGCCCCCAGATATGGTTTTCTTTTTTAATATTCCCCTGGCTATTCGGGGTCTTTTCTGATTCCACACAACCTAAAGATGATTTGTTCCAACTCTCTGAAGAAAGTCCATGGTATTTTGATAGGGATTGCATTAAATGTGTAAATTGCCCTTGGTAACATTGACATTTTCACAATATTAATTCTGCCAATTCATGAGCACGGAATAGTTTTCCATTCCTTTGTGTCTTCCTCAATTTCTTTCAGAAATGTTCTGTAGTTTTTAAGGTATAGATACTTTACCTCTTTGGTTAGGTTTATTCCTAGGTATCTTATGCTTTTGGGTGCAATTGTAAATGGGATTGACTCCTTAATTTCTCTTTCTTCAATATCATTGTTAGTGTATAGAAATGCCACTGACGTCTGGGCATTGATTTTGTATCCTGCCACCCTGCCGAATTGCTGTATGAGTTCTAGCAATCTTGGGGTGGAGTCTTTTGGGTTTTCTATGGATAGTATCATGTCATCTGCGAAGAGGGAGAGTTTGACTTCTTCTTTGCCAATTTGAATGCCTTTTATTTCTTTTTGTTGCCTAATTGCTGAGGCTAGGACTTCCAGTACAATGTTGAATAGTGGTGGTGAGAGTGGACATCCCTGTCTTGTTCCTGATCTTAGGGGAAAGGCTCTTGGTGTTTCTCCACTGAGAATGGTGTTTTCTGTGGGCTTGTTGTAGATGGCTTTTAATATGCTGAGGAATGTTCCCTCTATCCCTACACTCTGAAGAGTTTTGATCAGGAATGGGTGCTGTATTTTGTCAAATGCCTTCTCTGCATCTATTGAGAGGATCATATGGTTCTTGTTTTTTTCTCTTGCTGATATGATGAATCACATTGATTGCTTTATGAGTGTTGAACCAGCCTTGCATCTCAGGGATAAATCCCACTTGGTCATGGTGAATAATCTTCTTCATGTATTGTTGTATCCTATTGACTAGTATCTTGTTGAGAATTTTTGCATCCATATTCATCAGGGATATTGGTCTATAATTCTCCTTTTTGGTGGAGTCTTTGGTTTGGAATTAAGGTGATGCTGGCATCATAGAACGAGTTTGGAAGTATTTTTATCTCCTATTATTTATTTTTTTATTGGTGTTCCATTTGCCAACATACAGAATAACACCCAGTGCTCACCCCATCAAGTGCCCCCCTCAGTGCCTGCCACCCAGTAAACCCCACCATCCACCCTCCTCCCCTTCCACCACCCCTAGTTCATTTCCCAGAGTTAGGAGTCTTCCATGTTATGCCTCCCTTTCTGATATTTCCTACCTATTTCTTCTCCCTTCTCCTCTATTCCCCTTCACTATTATTTATATTCCCCAAATGAATGAGACCATATAATGTTTGGAAGTCCTCCATCTCTTTCTATCTTTCTGAATAACTTCAGTAGAATAGGTATGTTTTCTTCTTTAAATGTTTGATAGAATTGCCCTGGGAAGTCATCTGGCCCTGGACTTTTGTGTCTTGGGAGGTTTTTGATGACTGCTTCAATTTCCTCCCTGGTTATTGGCCTGTTCACGTTTTCTATTTCTTCCAGTTCCAGTTTTGGTAGTTTGTGGCTTTCCAGAAATTTGTCCATTTTTTCTACATTGCCTAATTTATTGGCATATAGCTTTTCGTAATATGTTTCTAAAATCTTTTGTATTTCCTTAGTGTTGGTAGTGTTCTCTCCTTTCTCATTCATGATTTTGTTAATTTGAATCTTCTCTCTCTTCTTTTTAGTAAGGCTGGCTAATGTTTTATCTATCTTATTAATTCTTTCCAAGAACCAACTCCTGGTTTTGTTGATCTGTTCCACAGTTCTTCTGGTCTCTATTTCATTGAGTTATACTCAAATCTTTATTAACTCTCTTCTTCTCCTGGCTGTAGGATCTATTTGCTGTTTTTTCTCCAGCTACTATAGGTGCACAGTTAGCTTTTATATTTGAGTTCTTTCCAGTTTTTTGATGGATGCTTGTATTGCAATGTATTTCCCCCTCAGGACTGCTTTTGCTGCATCCCAAAGATTTTGAATGGTCGTATCATCATTCTCATTAGTTTCCGTTAATCTTTTTAATTCTTCTCTAATGTCCTAGTTGACCCTTTCATCTTTTAGCAGGATGGTCCTTAAACTCCACGTGTTTTAAATCCTTCCAAACTTCTTGTTGTGATTTAGTTCTAATTTCAAAGCATTATGGACTGAAAATATGCTGGGGAGGATCACAATCTTTTGGTATCAGTTCAGACCTGATTTGTGACCCAGTATATGGTCTATTCTGGAGAAAGTTCCATGTGCCCTTGAGAAGAATGTGTATTCAGTTGCGTTCAGATGTAAAATTCTGTAAGTATCTGTGAAATCCATCTGGTCCAGTGTATCATTTAAAGCTCTAGTTTCTTTTCAGATATTGTGCTCAGAAGATCTGTCAATTGTAGAAAGCGGTACATTCAAGTCACCAAGTATAAATGTATTACTATCTAAGTATGTCTTACCTTTGGTTATTAGTTGATTGATATACTTGTCAGCTCTCCCATTCGGGGCATAAATATTGATGATTGTTAGGTCCTCTTGTTGGATAGATCCTTTAAGGATGATATAGTGTCCCTCTTCATCTCTTACTACAGTCTTTAGGATAAACTTTAATTTATCTGATATAAGGATGGCTATCCCTGCTTTTTTTTTTTTGAAGACCATTTGAATGGTAAATAGTGCTCCAACCTTTTATTTTCAGGCTGTAGGTGTACTTACATCTAAAATGAGTCTCTTCAGTACATGAGACTCATAACTCTGGGAAACAAACTAGGGGGGGTGAAAAGGGAGGTGGACGGGGGGTGGGGTTGACTGGGTGATGGGCACTGAGGGGGGCAATTGATGGGATGAGGACTGGGTGTTTTTCTATATGCTGGCAAATTGAACACCAATAAAACTAAATTTATATATAAAAAATAAAATAAAATGAGTCTCTTGTAGACAGCAAATAGATGGGTCTTGCTTTTTATCTAGTCTGAAACCCTGTGGCTTTTGATGGGGTCATTAAGCCCAATCACGTTCAGAGTTACTATTGAAAGATATGAGTTTAGTGTCATCATGATACCTTTTCATTCCCTGTTTTGGTGGATTGTTCCCCTGGACTTCCTCTTTCTATTACACAGTCCCCCTTAATATTTCTTGCAGAGCCGGCTTGGTGGTCACATATTCTTTCAGTTTCTGCCTATCTTGGAAGCTCTTTATCTCTCCTTCTATTCTGAATGAGAACCTTGCTGGATAAAGTATTCTTGGTTGCATGTTCTTCTCATTTAGGACCCTGAATATATCCTGCTAGCCCTTTCTGGCCTGCCAGGTGTCTGTGGAGAGTTCTGCTGTTATCCTAATGCTTCTCCCCATGAAGGTAATGGATTTATTCTCTCTTGCTGCTTTAAGAATATTCTCTTTATCTTTGGAATTTTCTAGTTTCACTATTATATGTGAAGGTGTTGAGTGGTTTTTATTGATTTTAGGGGGGGACCTCTCTATCTCCTGGATCTGAATGCCTGTTTCCCTTCCCAGATTAGGAAAGTTCTCAGCTATGATTTGTTCAAATACATATTCTGGACCTCTGTCTCTTTTGGCACCCTTGGAAACCCCAGTTAAATGTAGATATTTCCTTCTGAGGCTGTCATTTATTGCCCTTAACCTATCCTCATGATCTTTTAATTGTTTTTCTCTTTTTTTCCTCGGATTCCCTCCTTGCCATCAACTTGTCTTCTAGGTCTCTCACTCCTTCTACCTCGTTAACCCTTGTCGTTAGGACCTCTAATTTGGATTGCATCTCATTTCATTGATTTTTAATTTCTGCCTGATTAAATCTAAATTCTGCAGTCATGAAGTCTCTTGAATCCTCTATGCTTTTTTTCTAGAGCCACCAGTAGCTTTATTATTGTGCTTCTGAATTGGCTTTCTGACACTGAATTATAATCCAAATTTTTTAAAATTTTTTTTTTTAATTTTTATTTATTTATGATAGTCACACAGAGAGAGAGAGAGGCAGAGATACAGGCAGAGGGAGAAGCAGGCTCCATGCACCAGGAGCCTGACGTGGGATTCGATCCCGGGTCTCCAGGATCGCGCCCTGGGCCAAAGGCAGGCGCCAAACCGCTGCGCCACCCAGGGATCCCTAATCCAAATTTTTTAATTCTGTGGGAGAGAGGACTGTTTCTGATTCTTTCTTTTGAGGTGAGTTTTTCCTTCTAGTCATTTTGCTCAGTGCAGAGTGGCCAAAAACAAGTTGTACTGGGAAAAAGAAGAGAAAAAAGAAAAAGAAGATGAAAGAAAGATAAAAGGGGGGAAGCAAACAGAAAACAAAAAACAAGGGGGAGTATCATCTGATTCTATATACTGTAAATCCCTCGACTTCCCCTGGAACTTTCCAGTGCTGCTTGGTCACTAACTTGCTTTCCCCCTGTCCTTTTGGGTGGTCTTCTGGGGGAGGGGCCTGCTGTGCTGATTCTCGGGTTTGTGCACATGGGGGAGCTGCTCAGCCCCCGGCCTGGTGCAGGGCTCCGTGGGAGTTATCCTTTTTATCCTGTGAAGCCACTGTGAGGCTCTTTGGGGGTTGTTTATCCTGTGAGGCCCCAGGAGGAACAACAACAGTGGCAGCAGCCAGCTCTCCAGCCCTGGAGTCAGCTCCTGTAGTAACTACCACAGCTCCCAGACCACAGGGTCCTGGATGCTCTGGGGGCAGGGACCTCTGATCTGCACAGCTAGGTGCCACCCAGTGGCAGGAGAGTCCTTGCTGTTCTGTGTCCTCCCGGCCTCTGCCTGTCCCGGGGGGAGCGCTGGATCTTGGGCTGTGTCCCCCAGCCCCCCGGGCTCCAGGGCCTGTGCCACTGGAATCACGCTCCCAGGCTGTGCAGCTCCCTCTGCCCCAAGTCGTCGCTGGAGGTGCTCCCGGGCTAGTGGGGCGCGTGCTGTAGCCCTTTATGGAGATTGGTCATGGTGTGTGGTGCACTCTTCCCCGGACACAGTTCCTCTGTTAGTGCCCCTGGGAGCCTGAGCGCATCCCTGCTCCTCCTGGGGTCCTGCTCCAACTCGCTGGGAGTGCCTTTCCATCCGGGATGATTGGTGAAGCTCCTGCTTCTCCAGGACTGGGCTTTCCTGTCCTGTGGGCACTCGTGGCACAGGCTTAGCCTGGCTCCTCACAGGGGCCCCTCCCCCTGGATGCTTTTTTATTTCTTTATTATTTTTCCCCCTTGTTCCTACTTTGATAGAAGGGCGAACTGTTCTCACTGTAACATTCCAGCTGTTCTGTCTTTAAATCTCAGACCAAATTCGTACGTTTTCAGGATTATTTTAAAGTTATCTAGGTAATTTGGTGGGGACAGTTGACTTGGGGACCCTTCTCTTCCGCCTTTCCCCCCCCCCCTCCCTCTTTCATGGTTTCTTGATTTTTATTTTTTAGTGATATACTTGAACACTTCTTATCTCTTGCATATCTATTCCTTTTTTATTTGTGGTTACTGTTCGGCTTATATATAATGTTCTTTTGTATACATCATTCTACATTAAGCTGATGGTCTTCTAATTTTGAACTTATTCCTTTCTTATCTTTCTTCTACATTTCAAATACTTGGTATCATCCTGTTATTTTATAAATCCCTTGAAAGATTTTTACAGAAATGCTTATATTTTTTATTTTTTTAAATATTTTATTTATTTATTCATGCAAGACACAGACTGAGAGAGAGAGGCAGAGGGAGAAGCAGGTTCCATGCAGGGAGCCCGATGTGGGACTTGATCCTGGGACTCCAGGATCACACCCTGGACCAAAGGCAGGCACTAAACCACTGAGCCACCCAGGGGTCCCCGAGAAATGCTTATCATTTTGATGCTTTAGTGCTTTTAACTTTTCATACTCTGACTTATGTCTTTCCTTTCCACTCAAGGAGTCTCTTTTAATATTTCTTGTATGGCTGGTTTAGTGGTCATGAACTCTTTTATTTTTTGTTTGAGAAACTCTTTATCTCTCTCTTTTTTTCTGAATTGTACCCTTGCTGGATAGAATATTCTTGGCTGCAGATTTTTCCCTTTCAGCATTTTTGAATATATCATGACACTTTCTTCTAGCCTGCCAATTTTCTGCTGAAAATTAGTTGATAGGCTTGTGGGATTTTATTCTAATGTAACTGTCTTCTTTTCTTTTGCAGTCTTTAAAGGTTTTTTATCACTATATTTTATCATTTTAATTACAATGTGTCTTAGTGTGTACCTCCTTGGGTTTAATTTGTTGAGAGATCTGTTTTCCTCCCCAGATTTGGGAAGTTTTCAGCTATTATTTCTTCAAATACATTTTTTGTCCTTTTTTTCTCTTTTCCTTCTGACGTCCTTATAATCAGAATGGTATTATGCTTAGAGAACTCATTGAGTTCTTTTCCCATTGTGCAGTATTTGTTTGTCTCACATCTCTTCAGCTGATTTGCTTCACATTACTCTATCCTCTAAGTCACTGATACTTTCTTCTGCTTCCTATAACCTACTGTTTATTCCATCTATTGTATTTCTAATTTCATTTATGGCGTTTTTAATCTTTGATATGTTTTTCTTTAACCTCCTTTCCAAGGAATCTCACTGATGTCCTGCACTCTTTCTTGAGGTCCAGTGAATATCTTTATGAATATTTCTTTAAATTCTCTATCAGGCATACTACTTATTTTTGATTTGCTTAGATCTCCTGCCATGATTTTGTCATGTTTTTTTCATTTGGGACAAAATCCTTTGTCTCCTCATTTTGTCTACCTCTCTGTGTCTATTTTGTGTGTGTGTGTGTGTGTGTGTGTGTGTGTGTGTGTGTGTTGGGAAGTCAGCTAATTCCTCTTCTCTTAAAAATAGTTGCTTTATAGGTTTTGTAGTGTCCTGCAGTGCAGTGTCCACTGTTCACCAGAACCTAGTACTTTAGAGGAGTCTCCTATGTGTGTTGCTATTGTGCCTGAGTAGCTTTCCATTTCAGTCCAGACTGCACTGACCTTCTGCCTGTTAATGGTTGTGCTTCTCTCTGTGCTATTAGGGAGACAAAAGCAGGCTGATTCTGAGTGGGTGTGATGGTAGGAGGGCTTAGGAGCAGGGCACAGGATTAGCAAAATTTGCATTAAGCCACTAGTCCTAGGCCAAATCCCCCAAAGTAAGGTGGTGGCCAGAGGCACATCATGCATTAGCACCAATGGCCAGGGACAAGTCACATAGCTGAAATGGTGGTAAGGGACATACAGTGACTTCGCATGGCATGTGATATCTGTGCATATAGAGCCTGGGTAGCTAGTCCTAGGTAAATCCCCAAAAGAATGGAGACAGCTGTGGGTGTGGTATAGCAGCAACAGTGGGCAGGGTCACATGGCATCTATGTCCCAGGTGGATAAGTGAAGAGTGAGGTGTCTAGGGTGTGCAAACTGTGTGGGGCTAGCTGGGCAGGGCACCTGCATTAATTAACTACATGTGTGCTAAAGCCAAGGTGGAGGCTGGAAGGCTTAGAGTGTGCCAGTCCTCAGGAGAACTTGTAGGTGAGGCAAACTCTTTGCAAGTTATGTAGCAAGTATCTGTGCTGTGGCTGGGGGCATGCAGCCTCTGTGTGCATGGTGGTTGGGCAGGGCATTCATGGTGTCAACAAAATTTGCACTGAACCTGTAATCCTAGGTCAGATTCCCATAAGTCCTACGGTAGCTCAGGTGTGCCCAACTTTAGATGTAGCAGCCGCAGCCTGGAGCCTGTAGCATCTTTGGGCATGGCAGCTAGATGTAGAACCAGGTGGCCTCAGGCCTATGGCATCTGTGTCTGGGACAGCTGATCTAGGCATACATTATTTTAAAAAATTGTGCTGTGCCCACCACAGAAGCCAGCATGCTTGGAGTGGGTGAATCCTCAGAAGGACAGCAGGGTACACTGCTGGCAGGTTAGGTAGCAAGTGTCTGTGCTGTGCAGCTTCCTACAGGTGGCTCTGTGTTTATGCTGGGGGAAGGGAGGAAAAATAGTGCCCGCCAGCTACTTTGATCCTGGAGAAGTCCCCCAAGAAACTCCTAAATCCTTATAAATAGATTTCTCCATTTGCCCCAGGCATTGTGCAAAGTATTGATTCTGTTGCCTCTCTGTGGGCTGTTGTCTCATTAAGGGCAGGTACTCAGCTCAGCTATCACTTGCCCTCTTGCTTGCCCAATGCTGAGTCAGCTGACTTTCAAAGCTCCAGGCTTCAAGTCCAGCTGATTATACAAACTCACAGAATTCGACCCCTCTGGTTTTCAAGGCTAGACATTATGGATATTCATACTCCCACGTGGGCTTCCTGGTGCTTTCCACTCTTGGCACCTGCAGGTCCTTCCCTCCTGTGGGAAGCTCCCCACCAAAATTTCTGCCCTTCATAAATTCTCTGATATAACTTCTTCTCTAAATTTATCCCTGGAGCTTGTTCTTCCATTCTTCAGATCACTCTCTGGTTTATTGACTTGGATGGGGGTAATGTCTAGTTGTAAATAATGGGACAAGGTGAGTTTAGGGTACTATTCCACCATCATCCCCTTATTTAAGTGTTTTTTTTTTTTTTTAAACAAGATCTTTTTTTTTTTTAATCATTTTTTTTAATTTTTATTTATTTATTTATGATAGTCATACAGAGAGAGAGAGAGGCAGAGACACAGGCAGAGGGAGAAGCAGGCTCCATGCACTGGGAGCCCGATGTGGGATTCGATCCCGGGTCTCCAGGACCGCGCCCCGGGCCAAAGGCAGGCGCCAAACCGCTGCGCCACCCAGGGATCCCTATTTAAGTGTTTTTTAAAACAGAATCCTGCCTGTAGAAAACCTAGCCTTCAAAAATGAAGCAGAAATTAAGACATTCCACAATAAACAAAAGCTGAGAAAATTTACTGATTGCAGATCTATATACCTTACAAGATAGGCTAAAAAGAGTCCAGGCTGAAATGAAAAGACAGACAGTAACTAGAAACCATGGAAAGAAATAAATGATTATAGTAATGGTAATTACCAGGTAAATATAAAAGACAGTATTAGTATACTTTTAGTTTACAACATCTTTTTTTTGTTCCTTTTATATCTTAGGAGACTAATGCATAAAAATAATTAAAACTCAATGTTAATGTCCACCCTTGTATAAATATGTAATATGTGACAAAATAAGAACATAAAGGGGACAGAGAGGTAAAAGAGCAGACTTTGTATTCTATTGAAGCTAAGTTGGTATCAATTTAAAGTAGATAACTGTACTAGAAATTTAATTTAGGATGCTAATGTTAATTCCTATTTAGTCTCTAAGAAAATACTTTTAAAATTTATATAAAAATAAGAAGGGAATCAAATTGGCACACTCCAGTAAAGTGAAACAAAAAAGATGATAATGGCAGAAATGACATACAGAAAAAGTAATTTGTAATACCAAACTAACAGAAACAATGCTCAGATACTAGCTGTCTACAGCTAGTATCTGTAAATGCCATTGCCCTCTAAAAAGAATGAGAACCTTGGAGAAATGGCTGGGTCCATGTCTGAATCAGGAACATACCAGATGATCCCCAGACATCTTAACATACCAGACATCCAGGAAGCCAAGGTAAAAGAGGTTGCTGCCTGTGTTTTCCTCTAGGATTTTGAAAGATTCGTGCTTCACATGTAGTTTTCTTCCATTTTGAGTATATTTTATTTTATGGTGTAAGGAAATGATTCAAGTTCATTCTTTTGCATGTAGTATCCAATTTTCCCAACATCATTTTTTGAAGAGACTGTCTTTTTTCCCAATGGATATTCTTTCCTGCTTTGTCAAAATTAATTGACCGTAGAGGTGAGGGTTCATTTCTGGGTTCACTATTCTGTTCCATTGATCTATGTGTCTGTTTTAGTGCCAGCACCATACTGTCAGGATGATTACAGCTTTGTAGTACAGACTGAAGTCCACAATCGTGATGCCTCCAGCTTTTTTTTTTTTTTTCTTTCAACATCACTTTGGTACTCGGGCTCTTTTCTGGTTCTGTACAAATTTTAGGATTGTTTATATTCCAGTTCTGTGAAAAATGTTGATTGTATTTTGATAGAGATAGAATTTAATGTGTAGATTGCTTTCAGAAGCATAAACATTTTCATGTATCTGTTCTTCCAATCCATCAGCATGGAATATCCTCCTCAATTTCCCTCATAAGTGTTATACAGTTTTCAGAGTAGAAATTCTTTACTTCTTTGGTTAGAGTTATTCCTAGGTATCTTATGGTTCTGGTACAATTGTAAATGGGATCAATTCCTGATTACTCTTTCTTCTCCTTCACTTTTAGTGTGTACAAATGCAACAGACTTCGGTACATTGATTTTATATCCTGCCACTTTGCTGAATTCTTGTATGAGTTCTAGCAATTTTGGGGTGGAGTCTTTTGGATTTTCTACATAGAGTATGATGTCTGTGAAGAGTGAAAGTTTGCCTTCTTTGCTGATTTGGATGACTTTTATTCTTTTTGTTGTCTGATTGCTGAATCTAGGGTTTCCAGTACTATGTTGAAAAACAATGGTGAGAGTGGATACCCCTGTCATTTTCTGACCTTAGGGGAAAATATTTGATGCCAGTTTTTCATATACGGCTTTTATAATATTGAGGTATGTTCCCTCTATTTCTACATGGCAGAGAGTTTTATCAAGAAAGGTTGCTGTATTTTGTCAAATGCTTTTTATGCATCTATTGAGAATATCATATGGTTCCTGTCCTTTTTTTTATTGATATGATGCATCATTTAGATTGATTTGCAGATGTTGAACCACACTTGTGGTCCAGGAATAAATCCCACTTAGTCGTGATGAATAACCATTTTATATGTACTGTTGGATCCAATTAGCTAGTATCTTGAAGAGCATTTTTGCATCCTTGTTCATCATGGATATTGGTCTGTAATTCTTCTTAGTGGGGTCTTTGTCTTCTTTGGGATCAAGGTAATATTGGCCTCCTCAAAAGATTTGGGCAGTTTTCCTCCATTTCTATTTTTTTAAACAGTTTGAAAAGAATAGGTATTGACTCTTTAAATGTCTGGTAGAATTTCTCTGGAAAGCCATCTGGTCCTGGCCTCTTGTTTGCTGGAAGATTTTTGATTACTGATTCCATTTCTTTGATGGTTATGGCTATGTTTATGTTTTTTATTTCTACCTGTTTTAGTTTTGGTAGTTTATGTTTCTAGGGATGTATCCATTTCTTCCAAATTGCCTAATTTTTTGGCATATAATTGCCCCTAGTATTCTCTCATAATTTTTGTATTTCATTGGTGTTGGTTATGATCGCTCCTCTTTCATTCATGATTTGATTTATTTGGGTCGGGGATCCCTGGGTGGCGCAGTGGTTTGGCGCTTGCCTTTGGCCCAGGGCGCGATCCTGGAGACCCGGGATCGAATCCCACATCAGGCTCCCGGTGCATGGAGCCTGCTTCTCCCTCTGCCTATGTCTCTGCCTCTCTCTCTCTCTCTGTGACTATCATAAATAAATAAAAAAATAAATAAATAAATAAATAAAATTGATTTATTTGGGTCCTTTCTCTTTTATTTTTAATAAATCTAGCTAGGACTTTATCAATCTTATTAATTCTTTCAAAGAATCAGCTCCTAGCTTTGTCGATCTGTTCTACTGTTTTTTTCTTACTTCTGTATCATTGATTCTTGCTCTAATCTTTATTTCTATTCTCCTGCTGAATTTCAGCTTTACTTCCTCCTGTATTTCCAACCCTTTTAGGTATAAGGTTAGGTTGTGTATTTGAGAATTCTCTTGCTTTTTAAGAAAGGCCTGTATTGCTATACACTACCTTTTTAGGACTCCCTTTGGTGCATGACAAATGTTTTGAACTGCCCTGTTTTCATTTTCATTTGCTTCCATGTATCTTTAAAAAATATTCTTTAATTTCCTGGTTGATCCATTTATTCTATAGTAGGGTACTCTTTAGCCTACATGTATTTGTTGTCCTTCCATGTTTTATTTCTTGTGGTTGACTTCAAGTTTTAAAGCACTGTGCTCTGAAAATATTCATGGTGTAATATCATTTTTTTTCTCTAATGGTTGAGCCTGATTTGTGATGCAGTATGTGATCTATTCTGAAGAATATTCCATGTGAACTTGAGAAGAATGTGTATTCTGCCGCTTTAGGATGAAATGCCCTGAATATGTCTGTAAAGTCTACCTGGTCCTGCGTGTCATACAAAGCCCTTGTTTCCTTGTTGATTTTCTGCTTAATGATTTGCCCATTGCAGTGAATGGGATGTTAAAATCCCCAACTACTATTGTATTATTATTATGAGTTTCCTTAAGTTTATTATTAATTGAATTATATAATTGGCTTTTTCCAAGTTGAGGGCATAAATATTTATAATTGTTAGATCTTCTTGTTGCATAGGCCCCTTTATTATGATATAGTGTTAATCTCTTATTACAGTGTTTGGTTTAAAATCTAGTTTGTCAGGACACCTGGGTGGCTCAGTGGTTGAGCATCTGCCTTTGGCTCAGGTCCTGATCCCAGGATTCTGTGATTGAATCCCACATCAGGCTCCCACAGGAAGTCTGCTCCTCCCTCTGCTTATGTCTCTTTTTAAATCTCTGTGTCTCTCATGAATAAATAAATTAAATCTTTAAAAAATGAGATAAAATCTAGTTTGTTGGAGATAAGTATGGCTACTTCTGCTTTATTTTGGTGTCTAATCCATGATAAATGGTTCTCCACCTCCTCAGTTTCAATCTGGAGGTGTTTTGGCATCTAAAATGAGTATCTAAAAAAAAAAATAAATAAAAAAAAAAAAAAAAAATGAGTATCTGTAAGCAGCATACCAATGGGTCTTGTTTTTTATACTAATTGTGATACTCTTTTTTCAAATGATTTTATTTATTTATCCATGAAAGACACAGAAAGAGGCAGAGACATAGGCAGAGGGAAGAGAAGTAGGCTCCATGCAGGAGCCCGATGTGGGACTCAATCCTGGAGCACCAGGATCATGACCTGAGCCAATGGAAGATACTCAACTGCTTGAGCCACCCAGGCACCCCAATACTCTGTATCTTTTGATTGGAGTGTTTAGTCCATTTACTTTCAGAAAAATTATGAAAAGATGAAATTAGTGACATTGTATTACCTGTAATGTTGCTATTTCTGTTCGTTTCTGGTCTTTGTTATTTTTGGGCTCTATTTCCACTCAAAGGATCCCTGTTAGTACTTCTTGCAGGGCTGGTTTAGTGTTCACAAATTCTTTTAGTTTTTGTCCTGGAAATTCTTTATTTCTCTTTCTATTCTTAATTGCAGCCTTGTTGGATAAAGTATTCTTGGTTGCATATTTTTCTCATTTAACACATTGAATATATCATGACAGTCCTTTCTGGTCTGCCAGATCTCTATGGCAGGTCTTCTGCCAGCCTTATGTGTCTACCTTTATATGTTAAAGACCTTCTTTCCTGAGCCTCTTTCAGGATTCTCTTTATCTTTGAAATTTGCAAGCTTCAGTATAAGATGAAGTGTTGACCTATTTTTGCTTATCCCTAGGGGGCTTCTCTGTGCCTCCTGGGCATCAATCCCTGTTTCTTTTCCCACGTTAAGAGAGTTCTCAGCTAGAATTTTTTCAAATAAACCTTGTGCTCCTTTCTCTTGCTCTTCATCTTCTAGGACCCTATTATATAGATCTTACTTTGCTTTATGGAATTGCTGATTTCTCTAAGTCTCCCTTCATGCCCTAATAGTTTTATTTCTCTAGTCTTTTTACTTTCCTTATTTTCCATCATTTTATGTTCTATGTACTGATTCTATCTTCAGTTCATTAATCTTCATTTTTATGGCCTTCACTTTGGGACTGTATCTAGGTAATAGCATTTTTATTTCACCCTGACTAGATTTTAGTTCTTTTACCACTACAGCAAGGGATTCTCTAGCATATTTTATGCTTTCTTCAAGCCTAGCTGGTATCTTTATAAACATTGTTTTAAATTCTAGTTCAGACATCTTTCTTATATCAGTATTGATTAAATTCTTGGCCATGAGTACTACTTCCTGTTCTTTCTTTTGGGGTGGTTTTCTCCATTTTGTCATTTTGTCCAGAAAAGAAAAGAAGAAAGAAAAAGAAACAAAAACAATAACAACAAAAAATTCAGGAAGTGCTTCTGGTCTATGGTGTGTACACTATGCTGTTGCATTTTGGCTGTTCTTTCCCACTTGTCTACTTTTTACAGAGTTCTCCCTTGCTTGTAGAGAAGAGTGTGTATTGATTTGTTTGTCAAGATAAAAAAGAAAGAAAAAAAACAAGCCTGATCCAAGACAGGAGAAAGAGAAGAGGAACATAAATGCAAACAAATATTCAAATAAAAAGGTGTAAGCCTAATTCCAAAGAATAAGAAAGAAAGAAGGATAAACAAGTAAGAAAAGAAAAAAAAAAGAAAAAATAAGATGAGTGTCTGAAAATTAAGAGATGGTAATAAACAAAACAAAACAACAATTATAAAATTATGAGCCTGATCCCTACAAAAAAAGAGAAAAGAAAAATACAAATATAAAAGGTAAAAATAAGAAATACAAAAATAAAAAGTAAACAAAATAAAATTATGAAAAGTGGAAAGAAGAAGAAGGAGAAAAGAGCCTGGTCTATTTCGGGTGGAAGCTGATGTTTTGGAGCCTGCTTGCTTTCTTATTCTCTCTCTCTCACTCGCAGTCTTCTTTCTTTCTTTGTTTCTTTTAGTGAAAATTTTTTTCTTTTCTTTTTATTTAAGTTCAATTAATTAACATATAATGTATTATTAGTATCAGAGGTGGAGGGCAGTGATTCATTAGTCTTCTATAATATCCCAGTATTCATTACATCATGTGCCCTCCTTAATATCCATCACTCAGGGGATCCCTGGGTGGCGCAGCGGTTTGGCGCCTGCCTTTGGCCCAGGGCGCGATCCTGGAGACCCGGGATCGAATCCCACGTCGGGCTCCCGGTGCATGGAGCCTGCTTCTCCCTCTGCCTGTGTCTCTGCCTCTCTATCTCTCTCTCTCTCTCTCTCTCTGTGTGACTATCATAAATAAATAAAAAAATTAAAAAAAAAAAAATAAAAAATAAAAAAAATAAAAAAAAATAAATATCCATCACTCAGTTACCCTGACCCCATACCCTCTTCCCTCCTGCAACCCTCAGTTTGTTTCCTATGCTTAAAAGTCTCACATTTTGTCTCCCTCTCTGATTTCATCTTATTTTTCCCTTTCTTCCCCCATGATCCTGTTTTGATTTTTAAATTCTACATATGAGTAAGATCACATGGGAATTGTTTTTCTCTAAGTGATTTATTTCACTTAGCATAATACCCTCTAGTTCCATATACATCATTTCAAACGGCAAAATTTCATTTTCTTTGATGGCTGAGTAGTATATATATATATATATATCCATTCATCTGTTGATGGACATCTGGGCTCTTTCCATAGTTTGGCTATTGTGGACATTGCTGCTAGAAACATTGGGGTGCAGGTGCCCTTTGGGCCACTATTTTTGTATATTTGGTGTAAATAACTAGTAGTGCAGTAGCTGAGTATTAGGAAAGCTCTATTTTCAACTTTTAGACGAATGCCCATACTGTTTTCCACAGTAGCAGCACCAGCTTGCACTCCCACCAACAGTTTAAGAGGGTCACCTTTCTCCACATCTTCACCAACATCTGTAATTTCCTGACTTGTTAATTTTAGCCATTCTGACTGGTATGAAATGATATATTCTTGCAGTTTTGATTTGTATTTCCCTTATGCCAAGTGATGTTGAGTATTTTTTCATTTATCTTTTGGCTATTTGTATGTCTTCATTGAAGAACTGTCTGTTCATGTCTTCTGCCAATTTCTCACCTGGATTATTGTTTCTTATGTGTTGAGTCTGATAAGTTCTTTACAGAACTTGGATACTAACCCTTTATCTGATAAGACATTTACAAATATCTTCTTCCATTCTGTCAGTTGTCTTTCAGTTTTTCGAATGTTTCCTTTTCACTACAAAAGCTTTTTATGTTGATGAAGTCCTAATAATTCATTTTTGCCTTTACTGTCCTTAACTTTGTTTAGCAAGAAATTTCTGCAGCTGAAGTTACAGATGTTGCAGCCTGTATTCTCTAGGATTTTGATGGATTCTTGTCTCACATTTAGATCTTTCATCCATTTTGAGTCTATCTTTGTGTATGGTGTGAGGAAACAGTCCAGTTTCATTCTTCTTTATGACCATTATTCTGCACTCTATATCTGATATCTGAGCTATATCCATACTGATTAGGTCCCTGGTAGTCAGTACTGCCACTTGTTCTCTACTTCGAGGTGAGTTTTTCCATCTTGTCATTCTGTCCAGAGAAGTATAGATAAATGAAAGAACAAAATACTAAGATGGTCACAATGACCCTAGAGAAATATACAGTACACAAATTGGAAGAGACCCAAAACCAAAAAGAAAAAAAAATTAAAAATATTATCATCAAAAAGGTGGACAGAACAGAGCAGTACACTGTATTCTGTGCATATTTTCGTCTATTTGTTAAGAAAATGGATCCCAAAATTGTAAAGAAAGAAAAACTCATACATGTACAAAGATAAAAATAAATAGAATTAAAGGATAGAATGTAACAAAAAAATTAAAAGCCAAAAAAGAAGGAATATAAACAGACTGGTGTACATAACAGAGCAATACAATATATCCTGGGTATATTTATATTTTAGTCCATTTGTTAGTAGATACTGCATCCCAAAATTGCTAAGAAAAACTCTCTCTCTCTCTCTCTCTCTATATATATATATATATATATATGTATATGTATATATACATATATATAGATAGATATAGATATAGATATAGATGTAGCTAGATATTATAATATATATTTATACTATTTATATAAATATATTTATATTTATTTATATAAATAAATAAATACTTATTTATTATATATATTGCCATGGATTGCTCTATGTTGGTTTTGTTCCCCGAAGGCTTTCTGTACTGTACTTTATGACTTTATGTACTGTTTTAGAGGATAAGAATGAAAATGGCAGCATCCCAATCTCTAGCCCCTGAGCTGAAAGGTTGAAACCCCAGTTTTCAGTGCACCCTTAGGGAAAAGCAGTCAATCACTCCTGTCTCCCTGTTCTCCATCCTCACTCTGTGCTCACCCAGTCTATGACCAAGTGATTCTGTTTCAGGTTAGTGACCCCAGTTTCTGTTTCCATACCCTGCAAACTCTTCCTGGGGGGAGAAGGGGAGTCTTGGCCATGATTTTACAGCTAGCTGGGCCCTTGCTCAGAGAGCAGTTGACCGACCACACCATGGTTTTTGGTTTATTGCAGCCCTCATCTGAAAGCCCACTCCTGGGCCCACTGATTGCAGCCAGTTTCCCCATACCAATGCCTGAGAACTCTGCTTTACTCTGGTGCCTCTGTTCTTT
Organism: Vulpes lagopus; assembly: GCF_018345385.1. NCBI lineage: Eukaryota > Metazoa > Chordata > Mammalia > Carnivora > Canidae > Vulpes > Vulpes lagopus. The sequence goes on along the minus strand of NC_054848.1, from coordinate 62,372,646 downwards.
CTGTGACTCTGGGGATCCTGAGACTGCAATGTCCCACCTAATAATCTGCCTTGTTTCACCACCTGAGCATCTTTCATGTACGGATGTCCCTCACCAGAGTAGACTTCTAAAAGTTCCGATTTGTGTTCCATGCTATATTACTTTCTGGTGGTCAACTTACAGAGGTTCCCTCCCCCCATGACTTATCCTCCTATATATCTCAGATTCAGTTTCTACCTTGAAGAAAGTGGTTGGTTTTCTATTTGTAGAATTGCAGCTATTATTTTCTTAGATCTCTGGTTGAGTTCGAACGTGCTCAGAATGATTTGATAATTATCTAGCTGAATTCCTGGGACCAGACAAAACTAAGGTCTCCTACTCCTCCATTGTTTTGGACTCCTTTTGAAACATTATTTAATCAGCAGACTTGAACCATGTGGGGGACTTGTGTTGGTCTTCTGAAGTTGAGGACTGTTGTGCTGGCTCACAAGCTGACTTGTCCTTGTAAAGATACCCCTGCCTGGTGCAGGGGGGCAAGGTTTACTATAGGGGACTCCAGCATCCACTGGAGGCGCTGTGTTTCTCTCTGAAGTCTGTCTATGCTGGTGGGCAAGGGGGAGGGAAGGGTGATGGAGGAAGAATATGGCATCACTCTACCCTGTCATCCCCAGAGAGGGGACTCCTGGCCAATGCTTCTCAGGAGACCCTCTCAGAAAAGTGAAAAATCTCCTGTGTCCCAAGCTTTTGTCAGTTCCCTGCCTTTACCCTGTCTGTTTCTGGGTCCTCTGTGTGCCTGGTGTACTTTATCTCTGGCCAGTGGCTGGGACTCAAAACTCCAAGTTTTAAAAGGCCTTGCAAGGTGTGGACACCAACCTCTTCCCCAGAGGAGAGCCTCACAGTGCACCTGGCATTGTCCTGTCCCAGAAAAGCAGCTTCACATTTCCAGTGTGGAAGCTAGAGTATATTGTGATGCACAGCGAAAAGCTGCAACCAGGTTCTGCCATCTGTGCATGACTCAGTCCCCTACTCTGTTTTTTTTTCCAGAAAAGGAGTTGTGTGGAGGCTTGAATAGACTGTGGCAGACAGAGAAAATCACTGGCCAGTTATATGAAGCCTGTTCCAGGCTCTGCTCTCTGTTCAGTTCTGCTGCAGAAAACCAGCTTCTTGGTGCACACAGAGGTTTAAGCCTATTATGGCTCACAGGGGAAAATTGTTAAGAAGTTTTCTTCCCTCTGTGTATACTTCTGACCCTGCTGTTGAGCACTGCTCAATGGCTCCTGCTGCCCTTTTGTCCTTGGAGGGGCCAAATACATTTTTCCAAATGTACTCCAGGAAGAGGAGTGACCTCTCTCCCTATGCAACCCAAGGGATCCCCTCACTGCAGCTTATTGTCTGGTCCCTATCTGCTGCACTTACTTCCACTCTCTCCCTCTCCCTTTTGCTCTATGAAAAGGGCCCCCTCTTCTTTGAGGCTGTACAGCTGTTCCCTTCCCAAATCATGGTTCCAAAACTCACATCTGCCATGTTTTCTCCCTCCAACTGTGCATATTCCTAGTTGTTCAAAATAGTTGGATATTGATCTAGCTGTGTTTGAAAGACAAGGCAAACTGAGAATCCTACTACTACTCTGCCATCATAGCTTCCCCTTATTCCCTGCTTTCCGGTTTTAAAAACAAGATATCTTTGTTCATTAACACTATGGGCTTGGCATTATGGATTGTTTCCAGATATGCTGCCAAATATGAATATCTTTTGCACTATGCTGAAGATTCATAGCATCTTCAAATACATCTTCAAATACATACATTGAATGTATTTAATCACCTTGGTATATAAAAGAAAAGAAAATTCAGGTCCAAATTAGTTCTAGCTTCTTTTCTTTTTTAATAATCTCAGTCATTGCTAATGCTCTCACAAATCAATGCTGAGATCCTTTGAGAAAAATTAAATGAGTAAAAAAAATCTGATGTTTCTGTTTACCTTGCAAAATCAGTGAAAAACATGAAATGATACCTGGCTATTGGCAAATTATATCATTCTTAAAGTAAAATGATAGAATAAATTTTTTTTTGTTCTAGTTTCAAGTTTTTATTTAAATTCCAGTTAATGGACTTATAGGGTAATATTATTTTCAGGAGTGGAATTTAGTGATTCATCACTTATAGAAAAGAGTGCTCACCACAAGTGTCCTCCCTAATACCAATCACTCATTTAGCCAATTCGAGGCCCACCTCCTCTCCAGTAACCCTCAGTTTGATCTCTATATTTGAGTCTATTGTATTGTTTGCCTTATTCTTTTTCCCCCATGTTCATCTGTTTAATTTCTTAAATTCCTTATATGAGTGAAATCATACGGCATTTCTCTTCCTCTAAATGACTTATTTCACTTAGCATAAGACTCTGTAACTCCATTTACTTCATTGCAGAGCAAGATTTCATTCTTTTTGATGGCTGAATAATATTCCACTATATATGGATGTGATATAATCACATCTTCCTTTTTCCAGTAATTAGCCAGTGGATATTTGGGCTCTTTCCATAATTTGGCTCTTGTAGATAATGCTACTATGAACATTAAGGTGCATGTATCCATTTAAATAAATATTTTCTTATTTGCATAAATACCTAAGAGTGCAATGCTGGATCATAGGGTAGTTCTCTTTTTTAATTTCTGAGAAAACTCCATACTATTTTCCATAGTGTCTGTACCAGTGTGCATTCCCAAAAGAGCTCTAAGAGGTTTCCCCTTCTTCTGCATCCTCACCAACATTTTATTTCTGTCAAGATGTCTTTTTAATTTTAGCCATTCTGAGAGGTTTGAGGTGATATCTCATTTCAGTTTAGATTTGCATTTCCGTGATGTGGAGTGATGTTTAGCAACTTTTCATGTGATTGTTAGCCATCTGTAGGTCTTCTTTGGAAAAATGTTTATTCATATATTCTGCTTATTCTTTAAATGGACTATTCATTTTTTGGGTGTTAAGTTTGATAAGTTATTTATATATTGTGGATACTAACCCTTTATTAGATATGTCATTTACAAATATCTTTGGCCATATCCGAAGTTGCTTTTTAATTTTGTAGTTTCCTTTGCTGTGCAGAAGTGTTCTATTTTAATGAAGTCCCAATAGTTTATTTTTCTTTTTCCTTTGGTTTCTTTTGCCTCAGAAGACAGATTTGGTTGCTGTGGACCCTGTCAAAGAGATTATTGCCTGTGTTCTCCTCTAGAATTTTGATGGTTTCCTGTCTCACATTTAAGTCTTTCATCTATTTAGATTTTTTTTAAGTATGGTGTAAGAAAGTGGTCCAATTTTATTCTTTTGCATGTAGCTGTCCAGTTTTCCCAGCAACATTTGTTGAAGACACTGTCATTTTTCCTTTGGATATTCTTTCCTGCTTTGTTGAAGATTAATTGACAATATAATTGTGGGTTAATTTCTAGATTTTCTATTGTGGGTTAATTTCTAGATTGTCTATTCTGTTCCAATGATCTGTGTGTATGTTTTTGTGCCAGTACCGTACTCTTTTGAGCAGTGCAGCTTTATAATATAACTTGGGGTGAACATTTTATTTTTTCCTTGCTGATCCAGATGCTTTTTATTGCTTTTGTTGTTTGATTGCTGAGGTTATTAAGACTTCTGGTACTGCGTTAAATAACAGTGATGAGAGTAGACATCCTTGTCTTCTTCCAGACTGTAGAGGGAAAGCTCCAAGTTTTACCCATTAGGGATGATATTAACTGTGGTTCCCTATAATATGGCCTTTATAATTTTGAGGTATGTTCTCTCTATCCCTACTTTCTTGGGAGTTTTCATCAAGAATGAATGTTATACAGTGTCAAATGCCTTTTCTGCATCTATTAAAATAGTCATATGATTCTTGTCCTTTCTTTTATTAATGTGGTATATTGTGTTGATTAATATGCTAGTATTAAACCACTCCTTTTTAAAAATAAATTTATTTTTTGTTGGTGTTCACTTTGACAACATACAGAATAACACCCAGTGCTCATCCCCTCAAGTGCCCCCCTCAGTGCCCGTCACCCATTCACACCCACCCCCCACCCTCCTCCCCTTCCATCACACCTAGTTCATTTCCCAGAGCTAGCAGTCTCTACGTTCTGTCACCCTTTCTGATATTTCCCACACATTTCTTCCCCCTTCCCTTCTATTCCCTTTCTTTTTTTTTTATTTTAAATTTTTTTTTATTTATGATAGTCATACAGAGAGAGAGAGAGAGAGAGAGAGAGAGAGGCAGAGACACAGGCAGAGGGAGAAGCAGGCTCCATGCAACAGGAGCCTGACGTGGGATTCGATCCTGGGTCTCCAGGATCGCGCCCTGGGCCAAAGGCAGGCGCCAAACCGCTGCGCCACCCAGGGATCCCTATTCCCTTTCAATATTATTTATATTCCCCAAATGAATGAGAACATATAATGTTTGTCCTTCTCCAATTGACTTACTTCACTCAGCATAATACCCTCCAGTTCCATCCACGTTGAAGCAAATGGTGCGTATTTGTCGTTTCTAATGGCTGAGTAATATTCCATTGTATACATAAACCACATCTTCTTTATCCATTCATCTTTCGATGGACACCGAGGCTCCCTCCATAGTTTGGCTATTGTGGACATTGCTGCTAGAAACATCGGGGTGCAGGTGTCCCGGCGTTTCATTGCATCTGAATCTTTGGGGTAAATCCGCAACAGTGCAATTGCTGGGTCATAGGGAAGTTCTATTTTTAACTCTTGAGGAACCTCCACACAGTTTTCCAGAGTGGCTGCACCAGTTCACATTCCCACCAACAGTGGAAGAGGGTTCCCTTTTGTCCGCATCCTCTCCAACATTTGTGGTTTCCTGCCTTGCTAATGTTCCCCATTCTCACTGGTGTGAGGTCGTATCTCATTGTGGTTTTGATTTGTATTTCCCTGATGGCAAGTGATGCAGAACATTTTCAGATGTCCATGTTGGCCATGTCTATGTCTTCCTCTGTGAGATTTCTGTTCATGTGTTTTGCCCATTTCATGATTGGATTGTTTGTTTCTTTGGTGTTGAGTTTAATAAGTTCTTTATAGATCTTGGAAACTAGCCCTTTAACTGATACGTCATTTGCAAAAATCTTCTCCCATTCAGTAGGTTGTCTTTTAGTTTTGTTGTCTCTCCCCTTGGTGTGCAAAAGCTTCTTATCTTAATGAAGTCCCAATAGTTCATTTTTGCTTTTGTTTCTTTTGCCTTTGTGGATGTATCTTGCAAGAAGTTACTGTGGCCAAGTTCAAAAAGGGTGTTGCCTGTGTTCTCCTCTAGGATTTTGACGGAAGCTTGTCTCATATTTAGGTCTTTCATACATTTTGAGTTTATCTTTGTGTATGGTGAAAGGCAGTGGTCTAGTTTCATTCTTCTGCATCTGGATGTCCAATTTTCCCAGCACCATTTATTGAAGAGACTGTCTTTCTTCCAATGGATAGTCTTTCCTCCTTTGTCGAATTTTAGTTGACCATAACGTTGACGGTTTACTTCTGGGTTCTCTATTCTGTTCCATTGATCTATGTGTCTGTTTTTGTGCCACTACCACATTGTCTTGATGACCACAGCTTTGTAGTACAACCTGAAATTTGGCATTGTGATGCCCCAGGCTATGGTTTTCTTTTTTAAAATTCCCCTGGCTATTCGGGGTCTTTTCTGATTCCACACAAATCTTAAAATTATTTGTTCTAACTCTCTGGAGAAAGTCCATGGTATTTTGATAGGGATTGAATTAAACGTATAAATTACCCTGGGTAAAATTGACATTTTCACACTATTAATTTTTCCAATCAATGAGCATGGGATATTTTTCCATCTCTTTGTGTCTTCCTCAATTTCTTTCAGAACTGTTCTGTAGTTTTTAGGGTATAGATCCTTTATCTCTTTGCTTAGGTTTATTCCTAGGTATCTTAGGCTTTTGGGTACAATTATAAATGGGATTGACTCGTAATTTCTCTTTCTTCAGTCTCATTGTTAGTGTATAGAAATGCCATTGATTTCTGGGCATTGATTTTGTATCCTGCCACCCTGCCAAATTGCTGTATGAGTTCTAGCAATCTTGGGGTGGAGGCTTTTGGGTTTTCTATGTAGAGTATCATGTCATCAGCGAAGAGGGAGAGTTTGACTTCTTCTTTGCCAATTTGAATGCCTTTAATGTCTTTTTGTTGTCTGATTGCTGAGGCTAGGACTTCCAATACTATATTAAATAGCAGTGGTGAGAGTGGACATCCCTTTCTTGTTCCTGATCTTAGGGGAAAGGCTCCCAGTGCTTCCCCATTGAGAATGATATTTGCTGTGGGCTTTTCGTAGATGGCTTTTAAGATGTAGAGGAATGTTCCCTCTATCCCTACACTCTGAAGAGTTTTGATCAGGAATGGATGCTGTATTTTGTCAAATGCTTTCTCTGCATCTAATGAGAGTATCATATGGTTCTTGGTTTTTCTCTTGCTGATATGATGAATCACATTGTTTCTTTTACGAGTGTTGAACCATCCTTGTGTCCCAGGGATAAATCCTACTTGGTCATGGTGAACAATTTTCTTAATGTACTGTTGGATCCGATTGGCTAGTATCTTATTGAGAATTTTTGCATCCATGTTCATCAGGGATATCGGTCCGTAATTCTCCTTTTTGGTGGGGTCTTTGTCTGGTTTTGGAATTAAGGTGATGCTAGCCTCATAGAACGAACTTGGAAGTACTCCATCTCTTTCTATCTTTCCAAACAGCTTTAGTAGGATAGGTGTGTTTTCTTCTTTAAACGTTTGATAGAATTCCCCTGGGAAGCCTTCTGGCCCTGGACTTTTGCGTCTTGGGAGGTTTTTGATGACTGCTTCAATTTCTTCCCTGGTTATTGGCCTGTTCAGGTTTTCTATTTCTTCCTGTTCCAGTTTTGGTAGTTTGTGGCTTTCCAGGAATGCGTCCATTTCTTCTAGATTGCCTAATTTATTGGCGTAGAGCTGTTCATAATATGTTTTTAAAGTCGTTTGTATTTCCTTGGTGTTGGTACTGATCTCCCCTTTCTCATTCATGGCTTTATTAATTTGAGTCTTCTCTCTCTTCTTTTTAATAAGGCTGGCTAAGCGTTTATCTATCTTATTAATTCTTTCAAAGAGCCAACCTCTGGTTCTGTTGATCTGTTCCACAGTTCTTCTGGTCTCGATTTCGTTGAGTTCTGCTCAAATCTTAATTAACTCTCTTCTTCTGCTGGGTGTAGGATCTGTCTGCTGTTTTTTCTCTAGTTCCTTTATGTGTAAGGTTAGCTTTTGTATCTGAGTTCTTTCCAGTTTTTGAATAGATGCTTGTATTGCGATGTATTTCCCCCTTAGGACTGCTTTTGCTGCTTCCCAAAGATTTTGAATGCTTGTATCTTCATTCTCATTAGTTTCCGTTAATCTTTTTAATTCTTCCTTAATTTCCTGGTTGACCCTTTCATCTTTTAGCAGGATGGTCCTTAACCTCCACGTGTTTGAAATCCTTCCAAACTTCTTGTTGTGATTTAGTTCTAATTTCAAGACATTATGGTCTGAGAATATGCAGGGGACGATCCCAATCTTTTGGTATCGATTCATACCCGATTTGTGACCCAGTATGTGGTCTATTCTGGAGAAAGTTCCATGTGCACTTGAGGAGAATGTGTATTCAGTTGAGTTTGGATGTAAAGTTCTGTAGATATCTGTGAAATCCATCTGGTCCAGTGTATCATTTAAAGCTCTCGTTTCTTTGGAGATGTTGTGCTTAGAAGACCTATTGAGTATAGAAAGAGCTACATTGAAGTCATCAAGTATAAGTGTATTATTATCTAAGTATATCTTCATTTTGGTTATTAATTGATTTAAATATTTGGGAGTTCCCATATTCAGGGCATATATTTTGAGGATTGTTAATTCCTCTTGTTGGATAGATCCTTTAAGTATGATATAGTGTCCCTCTTCATCTCTCACTATAGTCTTCGGGGTAAATTTTAGTTTATCTGATATGAGGATGGCTACCCCTGCTTTCTTTGAGGAACATTTGAATCAATGGTTCCCAACCTTTTATTTTCAGGCTTTGGTGTCCTTCTGTCTAAAATGCATCTCTTGTAGACAGCAAATAGATGGGTCCTGCTTTTCCATCCAGTCTGAAACCCTGTGCCTTTTGATGGGGTCATTAAGCCCATTCATGGTCAGAGTTACTATTGACAGATATGAGTTTAGTGTCATCATGATATCTATTCAGTCCTTGTTTTTGTGGATTGTTCCACTGGACTTCTTTTTAAGGGGAATTTTAAGAGTCCCCCTTAAAATATCTTGCAGAGCTGGTTTGGAGGTCACATATTCTTTCAGTTCTTGCCTGTCTTGGAAGCTCTTTATCTCTCCTTCATTTTGAATGAGAGCCTTGCTGAATAAAGTAATCTTGGTTGCATGTTGTTCTCATTTAGGACCCTGAATATATCCTGGCAACCCTTTCTGGCCTGCCAGGTCTCTGTGGAGAGGTCTGCTGTTACCCTAATACTCTTCCCCATAAAAGTCAGGGATTTCTTGTCTCTTGCTGCTTTAAGGATCTTCTCTTTATCTTTGGAATTTGCAAGCTTAACTATTAGATGTCGAGGTGTTGAAAGGTTTTCATTGATTTTAGGGAGGGATCTCTCTATTTCCTGGATCTGAATGCCTGTTTCCCTTCCCAGATTAGGAAAGTTTTCAGCTAGGATTTGTTCAAATACATATTCTGGCCCTCTGTCCCTTTCGGGACCCTCGGGAACCCCAATTAAACGTGGGTTTTTCTTCCTCAGGCTGTCGTTTATTTCCCTTAATATAATCTCATGGTCTTTTAATTGTCTCTTTTTTCATCAGTTTCCCTCTTTGCCATCAATTTTTCTTCTATGTCACTCACTCGTTTTTCCACCTCATTAACCCTGGTTGTCAGGACTTCTCGTTTGGATTGCATCTCATTCAATTGATTTTTAATTTCTGCCTGATTGGATCTAAATTCTGCCATCATGAAGTCTCTTGAGTCCTTTATGCTTTTTTCTAGAGCTACCAGTAGCTTGATAATAGTGCTTCTGAATTGGCTTTCTGACATTGAATAGTAATCCAGATTTTGTAACTCTGTGGGAGAGAGGACTGTTTCTGATTCTTTCTTTTGAGGTGAGGTTTTCCTTCTAGTCATTTTGCGCAGTGCAGAGTGGCATAAAACATGTTGTATTGGGAAAAGGAGATAAAGAGAGAGAAAGAGGGAAAGAAAAGATAAAATGAAAGAAGGAAGAAGAAAAAGAGAAAGAAAGAAAGAAAGAAAGAAAGAAAGAAAGAAAGAAAGAAAGGGAAGAAAGGGTGGGGTAAGCAAACAGAAATCAAAAAGAAAACAAAAACAAAAACAAAAAACAAGAAACACGGGGGAGTGTCTTCTGATTCTGTATATTTTAAGTCCCTTGACTTCCTCCTGGAACTCGTCCGTCTAGCTGGTTCTCTGGGGGAGGGGCCTGTTGTGCTGATTTTCAGGTGTTAGCACTTGGGGGAGCTGCTCTGCCCCCTGCCTGGTGCAGGGCTCAGTGGGGGTTGTTTACCCCCTGAGGCCCCAGGAGGAACAACCCCAGCGGCGGGCCAGCTCTGAAATCCTCGCGTCAGCCCCTGCAGGAACTCCGGAGCTCTCTGCCTGCAGGGCATGGAGTCTCCGGGGCAGGGCCGCTGATCTGCTCAGTTCGGGGCAGGAGCTTCCTTGCTGTCCTGGGCCCCCCTGGCCTCTGCCTGTCCGGGAGGGGGGGGCCGCATCCTAGGCTTTGTCCTGGTGCCCAGTGCTCCGGGGCCTGCGCTGTTGGATTCGCCCTCTCGGTGGCGCAGCCCTCTCCACGGAGCCACCGCCAGAGCCCCCTCCGAGCTGCTCCCGGCCGTGCAGCCCCCTCCGCCCGGAGCGTCTTCCTCTGCCCGAGCCTCCTCCGAGCTGCTCCCAGCCCCGCAGCCCCCTCTGCGCAGAGCCGCCGCACGAGCCCCTGCGAGCTGCACCATGTCCTGCCGTGCGCGCTGCAGTCTTTTAGGGAGCTCGGCCACAGGGTATGGCACACTCTCCTGGGCGCGTAGGTATCTGTTAGTGTCCCAGGGAGCCCGAGGGCATCCCCGCCCTCCTGGGGTCCTGCTCCAAATCCCTGCGAGGCCTTTCCACCCGGGAAGACTGGTGCAGCTCTATTTCTCCGGGACAGGGCTCTCCTGTCCTGGGGACACTCACCCGGGCCTCAGCCCGGCTCCTCGCGGGGCCCCTCCCCGTTGGATGCCTTTTGTTTCTTTATTTCTTTTTCCCTGTCTTCCTACCTTGATAGAAGCACGAACTCCTCTCACTGTAGCGTTCCAGCTGGTCTCTCTTTAAATCTCAGGCCGAATTCGTAGATTTTCAGGGTGATTTGAAGGTTATCTAGGTAATTTGGTGGAGACAGGTGATTTGGGGACCCTACTCTTCAGCCCTCTTGCCCCTCCTCCTCTAAACCACTCTTGCCACACAGGAATAAATCCCACTTGATAGTGGTGAATGTACTGTTGGATTTGATTTGCTAGTATTTTGTTGACTATTTTTACATCTGTGTTTATCATTGATAGTAGCCTATAATTCTGTTTTCAGTGAGGTCTTTGTCTGGTTTTGGAATCTGGCCCTGCAGAATGAGTTGGAAGTTTTTTTCTATTTCTATTTTTTTAGGCAGTTTGAGAATAATCGGTATTAATTTTTAAAAATTTTGGTAGAATTCCCCTGGGAAGTCTTCTGGCCCTGGGCTTTTGTTTTTTGGGAGATTTTTGATTACTGAATCAATTTCTTTGCTGGTTTGTGGAGTTAATTTTTTTCCTGTGATTTACTTCAAGTTTCATAGTGTTGTGGTCAGAAAATGTGCAGGGTATGATCTGAATCATTTTTGCTTGTGACATAGTATGTCATCTATTCTGAAGAATGTCCCATGTGCACTCAAGAAGAATTTGTATTTTGCTGCGTTAGGATGAACTATTCTGAATTTATCTATTAAGTTAGTTTGGTCCAGTGTGTTATTTGAAGCCATTGTTTCCTTGTTGATTTTCTTCTTAGATCATCTGTCCATTGATGTAAGTGGGGTATTAAAGTCCCATACTATTATTGTATTAGTATCAATGAGTTCCTTTATGTTTGTTATTGTTTTATATATTTGGTGCTCCCTTGTTGAGTGAATACATATTTGCAATAGTTAGATCTTCTTGTTGGATTGTCCCCTTATTATGATAAAGTACTTTTTTTCATCTCTTGTTACAGTTTTTAAAATGTAGTTTGTCTGGGTGTGCCTGGGTGGCTCAGTTGGTTAAGCATCTGCCTTTGGCTCAGGTCTTGATCCCAGGGTTTCCTGATTGAGTCCTGCAACTTGAACTCCTGCTCAGTGGGGAGTCATCCTCTCCTTCCTCCTGCTTATGCTCTCTCTCTGTCCCCCTCTCAAATAAATAAATAAAATCTCTTAAAAATTACAAAATAAAACATAGTTTGTCTGATATAATTACAACTAGTCCAGTTTTCTTTTTTGTGTCCATTTTCAGGATAAATGATTCTCTACCCCACCCCTTTCAATCTGCAGGTGTCTTTAGATCTAAAATGAACCTCTTATAGTAGCATATAGATGGGTCTCATTTTTTACAAAAATCCATTCTGTCACCCTATGTCTTTTGATTGGGACATTTAGTACATTCATATTCAGAATAATTGTTGGTAGATATGAATTTAGTGCCATTATATTATTGGTTTTCTTGTTTATGGGGATTTTCTATTCTTTCTAGTTTTTGTCCTTTTTGGTCTTTCTTTACCACTCAAAGAGTCCTCTTTAATACTTCTTGCAGAGCTGGTTTAATGGTAATGAGATTCTTTAGTTTTTGTTTCCCTAGGAAAGTCTTTATCTCTCCTATTCTGAATGATAACATTGCTTGATAGAGCATTTTTGGCTGTAGATTTTTCCCATTCAGGATGTTAAATATATCATCCCACTTCTTTCTTGCCTTTCAAGTTTCTGTGGAAAGATCCGCTGCTAACCTTACTGCTTTTTGCTTGTAAGTTAGGATCTTCTTTGTCTTGCTACTTTTAGAATGTTTTTTTTATTTTATTTTGCTAATTTTTTTTTTAATTAATTTTTATTGGTGTTCAATTTACCAACATACAGAAAAACACCCAGTGCTCAATTTAACTACACTATGTCTCTTTTTAATTTATGATAGTCACAGAGAGAGAGAGAGAGAGAGAGAGAGAGAGAGAGAGAGGCAGAGACATAGGCAGAGGGAGAAGCAGGCTCCAAGCACCGGGAGCCCGACCTGGGATTCGATCCCGGGTCTCCAGGATTGCGCCCTGGGCCAAAGGCAGGCACTAAACCGCTGCACCACCCAGGGTTCCCTAATTTAACTACACTATGTCTTAATTTTCACCTCCTTTTGTTGATTGTTATGGGAGTTCTGTGTGCTTCCTGGATGTGGATGTCTGTTTCCTTCCACAGATTAGGGAAGTTTCAGCTATGATTTCCTTAAATAAAGCTTCTGTTCTCTTTCCCCTCTATTGTTCTTCTGGGATTCCTATTGTATGAAAGTTATTACACCTTATGGAGTCACTGAGCTCCTTATGTCTACATTGGTGTTGTAATATTTTTCTTTTTGTCTTCATTATTTTCCATTATTTTATCTTTTATATTATTTATTCATTCCTCTGCATCTTCCATTTTTATGTTCATGACATTTAATCAGTTTCTAATCTTGGTTATTGCATTTTTCATTTTGTGTGCCTAGCTTTTAGCTCTTTTATCTCTGTAGTAAGGGACTCCCTGGTGTCCTTCTCTGCTTCTGTCATGCCCCGTGTGTATCTTTTTGATTGTTACTTTAAATTCTGTGTCAGAATTTACTTACAGCCATTTCTTTTAGATCTCTGACTGTGACCTTTTCTTGTTCTTTCTTTTGGGATGAATTCCTCCATTTTGGCATTTTGTCTTGGTCTCTGTCACTTTCAATTTGTTAGGAAAGCCCATAGGTTTCCTTCTCCTGAGAATATTGACTTTATGAAGAATAGGTTACATACTGTCCAGGTCCTGAGACTTCAGGACATGTCTTTGGTGTATGCTTTGTGCACTCTGCTATTGTGTTTTGGATGCTCTTTCCCTCAGGTGAGTCTTTTTCAGACTTTATCCTTGCCTTCAGTGTGAGTGTTTGGACCTTGGCTAGAGTGTGGTGACTTTTAGCTAAGTGTGCTCTGGTCTATTTGTTAAGTGACCTGATGCTATTTCTACTAGAGCCTAAGATTTGCAGAACTAAAAATGGCAGACATGATGCATGCAGGGGATTTGTGCTGGTCTTCTGGGGGAGGGTCCCAGTGCACACTGGTCTGAGAAAAACAGCACCAGCAGAGAATAGAGGCACAGAGCTTGGTATAAGGTGTTTAGATCACCAGTGTTGGTGTTGTGGTACATAGTGAAGTTTATTTATGCTGAGAGGCATGGGAGAGAAATGGCACCAGCCCACTCCCGGGTCCCTGGAGAGAATTTATGCCCTCTGCCACTCAGGAAGCCCTAGCATAATAGTGAACTACCTCCCTTTTAGTGTTCCAAATATTCCTCAAATTACTACCTTCACATTGTCTGTCTCTCCATCTGCCTGCCAAGCAACACAGTGTACCTTGGGCTGTATCCCAGGGAGGCTGACTGAATTTTAAAACTCCAAACTTTAGGGATCTAGTTTGGTGGGGACCTGCACTGGTCCTCTGGGGGAAGGTCTCACTAATACAGGTTTGTCCCAGAAGGGTAATCTCACCAAAGTGGAGGGGCATGGAGTTTGTAGTAAAGCACAGCAACAAGCCAGTTTCCAGGTTAACCACTGGGAGGTGCATCCCAGGAAATCCTCAGATCATGCAGTCTATACTGGGCTATCTGCCCTCCTTCTCCAAAGGAGCACTGCAGCACCCTCAGGGCTCCATATCAGCCATGCTGTGGACTTCTAAAACTCCAGTTATTGAACCTCACTTCCCCAAATAAGCCCCTCTCCATTTCCCAATCACTGGCTTTGGGGAAGTGTTTTCCTTGTGTGATCTCCTGTGCACGCCTCTCCCTCTAGTCTTTCTCTGTGACTAGGAGTTCCTCCCCTCTGCAGTACCCATGATCTGTTTCTCCCCTAAAATACTTCTCCACACCTACTTTCTACAATGTGGCCTCTTCTCTCCCTCTAGTTGTGCAGTTTGTCTTGTCAGTCCTCAGGTCAATTCATTGGGTATTCAGAATGATATTGGATTTATCTTGTTTTGTTTCAGGGGCAAGGCAATCTTAGGTTCCTCCTAGTATTCTGCCATCTTAGTTCTTCCCCTAAAAGAACATTTTTATTTATTTTTTATATTTATTTTTTTAATTAAATTTTATTGGTGTTCAAATTACCAACATACTGAAAAACACCCAGTGCTCATCCCGTCAAGTGTCCACCTCAGTGCCCGTCACCCATTCCCCTCCAACACCCGCCCTCCTCCCCTTCCACCACCCCGAGTTCGTTTCCACGAGTTAGGAGTCTTTATGTTCTGTCTCCCTTCCTGATATTTCCCAACATTTCTTTTCCCTTCCTTTATATTCCCTTTCACTATTATTCATATTCCCCAAATGAATGAGAACATACACTGTTTGTCCTTCTCCGATTGACTTACTGCACTCAGCATAATACCCTCCAGTTCCATGCACATTGAAGCAAATGGTGGGTATTTGTCGTTTCTAATTGCTGAGTAATATTCCATTGTATACATAAACCACATCTTCTTTATCCATTCATCTTTCGATGGACACCGAGGCTCCTTCCACAGTTTGGCTATTGTGGCCATTGCTGATAGAAACATCGGGGTGCAGGTGTCCCGACGTTTCATTGCATCTGAATCTTTGGGGTAAATCCCCAACAGTGCAATTGCTGGGTCGTAGGGCAGGTCTATTTTTAACTCTTTGAGGAACCTCCACACAGTTTTCCAGGGTGGCTGCACCAGTTCACATTCCCACCAACAGTGTAAGAGGGTTCCCTTTTCTCCGCATCCTCTCCAACATTTGTTGTTTCCTGCCTTGTTAATTTTCCCCATTCTCACTGGGGTGAGGTGGTATCTCATTGTGGTTTTGATTTGTATTTCCCTGATGGCAAGTGATGCAGAGCATTTTCTCATGTGCATGTTGGCCATGTCCATGTCTTCCTCTGTGAGGTTTCTCTTCATGTCTTTTGCCCATTTCATGATTGGATTGTTTGTTTCTTTGGTGTTGAGTTTAATAAGTTCTTTATAGATTTTGGAAACTAGCCCTTTATCTGATATGTCATTTGCAAATATCTTCTCCCATTCTGTAGGTTGTCTTTTAGTTTTGTTGACTGTATCCTTTGCTGTGCAAAAGCTTCTTATCTTGATGAAGTCCCAATAGTTCATTTTTGCTTTTGTTTCTTTTGCCTTTGTGGATGTATCTTGCAATAAGTTACTGTGGCCGAGTTCAAAAAGGGTGTTGCCTGTGTTCTCTTCTATGATTTTGATGGACTCTGGTCTCACATTTAGATCTCTCATCCATTTTGAGTTTATCTTTGTGTATGGTGAAAGAGAGTGGTCCAGTTTCATTCTTCTGCATGTGGATGTCCAATTTTCCCAGCACCATTTATTGAAGACACTGTCTTTCTTCCAATGGATAGTCTTTCCTCCTTTATCGAATATTAGATGACCATACATTTCAGGGTCCACTTCTGGGTTCTCTATTCTGTTCCATTGATCTATGTGTCTGTTTTTGTGCCAGTACCACACTGTCTTGATGACCACAGCTTTGTAGTACAACCTGAAATCTGGCATTGTGATGCCCCCAGATATGGTTTTCTTTTTTAAAATTCCCCTGGCTATTCGGGGTCTTTTCTGATTCCACACAAATCTTAAAATAATTTGTTCTAACTCTCTGGAGAAAGTCCATGGTATTTTGATAGGGATTGCATTAAACGTGTAAATTGCCCTGGGTAACATTGACATTTTTACAATATTAATTCTGCCAATCCATGAGCATGGAATATTTTTCCATCTCTTTGTGTCTTCCTCAATTTCTTTCAGAAGTGTTCTATAGTTTTGAGGGCATAGAACTTTTACCTCTTTGGTTAGGTTTATTCCTAGGTATCTTATGCTTTTGGGTGCGATTGTCAATGGGATTGACTCCTTAATTTCTCTTTTTTCAGTCTAATTGTTAGTGTATAGAAACACCATTGATTTCTGGGCATTGATTTTGTATCCTGCCACGCTACCAAATTTCTGCATGAGTTCTAGCAATCTTGGGGTGGAGGCTTTTGGGTTTTCTATGTAGAGTATCATGTCATCGGGGAAAAGGGAGAGTTTGACTTCTTCTTTGCCAATTTGAATGCCTTTAATGTCTTTTTGTTGTCTGATTGCTGCGGCTAGGACTTCCAGTACTATGTTGAACAACAGTGGTGAGAGTGGACATCCCTGTCTTGTTCCTGATCTTAGGGGAAAGGTTCCCAGTGCTTCCCCATTGAGAATGATATATGCTGTGGGCTTTTCGTAAATGGCTTTTAAGATGTCGAGGAAAGTTCCCTCTATCCCAACACTCTGAAGTGTTTTGATCAGGAATGGATGCTGTATTTTGTCAAATGCTTTCTCTGCATCTAATGAGAGGATCATATGGTTCTTGGTTTTTCTCTTGCTGATATGATGAATCACATTGATGGTTTTACGAGTGTTGAACCAGCCTTGTGTCCCGGGGATAAATCTTACTTGGTCATGGTGAATAATTTTCTAAATGTGTTGTTGGATCCTATTGGCTAGTATCTTGTTGAGAATTTTTGCATCCATGTTCATCAGGGATATTGGTCTGTAATTCTCCTTTTTGGTGGGGTCTTTGTCTGGTTTCGGAATTAAGGTGATGTTAGCCTCATAGAACGAATTTGGAAGTACTCCATCTCTTTCTATGTTTCCAAACAGCTTTAGTAGAATAGGTATGATTTCTTCTTTAAACGTTTGATAGAATTCCCCTGGGAAGCCATCTGGCCCTGGACTCTTGTGTCTTGGGAGGTTTTTTTTTTTTTTTTTTTTTTTGATTTTTTTATTTTTTTATTATTATTATTATTTTTTTTTCTTGGGAGGTTTTTGATGACTGCTTCAATTTCCTCCCTGGTTATTGTCCTGTTCAGGTTTTCTATTTCTTCCTGCTCCAGTTTTGGTAGTTTGTGGCTTTCCAGGAATGCATCCATTTCTTCTAGA
Organism: Vulpes lagopus; assembly: GCF_018345385.1. NCBI lineage: Eukaryota > Metazoa > Chordata > Mammalia > Carnivora > Canidae > Vulpes > Vulpes lagopus. The sequence goes on along the minus strand of NC_054848.1, from coordinate 62,355,453 downwards.
TTTCCTAATTTATTGGCGTACATCTATTCATAAAATGTTTTTAAAATCGTTTGTATTTCCTTGGTGTTGGTAGTGATCTCTCTTTTCTCATTCATGATTTTATTAATTTGAGTCTTCTCTCTCTTCTTTTTAATAAGGCTGGCTAATGGTTTATCTATTTTATTAATTCTTTCAAAGAACCAACTCCTGGTTCTGTTGATCTGTTCCACAGTTCTTTTGGTCTCGATATCATTTAGTTCTGCTAGAATTTTAATTAACTGTCTTCTTCAGCTGGGGATGGGGTCTATTTGTTGCTTTTTCTCTAGTTCCTTTATGTGTATGGTGAGCTTTTGAATTTGAGTTCTTTCCAGTTTTTGAATGGATGCTTGTATTGCGATGTATTTCCCCCTCACGACTGCTTTTGCTGCATCCCAAAGATTTTGAACGGTTGTATCTTCATTCTCATTAGTTTCCATGAATCTTTTAAATTTTTCCTTAATTTCCTAGTTGACCTTGTCATCTTTTAGCAGGATGGTCCTTAACCTCCACGTGTTTGTAGTCCTTCCAAACTTCTTGTTGTGATTGAGTTCTAATTTCAAGGCATTATGGTCTGAGAATATACAGGGGACTATCCCGATCTTTTGGTATCGGTTCAGACCCGATTTGTGACCCAGTATGTGGTCTATTCTGGAGACAGTCCCATGTGCACTTGAGAGGAATGTGTATTCAGTTGAGTTTGGATGTAAAGTTCTGTAGATATCTGTGAAATCCATCTGGTCCAGTGTATCATTTAAAGCTCTCGTTTCTTTGGAGATGTTGTGCTTAGAAGACCTATCTAGTATAGAGAGAGCTAGATTGAAGTCACCAAGTATAAGTGTCTTATTATCAAAGTATTTCTTCAGTTTGGTTATTTATTGGTTTAAATATTTGGCAGCTCCCACATTCGGGGCATGTATATTGAGGATTGTTAAATCCTCTTGTTGGATAGATCCTTTGAGTATGAGATAGTGTCCCTCTTCATCTCTCACTATAGTCTTCGGGGTAAATTTTAATTTATCTGATATAAGGATGGCAACCCCTGCTTTCTTTTGAGGACCATTTGAATGGTAAATGGTTCTCCAACTTTTTATTTTCAGGTTGTAGGTGTCCTTCTGTCTAAAATGTGTCTCTTGTACACAGCAAATAGATGGGTCCTGCTTTTTTATCCAGTCTGAAACCCTGCGCCTTTTGATGGGGTCATTAAGCCCATTCACGTTCAGAGTTACTATTGAGAGATATGAGTTTAGTGTCATCATATCTATTCAGTCCTTGTTTTTGTGGATTGTTCCACTGAACTTCTTCTTAAAGGGGAATTTTAAGAGTCCCCCTTAAGATTTCTTGTAGAGCTGGTTTGGAGGTTACATATTCTTTCAGTTCCTGCCTGTTTTGGAAGCTCTTTATCTCTCCTTCCATTTTGAATGAAAGCCTTGCTGGATAAAGTATTCTTGGTTGCATGTTGTTCTCATTTAGGACCCTGAATATATCCTGCCAGCCCTTTCTGGCCTGCCAGGTCTCTGTGGAGAGGTCTGCTGTTACCCTAATATTCCTCCCCATAAAAGTCAGGGACTTTTTTTCTCTTGCTGCTCTAAGGATCTTGTCCTTATCTTTGGAATTTGCAAGCTTCACTATTAAATGTCGAGGTGTTGAACGGATTTTGTTGATTTTAGGGGGGGATCTCTCTATTTCCTGGATCTGAATGCCTGTTTCCCTTCCCAGATTCGGAAAGTTTTCAGCTAGGATTTGTTCAAATACATATTCTGGCCCTCTGGCCCTTTTCGGCGCCCTCGGGAACCCCAATTAAACGTAGGTTTTTCTTTCTCAGGCTGTTATTTATTTCCCTTAATCTATCCTCATGGTCTTTTAATTGCCTGTCTCTTTTTTCCTCAGTTTACCTCTTTGCCACCAACTTGTCTTCTATGTCACTCACTCGTTCTTCCACCTTGTTAAGCCTCATTGTTAGGACTTCTAGCTTGGATTGCATCTCATTTAATTGATTTTTAATTTCTGCCTGATTGGATCTAAATTCTGCAGTCATGAAGTCTCTTGAGTCCTTTATGCTTTTTTCTAGAGCCACCAGTAGCTGTATAATAGTGCTTCTGAACTGGCTTTCTGACATTGAATTGTAATCCAGTTTTTGTAACTCTGTGGGAGAGAGGGCTGTTTCTGATTCTTTTTTTTGAGGTGAGGTTTTCCTTCTAGTCATTTTGCTCAGTGCAGAGTGGCCAAAAACAAGTTGTATTGGGAAAAGGAGAAAAAGAGAGAGAAGGAAAGAAAAGAGAAAAAGAAAAAAGAGAAACAAGAAAAAAAACGGGAAAAAGAGAAGAAAAAGAGAAAGAAAAAGAAAGAAAGGAGAAAAAAGAAAAAAAAAGGGGGGGTGGGGTGGGGAAGCAATCAGAATTCAAGAAGAAAGAAAGAAAAAAAAGCACAAAACAAAACAAAAACAAAAAGAAAACAAAAACCAAAAAACAAAAAAAAAACACGTGGAGTATCTTCCGATTCTGTATACTTTAAGTCCCTTGACTTCCCCTGGAACTGGTCCGTGTTGCTGGTCTTCTGGGGGAGGGGCCTGCTGTGCTGATTCTCAGGTGTTAGCACTTGGGGGAGCTGCTCTGCCCCTGCCTGGTGCAGGGCTCAGTGGGTGTTGTTCACCCCGTGGGGCCCCGGGAGGAAGCCACAGTGGCGGGGGCAGCTCTGGGTCCCTGGATTCAGCCCCCGCAGTAGCTCCGGGGCTCTCCGTCTGCAGGGCCTGGGGGCTCCCAGGCGGGGCCGCTGATCTGCTCAGCTCCAGGCAGGTGCGTCCTTGCTGTCCTGGGCCCTCCCGGCCTCTGCCTGTCCCGGGGGAGGCCGGATCCTGGGCTGTGTCCCGGCGCCCTGTGCTCTGGGGCCTGCGCTGTTGGATTCGCGCTCCCGCCCCGCAGCCCCCTCCGCGGAGCCGCCACCCGAGCCTCTCCGAGCTGTTCCCGGAGCCGCGCAGCCCCCTCCGCGCGGAGCTTCTTCCTCTGCGCGAGCCGCCGCCGCTGAGCTGTTCCCGGAGCCGCGCAGCCCCCTCCGCGGAGCCGCCGCCCGAGCCCCTCCGAGCTGTTCCCGGATCCGCGCCGCCCCCTCCGCGCGGAGCTTCTTCCTCTGCCTAAGCCGCCGCCGCCGCGCTCCTTCCAGAGCCCCGCAGCCCCCTCCGCAGAGCCGCAGCCCGAGCCCCTCCGAGCTGCTCTGGTCCCGCCGTGCGCGCTGCAGCCCTTAGGGAGCTCGGCGCACTCTCCCGGGGCGCAGTTCCTCTGTTACTGTCCCAGGGAGCCCGAGGGCATCCCCGCCTTTCTGGGGATCCTGCTCCAATTCCGGGGGAGACCCTACTCTTCCGCCATCTTGCCCCTCTCTCTCTCTAAAAGAACATTTTTAAAACTGCAGATCACAGTCTATTAAGTAGTGAAGTCAAGTCATTGTGTCACAACCATCATTTTTATACAATGAAGTAGTGTAAAGATGTATAAAAATATCTGTCACTTAGAACAATAATCATTTTGTGAAACCTTTGTTTCAGTTACATATTTGTGTGTTTGTATGTATATATGTATTTGTGGACAGAGCCATATAATCTATTTTTGGACTGTGGATAGTAGTCACAAAGACATTTGTGATAGAAAAACCACCAATCCTCTTGTCCTGGAAGTGATTTTTTTCTAAGTTCATGTTTTGTATCTATTTTCTACTCTATACATTGAAACAGCGAAGATTTATGCAGCACAACATAGCTACTAGAGATATTGCCTGGAGGCGGGCACAGCTTTTCAGACATGTTTACTAAAACAGAGTACCAGGTGCTCCGGTAATTCCAAATAGACCTAGTTTCCTCTGTAGGGATAGTTCCAATTTCATATAGGTTGAATACCTGAGATGGCACATCTTTGTTGTGAATCTGGGCCCTGTAGCATAGATTGAAACCTTTAAATTATAATTTAGAAAAACAACCCTCATGTATTTCCAGTAACATCTAATGTGAAAGTGTAGGGGACTGAATAACAAAAGGTTAGACAGTTAAAACCTAGGAAAGATATTGTATCCTAGGTGTCAGTGCCTGCAATGATAGAGAAATAACTATTTGGGATTTTGTTACTGAGGCCAAGAATATGAAAGTTGTTGGCTGGACTTCTTTGAAATTCTTCTTTGCATTAGTTCTTCTTGAATAGCATCACCACAGAACTCGAACTTTTCTAGATATCTTTTCAAAATGGTTATACTCACGTGGCTTGGAACTTTAAATAGCCAGCATCCATGTTCTTCCAGTGTTCTTTTTTTTTTTTTTTGTTCTTCCAGTGTTGTGACAAAGGCAATTCTGTCATTTAGAACCACCAATATTTCTTAGTAGTTCATATAATCCATTGCCTTTCCATTAGATGTCATGAGGTGGCAGAAACTTTTGTTTGTCTCTAAAGGACCCTCCTAAACTTTTATCTTCATCAATTATTGGGGTTTTATAACTTATGCTTTACAAATATAGCAAGATAGTTTACTGGCTTCCTAATAAGGCATATTATACAGCTTGTATCTGGTCATAGTAACTGTGAGTATGATAATCCATGCCCATTTGTAATTTTTCACACTTTTTCATATTACCACAGTAGGTAAGGTATGTGGACAGAATGATTTCATATGATTCCATTAGTTGACAGTTCTTCAATATGATTTCTCAGACCATTAATCTCGATAAACCAGACCTTCTAGATCACTAGCTATCAATTGAGGAAAAATTTGTCATTCAGGAGACATTTAGCAATGTCTGAAGTCATTTGTTTTTTGTCAAAACTGTGGGTGTATATCTAATGGGTAGAGGTCAGGGGTGGTAGTAAACATTATATAATGCCCAAAACAGCCCTTCCTCACCCAAAACACAGAATTACTTGTCCAAGATGTCAGTAGTGCTGCAGCTGATTTTTTAAAATACTGTCTTGACCCCTATGTTTGACCCCAAATTTTCTTTAATCATTCAAAGCTATAGTAACTTATTTTCTTCATATACCCCTTCATTTACATGGATACTCTATTATGGCCTAAGCCTTATCTTCCTTCTCAAAATTTTTCTTCTCCTTCCCAGAACTTGAGTAGTTCTTAAGCTCAAAATTATGTTAACTAAGATCTTAAACTTAGAGTTTTCTAAGATGACAGGCAAGAGAAACAGAGATTGAGAAGTTATTGTTGTGGTTGTTGTTGACTTGTCACAATTTATTTTAAAAATAATTTAAGTATAGTTGACACACAATGTTACATTATTTTAGGGAGTGGCATAAAGATTTGATAAGTTTATATGTTATGACATGCTCAACACAAGTGTAGCTACCATCTGTCACCATACAGTGCTATAACGGTATCATTGACTTACATTCCTTATGTTGTGCCCTTTATTCCTGTGACTTGTCATTCCATCACTGGAAGCCTGTATCTCCCACGGACCTTCATACATTTTGCCCATCTCCCACCTCCCACCCCTCTGGCAACCATCAGTTTGTTTTTGTATTTATAGGGCTGATTCTGCTTTTATGTTTAATTATTCATTTTTTTTTTTTTAGATTTCAGAGTTGCTTTTGTTTCTATTTGTCTTTAATTTTGGTGAGCTAGTATGCATAACATAAAGGGAGTTTTGTTAAGGATATTATTAGTCTTCTGATGGAAATAATATACTGGTACTTAAAATGGCTAACATTAGGCTCATCAATGTCATGTACACCACAGCAGGGTTGATTCAGCTCACTTCAATGGCTAATGTGGAGAAAATTAATGAGTTCAATTTTAAATATGATAGTTTGAGGTGTCTATTGGTCATTCAAGCAAAGATGTCAAGTAGGTCATTAAATATATGGAATTAGAGGTAAAAATAGATGTGAACATTATCATTTTATAGATGGTAATCAAAGCCACGAGACTGTATAGTAAGAGCTAAGAATATAATACAGATTTAGAAGAGAAGGTAGTCCATGACTAAACTCTTCAGATTAAGGATCAATTCAGAGCCAGTGATCTTTCCACTATATCAAGCTCTCTCAGACGGAAGGGGAATTGCATTTAATAATTTAATAAAATTTTATATTAAACACTTATTATATGGTGGCACTATGGTAGGCTCTTGGATACATCAGTAAATAAAACTGACAGAAACCCCAGACCTTAGAGGAGGTTATGGTATAATAAGTTTCATTATAACAAAACATGGGTTCCAGAAGTCTTCCTACTTATAATCCTCTGGTTCTCTGAAAACCCAATACCCCATCTTCACTATTAAAAAAAAATTCTAGATGCTACCTTATTCTCCCATTTTCTCTATTCCAGCATCTTTGTTTGATGTTGTACGTGACTTTAGCTTTCCTAGAAAACTGCTGGTTGTTTTGAAGAAGTGAAATAGATAATGCAGCAATCCAGATATTAGGCATTGGCCTCAGGCAAAGGGAAGGGGAAAAATGTTACAAAAAAGGAATAATAGGTATTCATAATGAAATAAATAACATTATAAACCCAAGTTAAGATAAGTGAGCAAAGAATTCTCAGTTCTTAGACTGACAAAATATAACAAAGGTAGGACAACATAGTTACACAGTATTGGAGGAAGTAAGGGTAAAGATATGGGCCTGGTTTGAAAATACCAGTATGCATTAGGAAAGGAAAAATTGTAGAGGGAAAATAAGTAAACTCAAACAATCATATTTTTTATTCTTTATCTTTGCCTTTTCTGTCTTGGACTAAGTTTTACTTCCATCAGGCAAAAAATTTATATGAGTAAGAGAACATTAAAAAATGCATTGAACTAAAAACTAATAATAAAACTTTAGACTTTCTGAGTTAATTATTATTATTATTGAAGTGTAATTAACATGCCATAGTCTATTAATTTCATGTGTGCAACATAATGATTTGACATTTGCATACATTGTATATGTTTAAAAAATAGGGATGCCTGGGTTGTTCAGTGGTTAAGCATCTGCCTTTGGCTCAGGGCGTGATCCTGAAATCCTGGGATTGAGTCCTATATCAGGCTTCCTGCATGAAGCCTGCTTCTCCCTCTGTCTATGTCTCTGCCTCTTTCTGTGTCTCTCATGAACAAATAAAAATCTTTTTAAAATAAAATAAATATTGTGTAGGATATATCTTAAAGTAAAGGAAAACGTCCAAAGTTCATATATATTAAAAGTTGTACTTTATCATAGATACATTGTTTTTTTTTTTAAAGATTTTATTTATTCATGAGAGACACAGAGAGAGGCAGAGACATAGGCAGGGAGGAGCAGGTTCCCCGTGGGGGACCCTAATGTATGACTTGATTCCAGAAACCTGGGATCATGTCCTGAGTTGAAGGTAGTTGCTCAACCACTGAGTCACTCAGGAGTCCCATAAATACACTTTTTAAACTCAAAAACAGACAGTATTTTAAAAGTGAGTTAGATAGTAACCAAGAGAGCAAAATTATCATAGAATCTTTGCTTACCATTTTGATCACTATTTGAATTCTTCTTCTACCTCAGGTCACCCTTAGTTCTTCCTATAACCCATGACCATCTGGTGGGCATTCTCACTGGACTCACCTAGCCTAAAGTGTAAGACATGACCATAATATTATGAAATCCATAGATCCAGAAGCACTACACACATAGATGAGCTGGTAATAATCCTTCAGTCCTTTCATTTTTTTTTCTTTTTTGGAGTAAAAAAATTACAGAACTATTGAGTATCTAATCAAAGGTCTTACTTTTACATATTAGGACTCCACATCAGCATAATTATTCTAGCAACCAGTATTTGTTAAGAACAGTTTCCTTTATCTCGGTCAGTTTATGAAGTCCCCTACATAATTCTGTGAATACTCAGGACTCACAATTCTGACCAACGCAGGATATTTTAAGTATCCTGCTAATGGAAGGATATAGACATTGATCATTCTGTACATTCAAAAATGTCACTTCTTATGTCAAACCTATGTTGGATTAGTATTAACAACCTGGATGAAAAAACAAAAAACAAAAAACAACCTGGATGGTATGTGACCTCCTCCTTATGAAAAGATGACAATACTTCCAGAGAAGGAAGTAGACACTGTGGAAGAGTACCAGTTGCTGGACAGGTTTACGGTGTAATGATGCTGCTCTGAACATAAAATTTCAAAAAAAGTTTTCTACACTTTTATGTGAGAAATTTATTCAGAGAGCCATGGATGTTTGGACCTGTGTGTATAACTGAAAGTCTACCTGTATACCTAGACTCATCTCTTAACCATCCTGGTTCAATTTATCACAGCCATAACTGAGTAAATGGATCTGCATGAAAAGTCAGCCACTCTATGTATGTGTGCCAGGCCCACCAGCAAGAAATGCTACATCTATCCAATAATGATAAAACAATCAGCCATATTCTCTTCCTATAGCTTTAAGTCAGGGAAATCTTGGCTGCCTATAGAAACTGCTATAGAGGGATCCCTGGGTGGCGCAGCAGTTTGGCGCCTGCCTTTGGCCCAGGGCGCGATCCTGGAGACCCGGGATCGAATCCCACATCGGGCTCCCGGTGCATGGAGCCTGCTTCTCCCTCTGCCTGTGTCTCTGCCTCTCTCTCTCTCTGTGACTATCATAAATAAATAAAAAATAAAAAAATAAATAAATTAAAAAAAAAAAGAAACTGCTATAGATCTATGTACTGATATTTCAGGGCAATGAGGAAATCTTCATGGTCCAGCAGGCCCAGATTCACTACAAGCCTCAGCTAGATTTAGTGAGAACATGTAATGGGTACCTGATGCTAAGAGAGACCAAAGGTAGAAAGTTATATAGGGCTACTCATACTGATGTGGACATTTAGGCTCAAATGGTCTAGGCCTATAACTGAACTATCATCTGTAGCATACTGAATTATTGTTAAACTACACTTAGCATCTGTGCCTACTGACAATGTCAATAATCATAAGCTTTCCAGGTGTGCCTGCTTTATCACTCACAAGGACAGCTAGAGTGTCCAAAAAATAAAAAAAAAACAATTTACTGAGACATCTTCTTAGAGAAAAATGTAAGGGAAATACCTGTTCACTTGCTTATTGAATAAGCAGTTATTGAGGATTTACTATGATATAGGCACTTGGGATATAATGTTGATTAGGACAGACAAAAAGTATATGCCCTATGAAGCCTACATAATAAAGTGGAAGACAAAAACAAAACAAATAAGTAAATTATATAGTATATTAGGAAGTAATACGTGCTATGGAGATAAATAAAGCAAGGAAAGGGGATAAGGAGATTAGTTTTAAATGTGATCATAAGAGTTCTCCCTGAGAAAGTGATATTTAACTAAATACAGGAAGAAGCTGAAGAAGCACACCTTATACAGACATACTCCAGATACATTGTGGGTGTGGTTCCAGACCACTGCAATAAAGTAAATATTGCAATAAATTATGTCAATTTAACTTTTTGATTTCCAAGTGCATTTAAAAGTTATGTTTACACTATACTGCGATCTATTAAGTGTGCAGTAGTATTATGTCTAAAATATATGTGTGTGTCTTAATTTAAAAATACTTTACTGCTAATATATGCTAACCATAATCTGAGTTTTTAATCATAATCTTTTCATTGTTGTTGGAGGGTCTTGCCTCAAAGTTGACGGTTGTTGACTGATAAGAGTGATGGTTACTGAAGGCTGAGGCAATGGCTGTGGCAATTTCTTAAAATACAATACAGTTTGTCCATTGTTTGACTCTACCTTTCTCGAACTATTTCACTATAGCATGTAATGTTGTTTGAGAGCATTTTACCCACTATAGAACTTTATTTTATTTTATTTTATTTTTAATTTTTTTTAAACTTTTATTTATTTATGATAGTCACAGAGAGAGAGAGAGAGAGAGAGAGGCAGAGACACAGGCACCGTGCAGGCTCCGTGCACCAGGAGCCCAATGTGGGATTCGATTCCGGGTCTCCAGGATCGCGCCCTGGGCCAAAGGCAGGCGCCAAACCGCTGCGCCACTCAGGGATCCCTAGAACTTTTTTTTAAATTGAAGTCAAGCCTCTCAAACTCTGTCCCTGTTTTATCAATTATGGTTAGATAATATTTGAAATCTTTTGTTGTCATTTAAAAAGTCTTCACAGCATGTTCAGTAGGGGTAGATTCTATCTCAAGAAACTTTCTTTGCATCCATTAAAGTTTTATTATGAAATTGTAGCCATTCAGTCAAATATTCAAGCTCCACTTCTATTTTTGGTATTTATTATTAACATTTTATTAAAAAAAACAAACAAAATTTTAAAGTTGAAATTTTAAATTTTTCTTTACATAAAGTAAAATAACTGTGAATTAAAATTGTGCTGGGGTGGAGGTCTAAGTTGATCAAATTAATAGTTTTGGAATTTTTCATTATGCTAAAATTAACTAAAATTTCTCTTCTTTTTCAATTTGCACATTTAAAATTTTAGCATTGGGGATCCCTGGGTGGCGCAGCGGTTTAGCACCTGTCTTTGGCCCAGGGCGCGATCCTGGAGACCCGGGATCGAATCCCACGTCGGGCTCCCGGTGCATGGAGCCTGCTTCTCCCTCTGCCTGTGTCTCTGCCTCTCTCTCTCTCTCTCTCTGTGACTATCATAAATAAATAAAAATTAAAATAAATAAATAAACAAATAAATCTTTAAAAAAATAAATAAATAAAATTTTAGCATTGATCCATTTTTTACTCATCTGGGTCTCTCATATCAGTAAAGCAGAAATTACTTACATAGGATAATGTAACTTATTTAGGGAAAATGTAGAAAATGTTCATTTAGATAGCTGTGTTTTGTTTTTATTTTTTTCCTTTTTAAAATTTTTTAACAAGGCTAATGATTTTATTTTTTTGTATATTTTTTATTGGAATTCAATTTGCCAACATATAGTATAACACCCAGTGCTCATTCTTTTTTTTTAATTTAAATTCATTTTGCCAACATGTAGTATAACACCCAGTGCTCAGGCTTCATTTCTAATTTTAGTCCACTTGCTATTTCCACCACATCTGTAGTTACTTTCCCCACAGAAGTCTTGAGCCCCTCAAAGTCATCCATAAGTGTTGGAATCAGTTTCTTCCAAACTCCTGTTAGTATTGGTATTTTGATCTCTTTCCATGAATCAGAAATGTTTTTATAGTGTCTAGAATGGTAAATCCTTTCCAGAAGGTTATCACTTTACTTTACACAGATCTATTAGAAAAATTGTCATCTATGGAAGCTATAAACTTATGAAATGTATATATTGATTGATAAGACTTGGAAGTTGAAATTACTCCTTGATCTGTGAATGGCAGAATGTATGCTATGATTGTAGACATGAAAATAGTATTAATATCATTATACAATTCCATCAGAGCTCTTGGATTACCAGGTGCATTGTCAATGAGCAGTTACATTTTGAAAGGAATCTTTTTTTTTCTCAGCAAGTCTCAACAGGGAGCTTCAAAATTCTGTAAACCTGTTGTCAAAAAATACGTGTCATCCAGGCTTTGCTATCCCATTTATAGAGCACAGGTAGAGTAGCTTTAACATAATTCTTAGTCTCTAGGATTTGGGGCTAAATACCTAGTAGTACAATTGCTGGATTGTAGGGTAGTTCTATTTTTAACTATTTCAGTAACCTCCCTAGTGTTTTCCGTAGTGGCTGCACCAATGCACAGTTTGCATTCCCCCTAACAGTGCAAGAGGGTTGCACTTTCCTGACACTTGCCAACACTTATCGTTTCTTGGGTTGTTGATTTTACCCATTCTGACAGCTGTGAGGTGATACATCACTGTAGCCTGGATTTGCATTTCCCTGATGATCAGTGATGTTGACCATCTCTTCATATATCTGTTGGTCATTTGTATGTTTTCTTTGGAAAAATGTCTATGCTTGCTTTCTGGCCATTTTTTTAACTGGATCATTTGCTGGATGATGAATTTGATAAGTTCTTTATATATTTTGAGTACTAAGACTTTATTAGATATGTCATTTGCAAACATTCTCTCCCATTCTGAAGGTTGCTTTTTACTTTTGTTGACTGTTTCCATCACTGTGCAGAAGCTTTTTATTTTGATGTAGTCCCACTAGTTTATTTTTGCTTTTGTTTCCCTAAACTCAGGAAACATATCTTGGAATAACATACTAGAGCCAATGTCAAAGAAGTTACTGCCTGTGTCCTCTATGATTTTTATGGTTTCAGGTCTCAGATTTATGTTTTTCATCCATTTGGAATTAATTTTTGTGTATGGTGTAAAAAAGTTGTCCAGTTTCATTTTTCTGCCTGTGGATGTCCAGTTTTCCCAACACCATTTGTTGAAGAGATTGTCTTTTTCCCATTGCATATTCTTTCCTGTTTTGTTGAAGATTAATTGACCATATAGTTGTGGGTCCATTTCTGGGTTTTACCTTTTGTTCTATTGATTGATGTGTCTTTTTTGGTGCTAGTCCCTAACTGTTTTAACTATAAGTTTGTAATATAACTTTAAGTCCAGAATTGTAATGCCTCTAGCTTTGCTTTTATTTTTCAAGGTTGCTTTGGCTATTTGGAGTCTTTAGTGATTCCATACACATTTTAGGATTGTTTGTCTAACTCTATGAAAAAAAATGCTAGTGGTATTTTGATAGGGATTGAATTAAATGTGTTGATTGCTTTCCGTAATATAGACATTTTAACAGTATGTGTTCTTCCAATACATGACCATGAGATGTCTTTCCATTTCTTTGTACCATCTTCAATTACTTTCATCAGTGTATTAGTATTCAGAGTATAGTTTCTTCCATCTTTTCAGTTACATTTATTCCTAAGCATCTTATTGTTTTTTGTGCAATTGTAAATGGGTTTGATACCTTAATTTATCTTTCTGCTGCATCATTATTGGTGTATAGAAAGGTATATGTGAACTACATGATATCCATAAAACTATAGCAAATACTCAAAATTGAGAATGGACTCTAAATATAACATTAAAGAACAATATCAAACCAGAAGGGAGGGCAGCCTGGGTGGCTCAGCAGTTTAGTGCTGCCTTCGGCCCAGGGCGTGACCCTGAAGACCCGGGATTGAGTCCCACATCCAGCTCCCTGCATGGAGCCTGCTTCTCCCTCTGCCTGTGTCTCCACCTCTCTCTGTATCTCTGTCTCTCATGAATAAATAAATAAATCTTTTAAAAAGAAGGGAAAAGAAAAAAGAAAGGAACTACAAAAATAGGCAGAATACAACAAAAGGCAGTAAGTATATACTTAAAAATGATTAATTAAATGTAAAAAGGAATAAATTCTCCAATCAAAAGACATAGAATAAGTGAATTGGATTTTTAAAAATAAAAGAATCATCTACATGCTGCCTACAAGAGGCTTACATTAGAAATAAGGAAATAAATGAACAGAAGTGATGTGATGAAAAAAGATATTTCATGCAAATGTATATTGGTGTAGAAAGAAAACTGGTATAATTATACTCATGTCAGGCAAAATAGACTGTAGAACAAAGAATGTAATAAAAAAAGGCATGGCATAATGATAAAGGGGTCAATCCAGAAAGATGATATGTCATTTATAAATGTATATGCACTCAACATAGTAGCACCAAAATATACAAAGCAAATATAAAAAGACCTGAAAAGGGAAATTGACAGCAATACAAAAATAGTAGGGAACTTTAGCTTCACACTTAATTAAAGGTTAGATCATCCAGACAGAAAATCAACAAGGAAGCAGTGGCTGTGAATGAAACATTGGACCAGATAAACTTAACAGATATATTCAGAATATTCCATCTGAAAGGAATAGAATACATACTCTTCTCAAGTACAGTTCAAACATTCTCTTAGATCACATACTAGACCAAAAAACAAGCCTCAATGAAATCAACAAGACTGAAACCGTATCAAACATATTTTCTAACCACAATTATATGAAACTGGAAATTAATTTTGAGAAGAAAACTAGAAAAATGTGGAGGTAAAACAGCATGCTGCTGAACCACAAATGTGTCATTGAGGAAATTAAAAGAGAAATTAAGAAATATTGAGAGATAGATAAATACAGAAATATACCAAAGTTTATAGGATGTAGTAAAAGTGGTTTTAAGAGGAAAGTAAATAGCAGTTTAGGCCTACCAGAAGAAACAAGAAAATCTCAAACAATATAATTTTTATCTAAAGGACCTAGAAAAATATCAAGTGAAACCCCAAATTACTAGAAGAAAGGAAATGATAAAGATCAGAACAGGGAAAAAAAAACCCAGAAACCAAAAAGACAATAGAAAAGATCAATGAAACTAAAACCTGTTTTTTTTAAAGATAAACAAAATTGACAAATCTTTAGCTAGATTCACGAAATGAGAGAGAGAAAAAGTTTAAATATATAAAATCAGAAAAGAGAGAAGTTAGAACTGCTATCACCGAAATACAAAAAATAATAATAAAAGGCTACTATGAAAAATTACAAACCAATAAACTGGACAACCTAGAAGGTATGGATAAATTCTTAGAAACATATAATTTCCCCTGACAATCTGAAAAACATAGAAAATCTGTATAGATCAACTAATTGTAAGAGCACTGAGTCAATAAACATAAATGCCCCCAAAACAAAAGCCCAGGACCAGACAAATACACTGGTGAATTCTACAAAACATTGAAAGGAGAGTTAATATCTATCCTTCTCTAAGTCTTCCAAAAAATTGAAGAGGAGAGAAAACGTTCGAACTTATTTTATGAAATCAGCATTTCCTTGATATCAAAATCAGTCCATTGCTCCCCCAACAAAAGAAAGCTACAGATCAATATCAATGATGAATATAGGTATAGAAATCCTCAACAGGGACACCTGGGTAGCTCAGTGGTTGATCTTCTGCCTTCAGCTCAGGGTGTAATTCTGGAGTCTGGGGATTGAGTCCCACATCGGGCTCCCTGTGAGGAGCCTGCTTCTCCCTTTGCCTATGTCTTTGCCTCTCTCTCTGTGTGTGTCTCCCATGAATAAATAAGTAAAATCTTTTAAAAAAATCCTCAACCAAATATTAGCAAAAGAAATTCAACAATACATGGAAAGGATCAGACACATTGGGATTTAACCCAGGATGCAAGAATGGGCCAACAGCTGCAATTCAGCTAATGTGATACCAAATTGATAAAACAGAAGGATAGACACAGCACAATTATTTCAATAGGTACAGAAAAACCATTTGACATAACTCTATTTATAATAAAAACTCTTAACAAACTGGAGATAGAGGGAGTGTACTTCAACATAATAAAGGCTACATATGACAAACTCACAGCTAATATAATACTCAAATGTTGAAAAAAAGTTTTTCCCTTAAGATCGGGAGCAAGAAAAACAGGAAAACGATCCCCACTATTGCCCTCTGTTTATTTAATATAGTACTGGAAGTCTTAGCCAGAGGTATAAGGCAAGAAAAGGAAATAAAAACATCCAATTGGAAAGGAAAAAATAAAACTGTCATTATTTGCATATGACATATATAGAAAATGCTAAAGTCTTCACAACAAAACCGGTAGATCTAATAAATTCAATAAAGTTTCAGGATACAAAATTAATATACAAAAATTCATTGTGCTTCTTGTATATATTAATAATGAACTATCAGAAAAATAAGTTAAAAATATCCCCATTTACAACTTCTTCAAAAAATACTAGTAATAAATATAACCAAAGCAGTGAAAGACTTACAAACTGAAAACTGTTAAGACTTGGATGAAAGAGGGATCCCTGGGTGGCGCAGTGGTTTGGCGCCTGCCTTTGGCCCAGGGCGCGATCCTGGAGACCCGGGATCGAATCCCAGGTCGGGCTCCCGGTGCATGGAGCCTGCTTCTCCCTCTGCCTGTGTCTCTGCCTCTCTCTCTCTCTCTCTCTGTGCGACTATCATAAATAAATAAATAAATAAATAAATAAATAAATAAATAAATAAAAAAGACTTGGATGAAAGAAATTGAAGAACCAAATGGAAAGGCATTCTGTGTGTATGGGTTAGAAGAATCAATATTGTTAAAATGTCCATATTACCCAAAGTAATATACAGATTCAATGCAATACCTATTAAAATCCCAAGGGCATTTTTCACAGAACTAGAACAAATAATTTTACAATTTGTATGTAACTACAACAGATCCCAAATATTCAAAACAATGTTGATAAAGAAGAACAAAATTGTAGGTATCACACTCCCTGATTCAAACTGTACTATAAAGCTATAGTAATAAAAACAGTATGGTTTTGGCATAAAAACAAACACATAGATCTATGAAATAGAAGAGAAAGCCCAGAAATAAATTTATCTATATATTTTTCTATATCTATCTATATCTATCTATATCTCTATCTATCTATCATCTATCTATCTATCTATCTATCTATCTATATCTATATCTATATATATATATATGTCATCAATTCTTTATGACAAAAGAAACAAAAATACACATTGGGAAAAAAACAATCTCTTCAATAAACAGTTTTGAAAACTGATGGTTACTAGAGGGGAGGTGGGGGATGGGTTAAATCGGTGATGAGGATTAAGGAGTATACTTGTGATGAGCACCAGTGTTGTATGGAAGTGTTGAATCACTAGATTTTACACCTAGAAGCAATGCTACACTGTATGTTAACTAACTTGAATTTAAATTTAATAACTAACTAACTTACTAACTAACTAACTAACTAACTAACTAAATAAATAAATAAATAAACACACATAAAAATAAATGGTGTTAAGAAAACTAGGCAACTAAATGCAAAACAATGAAACTGGGGGCACCTGGATGGCTCAGTGTGTTAGGCATCTGCCTTCAGCTCAGGTCATGATCCTGGAATCCCAGGATTGAGCCCCTGCTTTGGGCTCCCTGCTCAGTGGGGAGTCTGCTTCTCTCTCTTTCTCTCTCTCTCTCTCTCTCTCTCTCTCTGTGCCCCCCACCCCAGCTCATGTATTCTCTGTCTTGCTCACTATCTCCCTTGAATAAATGAATAAAATATTTTTAAAAATAATGAAACTGGATCACTCTTACACCACATAGAAAAAAATAACTAAAAATGGATTAATGACTTGAATGTAAGACCTGAAGCTGTGAAACTCCTAGAAGAAAACATAGGAAAAAAGCTCACTCAACATCAGTCTTTGTGATGTCTTTTTAGGATCAGACTCCAAAGGCCAAGGGAATAAAAACAAAAACAAATGGGGTCACATCAAACTAAATAGCTTCTGCACAGAAAAGGAAACCATCAACAAAATGAAAACACAACCATCTGAATGGAAGAGGGTACTGCAAGACATATATCCAAAAAGGGATTAATATCCAAAATATATAAATAACACATACAACTCAATTAGATAAAATGTGATTAAAATGGGCAGAAGAAATGAACAGACATTTTTCCAAATAAAACACATATTCAAGAGGCACAGGGAAAGATACTCAGTATCACTAATAACCAGGTTAATGTGAATCAAAACCATAATGAGATATCATCTCACACCTGTCAGAATGGTTTTATCAGGCAGACAAGAAACAATAAGAATTGATAAGGATGTGGAGAAAAGGGAACCCTAGTGTTCTGTTGGTGGGAATGTAAATTAGTGCAATCCTTACGTGAAACAGTATAGAAGTTCCTCAAAACTTAAAAATAGAACTACCATATTATCCAGCAATTCAACTTCTGAGTATCTATCCCAAGAAAATATTTACACTAAGATATATGCACCCCTATGTTTATTGCAGCATTATTTACAATAGCCAAGATATGGAAACAACCTAAGTGTCTATCAGTAAATCAATGGATAAAGAGGATGAGGTATATGTATATAATAAAATTCTACTTATCAATAAAAAACTGAAATCTATCATTTGCTACATTCCATGGATGTACCTTGAGGATATTATTCTAAGTGAACAGTAAGTCAGATGAAGTTAAGTGCAATCTAATAAAGCAACCAAACAAACAAAACTCAGATCAAAGACAGAGAGAGCAGAGTGAAGGTTGCCAGAGAAGGGAGTTCTTTGAAGGGAATCAAGAAGTACTAAACTCCAGCTAAAAAATAAATAAGTCATGAGGATGTAATGCATAACACAGAGAATGCAATCAATAATATTTTATTAAGTTTTTATGATGACAGATGGAAATTAGGCATATTGTAATGATCATTTCACAATGTATACAAATGTTGTCAGTATGTGATATACATGAAACTAATAGAATACTGTATGTTAGTTATATTTCAATAAAATTAAATAAAAATGGAATGCAAAACACAGATGGCCTCATTTTTAAAATCAAGATAGTTTCATTTTATTTCAGAGTTTTATAGTCTTAAATTCTAAGCACACAGCAGTGATGATCATCTTGGAACATACTTTTACAAGAGTGATTAGTGCAAACTGCTAAATATATTCACTATAGAGTAGATGCCTAAAGACTAAGAATCTTGCTGGAACTGAGATGCATTATGCCCAATTACAGGAAACAAATACTTACCTAAATAATAATATGCACAAGCTATGTTGAGTAGCAAAAATAAGTTCAAGGGGCTGCCTGTGTGGCTCAGTTGGTTGAACATCTGCCTTTGGCTCACGTCATTGTCTGAGTCCTGGGATTCAGCCCCACATCAGGATCCCTGCTCAGTGGGGAGTCTGCTTCTCCATCTCCCACTCACCCCATGTGTGCTCTCTCTCTCTCGCTCAGCTCTCTCTCTCAAATAAACAAATCATAAAAAAACTAATAAAATAAAATAAAACCTAGAAAGAATTTCTAATTAGATGTTCAGTTGTGATTCTAAGAATCTCTTATGAATTGGAGACAATTTATATATGTATTTTCATTATGTACAAAATCTTGTAACTTAAGTACTTTTTTATTGACACAATATAAAAAGAAATTTATCCTCCCATTTCTTTGAATTTTTTGGATATGAAGAGGTAGTAGAGAAAACAGCTTTCTCTAATAAAATACAATAAATATTTGTATGGCATATATTTTCCCACCCTTTTACTTCAACAAAATCATCTCTTTTTTTTTTTCAACAAACTCATCAAAAAAAACAAAAACAAAAACAAACTCCTCTTGGTGAATTTGAAGTGAGTCTGTTGCCAATGGCATATAATTGGCTCATTTCTTTAACTCATTCTTCCAATCTATCTTTTGAAATGTATTTTTCATTTATATTTAACATTGTGGATATGTTAGAGTTTAAGTATGCCATTTGATTTTTTGTTTTCTGTTTGTTACCTCTGAGTGTCATTTCTCTGTCTCTCTTTTTATGCCTTCTTATTAGTGGAACATTTTTCAGGATTATAACTAGAATTATTTATAGTATTTTGAGTATATCTTTGTGCAGTTTTCATAGAGTTTCCTCTGGGTATTGCAATATACATATATGACTTAGCATATTTTACCATTTGAACCGTGAAAACAATACTTTCAAAAAGGCACCTTTACTTTCCCCACTTTTTTCCAAGTTGCTTAATTTTTTCAAGTTTTTATTTAGTTAACATACAGTATAACACCAGTTTCAGCTGTAAATACAGAGATTCATCACTTACAGCAACCAGTGCTCATCACAAGTGCCCTCTTTAATAACAATCACACATCCAGCCCTTTGCCCACCTACCCCCCTCAGTTCCATATTATTAAGAGTATATTATGTATAGTTTCCCTGTCTCTTACTTCCCCTCTCCCCTATGTTCATCTGTTTGTCTTCTCAAATTCCACATATGAATGAAATAATATGGCATGCATCTGTCTCTGACAGACATATTTCACTTAGCATAATACAATCTAACTCCATCCCACCCATCCACATCATTGCAATAGCAATATTTCATTTATTATTATTATTATTATTATTATTATTATTATTTTAGATTTCATTATTTTTGATGGCTGGTTAATATTCCACTGTGTATATATACCACCTCTTCTTTATCCATTCATCAGTCCATGAACATTGGGCTCTCTCCATAGTTTGGCTATTACTGATAATGCTGCTATAAACATCAGCGTGTGTGTACCCCTTTGAATCTGTATTTTTGTATCTTTTTGGTAAATACATAGTAGTGCAATTGCTGGGTCATAGGGTAGTTCTATTTTAAACTCTTTGAGGAACCTCTACACAGTTTTCCAGAGTGGCTGCACCAGTTTTCATTCCCACCAACAGTGCAAGATGATTCCCCTTTCTCCATATCCTCGCCAACACGTGTTGTTTCTTCTGTTGCTAATTTTAGTCATTCTGACAGGTGTGAGATGGTATCCCCTTATGGTTTTGATTTGTGTTTCCCTGATGATGAGTCATGTTGAGCATCTTTTCATGCGTCTGTTACCCATCCGCATATCTTCTCTTGAAAAGTATTGGTGGTACCTTGGTGGCTCAGCGGTTTAGTGCCTGCATTTGGCCCAGGGCGTGATCCTGGAGTACCGGGATCGAGTCTAACATCAGGCTCCCTGCATGGAGTCTGCTTCTCCCTCTGCCTGTGTCTCTGCCTCTCTCTCTCTCTCTCTCTCTCTCTCTCTCTCTCTCGCATAAATAAAATCTTAAAAAAAGAAAAGTATCTATTCACGTCTTCTGCCCATTTTTTAGCTGGATTATTTGTTTTTAGGTGTTAAGTTTTTAATTCCTTTATAGATCTTGGATATGAACCCTTTATGAGCTATGTCATTTGCAAATATCTTTTTATTTTTTTTTTATTTATTTTTTTTAATTAACTTTTATTGGTGTTCAATTTACCAACATACAGAAAAACACCCAGTGCTCATCCCGTCAAGTGTCCACCTCAGTGCCCGTCACCCATTCCCCTCCAACACCCGCCCTCCTCCCCTTCCACCACCCCTAGTTCGTTTCCCCGAGTTAGGAGTCTTTATGTTCTGTCTCCCTTCCTGATATTTCCCAACATTTCTTTTCCCTTCCTTTATATTCCCTTTCACTATTATTCATATTCCCCAAATGAATGAGAACATACACTGTTTGTCCTTCTCCAATTGACTTATTTCACTCAGCATAATACCCTCCAGTTCCATCCACGTTGAAGCAAATGATGGGTATTTGTCGTTTCTAATTGCTGAGTAATATTCCATTGTATACATAAACCACATCTTCTTTATCCATTCATCTTTCGATGGACACCGAGGCTCCTTCCACAGTTTGGCTACTGTGGCCATTGCTGCTAGAAACATCGGGGTGCAGGTGTCCCGACGTTTCATTGCATCTGAATCTTTGGGGTAAATCCCCAACAGTGCAATTGCTGGGTCATAGGGCAGGTCTATTTTTAACTCTTTGAGGAACCTCCACACAGTTTTCCAGAGTGGCTGCACCAGTTCACATTCCCACCAACAGTGTAAGAGGGTTCCCTTTTCTCCGCATCCTCTCCAACATTTGTGGTTTCCTGCCTTGTTAATTTTCCCCATTCTCACTGGTGTGAGGTGGTATCTCATTGTGGTTTTGATTTGTATTTCCCTGATGGCAAGTGATGCAGAGCATTTTCTCATGTGCTTGTTGGCCATGTCCATGTCTTCCTCTGTGAGATTTCTCTTCATGTCTTTTGCCCATTTCATGATTGGATTGTTTGTTTCTTTGGTGTTGAGTTTAATAAGTTCTTTATAGATTTTGGAAACTAGCCCTTTATCTGATATGTCATTTGCAAATATCTTCTCCCATTCTGTAGGTTGTCTTTTAGTTTTGTTGACTGTATCCTTTGCTGTGCAAAAGCTTCTTATCTTGATGAAGTCCCAATAGTTCATTTTTGCTTTTGTTTCTTTTGCCTTCGTGGATGTATCTTGCAAGAAGTTACTGTGGCCGAGTTCAAAAAGGGTGTTGCCTGTGTTCTCCTCTAGGATTTTGATGGACTCTTGTCTCACATTTAGATCTCTCATCCATTTTGAGTTTATCTTTGTGTATGGTGAAAGAGAGTGGTCCAGTTTCATTCTTCTGCATGTGGATGTCCAATTTTCCCAGCACCATTTATTGAAGAGACTGTCTTTCTTCCAATGGATAGTCTTTCCTCCTTTATCGAATATTAGATGACCATACATTTCAGGGTCCACTTCTGGGTTCTCTATTCTGTTCCATTGATCTATGTGTCTGTTTTTGTGCCAGTACCACACTGTCTTGATGACCACAGCTTTGTAATACAACCTGAAATCTGGCATTGTGATGCCCCCAGCTAAGGTTTTCTTTTTTAAAATTCCCCTGGCTATTCGGGGTCTTTTCTGATTCCACACAAATCTTTTTTTTTTTTTTAATTAATTTTTATTGGTGTTCAATTTACCAACATACAGAAAAACACCCAGTGCTCATCCCATCAAGTGTCCACCTCAGTGCCCGTCACCCCTTCCCCTCCAACACCCGCCCTCCTCCCCTTCCACCACCCCTAGTTCGTTTCCCCGAGTTAGGAGTCTTTATGTTCTGTCTCCCTTCCTGATATTTCCCAACATTTCTTCTCCATTCCTTTATATTCCCTTTCACCATTATTCATATTCCCCAAATGAATGAGAACATACACTGTTTGTCCCTCTCCGATTGACTTATTTCACTCAGCATAATACCCTCCAGTTCCATCCACGTTGAAGCAAATGGTGGGTATTTGTCGTTTCTAATTGCTGAGTAATATTCCATTGTATACATAAACCACATCTTCTTTATCCATTCATCTTTCGATGGACACCGAGGCTCCTTCCACAGTTTGGCTATTGTGGCCATTGCTGATAGAAACATCGGGGTGCAGGTGTCCCGACGTTTCATTGCATCTGAATCTTTGGGGTAAATCCCCAACAGTGCAATTGCTGGGTCATAGGGCAGGTCTATTTTTAACTCTTTGAGGAACCTCCACACAGTTTTCCAGAGTGGCTGCACCAGTTCACATTCCCACCAACAGTGTAAGAGGGTTCCCTTTTCTCCACATCCTCTCCAACATTTGTGGTTTCCTGCCTTGTTAATTTTCCCCATTCTCACTGGTGTGAGGTGGTATCTCATTGTGGTTTTGATTTGTATTTCCCTGATGGCAAGTGATGCAGAGCATTTTCTCATGTGCTTGTTGGCCATGTCCATGTCTTCCTCTGTGAGATTTCTCTTCATGTCTTTTGCCCATTTCATGATTGGATTGTTTGTTTCTTTGGTGTTGAGTTTAATAAGTTCTTTATAGATTTTGGAAACTAGCCCTTTATCTGATATGTCATTTGCAAATATCTTCTCCCATTCTGTAGGTTGTCTTTTAGTTTTGTTGACTGTATCCTTTGCTGTGCAAAAGCTTCTTATCTTGATGAAGTCCCAATAGTTCATTTTTGCTTTTGTTTCTTTTGCGTTTGTGGATGTATCTTGCAAGAAGTTACTGTGGCCAAGTTCAAAAAGGGTGTTGCCTGTGTTCTCCTCTAGGATTTTGATGGAATCTTGTCTCACATTTAGATCTTTCATCCATTTTGAGTTTATCTTTGTGTATGGTGAAAGAGAGTGGTCCAGTTTCATTCTTCTGCATGTGGATGTCCAATTTTCCCAGCACCATTTATTGAAGAGACTGTCTTTCTTCCAATGGATAGTCTTTCCTCCTTTATCGAATATTAGATGACCGTACATTTCAGGGTCCACTTCTGGGTTCTCTATTCTGTTCCATTGATCTATGTGTCTGTTTTTGTGCCAGTACCACACTGTCTTGATGACCACAGCTTTGTAGTACAACCTGAAATCTGGCATTTTGATGCCCCCAGATATGGTTTTCTTTTTTAAAATTCCCCTGGCTATTCGGGGTCTTTTCTGATTCCACACAAATCTTAAAATAATTTATTCTAACTCTCTGAAGAAAGTCCATGGTATTTTTTTTTTCCTTAAATACTGCTTCTTTTTTTTTTTTTAATTAACTTTTATTGGTGTTTAATTTACCAACATACAGAAAAACACCCAGTGCTCATCCCGTCAAGTGTCCACCTCAGTGCCCGTCACCCATTCCCCTCCAACACCCGCCCTCCTCCCCTTCCACCACCCCTAGTTCGTTTCCCCGAGTTAGGAGTCTTTATGTTCTGTCTCCCTTCCTGATATTTCCCAACATTTCTTTTCCCTTCCTTTATATTCCCTTTCACTATTATTCATATTCCCCAAATGAATGAGAACATACACTGTTTGTCCTTCTCCGACTGACTTATTTCACTCAGCATAATACCCTCCAGTTCCATCCACGTTGAAGCATCAGGGAAATACAGATCAAAACCACAATGAGATACCACCTCACACCAGTGAGAATGGGGAAAATTAACAAGGCAGGAAACAACAAATGTTGGAGAGGATGCGGAGAAAAGGGAACCCTCTTACACTGTTGGTGGGAATGTGAACTGGTGCAGCCACTCTGGAAAACTGTGTGGAGGTTCCTCAAAGAGTTAAAAATAGACCTGCCCTACGACCCAGCAATTGCACTGTTGGGGATTTACCCCAAAGATTCAGATGCAATGAAACGTCGGGACACCTGCAGTCCATGGTATTTTGATAGGGATTGCATTAAACGTATAAATTGCCCTGGGTAACATTGACATTTTTACAATATTAATTCTGCCAATCCATGAGCATGGAATATTTTTCCATCTCTTTGTGTCTTCCTCAATTTCTTTCAGAAGTGTTCTATAGTTTTTAGGGTATAGATCTTTTACCTCTTTGGTTAGGTTTATTCCTAGGTATCTTATGCTTTTGGGTGCAATTGTAAATGGGATTGACTCCTTAATTTCTCTTTCTTCAGTCTCATTGTTAGTGTATAGAAATGCCATTGATTTCTGGGCATTGATTTTGTATCCTGCCACGCTACCAAATTGCTGTATGAGTTCTAGCAATCTTGGGGTGGAGGCTTTTGGGTTTTCTATGTAGAGTATCATGTCATCGGCGAAGAGGGAGAGTTTGACTTCTTCTTTGCCAATTTGAATGCCTTTAATGTCTTTTTGTTGTCTGATTGCTGAGGCGAGGACTTCCAGAACTATGTTGAACAGCAGTGGTGAGAGTGGACATCCCTGTCTTGTTCCTGATCTTAGGGGAAAGGCTCCCAGTGCTTCCCCATTGAGAATGATATTTGCTGTGGGCTTTTCGTAGATGGCTTTTAAGATGTCGAGGAAAGTTCCCTCTATCCCAACACTCTGAAGGGTTTTGATCACGAATGGATGCTGTATTTTGTCAAATGCTTTCTCTGCATCTAATGAGAGTATCATATGGTTCTTGGTTTTTCTCTTGCTGATATGATGAATCACATTGATGGTTTTACGAGTGTTGAACCAGCCTTGTGTCCCAGGGATAAATCCTACTTGGTCATGGTGAATAATTTTCTTGATGTGTTGTTGGATCCTATTGGCTAGTATCTTGTTGAGAATTTTTGCCTCCATGTTCATCAGGGATATTGGTCTGTAATTCTCCTTTTTGGTGGGGTCTTTGTCTGGTTTCGGAATTAAGGTGATGCTGGCCTCATAGAACGAATTTGGAAGTACTCCATCTCTTTCTATCTTTCCAAACAGCTTTAGTAGAATAGGTATGATTTCTTCTTTAAACGTTTGATAGAATTCCCCTGGGAAGCCATCTGGCCCTGGACTCTTGTGTCTTGGGAGGTTTTTGATGACTGCTTCAATTTCCTCCCGGGTTATTGGCCTGTTCAGGTTTTCTATTTCTTCCTGCTCCAGTTTTGGTAGTTTGTGGCTTTCCAGGAATGCGTCCATTTCTTCTAGATTTCCTAATTTATTGGCGTACAGCTGTTCATAATATGTTTTTAAAATCGTTTGTATTTCCTTGGTGTTGGTAGTGATGTCCCCTTTCTCATTCATGATTTTATTAATTTGAGTCTTCTCTCTCTTCTTTTTAATAAGGTTGGCTAATGGTTTATCTATCTTATTAATTCTTTCAAAGAACGAACTCCTGGTTTTGTTGATCTGTTCCACAGTTCTTTTGGTCTCGATATCATTGAGTTCTGCTCGAATTTTAATTAACTCTCTTCTTCTGCTGGGGGTGGGGTCTATTTGTTGCTTTTTCTCTAGTTCCTTTATGTGTAAGGTGAGCTTTTGAATTTGAGATCTTTCCAGTTTTTGAATGTATGCTTGTATTGCGATGTATTTCCCCCTCAGGACTGCTTTTGCTGCATCCCAAAGATTTTGAACGGTTGTATCTTCATTTTCATTAGTTTCCATGAATCTTTTTAATTCTTCCTTAATTTCCTGGTTGACCTTTTCATCTTTTAGCAGGATGGTCCTTAACCTCCACGTGTTTGTGGTCCTTCCATATTTCTTGTTGTGATTAAGTTCTAATTTCAAGGCATTATGGTCTGAGAATATACAGGGGACTATCCCGATCTTTTGGTATAGGTTCAGACCCGATTTGTGACCCAGTATGTGGTCTATTCTGGAGAAAGTTCCATGTGCACTTGAGAAGAATGTGTATTCAGTTGAGTTTGGATGTAAAGTTCTGTAGATATCTGTGAAATCCATCTGGTCCAGTGTATCATTTAAAGCTCTCGTTTCTTTGGAGATGTTGTGCTTAGAAGACCTATCCAGGGTAGAAAGAGCTAGATTGAAGTCACCAAGTATAAGTGTATTATTATCAAGGTATTTCTTGAGTTGGGTTATTAATTGGTTTAAATATTTGGCAGCTCCCACATTCGGGGCATATATATTGAGGAGTGTTAAGTCCTCTTGTTGGATAGATCCTTTGAGTATGAGATAGTGTCCCTCTTCATCTCTCACTATAGTCTTCGGGGTAAATTTTAATTTATCTGATATAAGGATGGCAACCGCTGCTTTCTTTTGAGGACCATTTGAATGGTAAATGGTTCTCCAACCTTTTATTTTCAGGTTGTAGGTGTCCTTCTGTCTAAAATGAGTCTCTTGTAGACAGCAAATAGATGGGTCCTGCTTTTTTATCCAGTCTGAAACCCTGCGCCTTTTGATGGGGTCATTAAGCCCGTTCACATTCAGAGTTACTATTGATAGATATGAGTTTAGTGTCATCATATCTATTCAGTCCTTGTTTTTGTGGATTGTTCCACTGAACTTCTTCTTAAAGGGGAATTTTAAGAGTCCCCCTTAAAATTTCTTGCAGAGCTGGTTTGGAGGTTACATATTCTTTCAGTTCCTGCCTGTCTTGGAAGCTCTTTATCTCTCCTTCCATTTTGAATGAAAGCCTTGCTGGGTAAAGTATTCTTGGTTGCATGTTCTTTTCATTTAGGACCCTGAATATATCCTGCTAGCCCTTTCTGGCCTGCCAGGTCTCTATGGAGAGGTCTGCTGTTACCCTAATATTCCTCCCCATAAAAGTCAGGGACTTTTTTCTCTTGCTGCTTTAAGGATCTTCTCCTTATCTTTGGAATTTGCAAGCTTCACTATTAAATGTCGAGGTGTTGAAAGGTTTTTGTTGATTTTAGGGGGGGATCTCTCTATTTCCTTGATCTGAATGCCTGTTTCCCTTCCCAGATTCGGAAAGTTTTCAGCTAGGATTTGTTCAAATACATATTCTGGCCCTCTGTCCCTTTCCGTGCCCTCAGGAACCCCAATTAAACGTAGGTTTTTCTTCCTCAGGCTATCATTTATTTCCCTTAATCTATCCTCATGGTCTTTTAATTGCCTGTCTCTTTTTTCCTCAGTTTCCCTCTTTGCCATCAGCTTGTCTTCTATGTCACTCACTCGTTCTTCCACCTCGTCAAGCCTCGTCGTTAGGACTTCTAGCTTGGATTGCATCTCATTTAATTGATTTTTAATTTCTGCCTGATTGGATCTAAATTCTGCAGTCATGAAGTCTCTTGAGTCCTTTATGCTTTTTTCTAGAGCCACCAGTAGCTGTAAAATAGTGCTTCTGAATTGGCTTTCTGACATTGAATTGTAATCCATATTTTGTAACTCTGTGGGAGAGTGGGCTGTTTCTGATTCTTTTTTTTGAGGTGAGGTTTTCCTTCTAGTCATTTTGCTCAGTGCAGAGTGGCCAAAAACAAGTTGTATTGGGAAAAGGAGAAAAAGAGAGAGAAGGAAAGAAAAGAGAAAAAGAAAAAAGAGAAAGAAGAAAAAAATAGGGGAAAAAGAGAAGAAAAAGAAAGAAAGGAGAAAAAAGAAAAAAAAGGGGGGGGTGGGGGAAGCAATCAGAAATCAAGAAGAAAGAGAGAAAAAAAAAAAGCACAAAACAAAACCAAAAAAACAAAAACAAGAACAAAAAAACAAAAAACAAAAAAAACCACGGGGGAGTATCTTCCAATTCTGTGTAGTTTAAGTCCCTTGACTTCCCCTGGAACTGGTCCGTCTCGCTGGTCTTCTGGGGGAGGGGCCTGCTGTGCTGATTCTCAGGTGTTAGCACTTGGGGGAGCTGCTCTGCCCCTGCCTGGTGCAGGGCTCAGTGGGGGTGTTCACCCCGTGAGGCCCCGGGAGGAAGCCACAGTGGCGGGGGCAGCTCTGGGACCCTGGAGTCAGCCCCCGTAGTAGCTCCGGGGCTCTCCGTCTGCAGGGCCTGGGGGCTCCCGGGCGGGGCCGCTGATCTGCTCAGTTCCAGGCAGGAGCGTCCTCGCTGTCCTGGGCCCTCCCGGCCTCTGCCTGTCCCGGGGGAGGCCGGATCCTGGGCTGTGTCCCGGCGCCCTGTGCTCCGGAGCCTGCGCTGTTGGATTCGCGCTCCCGGCGGTGCAGCCCCCTCCGCGGAGCCGCCGCCCGAGCCCCTCCGAGCTGTTCCCGGAGCCGCGCCGCCCCCTCCGCGCGGAGCTTCTTCCTCCGCCCGAGCCGCCGCCGCCGAGCTGTTCCCGGAGCCGCGCAGCCCCCTCCGCGGAGCCGCCGCCCGAGCCCCTCCGAGGTGCTCCGGGTCCCGCCGAGCGCTGCAGCCCTTAGGGAGCTCGGCGCATCTCCCGGGGCGCAGTTCCTCTGTTACTGTCCCCGGGAGCCCGAGGGCATCCCCGCCTTTCTGGGGATCCTGCTCCAATTCCCGGGGAGCCCCTTTCCGCGGGGAAGGTTGGTGCAGCTCCTGCGTCTCCGGGACGGGGCTCTCCTGTCCTGGGGACACTCGCCCCGGCCTCAGCCCGGCTCCTCGCGGGGCCCCTCCCCCTTGGAGGCCTTTTGTGTCTTTATTTCTTTTTCCCTGTCTTCCTACCTTGATAGAAGCGCGAACTCTTCTCACTGGAGCGTTCCAGCTGGTCTCTCTTTAAATCTCAGGCCGAATTCGTAGGTTTTCAGGATGATTGGATGGTTTTCTAGGTAATTTGCTGAGGACAGGTGACCTGGAGACCCTACTCTGCCGCCATCTTGCCCCTCCCCTCGCAAATATCTTTTTAAATTTTTAAAATATTTTTTATTTAAATTCAATTTGCCAACATATAACATCCAGTGATCATCCTATCGAGTGCCCTCCTCAGTGCCTGTCACCCAGTTTCCCCATCCCCCCACCCATCTCCCCTTTAACAACCCAACCCTTTGTTTCCCAGAGTTGGGAGTCTCTCATGATTTGTCTCCCTCTCTAATTTTTCCCACTCAGTTTCCCTCTTTTCTCTTATAATCCCTTTCACTATTTCTTATATTCCACTTATGAGTGAAAGCATATGATTGTCCTCCAATTGACTTGTGCTGAGTGAAACATTTGTAAATATCTTGTCCAATTATATAAGCTTCTTTTTATTTTTTCTGCACACTGATTTTGTATCCTACAACTCTGCTGAATTTATATATGAGTTCTAGAAATTTTTTGGTGGAGTTGTTTGGTTTTCTACGTAAGGTATCATGCCTTCTACAAATAGTGAAAGCTTGACTTCTTCCTTGATGATTTGGATGTCTTTTATTTCTTTTTGATGTCTGATGGCAGAGGCCAAGATATTCAGTACTATGTAAATAGTAATGATGAGAGTGGACATTCTTGTTTTGTTCCTGACCATAAGGGAAAGACTCAGTTTTTTCCCCACTGAGGATCATATTAGCTGTGTATTTTTCTTTTTTTTTCCTTTTTTTTTAGCTGTGTATTTTTCATATATGGCCTTTATGATGTTGATATATGTTCTCTCTATGCCTACTTTGTTGAGAGTTTTTTATGAAGAATGGATGCTATTATTTGTCAAATGCTTTTTCTGCATCTATTGACAGGATTATATGGTTCTTATCCTTTCTTTTATTAATGTGCATTCATTGATTTGTGAATATTGAACAACCCCTGCACCTCAGGAATAAATTTCGCTTGACCATGGTGAATAATAATTCTTTTAATGCATTGTTGAATTCAATTTGCTAGTATTTTATTGAGAATTTTTGTAACTATATTCATTGGGGATATTACCTTGTAATATATTTTTGCTGTGGTCTTTGTATGTTTTGGAATCAAGCTAATGTTGGTTTCATAGAATGAGATTGAACATATTCATTGCATTTCTATTTTTTGGAACAGTTTGAGTAGAAGAGGTATTAACTTTTCTTTAAAGGTCTGGTAGAATTCCCCTGGGAAACCATTTGGCTCTAGACTCTTGTTTGTTGGGAGGCTTTTGCTTACTGATTCAATTTCTTTGCTGATTATGGGGTTGTTCCAATTATCTATTTCTCCCTTCTTAAGTTTTGTTAGTAAGTTTCTAGGAATTTGACCATTTTTCCAGATTACCCAGTTTGTTGGAATATAACTTTTCATAGAATTCACTTTTCATTGTATTTCTGTGGTATTGGTTGTGATCTCCCCTCTTTCATTTGATTTTATTTATTTGGGTCCTTTCTCTTTTCTTTTGGTAAGTTTGGAAAGGGGTTTATCAATTTTATTAATTTTTTTTCAAAACACCAGATCTTACTTTCCTTGGTCTGTTCTACTGGTTTTTATTTGTTTGTGTCTATGTTATTTATTTCTGCTCTAATCTTTATTATTTCCCTTCTTCTGCTGGTTTTAGGCTTTATTTTCTCTTCCCTTCCTAGCTCCAAGTTCATGTATTTGGGACTTTTCTTTCTTCTTGAGGTAGGCTTGTCTTGCAATATATGTCCCTCTTAGGACTGCCTTTATGGCATCCCAAAGGTTTTGGATTGTCATGTTTTCATTTTTCATTTGCTTCTATGTATTTTTTAAAATATTCTTTAACTTTCTGGTTGATCTATTCAATATTTAGTAGGATGTTCTTTTACTTCCACGCATTTGAGGTTTTTGTTGAAGTTGAAGTCAACTTTCATAGTGTTGTGGTCTGAAAATATGCATGGTATGATCTCAATCATTTTGTACTTTTTGGGGGCTGATTTGTAATCCTGAATGTGATCTATTCTGGAGAATGTTCCATGTGAACTAAAAAGAATGTGTATTCTCTTGCTTTAGGATGAAATGTTCTGAAAATATCTGTTAATCTCATTCTGTCCAGTGTGTCATTCAAAGCCACTGTTTTCTTGTTGATTTTTTAATTTATATGATCTGTTCATTGCTGATAGTGGGGTGTTAATATCCTCTTCTATTATTACATTATTATTAATGATTTTTTTCATATTTATTATTAACTGATTTATATATTTATATGGTTCCATGTTGGGTGCATGAATATTTAAAATTGTTAGATCTTCTTGATGGATAGACCCCTTAGTTATGATATAATGCCCTTCTACATAGCTTGTTACAGTCTTTTTTTTTTAAATCTAGTTTGTCTGCTATAAGAATGGCTACTATGGCTTTCTTTTGACATCCATTTGCATGACATATGGTTCTCCATCCCCTTAGTTTCAATCTGCAGTTGCCTTTATGCCTAAAATTAGTCTTGTATAGGCAGCATATAGATGGATCTTGTTTTTAATCCATTCTGATACCCCATGTCTTTTAATTGAAGCATTTAGTCCATTTACATCCAGAGTGATTATTTATGAATTTAGTGTCTTTAAAGTTACCTCTAAGGTTGATATTTCTGGTAATGTTCTCTGGTCCTTTCTACTCTTTGTTGCTTTTGGTCTTTCTTCCCCTGAATTAA
The DNA here is from genome assembly GCF_018345385.1 of Vulpes lagopus. Taxonomy (NCBI): domain Eukaryota; kingdom Metazoa; phylum Chordata; class Mammalia; order Carnivora; family Canidae; genus Vulpes; species Vulpes lagopus. Next base: position 62,323,567 of record NC_054848.1, on the reverse strand, counting down.
AGATTTCCCTTTAACTTTTCCTTCAGGGTTCTTTAGTGGTCATGAACTCCTTTAGTTTTTGCTTGTCTGGGAAACTCTCTCTTTCTATTCTGAATGACATCTTTGTGGGTTAAAGTATTCATTATTACATATTTTCCCCATTCAGCATGTTGAATATTTCCTGTCATTCTCTTCTGGTCTACTACATTTCTGTAGAAAGATCTGCTGTGAACCTTATCTGTCTTCCCTTGTAGGTAAGGACTTTTTTCCCTTGCTGCTTTTATGATTCTTTCCTTGTCTGTGTATTTTGTGAATTTGAGTATGATATGTCTTCAAGATGGTCAGTTTTTGTTGAATTTAATGGGAGTTCCTTGTGCTTCTTGGAATTTGATGTTTGTGTCCTTCCAGAGATTAGAGGATTTTTCAGCTATTATTTATTGTAATAAAACTTCTGCTTCTTTTTCTCTCTCTTCATTTTCTGGGACTTCTATGATCTGACTGTTATTACATTTTAATATGTCACTGTGTTCCCTAGGTCTACCTTTGTAGTCCATTATTTTTCTTTCTCTCTTCCGTTCACCTTCATTATTTTCCATAATTTTATCTTCTGTGTCACTTATTTGATCCTCTGATTCATCCATCTTTTTATTATGGCTTCTATTTGGAATTGCATCTTGGTTAAAACATTTTCAATTTTGGCCTGACTAGATTTTAGTTCTTTTATTTCTGCAATAAGGGATTCCCTAGTGTCTTCTCTGCTTTTTTTCAAACCCAGCTAGTATCTTTGGAATTGCTGTTTCAAATTTTCATTCAAACATCTTACTTATAGCCACATGGAATAGATCTCTGGCCATAATTTCTTCCATTTCTTTATTTTGAGGTGAATTCCTCCATCTTGTTATTTTGAAGAGAAATAAAAGCAAAATAAAACAAAAAAAATTAAAAATTTGAAGAAAAATTTAAAATAAAATTAAATACATAAAGGAAACCAGACCCTAGATGTGTTTTGGTCTGCTTGTTATGAGGGACTTGATAGAAATAAGATATAAGGATGGAAAAGAAAAGAAAGTAAAGACAAAAGTAAAGATTGGAAATTTAAATATACATATACATATATATATATATATATATATATGTAATTTCATCTTTATTTTTTATTTTTATTTTTATTTTTATTATTTTTTTTAATTAACTTTTATTGGTGTTTAATTTACCAACATACAGAAAAACACCCAGTGCTCATCCCGTCAAGTGTGTTTCCAATATAGAAAAACAAACAAAACTAAAGACAAAAACAAACAACAACAAAAAATAAGAAAGAAACAAAAACCCAAAAGACAGTAGATCCTCCTTCCCCTAGAGCTGAAGTTTTGCAGCATTCTATGACTTGGTGTGGGTGAGAGGTTTGTGTTAGTCTTTTGGGGAAAGGGGCTGCTACTCTGATTCTCAGATGGAATTGCTCTAGTATAGATAAGCCTGCAGGGCTTGGGGGGTGAAGGGTAGGGCTTAGAGTAGAGGCTCTGTTCTCTACTTGGCGGCTCTGTTTAGCTTACTGGTATGGTTTAAACTGGTGGGTGCAGGAAGAAAATGGCTTTGCCCCATTCTCATCTCCCAGTAAGAAATATACATGACCCCTCTTCAGTAAGCCCTCAGAAACACACAAACAGGGATGTCTAGGTGGCTCAGTGGTTGAGTGTCTGCCTTCAGTTCAGGGTGTGATCCGGGAGTCCTGGGATCAAGTATCCTTGCATAGAGCCTGCTTCTCCTATCTCTGCCTCTCTCTGTGTCTCTCATGAATAAAAAAAATTAAATCTTAAAAAAATAAAGAAACACACGAAGGGTAACCCCACCTGTATCCTTGGTTTCTGTCAGATCCTCATCTACAACCCGTCTTTGTCTGAGCTGTCCACCTGCCAAAGGGTGCAACACTCTTGTGTTTTATCTCAGGCCTGGCTGGTTTACAAAACCACACATTTTAAAGACCTTTCTGGTGTGGACCTACACTGATCTTCTAGGGAGAGTCTCCCTGCATTGTAGCTGATGCTGTCTTGTCACAGAAGACAGATATGTGACTGTGTAGTGGTTCGTATAACAGGGTTGTGCAACAATCATCACAATAAATTTTAGAATACATTTTTCCCTCTAGATGAAAACCTTGTACCCATTAGCAGTCATTGTTCATTCCCCAAATCTCCTGCAATCCTGCCAGTCTCAGACAACCACCAGTATATTCAATATTTCAATGGTTTCTTAGATTTACCATTAAGAGAACAAGTAAAAGAAGAAAAACAGATACATTTAACTTCATCAAAATTAAAATATTTTGAGCTGAAAAATATCATCAAGAAAGTGAATATACAACCTAAACAATGAGAAAAAAGTATTTGCAAATTGTATATCTTATAAGGGATTTTTATTAAAAATATATAAAAAGTCTTACAGATCAATAATAATATAATAAATAACCCAGTTTAAGAATGGATAAAGGATCTGATATGACTCTGCAATTCAACTCCTAGAAATATATCAAAGAGAAATAAAAGCATGCATCCATGCAAAAACTTGTACACAATTTTTCATAGCAGCATTATTAATCATAGCCAATAAATAGAAATAACTCAAATGTCTGCCAACTGATAAATGGATAAGTACAATATGGTATATTCATACAGTGAAATACTGCACAGCAATAAAAAGGAATGAAGTAAAGGTAAAGGGGCCTAAATGGAAATATTGCTTCCACACTTCAAAGTGGACTTGATTGAAGTTGCAAGTTTTAGACAAGGGTGTAAAAGATAAAACAATAATATTTTCAGAAGAAAACATAAAAGTAAATATTCTGACCTTATCATTTTATCTCTTACATTCAGGTATGTGATCCATTTGAGTTGATTTTTGCGTATGATTTGGAGTCCAACTTCATTTTTTCACATGTGTATATCCCTTCTTTCCAGTGCCATTTGTTGGGAAATTTTTCTCTTTTAGTCATTTCTTTTTATGCACAGTTTGTATTCAATGCAAATCAATTCCCCAACATGGGAAGTTACTATGAATCAAAGCATAAATACACAAACACAATTTACAATCCAAAATAGATGTATAATATTCAGGTATGAAACAAAATGGAATGTTCATTCACAGTTTAGCTTGACGTGTATTGGATATGGTTGTTCTGGTATAGGTTCCTAAAGATGGGGGAAAATGACTGGTTATCAAGACTGCTGTGGCCACAATAGATAATTGGGACATCTAAGCTTCAGTGTATGATCATGTGAACCAAAGACCTTAGAGTGCCTATTAAAAATAAAAGCTTTCTGTGCGAGGCAGTTGTGAAAAGATTTACTTTCCAGAATCAAGCCCACTTTAAGCTTAGAACAAGGTTCTAACTATCTCAAAATATTGACTAACAGAAAGCATTCCAAATGTGACAATTCTGATTGAGAGGTAAGAAAAAATATTTACAGAAAGAGTATAGAAGTTTTTCTGACTTTAATATAAGTAAGCTTCCAGTCTTTGCTTTCTAAACACTCTATTTACAATTGTGGCTCCTGTCCACATTTTGCCTTTTTAATTACAAGATTTGTAAATTTTACCTTCAAAATATATCACTTTTTAAATTGTAAAAAATATTCAACAGAGGTACCTGAGTGGCTCAGTATGTTAAGTAAGCATCTGCCTTCAGCTCAGGTCATGATCTCAGAGTTCTGGGGTCAAGCCCTGCATTGGACTCCCTACTTAGCACTGAGTCTGCTTTTACCTCTTCCTCTGCCCCTTCCCCCCAACTCATACTCTCTCTCTTCCTCTCACATAAATGAATGAATGAATGAATGAATGAATAAATAAATAAATAAATAAATAAATAAATAATTTTTAAAAGTATTTAACATAGGCAGAAATTAAAATTATTTTGAAATTAATTGAGGTCTATATACTTCTACTTTTTGGGATTCTTTTAGCTAAATGAACCTGGCATCTTGTTAAATAGGAACAGATGATATGTATATAAGTGAAATTTATTCATTATTCTTCAATCTGGGATAGATTCCAATCCATCATTGTCCTGGAACATGTCAATTACTATATAAAAAATCAAATGGAATGTCCTATCCAAAGCTTCAGAAGAAAAAGTTCAGTTTACAAGAAACAGTGATAATATGTAAAACTTTACAGTCCATAGGCCTCAAATTAGTACTGCTGAAACAATGCATTAAGGATTTACAGTAAAATCTGGAAGTTCCTTCTAATATACATATAGATGGAATCATGGAAGATTTTTTATTACCTAACTGCTTCATGGCCTTAAAAATTTAATGAACCAAAGGAAAACTGAACCTGTTCACATCCCATCCTTTATATCTAGGTAATGTAAAACTTAGTTCCAATTTCAAGGTAGAGTTTTACATGGCAATATTCTTAAGGACCATTTAAAGAAATTGTCTCTTGGGATCCCTGGGTGGCGCAGCGGTTTGGCGCCTACCTTTGGCCCAGGGCGCGATCCTGGAGACCCGGGATCGAATCCCACATCAGGCTCCCGGTGCATGGAGCCTGCTTCTCCCTCTGCCTGTGTCTCTGCCTCTCTCTCTCTCTCTGTGACTATCATAAATAAATAAAAAAAATTAAAAAAAAATTTAGAAATTGTCTCTTAACTAAACTTGGATGTCACTTCCATCTTGTACAGGAAATTCCAGTAGATTTAATAGACATTCACTGTCTAGTCAAACCCTTCACATGTTCTTCAAACCAATCAAATATGGGTTCCTCAACATTTTCTGTGTCAATAAAATATAGAATTAGCAGATTCAGTGAAGACCTGTATTTTTTCCTTGTCATACTGGATGGCTAGGCTCTGGATTGGGTTTAGAAGATGGAAAGTATAGATATGTCTTGGCCTGAGTCTCTAAACAGTAGAGATGCAAAAGGGAAAATGAGATCACGAAGATACTGGCTGTTGACTGCAGAGCACCACCAGTTGCTGTGGTGGTGGTAGATTAGTATTAACTAGATTTGGGGCAATTGAGATATTCTGGGAGTAGTTGCTTGAATTTGTTACAACAGTTCTTGCTTTGAATAAGTCTGCATGGGTAGGAGCAGTACCAGAAGTAGCAGCCCCAGTCTGAGCCTGGCCACCATTCATCTGCCCAAGTTTGCTCCCTTTGTGTTTGTGTTCAGCAGGTCTTACTGGATGTGGGGTGTTTGGAGAACTGCTGGCTGGTTGGCAGGAACAGGCAAAGTGGGCAAAAAATACCCCTTTTTTTCTATTAAATCTTTGCACTCTTGTCAGAAATCAGTTAATCACATATGGTAATGGTTAGTTTCTAGATTCTCAATTTGATTCCATTGATCTATATGTTTACCTTTATACCACTGTCTTAATGCTGCTTTGTCATAAGTTTTGAAATTGGGAACTCTGAGTCCTCCAACTTTATTCTTCTTTTCTAAGATAACTTTGGCTATTCTAAGTCCCTTTAGTTTTTACATTAACTTAAGGATTGTGTTAAATATGCAGAGCAATTGCAGGGTGGGGAGTTATGGGGTAAATGGGACGTGACTGCTAATGTGTATGGTGTTATTTTGGGGGTGATTTAAATATCCTAAAATTGTGGTGATTGTTTCACAACTCTGTGAATTTCCAAAATATATTGAATTGTACACTTTGAGTGGATGAATTTTATGGTATATGAATTATATCTCAATAAACTGTTTAATGAAAGAAAAAATAAGTCTAGTTATAAAATTTGGAATTTGGTCATACATAACAAATGTAAAATAGTACGGAAGTCAAATATTGAACCCAAAACTCACTGCAACATTCTAGTTCAATATGAAATCTAATAGTGTTCCAACTCAATGTGAAGGTCCTAAACTGGCTGTAATCAGTGCTTGTAACCAAAAAGCATAATAACACAATTGAGAAATGGCATTAGAGCACATGACATGATTTCTAAGAGGTTAAGTTTAATATTCAGACAGCTGTTATGTCTATATTGGACAAATTTTATGCTTAAATGCTGTGCCTTGCTTTTAGTGTCACATTTGTTGGACAGATATAAATCTATTCATAGATTCATTATCAACAGATTAATTCATCTTTGGTACTCATTGAAAACAAACAGGTACTTTCATGCTTATTATAATAAAACAATTCTAGTGGAATTCCAGTTTACTAAAATCAACTCCTTTTATAATTAAAATTTTAATTGAAATATTAAAATGAATTGACAACAAAACCAATAAGCAGAGTTATTAAGTTAAAAAGATAATGCTTTGAAAATCTGTATCATTGAGGGATGCTTGGGTGGCTCAGTGTTTAAGCATCTGCCTTTGGCTCAGGGCATGATCCTGGAGTCCCTGAATCAAGTCCTACATCGGGCTCTTTGCATGGGCCTGCTTCTGTGCCTGTGTCTCTACCTCTCACTCTCTCTGTCATGAATAAATAAATAAAATCTTTAAAAAATAAAATAAAATTTATATAAGTGAAATTATGTGTTGTATATATAAGGATATACATGCCACATGTTTGTCAGTCTCATCTAGTCCAAATTTTATGCAAGAAGGCTGAATTATTCCACAGATTAGCCCTTTGATCCCCACCTGTCCCTACTTGCCTAAAATGGTAGGTGGTCAATATCATAGTTTCTAGTTTGGCTGGACACTTACATAGTCCTTCTCAATTCCAGCACAGTTCCTTTGCTTGGGTTTACCTGGCTGTACTCAAGTGGGGCAGAGTCCCACTTCTCTCTAGTCAAGCAAGAAAAAGAATGATATCCATTTAGTACTACTTGAGAAATAACATGGCTCAAATTGGCATTAGATTTTCCAGTTATATTAGAAACCCAGACAGCTGCCCTGAGCCCTGGGAGCAATGTCAGTGCCTTTAACAGAGGAATCATTTTTAGAGTGTGAACATACTACTATAGGTATTCCACAAGATAAACCAAGAGGTTACATTGGCAAGTCTTCTAATAGTTATGTATTTCTTCTATGTATACTATGAAAAATAATTAGCACAAGCCTGTATTTTAATAAGTATTATATTTTTAGGATGAGTAATAAAATAGAATTATTAGTAATTCTTTTACTTGGAATGCCCATCTCTCCTCTCTTCTTTTTACCTCCTTAGTAAAGCCTTTTCTGACCTCCCCACTTTTAGAAAGTGTTAGTTGCATCTTATTCTAATTCCTGTACTATTTTGTATATCTCACATCTCAGATTACATTATAATTTTTGTAGGGACACCTATCTCTCTAGTAGATTGTGATTTCCTCAGAAAACAAAGCCAAATATTTGTATCCTCAGTGCCTAATGCAGTGTCTGGGCCCTGACAAGTGTTCAATGAATATTTGTGAAATAAATGAGTGGGAATTATAGCTGTGGTCATAATAATTACATTCTACTAGCACTGATTTGGTAGCTATTTCACAGTTGGATGTAAGATGATACTGTGTCGTAAGAAGAATTGAAAATTTAATACTGCAAAACAGGAAAGCAAAAATAAGTCATTCTCTAATTAATTATATTAGCAAAAATTTTTTTTTAAATTTTTTTGTTAACTTTTACTTATTTATGATAGTCACAGAGAGAGAGAGAGAGAGAGAGGCAGAGACATAGGCAGAGGGAGAAGCAGGCTCCATGCACTGGGAGCCCGACGTGGGATTCGATCCCGGGTCTCCAGGATCGCGCCCTGGGCCAAAGGCAGGCGCTAAACCGCTGCGCCACCCAGGGATCCCAGCAAAAGTTTTTATATGGAGTTTTTTTGGCAAGGGATTTCCAAACTAAGATTCAAAAGCAGAAACACTTGATAAAGTAAAAGTTAAAAGAACTGAAATATAATGAAAGGAGCATTAGCTCTGAAATCAAACTCATATGAGTTTGAATTCTGTCTCAACAGTTACTAGCTATACCATTTGTAAAACGATCACCAAAAATAACTCACATAAAGCCTAAATAATTCCTGACACATAGTAAGCTTCCAATAAATAGTAGCTGTTATTACTAATTTAATATAGAGAAAAACAGGGACTGTTTTACTTATAATCATCAAATAGTGACTCTATGAAGGTCTGACCCAAGAGAAAAATATAAAGTCCAGTTCCTCTTATTTTCTCTCTCTGATTCTCACTCCACTCTCTCTCATGATAGCCTTGGGGTTATTACCTGTCCAGCTTATGCCAAGAACCAATCTAAAGCACAGCTGTTCTCTCTCCCTGAAGTTTTTGGTATTGATCTTCCCTATACAATAAAATAAATCATTTTATTATTCACAGTTTTCTGGTGGCAAGGAGATAATTGTTAATAATTAAAAAGCTTTTTCATTCTGTTTCTACTGGTTTAGACTAAATCACAATACCGTCAAGCCAAGAAAGTAATTAAGTAGAGGAGGTGACAATGAATCAGTGTACCTTGTTGGAGAATTACAGGTCAAAAGTTAAAATAGGAGACTTGATTTCTTTTTTCAACTTTGCTAATAACTTACATAGAAATGTTAGTTGAGTTGTTTTATTGCTCTAGGACTTAACTTCCTAACTTGTAGATGATAAGTTCTATGCTGAGACAACTGGCTCATATTTTGGAAAGAAAATAAAGCTGTATCCCTACTCATTCTTTACAAATATAAAGTCCAGAGGACTGCAAAAATACTTAACTATAAAAAGTGAAACTATATAATTTCTAGAGAGGTGTGTTAGTGGTTGTGTTTATAATTTTGGAATGGGTAAGTTCTTCTAAAAGAAAACACAAACACAGCCAAGAAGTCATAAATAGAAAGTGATACAACTACATAAAAATTTAAATCCTCTTTTGGAAAAACAAGCTTCTATTAAAAACTTTTTAAAAGATGAAAGAAAAATCGTACAGAAAAATAGAAGTTATGGACAAATAAATCACAGAAAAAATACAAATCATTATCAAACATATAAAGATTCAACTTCTTCATAATTAGACACACAAATCAAAAGGAAATATTTTAACTTATATATCTTGTAAAAACTAATGCATTTTAAAATACTAAATGCTGGCCAAGGTAAAGGAAGTAGGCATGCTTCTTTGTTGGTGAGTGTAAAGTGGTGCTGCTCTCTAGTGCTAATTCTTGCTGTTTCTGAAGCACTTTTGTTCCAATCCTTCTCAGAGATACCTCTCTTACAGTATTCCTACTATCTGATTTGGCATCCTACAGACACATTTTAATCTGGGACACCATGTACAAATAGATACACTAGTCTTGCTAACCCATCACCTCCTCTGCCTTGAGAAAAATTCAAAGTCTCTGTCAGTATGGCTCTTTTCCTCTCTTCTGCTCTTTGGGATCCCTTTCTCTCTGATCAACAAGTTCCACAAATTTCAAGAACCTAGATGGTAAAACTCTCAAAGCATAGCCATAGCAACTGACTGAGAAGAAGAAACACAAAGGTTTGGTTAAGTTCTTAAAATGGAAACAATACGAATGAATATATAAAAAAACTATCTTACTACAGTTTTTATTTATTTATTTTTAAGTTTATTTATTTAACTAATCTTTACACTCTACATGGTGCTTAAACTCATAATAGTGAAATCAAGAATCACATGCTCTTCTGAGTGAACCAGCCAGGTGCACCCTGCCACAGTTATTTTAAAGATAAATTCAAAATGGCTAAATATAATAGGCTACTGTCTTTTATGGACAAAAGTTATCTTAAACAAAATAATGTTTCTGGTTTCAAGAGCTACACAAATAATATTTTTCACAGAAAAAAATCACACCTCATGAACTACAATAGCATGTATTTCATTACTTTAAAAAAATCTCCAGTCTGGACCTTTTCCAGGAGAAATTAAGTGCTGAATGGCAATTCATCTCACAATAAAATTAGAAGTGAATTAGAACATGAAAAGAAAAGGAGACAGAAGCAATAATTCTATTTTCTCTTTGAGTCAGCAATGAATCCATATGTGAAATAGTCTAAGCAACTTAGAGTCCAACAAACTATTTGGTGGGCATATTTTTAAAAAGTGTCTTATGTGCATTTGGAAACACAACCTTGAAACCAAGGGAAGAAGTTCCAAAGATATATTTAGCTTATTGGAAATATTTCACTGATGCCAAGTGATGTTGAGCATTTTTTCATGTTTCTGTTGGCCATTTGTATGTCTTCTTTGGAGAAATGTCTATTCATGTCTTCTGCTCATTTCTTGACTGGATTATTTGGGTTTCTTGGAGTGTTCAGTTTGATAAGTTTTTTTATAGATCTTGGATACTAATGAAAATATATAAGTGTAGATTTATACTATTGTCATTAAAATGTGTAAGAACTGAACATGTTCATTTGCTTGAATGGATTACTCATTCAGCAGAAAATATAATTTTCCAGGTTTAGATAAATGGGAAATGAATGAAGCATGTAGCTGCTGCTTAACAAATTGATCATAGACTGACTTCATAAAAAGAGGATAGGAAAGAGCAAACAAAAAGAATGATTCCTTGAAAAAGAAGTAGGGTAAGTAAGAAGTAAGGTAAGTGTTTTCCATCATGTTCTTAGAATTTAAGAACACAGAGATGTGTATAAATTATTCCTAAAAAATGACTCTTAAGATATAATTTCTTAATGAATCTTTTTCAGGGGGTCTTTTGTCTTTTCCTTTCTGAACTCTGTCTTTGCTGTATACTCGGGAATGTTTTCAGACTTAATATCTTTGCTGTACCACTGTTTGTTTATATAGCCCCTTGATGGAATATGCAGTTAGCTATAACAATAGCATAGATTGCCAAAACAAAATATGAGTTTTGCTACTTCATCAGAATATTTGTATGTACAATTTGGAGATTGACAAAAACTAGGTTTAATTTTATGTTATATAAATATGTTATATACACTTTATATAAGTTTAAATATGTTTAGATACACTTTATATAAGTTTAAATATGTTTAGATATATATTTCAAGTAAGTTATAATAAAATAAAAGAATTTGAAGGGTGATATGTTGCTTTTAAAATAATCTGATATGTAAAGCTCTAGGTAAGTGGATGAAAGCCAAAAACAAAAAGTGGGGGAGAAATCCCTAGCATGATACAGAATTAAGACAATCTAGCATTTAACTTTAGCCTCTGGCTAAGATGGTATCAGTTTACTAAATCAAATATTTTTATTAGTTGCCACTATTTTCTCAGTGAGGGGTGATTGTTTCTAATTAACCCTCCTCGATGAACAGTTGGACTACACCAGAAAACGGATTTATCTTTTCGTGAAAATAGGCTGTAATCTCATATGTGCAGTATGTGGCATTCATCAATTTTTTAATTTCTTTTTTAATGAATTCTTTTTATAAAGGTAACCAACAATAGTGAGCTTTCTAAGGAGATAGAAAAAGCCTGAAGCATTGAAGTAAATTAAAATATTAAAAGCAAAAATATAATTGTTTTAAAGTAAAGATGCCATTGTCTTAGTGTACCATAATATTCACACAACTTATATAAGTGTTCCAATCTACATTTTAGTAGTTTATTAGACATGGAGTAATATATATCCTTCTATAAGATAAGGCTGGTGGTAAAATATTAGAAAAAATATTTTAAAACTTTTATATTTTATGCAAAAAACACAAGTTAAGTTTAATAAATATTTAGTAAATTTAAAGGAACTAGAAGTCTTTATAATGTAAGTGAGAAACTTTGAAACTCTTTTCAAGTATATGAGGATACCTAGTAGAAGTTGAAGATTTTCAAATAACTTTTAGCCAACAGAAAATTTTTCCAGTAAAATTACAGATGAGCTAAAAGTTATTCCAGAGTGTCAGCTAAGTGCTGTAATCAATCCAAGCAATGTCTCAGATCAATCCTCAACAAAACTCAAAAATAAGTGCATTGATATATTTAGCTCACTGTAGATTTATCATTTATTTCTCCAATTGAAAATATCAGCCAACAATATATTTAAAACACAAAATTTTAATTATATGCTAGAAATCTTACATCATTATTTGCTGCAATACTAGGTAGTTTTCTGATTTTTCCCATTTTTTGTAAGTATAATAGAAACAATAATGGTAATGGATGGGGTCAAAATTAAAGATAATTTAATAGGACAAAGGAAATATGTTATACTAATCAGTATTTTTGAGAACCCGTTGCATGTAAAGCAGTGTATATAGAAATATTTTTAATTAAGTATTATTACATCATTTTAAATTATAAATAAACAGAACATTTGAAAATCTCTTTTTTCTTAATTGCCTAGAATCCCTTTTCTCAAAAACACATGGTTTTAATATTTTCTTTTGGATTCTCTGTGTCAGTTTACTTATTTATTTATTTATTTATTTATTTTAATAAATTTATTTTTCATTGGTGTTCAATTTCTCAACATATAGAATAACACCCAGCGCTCATCCCGTCAAGTGCCCCCCTTAGTGCCCGCCACCCAGTCGCCCCCCCCCGCCACCTCCCCTTCCACCGCCCCTAGTTCATTTCCCAGAGTTAGGAGTCTTTCATCTTCTGTCCCCCTTTCTGATATTTCCCCCTCATTTTTTCTCCTTTCCCCTCTATTCCCATTCACTATTTTTTATATTCCCCAAATGAATGAGACCATATAATGTTTGTCCTTCTCCGATTGACTTATTTACTCAGCATAATACCCTCCAGTTCCATCCACGTCGAAGCAAATGGTGGGTATTTGTCGTTTCTAATGGCTGTGTAATTTTCCATTGTATACATAAACCACATTTTCTTTATCCATTCATCTTTCGATGGACACCGAGGCTCCTTCCACAGTTTGGCTGTTGTGGACATTGCTGCTATAAACATCAGGGAGGAGGTGTCTTGGCGTTTCATTGCATCTGTATCTTTGGGGTAAATCCCCAGCAGTGCAATTCCTGGGTCATAAGGCAAATCTATTTTTAACTCTTTGAGGAACCTCCACACAGTTTTCCAGAGTGGTTGTACCAGTTCACATTCCCACCAACAGTGTAAGAGGGTTCCCTTTTCTCCACATCCTCTCCAACATTTGTGGTTTTCTGCCTTGTTAATTTTCCCCATTCTCACTGGTGTGAGGTGGTATCTCATTGTGATTTTGATTTGTATTTCCCTGATGGAAAGTGATGCAGAGCATTTCCTCATGTGCTTGTTGGCCATGTCTATGTCTTCCTCTGTGAGATTTCTCTTCATGTCTTTTGCCCATTTCATGATTGGATTGTTTGTTTCTTTGGTGTTGAGTTTAATAAGTTCTTTATAGATAAAGGGGGAAAGACTATCCACTGGAAGAAAGACAGTCTCTTCAATAAATGGTGCTGGGAAAATTGGACATCCACATGCAGAAGAATGAAACTAGACCACTCTCTTTCACCATACACAAAGATAAACTCAAAATGGATGAACGATCTAAATGTGAGACAAGCTTCCATCAAAATCCTAGAGGAGAACACAGGCAACACCCTTTTTGAACTTGGCCACAGTAACTTCTTGCAAGATACATCCACGAAGGCAAAAGAAACAAAAGCAAAAATGAACTATTGGGACTTCATCAAGATAAGAAGCTTTTGCACAGCAAAGGATAGTCAACAAAACTAAAAGACAAGCTGCAGAATGGGAGAAGATATTTGCAAATGACGTATCAGATAAAGGGCTAGTTTCCAAGATCTACAAAGCAAGGTATTCTAAGAAAGGGCTTCTGGACTAGGATCTTTCATAATTATCCTCAAGTATATTATTTGCCAATTTCCACCCCCACTTCTATGACCTTTCAGTCTTGAGAACTAACTTTGGAAGGCAGATGGAAGCCTCTTTTAGAGTAGAAGTCCACCTAAGGATGGGTTAAACTATGGTGAAGCTAAGGAGGCACTCTCCTTAGGCATAGAATATAAGGAGAACCCAAAAGTCAGAAATGAAGACAAATATTTAATGCACTATTTTAAATATCTAAATTAATGTAAAAAAAAAAGTCCATGATGGGGCAGCCCGTGTGGTTCAGTGGTTTAGCAGCGCGATCAGCCCAGGGCCTGATCCTGGAGACCCGGGATCAAGTCCCACATCAGGCTCCCTGCATGGAACCTGCTTCTCCTTCTGTCTCTCTCTCTCTCTCTCTCTCTCTCTCTCTCTGTCTCTCATGGATAAATATAAAAAATCTTTTAAAAAAAGTCCATGATGAACAAAATATCAAAAATTAAAAACAAAGAAAAGAAAGAACAACAGAATCCTACCCTGCGCTTGCATGACTCACCTCAATCGCCTCATTCTAATCTAAGTATTTGGTACATCCTTAAATTGAGTGCCTTAATTGTCTGGTCTTAGTCCAGGCTTGGGTCCACACCACTTTTTAAAAAAGATTGTATTTATTTAATCATCAGAGACACAGAGAAATAGGCAGAGACATAGGTAGAGGGAGAAGCAGGTTCCCCACCTGGAGCCCAGTTCAGGATTGATCTCAGGACCCCAGGATCATGCCCTGAGCCAAAGGCAGACACTCAACCACTGAGCCACCCAGGAATCCTGTAAAGACTTTTTAATTTTTTTTTTTTTGTATGGCACCTTCCTGAGATCCTTCACTAAATGCCACCTTTGCATTCAAAACCCATTGTATCAGCACTTTTCCTCTGGATAAACCTTTGTTATCACAAACTTCACTCAAGGTCCCAATCTTGGTGCATACCAAGTGGGATAGCTGTGTTTATCTGATGTCAGCGCCTTCAGGCTCTTCTGTTCCCAGTTTTCTTTCGGTCTCCACATGCAGGAGATGTGCCGTTTTGGTACCCTCCTCCTGCCAGGACCACAAAACTGTTTTGGTGGGAAGTTCCCAGGACCAGAGAAACAGCCCCAGTCTCTTTACTTTCTGAGTGAATGTTCCCTTCAGTTCACTTCCATCTTCCTGCCCAGAAAGAATGTAAAGACTAGACTAGACTGGGGAGACTCAACCTGGTCTCAAAAACACTTTCTTCCCTAGAAATGAGTAAAAGTGGAGGTTTGGGAGATTGTGAAGAAAGCAACTGCAGTGACTTTCACTTGTCATTACAACGTAAAAGGAAAAAAAAAATCATGACAGCTCTGGCCTTCCCACCGGTATTAGCTTGAACATTTTACATCAGGTCCCAGTGCTCCTCCACCACACAAGCAGTCTGAAAAGCCAGTATTAAGTGTAACTTAATACTCCTGGCAAGTCCGTGGGCCACGCCCCCTGTGCAGATTAGCTTCCCTTATTGGTCTGACAGCCTGTCACTCAAATCTGGCTCCCACTCCTGCTAACCATTCACGTAGTTTGGTTGCGTCTTGGTGTGTTTAATGTTGCCAATAACGAGGGTTTTTTTAAATTAATTTTATTTATTTATTTATTTATTTATTTAGTTAGTTAGTTAGTTAGTTAGTTAGTTAGTTATAGCCGGGTACAGGTCGTGCTGCAGTTAGTTCATTGAAAACTCAGTTGCTTTCTGAGCACTTGGACCGGGACTGCTTTCGGCTTTTTTTCTGCCGATTGTTAAGATCTCCTACAAAGAGCTGCAACAATGCCCAAAAGAAAGGTAAGTGAAATGGGAAGATAGAAGGGGGATTAGCGACTGAAATACATATTTCCTAATTAACAGAGAGGTTTTTTTAAAAAAAAGTATTTTGGCTTCTAGTTAGATTTTGTGATGTACTGAATAGAAGGAGAAGGAAGGGCAAGAAAGATCAGTGTTAAGATTTAGGATGGTCTTGCATGCAACTAGTAGTTCACTTTCGGCTTGTTTTGTTTCAGGGAAATAATCGTTTAAGAGGTGTCTCCATGCTGAATTATAAACAGCCATAGCGCTGTACTGTCGCTTCCTACCCCATCCCCCTTCCTCCGTTTGCCCTATTGGAGAACACTTCTCTCAACCACACTTCTCCGCACCAGTTTCTTCCTCAGCCTCGGGTTTTTCCCTGGGAACCGTCCCATTTAGGGTAACTTAAGCCATGGCTTTCTCCTGTATTTGCCTTTGTTCTTCCCGTTTTCTTTTTTCTTTTTCCCCCCTTCCTTCCTCCACTTCTTGTCCTGCCAGATAGCTATGCAATGGTAATCCTGTGCCATTAGGCGGCGCAGACTTCAAACTGTCCTGGAGAAGGGTTCACCTCTTGCAGAATCTTGCAGAAGATTCATCCCTGCAATTAGCAACTTTAGGGCTAAGACATCTGGGGTTCTCCAAACTCTGCAAAGGTGGAGAGACTGCAAGAGAATTGAGTAAGATAAACTATTGCTAATGTGGGGGTAGCATGGATTTGTTCACTTTTAGACATGCAGAATTGATCTGAGCTATTCCAGGGCTATGTGTATTCTGTGAGCCCTCAACTTCAAAATTTGTGACTCCTGTCTTAGGAGATAAATTCATGCCTGGTGTTTGTTTGAATGCTTGTTTGTTGTGGATTTTTTTGAGGGGGAGGATCCCTTAGAAGTGAAATCAATTCTGTTTCTTTGCTTGACAAAATTGTAAAACACTCTGCTGATGTAAAGATTTGTGACTGTTTTGATTTTATTCCTATTTATCCATCTACCATACCTATTTCTAGAACATAGTAATAAGACAGAAACTCCCCTGTGCTCTGGGGCCATGTAATAGCTTGATAAGTTCCAGGCTGAAGGGCTGCTCAGATACAGAAAGCAATGATTTTTAATAACTATCCCCTTTCCTTAGATTCCCACCCGCTGAGCCTTTTTGCTTGTGCAATAGGTCATGCTATTTTACCGAGCTGACAGTAAACGTCTAGCAGGTAGTAGCAGGAAGTTTTAAAATCCGTGCCCGGCTCCTCAGAATAACGCATTGATGTTGCAGAGGTTCCTTTCAAAAAATGAGAGAGAGAGAGAGAGAGAGAGAGAGAGAGAGAGAGAGAGAGAGAGAGAGAGAAGCATTGAAGCATTGTTGGGGTTGTAGTTCTTGTACTAAAAACTTGGAAAGAATAGTCCAGTCAGTGGAGAGCGTCCCATAAGTACAACTGCATATAAAACATAAAGCAAGGGCAGCCTGGATGGCTCAGCGGTTTAGCGCCACCTTCAGCCCAGGGCATGATCCTGGAGACCTGGGATCGAGTCCCACATCGGGCTCCTTGCATGGAGCCTGCTTCTTCCTCTGCCTGTGCCTCTGCCTCTCTCTCTCTCTCTCTCTCTGTCAATCTCTCTTGAATAAATAAATAAAATCTAAAAAGAAAAACAACAACATAAGGCAAAACAGGAGAATTGCATGAAGCTCCGCCTTCATTCTGCCAGCCCCCATGCTTGCTAATTGATTGATTGACTGATTGATTGATTGATTGATTGCCTTTAACACTGGCTACAGAAGGTGGATTTTAAAATTTAAAAGGTTTGTTTGTAGGAGATATAATTCACACAAAAGGATGGAATCAACTATCAGTTATGTAAACTTATGTCTTGAGAATGTATTCGCATCTTGGTGCATATTTGCACATTAGTGCACAGCAAACAGTATGTGGCATGCTACTAGGAAATAACATGTGGCTATTTGAGCTAGAATCCAGGAAAAAAATCACAAGTGGTTATGTTAAAACTAGAATTCATGTGCAATATTTTCTGATCTATGTGGTTATATCGATGATCTTATTCCTGTGTGGTTTTCTTGTCTGTATAGGCTGCCAGTGAAGGTGATATGAGGCAGGAGGTGAGTATTCCTTAATTTTAGAATCTAACTGAAAAAATTCACTTCCTTTATGAATTTGAGAAACATAAGCAGCTAAAAAATAGATGCCGGTTTGTATGGTATGCCAGTGAGTTCTCTCAGAAGTATAGCAGGTATTGAAAATTCCAAACTTTGAATTTAGGACCTTATGCTTCAGAATTGGAGAGAGCTTCTTCTTTTTAAGCAAAAACAAACAAAAAAATTGCTTTGTCACTTTGCAAGAAGGGGCTATATCTTTACTTCCTTGTTATTATCCATTGGGTTCATTTAGCTTAGCAATTGAAGTTTAATTTGGAATTTTTTTCCTTACCTATATAAAGCATCCAGGGGAGGGAAAATATAAGTTTATATTTCTACTATATTTTTTTACTCAAGTTCACAACTTCTTCTTTAAAAGCAATGTTCAGGTAGTGTTACACCAAATATTTTCACAATATAAATAATTCTAGGTTTGCGTGTCCATAATTCTATTAACTAATTATTATTATTTTCTTTTACTTATAGCCAAGGAGAAGATCAGCCAGACTCTCAGCTGTAAGTGGTCTTTAAAAAAAAAAAAAGCTTCCAATGTATTGTAAAATATAAATTTAAAATTCAGGGAATCCTGAACAATACTAGTAACTTAATACAAGATTTATTTTGGATGCCTTAGTAAAAAACTTTCACACCAAGGAATTTTTTTTCCCTAGTGCTCAGTCTTAACTATACCCATTTATTTAAATTAAGAAGTTGGATTTCTTATTAGTGATCTTTTTTCAATTATGATCCCCCCCCATAACTTGTGTTTTTTGATGCAGATGCCTGTGCCTGTTACATCAGAGGTGAAGCCCAAAAGAGCAACTCCAAAGGTAAATATTCAACATGTAATGTTGAGAGAAATTTACTTCAGAAATGTTTATTTTGGGAGAAAGGAATGCAGCTGATCATTTTGACTTTATTTTCTGTTAAGTTAGTAATATATTACATTATACTGTATGGTACATGTAAGGTCTTTGAGTAAGGAATATTTGTTCATGTTCTGTGATTGTCCACGCATTTGGCATTTTCATTAGGAAGAAACCAAACAAAAATTTAGTTGGTTAGACATGTAAAATGTACATACCTTTGACATCATATAGTCACAACACCAATATTTCTGTGAAAACTAAAGATGTAAACTGTAGTAACCAAAGTGTTAAGAGTAGTAACTAACATTTTATAATACTTTACAGTTTGTAAAGTGTTTTCATATATATTATTTTTAAATGAAAGCAATTGATTTCATATAGAATTCTATACTCTGATGTTGTGACTAACAACATTAGAAATAGAAATAGCCTCAATATTAAGTCCACTTTCCCCTATATACTTATAAATATTTATAAATTATGTGTAAGTATGTGAAAATATAATACAGTTAATTTTCAATTTGCTTTACCGAAGTATGATTAATATTTTAAAGGTTGGTTAAATTCCTAAAATCCTAAAAGATTAAAGCTAGGAGGAACATTAAAATCATTGTATCCCACCATTTTGTGAATAGAGAAACTGTAAATTTTTTTTTATTGGAGTTTGATTTGCCAATGTATAGCATAACACCCAGTGCTCATCTGGTCAAGGGCCCCCCTCAGTGCCTGTCACCCAGTCACTCCAACCTCCCGCCCACCTCCCTTTCCACTACCCTTTGTTCATTTCCAGAGTTAGGAATCTCTCATGTTCTGTCATCTTCACTGATATTTCCCACTCTTTTTCTCTCCTTTCCACTTTATTCCCTTTCACTATTTTTATATTCCCCAAATGAATGAGACCATATAATGTTTGTCCTTCTCCGACTGACTTATTTCACTCAGCATAATACCCTCCAGTTCTATCCATGTTGAAGCAAATGGTAGGTATTTGTCATTTCTAATGGCTGAGTAATATCCCATTGTATACATAGACCACATCTTCTTTATGCATTCATCTTTCAATGGACACCGAGGCTCCTTCCACACAGTTTGGCTATTGTGGACATTGCTGCTAGAAACATTGGGGTGCAGGTGTTCTGGCATGTGTATCTTTGGAGTAAATCCCCAGCAGTGCAATTCCTGGGTCATAGGGCAGATCTATTTTTAACTCTTTGAGGAACCTCCACACAGTTTTCCAGAGTGGCTGCACCAGTTCACATTCCCACCAACAGTGCAAGAGGGTTCCCCTTTCTCCACATCCTCCCCAACATTAGTTGTTTCCTGTCTTGTTAATTTTCACCATTCTCACTGGTGTGAAGTGGTATCTCATTGTGGTTTTGATTTGTATTTCCCTGATGGCCAGTGTGCTTGTTTGCCATGTCTATGTCTTCTTTGGTGAAATATCTTTTCAGGTCTTTTGCCCATTTCATGATTGGATTGTTTGCTTCTTTGCTGTTGAGTTTAATCAGTTCTTTATAGATCTTCAATACTAGCCTTGTAAATTATAGTCGTATTTATAAAATACTTTGAATTCCTTGATTAAAAAACACTGCCTAAACTAGGACAAGTGGTTTTAGCAATAATAAGTGACAAAAGAAGAGAAAGGTTTAATTTTTTTCTCTTTTTCACATTTCAAGGTCACTCTTTTATAAAATTAGGTACACAATTTATACAATATTAAGGTAGGGCACCTGGGTGGCTCAGTCAGTTAAGTGTCTGCCTTCGGCTCAGATCATAATGTCAGGGTCCTGGGATCTAGCCCAACATGGGGCTCTCTGCTCAGGGGGGAATCTGCTTCTCCCTCTTCGTCTGTCCCTTCCCCTTGCTTATGCTCTCTCTTTCAAATAAATAAAATCTTTTTTAAAAAAAAGGGGTAGTTAACACTTTATTTCCTTTAAAAATAGAAAACAATGCTACACTAAAAAAAAAACACTATATAATGGGCTTTAGGGGCATCTGGGTGGCTCAGTGGTTGAGCATCTGCCTTGGGCTCAGGTCATAATGGTGAGGTCCTGCAATCAAGTCCTGATCCAGGCTTCCTACAGGGAGCCTGCTTCTCCCTCTCCCTCTGCCTATATCTCTGCGTCACTCTGTGTGTTTTAAATAAATAAATAAATAAATAAATAAATAAATAAATAAATAAAATGTTTAAAAAATAAAAAAGTGCTTTAAAATGCATTATCCTACTTGGCTCTCAGTTTGTCATGTGTCAAAATAGTAATAATATATCTATATTGTATTTTATAGTTTCTAAAACAATTTCATATATGTTTTATCATTTGCTTTTTATAACGTCCCTATGAGGTAGGTGTTATTACACCTTTTTACATATAAAAACATGCACAAAGAGATTTATATTTTTTCTTAAGATCACATCAAGTAAGTAGTAGATCTGTTATTTAAACACAGATTTTCTGGCCCTTAATTCAGTACTCCTTACACACATAGGCAAAGAGCTTTCTTGGTCATGATTCAAGTCATTTCAAAGTTGTAGAAGCATATATTGAGTCATCTCTGTCTCAGGTCATCTCTTTCAAATATATCTAAAGTAATGCTCTTGCTAATATAGTATTTCTCTTAGTGATTACCACTGGAGACTTTGCTATCCACAAAACCCTGTAGCTAATTATTAGACATGACAGATAAAGTGATCCCCTCCAGCCAAAAAGAGTTAATTTATCAAAGTCTAATCCGATGCAAATAGCTCTGAGTGGCCACTGGTCAGTATTGTAACTTGTAGCTTCTCATCTAAAATAAAATTTATTTGATTTATATCAGAAGAACATTATTCATTTTTTTAGATTTTATTTATTTATTCATGAGAAACAGAGAGGGGAGAGAGAGAAGCAGAGACATAGGCAGAGGGAGAAGCAGGCTCCATGCAGGGAGCCCGATGTGGGACTCGATCCCAGGTCTCCAGGATCACGCCCTGGGCTGAAGGCAGCACTAAACTACTGAGCCACCAGGCTGCCCACATTACTTATTTTTTTTAAAAAGTTTATTTATCTGAGAGAGAGAGAGAGAGAGAGCATGAGCAGAGCAGAGGAGAAGCAGAAAGGGAGGAGCAAAGGGGGAAGGAGAGGAACATGCAGACTCTCTGCTGAATGCAGAGCCCGCTGTGAGGCTCCATCTCAGGACCTTGAGATCATGACATGAGGCAAAACCAAGAATCCCTTGCTTAATTTGCTTAATCAACTGAGCCACCCAGTTTCCCAGAACATTATTCATTTTTAATTCTGTGCTTTAGGTTTATAATGAAACCAAGAGAATCAAGTGATATTTTTGTTGATATTAAGTTTGTATGGATATTTTAAAGCTTTTTGTAAATCATTACAGCAGCTTGTAAAATAACTTGGGACATTTAATTAACAAATCAGTTAACTTGTAGTTGTATATTTGTTTTTATTATTCTATGTTGCTGGACAGAAAATGAAGACAAAAAATGATATGATGGAAAAAAACACAGATACAGCTGAAAACAAACAAGAAGTTATTGAAGGAGAATGTGATGCTAAAAATGGGGAAACCAAAATTATGGAGGTATTTTATAATATTAACAGATTTGTCCATTTGAAAGTTTAATGATGGGTGTTACTGAAAGAAATCCTATTTTCCCTTATACTTTCAAAGTTGAGAAACATTAAATGAGTAGTGGTTCAATAGTATCTGAGTCCATTCCTGCTGCTATAACAAATACAACAAGCTAGGTGACTTACAAACAACAGAAATTTATTTCTGACAGTTCTGGAGGCTGGGAAATCCAAGATCAAAATGCCAGCACTGGGATCCCTGGGTGGCGCGGCGGTTTGGCGCCTGCCTTTGGCCCAGGGCGCGATCCTGGAGACCCGGGATCGAATCCCACATCAGGCTCCCGGTGTATGGAGCCTGCTTCTCCCTCCGCCTGTGTCTCTGCCTCTCTCTCTCTCTGTGACTATCATAAATAAATTTTAAAAAAATATTAAAAAAAAAACAAAAAAACAAAATGCCAGCACTTTTTGGTGTCTGGTAGGGATCTGCTTTCTGGTTTATACACAGCACCCTTCTTGCTGTGTCCTGACATGATGGAAGGGATGAGAGAAAACTGGAGCTCTTTCCTAAGGGTACTAATCTCATCCATGAGAGTTCTACGTTCGTGACCTAATCATCTCAAATAGGTCCTATCTCCAAATATCATCACATTGGTGATTAACTTTAATATGAATTATAGGTGACACATATATTCAATTTATGGGGCATAATATAATGGTATCTAAGGGGAAAATAAGAAACAAAATTTAAAATATGAGAATTTACAGGGATACTACTGGGAGTAGTGGATTAGCATTGCTATTAAGAGAATTCATGACTTAAATACAGAGCAATTCAGTATTCATGACTTATATTAAATACAGAGCAATGCTCTACTCATTTTGCTGGCACATGGGTTATTTCTAAATCCTTTTCCAAGATTACATGATTCATTTTCCCCTGCAGATTGCAAAACAAATCATTATTTTCTTATAAATTTATTTTTTATTGGTGTTCAATTTGCCAACATATAGAATAACACCCAGTGATCATCCCATCAAGTGCCACCCTCAGTGCCCGTCACCCAGTCACCCCCACCCCCCTGCCCACCTCCCTTTATACCACCCCTAGTTCGTTTCCCAGAGTTAAGAGTCTCTCATGTTCTGTCTCCCTCTCTGATATTTCCCACTCATTTTTTCTCCTTTCCCCTTTATTCCCTTTCACTACCCTTTATATTCCCAAAATGAATGAGACCATATAATGTTTGTCCTTCTCCGACTGACTTATTTCACTCAGCATAATACCCTCCAGTTCCAACCACGTCGAAGCAAATGATGGGTATTTGTCATTTCTAATGGCTGAGTAATATTCCATTGTATACATATACCACATCTTTATACATTCATCTTTCAATGGACACCGAGGCTCCCTTCCACACAGTTTGGCTATTGTGGACATTGCTGCTAGAAACATTGGGGTGCAGGTGTTCTGGCATGTGTATCTTTGGAGTAAATCCCCAGCAGTGCAATTCCTGGGTCATAGGGCAGATCTATTTTTAACTCTTTGAGGAACCTCCACACAGTTTTCCAGAGTGGCTGCACCAGTTCACATTCCCACCAACAGTGCAAGAGGGTTCCCCTTTCTCCACATCCTCCCCAACATTAGTTGTTTCCTGTCTTGTTAATTTTCACCATTCTCACTGGTGTGAAGTGGTATCTCATTGTGGTTTTGATTTGTATTTCCCTGATGGCCAGTGTGCTTGTTTGCCATGTCTATGTCTTCTTTGGTGAAATATCTTTTCAGGTCTTTTGCCCATTTCATGATTGGATTGTTTGCTTCTTTGCTGTTGAGTTTAATCAGTTCTTTATAGATCTTCAATACTAGCCTTGTAAATTATAGTCGTATTTATAAAATACTTTGAATTCCTTGATTAAAAAACACTGCCTAAACTAGGACAAGTGGTTTTAGCAATAATAAGTGACAAAAGAAGAGAAAGGTTTAATTTTTTTCTCTTTTTCACATTTCAAGGTCACTCTTTTATAAAATTAGGTACACAATTTATACAATATTAAGGTAGGGCACCTGGGTGGCTCAGTCAGTTAAGTGTCTGCCTTCGGCTCAGATCATAATGTCAGGGTCCTGGGATCTAGCCCAACATGGGGCTCTCTGCTCAGGGGGGAATCTGCTTCTCCCTCTTCGTCTGTCCCTTCCCCTTGCTTATGCTCTCTCTTTCAAATAAATAAAATCTTTTTTAAAAAAAAGGGGTAGTTAACACTTTATTTCCTTTAAAAATAGAAAACAATGCTACACTAAAAAAAAAACACTATATAATGGGCTTTAGGGGCATCTGGGTGGCTCAGTGGTTGAGCATCTGCCTTGGGCTCAGGTCATAATGGTGAGGTCCTGCAATCAAGTCCTGATCCAGGCTTCCTACAGGGAGCCTGCTTCTCCCTCTCCCTCTGCCTATATCTCTGCGTCACTCTGTGTGTTTTAAATAAATAAATAAATAAATAAATAAATAAATAAATAAATAAAATGTTTAAAAAATAAAAAAGTGCTTTAAAATGCATTATCCTACTTGGCTCTCAGTTTGTCATGTGTCAAAATAGTAATAATATATCTATATTGTATTTTATAGTTTCTAAAACAATTTCATATATGTTTTATCATTTGCTTTTTATAACGTCCCTATGAGGTAGGTGTTATTACACCTTTTTACATATAAAAACATGCACAAAGAGATTTATATTTTTTCTTAAGATCACATCAAGTAAGTAGTAGATCTGTTATTTAAACACAGATTTTCTGGCCCTTAATTCAGTACTCCTTACACACATAGGCAAAGAGCTTTCTTGGTCATGATTCAAGTCATTTCAAAGTTGTAGAAGCATATATTGAGTCATCTCTGTCTCAGGTCATCTCTTTCAAATATATCTAAAGTAATGCTCTTGCTAATATAGTATTTCTCTTAGTGATTACCACTGGAGACTTTGCTATCCACAAAACCCTGTAGCTAATTATTAGACATGACAGATAAAGTGATCCCCTCCAGCCAAAAAGAGTTAATTTATCAAAGTCTAATCCGATGCAAATAGCTCTGAGTGGCCACTGGTCAGTATTGTAACTTGTAGCTTCTCATCTAAAATAAAATTTATTTGATTTATATCAGAAGAACATTATTCATTTTTTTAGATTTTATTTATTTATTCATGAGAAACAGAGAGGGGAGAGAGAGAAGCAGAGACATAGGCAGAGGGAGAAGCAGGCTCCATGCAGGGAGCCCGATGTGGGACTCGATCCCAGGTCTCCAGGATCACGCCCTGGGCTGAAGGCAGCACTAAACTACTGAGCCACCAGGCTGCCCACATTACTTATTTTTTTTTAAAAAGTTTATTTATCTGAGAGAGAGAGAGAGAGAGAGCATGAGCAGAGCAGAGGAGAAGCAGAAAGGGAGGAGCAAAGGGGGAAGGAGAGGAACATGCAGACTCTCTGCTGAATGCAGAGCCCGCTGTGAGGCTCCATCTCAGGACCTTGAGATCATGACATGAGGCAAAACCAAGAATCCCTTGCTTAATTTGCTTAATCAACTGAGCCACCCAGTTTCCCAGAACATTATTCATTTTTAATTCTGTGCTTTAGGTTTATAATGAAACCAAGAGAATCAAGTGATATTTTTGTTGATATTAAGTTTGTATGGATATTTTAAAGCTTTTTGTAAATCATTACAGCAGCTTGTAAAATAACTTGGGACATTTAATTAACAAATCAGTTAACTTGTAGTTGTATATTTGTTTTTATTATTCTATGTTGCTGGACAGAAAATGAAGACAAAAAATGATATGATGGAAAAAAACACAGATACAGCTGAAAACAAACAAGAAGTTATTGAAGGAGAATGTGATGCTAAAAATGGGGAAACCAAAATTATGGAGGTATTTTATAATATTAACAGATTTGTCCATTTGAAAGTTTAATGATGGGTGTTACTGAAAGAAATCCTATTTTCCCTTATACTTTCAAAGTTGAGAAACATTAAATGAGTAGTGGTTCAATAGTATCTGAGTCCATTCCTGCTGCTATAACAAATACAACAAGCTAGGTGACTTACAAACAACAGAAATTTATTTCTGACAGTTCTGGAGGCTGGGAAATCCAAGATCAAAATGCCAGCACTGGGATCCCTGGGTGGCGCGGCGGTTTGGCGCCTGCCTTTGGCCCAGGGCGCGATCCTGGAGACCCGGGATCGAATCCCACATCAGGCTCCCGGTGTATGGAGCCTGCTTCTCCCTCCGCCTGTGTCTCTGCCTCTCTCTCTCTCTGTGACTATCATAAATAAATTTTAAAAAAATATTAAAAAAAAAACAAAAAAACAAAATGCCAGCACTTTTTGGTGTCTGGTAGGGATCTGCTTTCTGGTTTATACACAGCACCCTTCTTGCTGTGTCCTGACATGATGGAAGGGATGAGAGAAAACTGGAGCTCTTTCCTAAGGGTACTAATCTCATCCATGAGAGTTCTACGTTCGTGACCTAATCATCTCAAATAGGTCCTATCTCCAAATATCATCACATTGGTGATTAACTTTAATATGAATTATAGGTGACACATATATTCAATTTATGGGGCATAATATAATGGTATCTAAGGGGAAAATAAGAAACAAAATTTAAAATATGAGAATTTACAGGGATACTACTGGGAGTAGTGGATTAGCATTGCTATTAAGAGAATTCATGACTTAAATACAGAGCAATTCAGTATTCATGACTTATATTAAATACAGAGCAATGCTCTACTCATTTTGCTGGCACATGGGTTATTTCTAAATCCTTTTCCAAGATTACATGATTCATTTTCCCCTGCAGATTGCAAAACAAATCATTATTTTCTTATAAATTTATTTTTTATTGGTGTTCAATTTGCCAACATATAGAATAACACCCAGTGATCATCCCATCAAGTGCCACCCTCAGTGCCCGTCACCCAGTCACCCCCACCCCCCTGCCCACCTCCCTTTATACCACCCCTAGTTCGTTTCCCAGAGTTAAGAGTCTCTCATGTTCTGTCTCCCTCTCTGATATTTCCCACTCATTTTTTCTCCTTTCCCCTTTATTCCCTTTCACTACCCTTTATATTCCCAAAATGAATGAGACCATATAATGTTTGTCCTTCTCCGACTGACTTATTTCACTCAGCATAATACCCTCCAGTTCCAACCACGTCGAAGCAAATGATGGGTATTTGTCATTTCTAATGGCTGAGTAATATTCCATTGTATACATATACCACATCTTTATACATTCATCTTTCGATGTACACCGAGGCTCCTTCCACAGTTGGGCTATTGTGGACATTGCTGCTATAAACATCGGCGTGCAGGTGTCCCAGCGTTTCACTGCCTCTGTATCTTTGGGGTAAATCCCCAGCAGTGCAATTGCTGGGTCATAAGGCAAATCTATTTTTAACTCTTTGAGGAACCTTCACACACTTTTCCAGAGTGCTGTACCAGTTCACATTCCCACCAAAAGTGCAAGAGGGATCCACTCTCTCCACATCCTCTCCAATATTTGTTGTTTCCTGCCTTGTTAATTGTCCCCATTCTCACTGGTGTGAGGTGGTATCTCAATGTGGTTTTGATTTATATTTCCCTGATGGCCAGTGATGCGGAGCATTTTCTCTTATGCTTGTTGGCCATGTCTATGTCTTCCTCTGTGAGATTTCTGTTCGTGTCTTTTGCCCATTTCATGATTGGATTGTTTGTTTCTTTGGTGTTGAGTTGAATAAGTTCTTTATAGATCTTGGAAACTAGCCCTTTATCTGATAGGTCATTTGCAAATATCTTCTGCCATTCTGTAGGTTGTCTTTTAGTTTTGTTGACTGTTTCTTTTGCTGTGCAAAGGCTTCTTATCTTGCTGGAACTCATACAGCAATTTGGCAGTGTGGCAGGATTTAAAATCAATGCCCAGAAGTCAGTGGCATTTCTATACACTAACAATGAGACTGAAGAAAGAAATTAAGGAGTCAATCCCATTTATAATTGCACCCAAAAGCATAAGATACCTAGGAATAAATCTAACCAAAGAGGTAAAGGATCTATACCCTAAAAACTACAGAGCACTTCTGAAAGAAATTGAGGAAAACACAAAGAGATGGAAAAATATTCCATGCTCATGGATTGGAAGAATTAATATTGTGAAAATGTCAATGTTATCCAGGGCAATTTACACGTTTAATGCAATCTTTATCAAAATACCATGGACTTTCTTCAGAGAGTTCGAACAAATTATTTTAAGATTTGTGTGGAATCAGAAAAGACCCCGAATAGCCAGGGGAATTTTAAAAAAGAAAACCATAGCTGGGGGTATCACAATGCCAGATTTCAGGTTGTACTACAAAGCTGTGGTCATCAAGACAGTGTGGTAGTGGCACAAAAACAGACACATAGATCAATGGAACAGAATAGAGAATCCAGAAGTGGACCCTGAACTTTATGGTCAACTAATATTCGATAAAGGAGGAAAGACTATCCATTGGAAAAAAGGCAGTCTCTTCAATAAATGGTGCTGGGAAAATTGGACATCCACATGCAGAAGAATGAAACTAGACCACTCTCTTTCACCATACACAAAGATAAACTAAAAATGGATGAAAGATCTAAATGTGAGACAAGATTCCATCAAAATCCTAGAGGAGAACACAGGCAACACCCTCTTTGAACTCAGCCACAGTAACTTCTTGCAAGTTACATCCATGAAGGCAAGAGAAACAAAAGCAAAAATGAACTATTGGAACAAATCATTATAGAAATGTTTCTTATAGGTCTTTATTTGTATTTTTAAAAAGATTTTATTTTATTTTTTTTTTAATTAACTTTTATTGGTGTTTAATTTACCAACATACAGAAAAACACCCAGTGCTCATCCCGTCAAGTGTCCACCTCAGTGCCCGTCACCCATTCCCCTCCAACACCCGCCCTCCTCCCCTTCCACCACCCCTAGTTCGTTTCCCCGAGTTAGGAGTCTTTATGTTCTGTCTCCCTTCCTGATATTTCCCAACATTTCTTTTATGTATTCATGAGACACACACACACACACACACACACAGAGAGAGAGAAAGAGGCAGAGACACAGGCAGAGGGAGAAGCAGGCTCCATGTAGGGAGCCCGATGTGGGACTCAATCACAGGACTCGTCCCGGGACTCCAGGATCACACCCTGGGCTGAAGGCAGGTGCTAAACCACTGAGCCACCCAGAGATCTCCTCTATTTGCATTTTTAAAGATTTTATTTATTTACTCATGAGAGACACATGGTCGGGGTGGGTGGCAGAGACACAGGCAGAGGGAGAAGCAGATCCCATGCAGGGCGCCTGACGTGGGACTCGATCCTGGATATCCGGGATCACACCCTGGGCTGAAGGCAACGCCAAACTGCTGAGCCATCTGGGTTGCCCTCTATTTGCATTTTTACTGCATTTCTTATTCTTAGGTATTGCAGTAAAACAATTAAAATGGGATATAATAACTAATTTACAAATCAAAGCTGTGCATTTAGGGAAAATTTTTTTGGAAGTGACCCTGTGTTATAAGGTAAAATACTTTTCATTTTTTAAATTTAAATTCCAATTAACACACATACAGTATCATAGTATTTCAGGTGTGGAATATAGTGGTTCATCGCTTGCATACAACAGTGAGTGTCCATCACATTTGCCCTCCCTAATATCCATCACACATTTAACTGACCCCTCACTTACCTCCCCCCAGGCAACCATCAGTTTGTTCTGTATATTTGAGTCTGTTTTCTGGTTTGCTTCTCATTCTTTTCCTCCCATTTGTTTATGTCTTCTGTTTTTTAAATTCCACATATGAGTAAAATCATGTGATACTGGTCTTTTTCTCACTGACTTATTTCATTTGACATAGACTCTGTAGCTCCATCCACATCATTGAAAATGGCAAGATATCATTCCTCTTGATGGCTGAGTAGTAGATTCTATGCAATCTATACTGATTTTATATATATATATATATATATATATATATATATATATATATATATATAAAATCAGGTTTTGCTTTTTATATATAGAAATTATATTATTATATAATTAATTATAATATAATTATATATATACAATCTTAATATATATATAATCTTTATCCATTCATCAGTCCATGAACATTGGGCTCTCTCCATAGTTTGGATATTACTGATAATACTGCTATAAACATCAGGTGTACGTATCCCTTTGAATCTGTATTTTTGTATTTTGTATCCTCTTGGTAAATACCTAGTAGTGCAATTGCTGGGTCAATAGAGTAGCTCTATCTTTAACTTTTTGAGGAAACTCCATAAAGTTTTTCACAGTGGCTATACCTGTTTGCCTTCCCACCACCAGTGTAAGAGGGTTTCCCTTTCCCCACATCCATGCCAACAGCTGTTGATTTCTGTTTGTTAATTTTAGCCATTCTGACAGGGATGAGGTGATATCTCATTTTGGTTATGATTTGTATTTCCATGATGACTGAGTGATGTCAAGCAAATTTTCATGTGTCTTTAGCCATTGGCATGTCTTCTTTAAAAAAGTGCTTTTCATGTCTTCTGCCCATTTCTTAACTGGATTTTTTTTCCTCAGGGGTTGAGTTTCATAATTTTTTTCATATATATTGGATACTAACCCTTTATCACATATGTCATTTACAAATATCTTCTCCCATTCTGAAGATTACCTTTTAGTTTTGTTGATTGTTTCCTATGCTGTACAGAAGCTTTTTTTATCTTGATGAAGTCCCAATAGTTCATTTTGCTTTTATTTCCTTGCTTTGAGAGACATATCTAGTAAGAAGTTTCTTTGGCCAATGTCAAAGAAATTATAGCCTGTGTTCTCCTTTAAGATTCTGATGGTTTCCTGTCTCATATTTAGGTTTTTAATTCATTTTTAGTTTATTTTTGCATATGATGTAAGAAAGTTGTCCAGTTTCATTTTTCTGCATGTGGCTGTTGAATTTTCCCAGTACCATTTGTTGAAGAGACTTTTCCATTGGATATTCTCTCCTGTCTTATTGAGGATTAGTTGGTTTATAGTTGTGGGTCCAATTTTGGGTTCTCTATTCTGTTCCACTGATCTGTGTGTCTGTTTTTGTGCCAATACTATACTGTCTTTTTTTCAATACTATACTGTCTTGATCACTACAGCTTTTTTTAATATAATTTGAAGTCTATAATTGTGATGCTTCCAGCTTCACTTTTCTTTTTCAAGGTTGCTTTGGCTTTTCTGCTTCTTTTGTTGTTCCATACAAAATTTAGGATTGTTTGTTCTAGCTCTTTGAAAAATGCTGTTGATATATTGATAGAGATTGAATTAAATGTGTAGTTTGCTTTGTATCGTATAGACATTTTAACAATATTTGTTCTTTCAATCCTTGAGCATGGAATATTTTGTTTTCATTTCTTTGTACCATCTTCACTTTCTTTCATTAGTGTTTCATAGTTTTCAGAGCACAGATCTTTTACCATTTTGGTTAGATTGATTCCTAGATATTTTATGGTTTCTGGTGCAATTGTAAATAGGATTGATTCCTTGATTTCCTTTTCTGCTCCTTCATTATTGGTGTACAGAAACACAATAGATTTCTGTACATTGATTTTATATCCTGCAACTTTACTGAATTCCTTTATTAGTCTAGAAGTTTATCGGTGGAGTATTTTGGGTTTTCTCTATATTGTATCATTTCTTCTGCAAATAGTGAAAGTTTGACTACTTCTTTGCTGATTGGGATGCATTTATTTCTTTGTGTTACCTCATTGCTGGGGCTCAGGCTTCCAGTACTATGGTAAAATAGCAGTGGTGAGAGTGGACATCCCCATCTCGTTCCTGAATATCGAGGAAAAACTCTGTTTTTCCCCATTGAAAATATTAACTGTAGATTTTTCATATATCATGTGTGTGACATTGAGATACTTTTCTTGAGGTTTTTTAACAAAATGAGTGCTATACTTTATTAATTTTTTTGCATCTACTGGGAGGATCATATGGATCTTATTTTTCTTTTATTAATGTGGTATATCACATTGATTTATTTGCAAATATTGAATCATCCTTCCAACCTAGGAATAAATCCCACTTGATCATGGAGAATGATTTTGTCAATGTACTGTTAGATTGGGCTTGCTAGCATTTTTTTGAGAATTTTTGCCGCCTCCATGTTCATCAGGGATATTGGACTGCAGTTCTTTTTTTTAGTGGAATCTTTATGTGGCTTTGATATCAGTGCAATGCAGGCCACATAGATGAATTTAAAAGTTTTCCTTCCATTTCTATTTTTTTAAATAGTTCGAGAAAAATAGGTATTTAACTCTTCTTCAAATGTTTGGTAAAATTCGTCTTGGAAGCCATCTTGCCCTTGGAATTCTGTTTGTTGGGATATTTTAATTACTGATCCAATTTCTTTGAAGGCTATGGGTCTGTTCTAATTTTTTATTTCTTCTTGTTTCAGTTTTGGTAGTTTGTATGTTTCTAGTAATTTATCTTTTTTTTCCCCAATTGATTTTGTGGCATATAATTTTTCTTAATATTCTCTTAAAATTCTATTTATGTAGTATTGATTGTTATTTCTCCTCTCTTGTTTGTGGTTTTTAAATTTGTGTCCTTTCCCTTTCCTTTTTGATAAGTCTGGCTAGGAGTTTATCAATATTATTAATTTTTCAAAGAATCAACTCCTGGTTTCATTGATCTGTTCTACTGTTTTGTTGTTGTTATTGTTCACTTTTCTATATCATTTATTTCTGGCATAATTTTTATTAATTATCTTATTTTCTGGGATTCAGGCTTTGCTTTCTATCATTTTTCTAATTCTTTTGGGTGTTTTGTTAGGTTACATATTTGAGATTTTTCTTGCTTAGCGAGGTAGGCCTATATTGCTATATATTTCCCTCTTCGGACTGCTTGTGCTCTATCACAAAGGTTTTGGACCATAATATTTTCATTTTAACTTGTTTCCGTATATTTTTAAATTTCCTCTTGATAGCCTGGTTGACTCGTTCATTATTTAGCAGACTTTTCTTTAACTTCCATGTATTTGTGGTCTTTCCATTTTTTTTCTTGTAGTTGACTTCAAGTTTCAGAGCACTGTGATCAGAAAATATACATGGAAAAAAAAGAAAGAAAATATACATGGTATGATCTATATTATTTTATACTTTTTGAACCTGGTATGTGATCTGTTGATGAGAATGTCCCATGTGCATGTGAAAAGAATGTGTATTCTGTTGCTTTAGGATGAAATATTCTGAATATATCTGTTAAGTCCATTGGGTTCAGTGTCTCATTCAGAGTCATTGTTTCCTTGTTGATTTACTGCTTATATGATCTTTCCATTGATGTAAATGGGACGTTAAAGTCCCATACTATTATTGCATTATTATCAATGAGTTCTTTTATGTTTATTAAATTTTATATATTTGGATGCCCTCATGTTGGGTTCATAAACATTTATGATTGTTAGGTCTTCCTTTTGGATGTACTCCTTATTATGATATAGTGCCCTTCTTCATCTCTTATTATAGTCTGTGGTTTAAAATCTAGTTTATTGGGGCAGCCTGGGTGGCTCAGCAGTTTAGCACCACCTTCGGCCCAGGGTGTGATCCTGGAGACCCAGGATCAAGTCCCACCTCAGGCTCCCTGCATGGACCCTGCTTCTCCCTCTGTCTCTGTCTCTCATGAATAAAGAAATAAAATAAATAAAATAAAATCTAATTTGTCTATTATAAGTATGGCTATTCCAGCTTTCTCCTTTTTTAAAGATTTTATTTATTTATTCATGGGAGACACACACACACTCAGAGAGAGAGAGAGAGAGAGAGAGAGAGAGAGAGAGAGAGAGGCAGAGGGAGAAGCAGGCCCCATGCAGGGAGCACAATGCGGGACTCTCGATCCCAGGACTCCAGGATCATGCCTTGGGTGGAAGGCAGGCACTAAACTGCTGAGCCACCCAGGGATCCCCTCCAGATTTCTCTAGATGGCCATTTGCATGACAAATGGATCTCCATCCTCTCAATTTCAGAGTCTCTCATGCTGTACCCACTGAGCTAGCCAGGCACCTTATCCTCTCACTTTCAATCTGCAGGTGTCTTTAGTTCTCATAAAGAGTTAGGCAACATATAGATGGGTCTTCAGGGTTTTTTTTTTTATCTACTCTGACACCCTATGTCTTTTGATATTTAGAGTAATTATTTATAGTTATGAATTTAGTGCCATTTTATTACTGGTTTTCTTGTTGTTTCTGGAGAGATTTTCCCTCCTCCTTTCTAGTCTTTGTCCCTTTTGATCTTTCCTTAAAACTAAAAGTGTCCCCTAATATTCTTGAATGGCTGGTCACCAACTCCTTTAGTTTTGTTTTTTCAGAGAAACTCTTTTTATCTCCTTATATTTTGAATGTTAGCCTTGTTGTATAAAATATTCTTGGATGTAAATTTGTCCCATTCAGCATGTTGAATGTATCATACTATGCCCTTCTGGCTTGGCAAGATTTCATGGAGAGATCTGCTGCTAGGTTTATTGGTCTTCTCTTGTAAGTTAGGGACTTCTTTTGTATTGCTGCTTTTATTTCATTATTTTTTATATAAATTCAAGTTAGTTAACATATAGTGTATTATTAGTTTCAGAGGTAGAATTTAGTGATTCATCAGTTGCATATAATGCCCAGTGCTCATTCCATCATGTGCCCTCCTTAATATACATCACCCAGTTACCCCATCCCCCTACCCACCACCCCTACAGCAACCCTCAGTTTGTTCCCTATAGTCAAGAATCTATCATCTTTTGCCT
Organism: Vulpes lagopus; assembly: GCF_018345385.1. Lineage (NCBI taxonomy): Eukaryota > Metazoa > Chordata > Mammalia > Carnivora > Canidae > Vulpes > Vulpes lagopus. The sequence goes on along the minus strand of NC_054848.1, from coordinate 62,288,725 downwards.
CCCTCTATGTTTTTATCTTATTTTATTGCTCCCTCCCTTCCCCTGTGTTCATCAGTTTTGTTTCTTAAACTCCACATATGAGTGAAATCTTATGGTATTTGGCTTTCTGTGACTGATCTATTTCACTTAGCATAGTTCCTTCTAGTTCCATCCACACAGTTGCAAATGGCAAGATTTCATTCTTTTTGATGGCTGAGGAATATTCATATATATATATATATATATAATATTCCATTATATACATTCCATTATATTTTTGGAATATTCCATTATTTCTCATTTTTAGTTATAAAAAGCTAGTATACAACCTAGCCTTACAACTTTATATATATATATATATAAATATATATATTAAATATAATATATTTAATTTAATAATATATTATATATTTTATATATATGAAATCACTTCTTTATATATATAAAATATATAGAAAATCACTTCTCTTTATTCATTTATCAGTCAGTGGACATCTGGGCTCCTTCCATATTTTAGCTATGGTGGACATTCCTACTATAAACATTGGGGTGAATGTGTGCTTTCACATCACTATTTTTGTATCCTTTGGAGAAATGCCTAGTAGTGCAATTGCAAGTTTTCCCAACACTATTTGTTGAGGAGACACTTTCATTTTTCCATGGGATATTCTTTCCTCCTTTGTTGAAGTTTAGTTAACCATAGAGTTGTGGGTCCATTTCTGTGTTTTCTATTCTGTTCCTTGATCTTTGTGTCTGTTTTTGTGCCAATATCATAATTTCTTGATGACTATAGCTTTGTAATATAACTTGAAGTCCAGAGTTGTGATACATACACCTTTGGTTTTCATTTTCAACATTCCTTTGGCTATTCACATTCTTTACTTCTTCCATACAAATTTAAGAATTCCAGCTCTGAGAAAAATGCTAGTGTTATTTTGACAGAAATTGCATTAAATGTGTAGTGTGCTTTTTGTAGTATAGACATTTTAATATTTGGTCTTCCAATCCATGAACATGGAATATTTTCCATTTCTTTGTGTCTTCCTTAATTTGTTTCATAAGTATTCTATAGTTTTCAGAGTACAGGTTTTTTACCTCCTTGGTTAGGTTTATTACTAGGTATCTTATGGTTTTGGGTGCAATTGTAAATGGGATTGACTTTTTGATTTCTCTTTTTGCTTTATTTTTGTTGTATAGAAACACAAGTGACTTGTAGGCATTGACTGTACATCTGTGACTCTGCTCAATTTTTGTATCATTTCTAGCAATTTTTGGTGGAGTTTTTCAAGTATTCAACATAGAGTATCATGTGGTCTGAAAGAGTGAACATTTGACATCTTTGCTGATTTGGATGCCTTTTATTTCTTTTTGTTGTCTGATTGCTGAGGTTAGGATTTCTTGCAATATGTTTATCAGTAATGGTGAGGATGGACATCGATTTTGTGATTCTTACCTTAGGGGAAAAGCTCTCAGTTTTTCACTAATGAGGATGATTTTAGCTATGGGTCTTTTGTATATATCTTTATAATGTTGATGTATATTCCCTCTATCTTTACTTTGTTGAGGGTTATATTTTTTTTAATCAAGAAATTATGTTGTATTTTGTCAATGCTTTTCCAGCATCTTTAGAGAGAATCATATGATTTTTATACTTTCTTTTATTAATGTAGTGTATTATGTTGATTAATTTGCAGATATTGAACCATCCCTGCAGGCCAGGAATATAACCCACTTGGTTGTGGTGAATAATTATTTTTTGTACTGTTGAATCAAATTACCTAGTATCTTGTTGAGAATTTTTCATCTGTGTTCATCAGGGATATTGGTCTGTAATTCTTCTTTTTGGTGGAGCCTGCATCTGGTTTTGGGATCAATGTAATGCTGGCCTCATGGAATAAGTTAGGAAATATTACTTCCATTTTAATTTTTTTGAAAAGTTTTACAAGAATAGGTATTGATTCTTCTTTAAATGTTTGACAGAATTCCACTGGGAAACCATTCAGCTCTAGACTTTATTGGAAGATTTTTGCATACTGATTCAGTTTCTTTGCTGGTTATGGGTCTGTTCAGATTTTTCTATTTCTTCTTCATTCACTTTGGTAGTTTCTGTGTTTCTAGGAAGTTATTCATTTCTTCCATATTGTCTGATTTGTTGGCATATAATTGCTTATAATATTCTCTTATAATTGTATTTTTGTGGTATTGATTGTGATCTCTTTTATTTCAATCATGGTTTTATTTGGCTCAATTTTCTTCTTTTTGATACATCTAGTTGGGGTTTATCAATCTTGTTAATTCTTTCTTTTTTTTTATTTTTTTTATTTTTTTTTTATATATATATATACTTTTATTATTCACCCGTTAACTCCATAATATGCCAATCACGAGCTAGTTTTCAGCAGTTACATTCCCTTGATCACGGCTGCAGAAGGATGTGATTAATTGGAAAACAGGGAGACCAGAGACACGGCCGGAGGTGACATCACACGGCCAGAGGTGACATCACGCAGCCTACGCCATTGCAATACAATTGTCAAGTTCAGCGGCGGTTTGGTAAAGCCGGTTCAGTTCTGTTCCCTTTGCCAGGGATTCTCACGTTTGTGAAAATTGGACCAACAAGTGGTGGGGTTCCATTTCCTGGTGTGACTTCTCAGTGGCTTTATCCAGACTCTCACTGGCAACTGATTATTGTAACACCAGCCCAACCTTCTCTGCTCCCATGCTGGGGCATTTCCAATTGTAAAGGTAATACTGCAGGTTGCCGTCCCCTATGCCAAACTTGAGCTTCTCCAGGAAGGTTTTGTTCTCCATGAGATCCAGTGCATTGAACACATCAAACCCTTTCATTTTGGCGAGGACAAGGGCGTCGCTCATGAGGTCTAGAAGAGGGGTCTGGGTGTGGACGTTGTAGAAAGAATAAGCAGCCTTTAGACTCTTGTGGGTTGGATGGTTCATGATGGTGGAGGGAAGCGTATAAAAGCTCAGGAAATCTGTCACCTCACCATTCGCATTCTCCACCACAAAAGTGTCAATGATATTCTCCTGGGGATAGAACCAGTGCTCCACCTCCTCCTGGCTCATGACTGGCGTGAGGTGGAACTGCTTCAGGTACCTGGTGAGGAGCTGGTGCACTATTGGAATGTCCTTTTTTTCCATTGGTCGCAGCCCAGCTGTCTTGGGAGCCTCTGGCAGTCGGTAGAGCTTCATGGTACGCTGCATGGTCATATTTCTGCTCAAGTGGGAGAACTTCACTTCAATCAGCTTCCGTGGGTTCAGGGACCGATGCCAGTACCTGCAGGTGCCAACAGGCTTTGGTAATACCACCCCGGCAGTGTAAACAGCTTGGAAAATGCCCTCCAGGTGAACTCGCCGGGTTATCTCCCGGATCAGGACTGGAGCCACCCTCTTGGAGCGCAGCTTCTTGTGGACACACAGGAAGTTGATCTCTACCATCTTCTTCTCTGTGTCATAGATGTGGATGTTTGCTGGGATGGCACTGATGAACCCAACCAGTTTCCGACTTGAGACCACTCGAACCCCGCAGTGCCACTGGGGGAGCCAGCCAGGTGGCCGGAGAGCCCATAGCAGAAAGTCCGGGGAGTAGTCAAACCGGAACATATTGTCATCATCCTCCACGTAGTTCTCATTCAGGAGGCCATAGAGTTCTTTCAGCACACCACGGTCCCCCAGGTCCAAGGCATCCCAGGTGAAGCCCTGGGGCAGGGTGTAGGGCTCCCGGCGGATGTTGTCTTTGTCAGGCTCCACGGGACCATGGGTGTTCACCACTTCTCCCAGTTTGGGGACAGGCTGCGTGTCCCAGAACTGGTAGCTTCGCTTGCTAGCCTCCTCCATGGTTTTGGCAGGCCCCTGGCCCACTGAGAATAGTTCAATGGCCTTCTGTATTTCCTGGATCCTCTCGGCTGGCAAAGAGTTCATCTTCACAGGCTGATCCTGGGCTGAATCTGTCTCATTGCCTTTCTCTTTCTTCTTTTTTTGTTTCTTTTTCTTCTTTTTGGCTCCAGTGTCATTGGCTGGACTCAAACCACCCCGGTTGTAGCTGTTGTCCTCCTCGTTCTCGCAATCGCTGCAGTGCTCATGGCCGTTTCCGTTCCCTTCCATCATCTGCGGCAGCGGAGGTGCCGGCAGCTTCACTGCTGTCTCACTCTCGTCTGCCATCTTGAGTTGCGAGAGCCGGCCTCCGCGCCTCTTGTTAATTCTTTCTAAGAACCAGCTCCTAGTTTTGTTGATCCATTCTACTCTTGTTTTTTTAATTTCTGTATCACTGATTTCTGTTCTGATCTTTATTATTTTCCTTCTCCTGCTGGATCTAGGCTTCATTTGCTGTTCTTTTTCCAAATACTTTAGGTGTAAGGTTAGGTTGTATACTTGTGACTTTTCTTACTACTTGAGGAAGCAGTGAATTTCTATATACTTCCTTTTTAGGACTGCCTTGGCTGCATCCTGAAGGTTTTGAACTGTTGTGTTTTTCTTTTTATTTAATTCTATGTATTTTTAAATTCTTTTTAATTCCTTGGTTGACATGTTTATTTTTATTAGGATGTTCTTTAACCTCCATGTATCTGTGGTCCTTCCAAATTTCTTTTATTAGTTTCAGGGTAGAATTTAGTGATTAATCAGTTGCATATAATACCCAGTGCTCATTACATCAAGTTCCCTCCTTAATGCCCATCATCCAGTTGTCCCTTCCCTGGAATCCACCAAATTTTTTCTTGTGGTTGACCTTGAGTTTCATACATTGTGATATGAAAATATGCATGGTATGATCTCAAACTTTTCGTACTGTTTGAGTCTTGATTTGTGACACAGTATGTGGTCTATTCTGGAGAATGTCCCATGTGCTCTCAAAAAGGAATTGAATTCTGCTGCTCTAGGATGAAACACTCTGAATATATTGGATAAGTCCATCTGATCCAATATGTCATTTAAAGCCCTTGTTTCCTTGTTGGTCTCTGCTTAGATTCTCAGTCCATTGGTTTGAGTGGGGTGTTAAAGTCTCCTACTATTATTGTGTTTTTATCCATGAGTTTCTTTAAGTTTGCTATTATTTTTTAATATATTCGGCTGCTCCCATGTTAAGGGCATAAATATTTACAACTGTCCAATCTTCTTGTTGGGTAGGCTCCTTTTTAGGATATAGTGTCCTGATCTCTTCTTACAGTCTTTGGTTTAAAATCTCATTTGTTTAATGTAAGTATGGCTACCCTAGCTTTCTTTTAATAACCATTATCATGATCAGTGGTTCTCCACCTGCTCACTTTCAATTTGGAGGAGTCTTATAGTTTATAATAAGTTTCTTGTAAGCAGTGTCAATGGGTCTTGTTTTTTAATCAACCTGATACCCTATGCCTATTGATTGGAGAGTTTAGTCCATTTATATTCAGAGTAATTATTGAAAGATATGAATTTAATGCCATTTTATTACCTGTAAAGTAGATGCTTCTATAGATTGTCTCTGTTCCTTCCTAGTATTTGTTCCTTTTGGTCTCTTTCTGCTCAAAAGGTGCCATGTAATATTTCTTGCAGGGCTACTTTAGTGTTCATGAATTCCTTTAGTTTTTATTTGTTTTGGAAAATCATTACCTCTCCTTTTATTCTGAATGATAGCTTTGCTTGATAGAGTATTCTTGGTTGCATATTTTTCCCATTTAGCATGTTGAATATATCATGTCAGTATTTCTGGCCTGTCAGATCTCTGTGGACAGGTCTGCTGCTAGCCCTATGTCTACCCTTGTAGTTAAAGACTTATCATCTTGAGCTTCATTCAGAATTTTCTCTTTATCTTTGTATTTTTCAAGTTACACTATGATATATCATGGAGTTGACCTGTTTTTGTTAATTTTGAGGGAAGTTCTCTGCCTCTTGAACATGAATGCCTGTTTCCTTCTGCAGATTAGGGTTGTTCTTAGCTATAATTTGTTCAAATAAACTTTCTGCTCCTTTTTCCCCATTCTTCTTCTTCTGGGATTCCTGTAATATGGATATTTTTTCCTTTGTGGTATCACTGATTTTCCTGTCTACCTTAGTGATCTAACAGTTTTCTTTCCCTCTTCTTTTTAGCTTCCTTATTTTCCATGATTTTATCTTCTATATCACTGAATCACTCTTCTGCCTCATTCATCCCTCTTTTTATGGCCTCTGCTTGGAGGCGTAAAATTTAATGCATGCTGGTTATAGCATTTTTAATTTCAACCTGACTAGATTTCAGTCCTTTTATCTCTATGATAAGGGAATCTCTCATGTCTTCTATGCTTTTTTCAAGCCCAGCTATTATAATTGTTGTTTTAAATTCTACTTCAGATATCTTACTTATATCTATCTGTATTGAAATATTATTTATATCTGTAATTACTAGCTATGAGTATTTTCTCTTATTCTTTTTGGTGGGGGGCGGTCAGTGAATTTCTCCATCTCATCATTTTGACCAGAAAGTAAAAGAGAGAAAAATTTAAAAACAACTACAATAACAACAACAACAAGCACACACACACACACACACACACACTCACACACACTCACACACACACGCAAAAACGAGATCCTGGGTGTATTTTGGTCTGCTTGTTAATTGAACCAGATCCCAAGATAGAAAGAAAAGAAAGAAAGAAAGAAAGAAAGAAAGAAAGAAAGAAAGAAAGAAAGAAACATATATACATATATGTATAAAATAAAATAAGTTTCAATGAAAAGAAACACAAAATAAAAAATAGATATAACATATATTTAAAAATAAAAATAAAAGAATTGAAAAAAATAAGAAAATAAATGAAAAAAAAATGTACAAAGAAGGCTAGATGTTATTTTCCCCTAGAGCTGATGCTTTGCATTACTCTATGATCAGTAAACTTGGTGTGAGCAAATTGTTTGTGCTGGTCTTCTGGGTGAGGGATCTGTTGAACTGATTCTCCTATGGACTTGCCCTAGTGGATATGTGCCTCCAGTGGTCACTTTTCTACTTTTATTTTTTTTTTATTTATTTATTTTTTTCTCAAGGATCTTATATTTTTTTATTTTTTTAATTAATTTTTATTGGTGTTCAATTTACCAACATACAGAAAAACACCCAGTGCTCATCCCGTCAAGTGTCCACCTCAGTGCCCGTCACCCATTCCCCTCCAACACCCGCACTCCTCCCCTTCCACCACCCCTAGTTCGTTTCCCCGAGTTAGGAGTCTTTATGTTCTGTCTCCCTTCCTGATATTTCCCAACATTTCTTCTCCCTTCCTTTATATTCCCTTTCACTATTATTCATATTCCCCAAATGAATGAGAACATACACTGTTTGTCCTTCTCCGATTGACTTATTTCACTCAGCATAATACCCTCCAGTTCCATCCACGTTGAAGCAAATGGTGAGTATTTGTCGTTTCTAATTGCTGAGTAATATTCCATTGTATACATAAACCACATCTTCTTTATCCATTCATCTTTCGATGGACACCGAGGCTCCTTCCACAGTTTGGCTATTGTGGCCATTGCTGATAGAAACATTGGGGTGCAGGTGTCCCGACGTTTCATTGCATCTGAATCTTTGGGGTAAATCCCCAACAGTGCAATTGCTGGGTCGTAGGGCAGGTCTATTTTTAACTCTTTGAGGAACCTCCACACAGTTTTCCAGAGTGGCTGCACCAGTTCACATTCCCACCAACAGTGTAAGAGGGTTCCCTTTTCTCCGCACCCTCTCCAATATTTGTTGTTTCCTGCCTTGTTAATTTTCCCCATTCTCACTGGTGTGAGGTGGTATCTCATTGTGGTTTTGATTTCTATTTCCCTGATGGCAAGTGATGCAGAGCATTTTCTCATGTGCTTGTTGGCCATGTCCATGTCTTCCTCTGTGAGATTTCTCTTCATGTCTTTTGCCCATTTCATGATTGGATTGTTTGTTTCTTTGGTGTTGAGTTTAATAAGTTCTTTATAGATTTTGGAAACTAGCCCTTTATCTGATATGTCATTTGCAAATATCTTCTCCCATTCTGTAGGTTGTCTTTTAGTTTTGTTGACTGTATCCTTTGCTGTGCAAAAGCTTCTTATCTTGATGAAGTCCCAATAGTTCATTTTTGCTTTTGTTTCTTTTGCCTTTGTGGATGTATCTTGCAAGAAGTTACTGTGGCCAAGTTCAAAAAGGGTGTTGCCTGTGTTCTCCTCTAGGATTTTAATGGAATCTTGTCTCACATTTAGATCTCTCATCCATTTTGAGTTTATCTTTGTGTATGGTGAAAGAGAGTGGTCCAGTTTCATTCTTCTGCATGTGGATGTCCAATTTTCCCAGCACCATTTATTGAAGAGACTGTCTTTCTTCCAGTGGATAGTCTTTCCTCCTTTATCGAATATTAGATGACCGTACATTTCAGGGTCCACTTCTGGGTTCTCTATTCTGTTCCATTGATCTATGTGTCTGTTTTTGTGCCAGTACCACACTGTCTTGATGACCACAGCTTTGTAGTACAACCTGAAATCTGGCATTGTGATGCCCCCAGCTATGGTTTTCTTTTTTAAAATTCCCCTGGCTATTCGGGGTGTTTTCTGATTCCACACAAATCTTAAAATAATTTGTTCTAACTCTCTGAAGAAAGTCCATGGTATTTTGATAGGGATTGCATTAAACGTATAAATTGCCCTGGGTAACATTGACATTTTTACAATATTAATTCTGCCAATCCATGAGCATGGAATATTCTTCCATCTCTTTGTGTCTTCCTCAATTTCTTTCAGAAGTGTTCTATAGTTTTTAGGGTATAGATCTTTTACCTCTTTGGTTAGGTTTATTCCTAGGTATCTTATGCTTTTGGGTGCAATTGTAAATGGGATTGACTCCTTAATTTCTCTTTCTTCAGTCTCATTGTTAGTGTATAGAAATGCCATTGATTTCTGGGCATTGATTTTGTATCCTGCCACGCTACCAAATTGCTGTATGAGTTCTAGCAATCAGGGGGTGGAGGCTTTTGGGTTTTCTACGTAGAGTATCATGTCTTCGGCGAAGAGGGAGAGTTTGACTTCTTCTTTGCCAATTTGAATGCCTTTAATGTCTTTTTGTTGTCTGATTGCTGAGGTGAGGACTTCCAGAACTATGTTGAACAGCAGTGGTGAGAGTGGACATCCCTGTCTTGTTCCTGATCTTAGGGGAAAGGCTCCCAATGCTTCCCCATTGAGAATGATATTTGCTGTGGGCTTTTCGTAGACGGCTTTTAAGATGTCGAGCAAAGTTCCCTCTATCCCAACACTCTGAAGGGTTTTGATCAGGAATGGATGCTGTATTTTGTCAAATGCTTTCTCTGCATCTAATGAGAGTATCATATGGTTCTTGGTTTTTCTCTTGCTGATATGATGAATCACATTGATGGTTTTACGAGTGTTGAACCAGCCTTGTGTCCCGGGGATAAATCCTACTTGGTCATGGTGAATAATTTTCTTAATGTGTTGTTGGATCCTATTGGCTAGTATCTTGTTGAGAATTTTTGCATCCATGTTCATCAGGGATATTGGTCTGTAATTCTCCTTTTTGGTGGGGTCTTTGTCTGGTTTCGGAATTAAGGTGATGCTGGCCTCATAGAACGAATTTGGAAGTACTCCATCTCTTTCTATCTTTCCAAACAGCTTTAGTAGAATAGGTATGATTTCTTCTTTAAACGTTTGATAGAATTCCCCTGGGAAGCCATCTGGCCCTGGACTCTTGTGTCTTGGGAGGTTTTTGATGACTGCTTCAATTTCCTCCCTGGTTATTGGCCTGTTCAGGTTTTCTATTTCTTCCTGCTCCAGTTTTGGTAGTTTGTGGCTTTCCAGGAATGCATCCATTTCTTCTAGATTTCCTAATTTATTGGCGTACAGCTGTTCATAATATGTTTTTAAAATCGTTTGTATTTCCTTGGTGTTGGTAGTGATCTCTCCGTTCTCATTCATGATTTTATTAATTTGAGTCTTCTCTCTCTTCTTTTTAATAAGGTTGGCTAATGGTTTATCTATCTTATTAATTCTTTCAAAGAACCAACTCCTGGTTCTGTTGATCTGTTCCACAGTTCTTTTGGTCTCGATATCATTGAGTTCTGCTCGAATTTTAATTAACTCTCTTCTTCTGCTGGGGGTGGGGTCTATTTGTTGCTTTTTCTCTAGTTCCTTTATGTCTCAGGTGAGCTTTTGAATTTGAGATCTTTCCAGTTTTTGAATGGATGCTTGTATTGCGATGTATTTCCCCCTCAGGACTGCTTTTGCTGCATCCCAAAGATTTTGAACGGTTGTATCTTCATTCTCATTAGTTTCCATGAATCTTTTTAATTCTTCCTTAATTTCCTGGTTGACCATTTCATCTTTTAGCAGGATGGTCCTTAACCTCCACGTGTTTGTGGTCCTTCCATACTTCTTGTTGTGATTAAGTTCTAATTTCAAGGCATTATGGTCTGAGAATATACAGGGGACTATCCCGATCTTTTGGTATCGGTTCAGACCCGATTTGTGACCCAGTATGTGGTCTATTCTGGAGAAAGTTCCATGTGCACTTGAGAAGAATGTGTATTCAGTTGAGTTTGGATGTAAAGTTCTGTAGATATCTGTGAAATCCATCTGCTCCAGTGTATCATTTAACGCTCTCGTTTCTTTGGAGATGTTGTGCTTAGAAGACCTATCCAGGGTAGAAAGAGCTAGATTGAAGTCACCAATTATAAGTGTATTATTATCAAGGTATTTCTTGAGTTTGGTTATTAATTGGTTTAAATATTTGGCAGCTCCCACATTCGGGGCATATATATTGAGGATTGTTAATCCTCTTGTTGGATAGATCCTTTGAGTATGAGATAGTGTCCCTCTTCATCTCTCACTATAGTCTTTGGGGTAAATTTTAACTTATCTGATATAAGGATGGCAACCCCTGCTTTCTTTTGAGGACCATTTGAATGGTAAATGGTTCTCCAACCTTTTATTTTCAGGTTGTAGGTGTCCTTCTGTCTAAAATGAGTCTCTTGTAGACAGCAAATAGATGGGTCCTGCTTTTTTATCCAGTCTGAAACCCTGCGCCTTTTGATGGGGTCATTAAGCCCATTCACGTTCAGAGTTACTATTGATAGATATGAGTTTAGTGTCATCATATCTATTCAGTCCTTGTTTTTGTGGATTGTTCCACTGAACTTCTTCTTAAAGGGGAATTTTAAGAGTCCCCCTTAAAATTTCTTGCAGAGCTGGTTTGGAGGTTACATATTCTTTCAGTTCCTGCCTGTCTTGGAAGCTCTTTATCTCTCCTTCCATTTTGAATGAAAGCCTTGCTGGGTAAAGTATTCTTGGTTGCATGTTCTTCTCATTTAGGACCCTGAATATATCCTGCCAGCCCTTTCTGGCCTGCCAGGTCTCTGTGGAGAGGTCTGCTGTTACCCTAATATTCCTCCCCATAAAAGTCAGGGACTTTTTTTCTCTTGCTGCTTTAAGGATCTTCTCCTTATCTTTGGAATTTGCAAGCTTCACTATTAAATGTCGAGGTGTTGAACGGTTTTTGTTGATTTTAGGGGGGGATCTCTCTATTTCCTGGATCTGAATGCCTGTTTCCCTTCCCAGATTAGGAAAGTTTTCAGCTAGGATTTGTTCAAATACATATTCTGGCCCTCTGTCCCTTTCGGCTCCCTCAGGAACCCCAATTAAACGTAGGTTTTTCTTCCTCAGGCTGTCATTTATTTCCCTTAATCTATCCTCATGATCTTTTAATTGCTTGTCTCTTTTTTCTCAGTTTCCCTCTTTGCCATCAACTTGTCTTCTATGTCACTCACTCGTTCTTCCACCTCGTTAACCCTCGTCGTTAGGACTTCTAGCTTGGATTGCATCTCATTTAATTGATTTTTAATTTCTGCCTGATTGGATCTAAATTCTGCAGTCATGAAGTCTCTTGAGTCCTTTATGGTTTTTTCTAGAGCCACCAGTAGCTGTAAAATAGTGCTTCTGAATTGGCTTTCTGACATTGAATTGTAATCCATATTTTGTAACTCTGTGGGAGAGTGGGCTGTTTCTGATTCTTTTTTTTTGAGGTGATGTTTTCCTTCTAGTCATTTTGCTCAGTGCAGAGTGGCCAAAAATAAGTTGTATTGGGAAAAGGAGAAAAAGAGAGAGAAGGAAAGAAAAGAGAAAAAGAAAAAAGAGAAAGAAAAAAAAAGGGGGGAAAAGAGAAGAAAAAGAAAGAAAAAGAAAGAAAGAAAAAAGAAAAAAAGGGGGGGTGGGGGAAGCAATCAGAAATCAAGAAGAAAGAGAGAGAAAAAAAGCACAAAACAAAACAAAACAAAAACAAAAACAAAAACAAACAAAAAAAACACGGGGGAGTATCTTCCGATTCTGTATACTTTAAGTCCCTTGACTTCCCTTGGAACTGGTCTGTGTTGCTGGTCTTCTGGGGGAGGGGCCTGCTGTGCTGATTCTCAGGTGTGAGCACTTGGGGGAGCTGCTCTGCCCCTGCCTGGTGCAGGGCTCAGTGGGGGTTGTTCACCCCGTGAGGCCCCGGGAGGAAGCCACAGTGGCGGGGGCAGCTCTGGGACCCTGGAGTCAGCTCCCGCAGTAGCTCCGGGGCTCTCTGTCTGCAGGGCCTGGGGGCTCCCGGGCGGGGCCGCTGATCTGCTCAGTTCCAGGCAGGAGCGTCCTCGCTGTCCTGGGCCCTCCCGGCCTCTGCCTGTCCCGGGGAAGGCCGGATCCTGGGCTGTGTCCCGGCGCCCTGTGCTACGGGGCCTGCGCTGTTGGATTCGCGCCGCCGCCTGAGCCCCTCCGAGCTGTTCCCGGAGCCGCGCCGCCCCCTCCGCGGAGCTTCTTCCTCCGCCCGAGCCGCCGCCGCCGAGCTGTTCCCGGAGCCGCGCAGCCCCCTCCGCGGAGCCGCCACCCGAGCCCCTCCGAGCTGCTCCGGGTTCCGCCGAGCGCTGCAGCCCTTAGGGAGCTCGGCGCATCTCCCCGGGGCGCAGTTCCTCTGTTACTGTCCCAGGGAGCCCGAGGGCGTCCCCGCCTTTCTGGGGATCCTGCTCCAATTCCCCGGGAGCCCCTTTCCGCGGGGAAGGTCGGTGCAGCTCCTGCTCCTCCGGGACGGGGCTCTCCTGTCCTGGGGACACTCGCCCCGGCCTCAGCCCGGCTCCTCGCGGGGCCCCTCCCCCTTGAGGCCTTTTGTTCCTTTATTTCTTTTTCCCCGTCTTCCTACCTTGATAGAAGCGCGAACTCTTCTCACTGTAGCGTTCCAGCTGGTCTCTCTTTAAATCTCAGGCTGAATTCGTAGATTTTCAGGCTGATTGGATGGTTTTGTAGGTAATTTGTTGAGGACAGATGTTTTGGAGACCCTACTGTGCCGCCATCTTGCCCCTCCTCCCACTTTTCTACTTTTAGACTTGAGTATTTACTCTCAGACCTCTGATTTCTCAGGAGTTCAGAATGACTTGATATCCTTATTCAAGAGATGAGACAAAATTAGGGTCCCCCTATTCTTCTGGCATCTTAACTCCTCCCTGTCTTGCTGCTTTTAGATTTTGTTTTTCTTTATCATCTTCTTTTGAAAACTTTACAAAATGTCTTGGTATTGGCTTCCTTTTTTTAAATCTTGATAGGCATTCTCTGTGCATCCTGGATTTGTATGTCTGTTTCTGTCCCCAGATTAGACAAGTTTTTAGCTATAATTTCTTCAAATAAAACTCCTGCCCCCTTTTCTCTCTCTTGTTCTTCTGGGATTCGTATGAATATGAATTTGTATGAATATGTTATTTTGTTTAATGGAGTCACTGTGTTACCTAAGTCTACTCTCATGTTCCAAAATTGTTCTTTCTCTCTTTTGTTCAGCTTCATTATTTTCTACAATTCTATCTTCTGTATCATTTATCTATTCTACTTCATCTATCCTTGTGGTCAATAATCCAGTTAGTTTCAAATCTCAGTTATTGCATTTTTCATCTCAGCCTGAATATTTTTTAGCTCCTTTATCCCTGTGGTAATGGTCTCCCTGACATCTTCCATGTTTTTTTCAAGCCCAGCTAGCATCCTTATGACTTTTGCTTTAAATCCTAAATCAGGGATATTACTTATATTTGTTTCTGTTAGATCCCTGGCTGTGACCTTTTCTTGTTTCTTCTTTTGGAATGAATTGCTCTGTTTTGGTATTTTGTCTAGGTGTCTATCTTCTTCTTTGTGTTAGGAAAGCCTTTAGGTTTCCTTCTTCTGACAGTAATGTCTTTATGAAGAAGTTGTATAGTATCCAGGGCTTGGCACTTCCAGAATTTCTCTTGTGTGTGCTACGTGCACTCTATTGCTATTGTTTTGGCAGCTCTATCCCCAGGTCAGTAGTCTCTTCTTGCTTGCAGTGGGCAGTGTTTGGACCTTGGCCACAGTGTGGTGAGTTTTACCTAGATATGCTCTGGTTTGTTTGTTAAGATAACTGATACTAATTCCATTAGACATGAATCTTTGTAGAAGTATCTGATCAGTAGACATGGTTTGTGCTGGTCTTCTGGGGAAGAGGCCTGCTGTGATGATCCTTAGGCATATTTCCCTGAGGAAAATAGTACTAGCAGAGTGCAGGGTGCAGGACCTGGTGTAAGTAGGTTAGGCATCCAGTGTTGGAGTTGCGTTATTTACTAAGATTGGTTTATGCTGAGGGACAGAAGAGGGAAATGGTTCCATTTTGCTCCTCTGTCCTTGGGTACATCTAAAACTCCAGTCTTTTATCCCCACTGGTTGCAAAAACTCACAAAAATCAGCCCCCCTCATTTTCCCAGCCAATGGCTTTGGGGAAGTCTTCTCCTTCTGTGTCTCCCTATGCACACCACTCTCTCTTACCTTTCTCTATATCCATGGCTCCCATCCCTTCATAGCACCTCCCATCCCTCTATTTCTTCCCCAAACAATGTGTCCACACATCCTGACTTTCTTGATTTGGCCTCTTCTCTGCTTCTATTTGTGCAATTTATTTTATAACTTCTCATGCAGATTTCTTGGGTGTTCAGAATTATTTGTTAGTTTTCTAGGTTGAAGGACAAGGAAAATCTAAGATCTTCCTTGTACACTGCCATCTTACCTCTCACCCTACAGTCTACTTGATAAAATGCTTTTCAAGTAATTTTTTTCAAAGAAAACCTAAATCTCACTATTATAGAAATGAAATATTATTTCCTCAAGGAATACATTTTATTTACTCATTTAGAATCGCTGATATGATATGATATGTCACTTTTCTGTGTTTATTGTTTCCCATATCTGTAATACAAATTCTGTATATATTTTCCTGAATTTATAATTCCAAATATTTATTTGTACATGTTTCTGTGGAAATATTTTAGTTACTTCTATTTCCTAGAATGTTTTCCCTATGTTATGATATTTAGGAGGTGTTTTTCACAGGAAAGTTAATTTCTTGTAAATGAAGTATCATTCTTTTTATAAAATAGGCATAATTGTGTCTAAATACTTAAGAAAACTAGTTCCAAAATTTCAAATATAATCTTTTTTAATTTTCTCTATACATATAGCCACAAACTCCTGAAAAAGTACTTGAGGAAATGAAAGAAGAAAAAAATGAAGATGTTGAAGAAGAGGGAATAGAAATGAAGGAAGCAGTGGCAACAGCTTTTTCATCTTCTGATGAAAAAGATCAAGAAGGTTATGTAGAAGACCAAAAAAAGAGAGAAGAGAATAGAGAAGATGAGAAAGAGAACAAAGATATAAAAGGAAAAGGAGATAGAAAAGAGGATGAAGATGAAAAAGGAAAAGGAGATGGAAAAGAAGAAGAGAAAAAAGAGAAAGGAGATGAAAAAAAGGGTGAAGATGGAAAGGGGAAAGGAGCAAATAGCAAAGCGGAAGAAGAAAAAGAGAAAGGAAATGAAAAAGAGGGTGAAGATGGAAAGGGGAAAGGAGAAGATGTCAAAGAATTTGAAAATGAAAAAGACACAGGAGAAAAAAAACAGGGAGATGATAGAAAAGAGAATGAAGATGGAAGAGTGGATAAAGATGGAAAAGAGGAGAAATGTGGAAATAAAGAAGAGGTTGGAAATAAGAAAGGTGGAAAAGAGAAAGAGGAAGATGGAGCAGAAGAAAATGGAAATGGAGATGGGAAAGATGGAAGAAATGGAAAGGAAAACAAGAAAGCTGAAGTGGAAAAAGAAGTAGCTGAAAAAGAAGAGGTCAAAAAAGATGAAAAAGAAGAATCTCAGAGTACTGTTTAAAGCTGCCCTATATAGTTTCATAATTTGGTAATATATGCCCCCATGTTGTAATGTTAATAGAGATGAATACTTTTATCAAATATTTTATAAACACAGCTTTTCTTTAACATCAGTTTAATTTCAGAACACCTTCATACTGATTATTAGTCACAAAGTAGCTAACATGAAACCTTTATACATTTTGTGATCATAATAGTGAAATATACAAAAAAATGTTTTCACTCTGTCAATTTCCTTTTGTGTAATTTATGTTAAATCTTTGAATTTTAACTCCCATATGTGATAATTTCACAAAATAGGGAGATTCCAAAGTTTCTTCCAAAATTCTTATGGTTTTCTATGTTGCTTTTATTAAAAAGTTTAACTATTTTCTATAATTCAAAGAAAATTCTTTCTGAAATAGAACTTTATTACCAGCATGTGAACAAATAAAATTACAAATTCATTTTTAAAAGATTTATAATTTTTTTCAGAAGGGCAGTTCTGATTATATGTGTATCCACAAATATTACTGGGTTGATTTTAATAAAAATTCTATTAAAAATAATTGTATGTTATTATATCTCTAAAAATGTAGTTAGTGAAATATTAGAGTGCCTGATTTTTTTCTGTTGTAATGTTTGCAAAAGCATTTTTAAACTTGTTTACACTGAGATAAAATTAACATAAAATTTACCATTTTAACCATTTTCAATTTAGTAGTTATTTTATGTGTGTATGCATTTATAATATTGTGCAACTATCACCAGGACACACTTCCAGAACATTTTCACCCACATAAAACTCAAAGTACCTATTAGCAATCTCTCCATTCCCAACCCCCTCCTCACCTGTTCCTCTTAAACCAATTTGGTTTGTCTTTATAGATTTGCCTATTCTAGACATTTCATATAAATGGAACCATGCACTATGTGGCCTTTGGCCTCTTTCACTTAGCATAATGTTTTCCCATTCACCCATCTTGTAGCAAGTATCATTACTTCATTTCTTTTTGTGGCTGAATAATATTATATTCTATTGATATACTACATTCCTTCTTGAACATTGAGCTGTTTCCATATTTTTGTTAATTATAAATAATATTTCTATGAATATTCATGTACAAGCTTTATAGTGTGTACATGTATGTTTTCATTTCTCCTAGGTATCTATCTAGGACTAGAACCACTGGATTATATAGGAATGTTATGGTTACTTTTTGAGGGACTTTTAAACTGTTTTCCAATGTGGCTTCATCATCACATACCCTCACTAGCAATATATGTGGGTTCTAATTTTTCCACATCCTAGTCAAAACGTCTTACTGTCAATATTTAATTATAACCATATTAGTGGGGTTATTTGTGGGAGATAAAAATCATGGTTATTAGTTGGGGCAATATGGCAGAAGAGTAGGATCTCCAAGTCACCTGTCCCCACCAACTTACCTAGATAAATTTCAAATCATCCTGAAAACCTACGAATTCAGCCTGGGATTTAAAGAGAGAACAGCTGGAATGCTACAGTGAGAGGAGTTCGCTCTTCTATCAAGGTAGGAAGACTGAAAAAATAAATTAATAAATAAGCATCCAAGGGGGGGGGGGGAGCCCAGGGAGGAGCCGGGCTAAGGCCAGGCAATGAGAGCCTCCAGGACAGGAAAGTCCAGCCACGGAGAAACAGGAACTTTACCTGGATGGAAAGGTGCTGACAGAGAACTTGGGCAGGATCCCAGGTGGGGCAGTGGAGCCCCCCAGTTTCCCGGGATCACTAACAGAGGAAGTGCCCCCAGGGGAGAGCGTGCCACACAGTGCAGGACAAGATCCCTAAAGGGCTGGAGCGTGGACTCAGCAGGGCCTCAGGAGAAGCTCAGGGAGTGACTCCAGAGGTGACTCCGGATGGAGGGGACTGCACGACCCCCAGAGCAGCTCAGGTGGCGGCTCAGGCATCAGCTCTGCCCGGAGGGGGCTGCACAGCCCTGAGAGCACTTCAGGCGGTGGCTCTGCACAAAGTGAGCTGAGTGGTCCGGAAGCACAAGTCCAGCAGCGCAGGCCCCGGAGCACAAGGCGCCGGGGGGACACAGCCCAGGATCCAGCGCTCCCCTTGTGACAGGTAGAGGCTGTGAGAACACAGGACAGCAAGAAAGCTCCTGCCGCCAGGCGGCCCCTAGATATGCAGATTAGTGCGCCCCTCCCCTGGAGCATCCAGGCCCCTGTGGACTGAGAGAGTGTGGTAGTTACTGCTGGAGCTGACTCTAGGGCTGGAGAGCTGGCCGCTGCCACTATTATTATTCCTCCTGATGTCACCTTGTGCCTGGGACTGAGCGAGGCCACCAAGGAGCAGGGGCCTCACAGGAAAAACAGTTCCAACTGACCCGTGAACCTGGCAGGGGGCAGGACAGCGCCCCCAGGTGCACACACCTGAGAATCAGCACAGCAGGCTTCTCCCACAGAAGACCAGCTGGAAGGAAAGGGGAAGAGCAAGTTCTAACCAAGCAGCACTGGAAAGACCCAGGGGAAGTTGAGGGACGTACAGTATATAGAATCAGGGAATAGCCCTCTTTGTTTTATGTTTTTTGTTTATTTCTTCACCTCCCCCTTTTTTTTCAACCCTATTTCCTTCCTTTTAACAGCACAACTTGTTTTTAGCCACTCTGCACTGAGCAAAATGATTAGGAGGAAAAACTCACCACAAAATAAAGAATCAGAAACAGGACTCTCTCCCACAGAATTAGATTTGGATTAGAATTCAACGTCAGAAAGCCAATTCACAAGAACAATTATAAAGCTACTGGTGGCTCTGGAAAAAAAGCAAGGGATTCAAGAGACTTCAGGCCTGCAGAATTTAGAGCTAATCAGGCCAAAACTAAAAATCAATTCAATTAGATGCAATACAAACTGGACATCCTAACGATGAAGGTTAATGAGGTAGAAGAATGAGTTAGTGACATAGAAGACAAGTTGATGGCAAGGAAGGAAGCTGGGGAAAAGAGAAAAAAAAAAAAGATTGTGAGGAAAGGTTAAGGGAAATAAATGACAACCTCAGAAGGAAAAAATCTAAGTTTAATTGGGGTTGAAGAGGGTGCCGAAAGGGACAGGGGACCAGAAACTGTATTTGAACAAAGCACAGCTGAGAATTTCCCTAACTTGGGGAGGGAAACAGGCATTCAGATCCAGGAAATAGAGAGATCCCCCCTAGAATTAATAAAAATCATTCAACACCCGGAAATTTCATAGTGAAACTTGCAAATTCCAAAGATAAAGAGAAGATCCATAAAGCACCAAGAGACAAGAAATCCCTAATATTTATGGGAAGAAGTATTAGGTTAACAGAAGACCTCTCCACAGAGACCGGGCAGGCCAGAAAGAGCTGGCAGGATATATTTAGGGTCCCAAATGAGAAGAACATGCAGCCAAAGGTACTCTATCCAGCAAGGCTCTCATTCAGAATAGGAGAGATAAAGAGCTTCCAAGATAGGCAGAAACTGAAGGAATATGTGACCACCAAACCAGCTCTGCAAGAAATTTTAAGGGGGACTCCGTAAAAGAAAGAGGAAGTCTAGGAAACTCCACAGAACCGGGAGTGAATAGGTATTATGATGACACTAAATGCATATCCTTCAGTAGTAACTCTGAATGTGAATGGGCTTAATGATGCCATCAAAAGGCGCAGGATTTCAGACTGGATAAAAAAGCAAGACCCATCTATTTGCTGTCTACAAGAGACTCATTTTACACATAAGGATACCTCCAGCCTGAAAATAAAAGGTTGGAGAACCATTGACCATTCAAATGGTCCTGAAAAGGAAGGAGGGGAAGCAATCCTCATGTCAGATACATTAAAGTTTATCCCAAAGACTGTAGTAAGAGATGAAGAGGGACACTCTATCATACTAAAAGGATATATCCAAAAAGAGGACCTAACAATCATGAATATTTAAGCTCCTAATATGGGAGCTGCCAAGTAGATCAATCAACTAATAACCAAAGTTAAGACATACTTAGATAATAATACACCTATACTGGGAGACGTGAAGAGAGGGCTTTCTGTGTTTGACAGATCTTCTAAGCACAACATGTCCAAAGAAGCAAGAGTATTCAGTGATACACTGGACCAGATGGATTTCACAGATATTTACAGAACTTTACATGCAAATGCAATTGAATACACATTCTTCTCAAGTGCACATGGAACTTTCTCCAGAATAGACCACATACTGGGTCACAAATCAGGTCGTAATCGATACCAAAAGATTGGGATTCTCCCCTGCATATTTTCAGACCATAATGCTTTGAAGCTAGAACTAAATCACAAGAAGTTAGGAAGGAATTCAACCGTATGAAGGTTAAAGACCATCCTGCTAAAAGATGAAAGGGTCAACCAGGAAATTAGAGAAGAATAAAAAAGATTCATGGAAACTAATGAGCATGAAGATACAACCATTCAAAATCTTGGGATCCCTGGTGGCGCAGCGGTTTGGCGCCTGCCTTTGGCCCAGGGCGGGATCCTGGAGACCCGGGATCAAATCCCACATCGGGCTCCCGGTGCATGGAGCCTGCTTCTCCCTCTGCCTGTGTCTCTGCCTCTCTCTCTCTCTCTCTCTCTGTGACTCTCATAAATAAAAAAAAAAGAAAAGAAAAAGAAAAAAACAAAACAAAATCTTTGGGATACATCAAAAGCAGTCCTGAGGGGGAAATACATTGCAATACAAGCATCCATCCAAAAACTGGAAAGAAATCAAATACAAAAGTTAACCTTGCACCTAAAAGAGCTGGAGAAAGAACAGCAAATAGATCCTGCATCTAGCAGAAAAAGAGAGTTAATAAAGATTCGAGCAGAAATCTATGAAATAGAGACCAGAAGAACTGCAGAACAAATCAACAAAACCAGGAGTTGGTTCCTTGAAACAATTAATAAGATAGATAAACCATTAGCCACCCTTATTGAAAACAAATGTGAAAAGACTCAAATTAATAAAATCACAAATGAAAAAGGAAAGATCACCACTAATACCAAGGAAATACAAACGATTTTTAAAACTTATTATGAGCAGTTTTAGGCGAATAAATTAGGCAATCTAGAAGAAATGGATGCACTTCTGGAAGTCCACAAACTACCAAAACTAGAACAGGAAGAAACAGAAAACCTGAACAGGCCAATAACCAGGGAGGAAATTGAAGCAGTCATAAAAAATCTCCAAAGACACAAAAGTCCAGGGCCAGATGGCTTCCCTGTGGAATTTTGTCAAACGCTTAAAGAAGAAACAATACCTATTCTACTAAAACTCTTCTGAAAGATAGAAAGATATGGAATACTTCCAAACTCATTCTATGAGGCCACCATCACCTTAATTCCAAAACCAGACTCCACCAAAAAGGAGAATTATAGACCAATATCCCTGATGAACATGGATGCAAAAATTCTCAACAAGATACTAGCCAATACGATCCAACAGTACACTAAGAAGATTATTCACCATGACCATGTGGGATTTATCCCTAGGATGCAAGGCTGGTTCAACACTAGTAATGCAATCAATGTGATAGATAATACCAACAAGAGAAAAAGCAAGAACCATATGATCCTCTCAATAGATGCAGAGAAAGCATTTGACAAAATACAGAATCCATTCCTGATCAATACTGTTCAGAGTGTAGGGATAGAGGATACATTCCTCAGGATCTTAAAAGCCATCCACGAAAAGCCCAACAGCAAATATCATTCTCAATGGGGAAACACTGGAAACCTTTCCCCTAAGATCAGGAACAAGACAAGGATGTCCACTCTCACCACTGCTATTCAACATAGTACTGGAAGTCCTAGGTTCAAGAATCAGATGAGAAAAAGAAATAAAAGGCATTCACATTGGCATAGAAGAAGTAAAATTCTCCCTCTTCGCAGGTGACATGATACTATTCACAGAAAACCCAAAAGACTCCACCTGAAGATTGCTAGAACTCATACAGCAATTCGGCAGTGTGGCAGGATACAAAATCAATGCCCACAAATTAGTGGCATTTCTATACACTAAGAATGAGACTGAAGAAAGACAAATTAAGGAGTCTATCCCATTTACAATTGCACCCAAAAGCCTAAGATACCTAGGAATAAACCTAACAAAAGAGGTAAAGGATCTATACCCTAAAAACTATAGAACACTTCTGAAAGAAATTGAGGAAGACACAAAGAAATGGAAAAATATTCCATGCTCCTTGATTGGAAGAATTAATATTGTGAAAATGTCAATGATATCCAGGGCAATATACACATTTAATGCAATCCCTATCAAAATACCATGGACTTTCTTCAGAGAGTTGGAACAAATCATCTTAAGATTTGTGTGGAATGAGAAAAGACCCCAAATAGTCAGGGGAATATTAAAAAAGAAACCATAGCTGTGGCATCACAATGCCAGATTTCAGGATGTACTACAAAGCTGTGGTCATCAAGACAGAGTAGTAATGGCACAAAAACAGACACATAGATCAATGCAACAGAATAGAGAATCCAGAAGTAGACCCTCAACTCTATGGTCAACTAATATTTGATAAATCAGGAAAGACTATCCACTGGAAAAAAGACTGTCTGTTCAATAAATGGTGCTGGGAAAATTGGAGCGCCACAGGCAGAAGAATGAAACTAGTCCGTTTTCTTACACCATACACAAAGATAAACTCAAAATGGATGAAAGATCTAAATTGAGACAAAAATCCATCAAAATCCTAGAGGAGAACACAGGCAACACCCTTTTTGAACTTGGCCACAGCAACTTCTTGCAAGATGCATCCATGAAAGCAAGGGAAACAAAAGAAAAAAGGAATTATTGGGACTTCATCAGGATAAAAAGCTTCTTTACAGCAAAAGAAACCATCATCAGAACTGAAAGCCAACCTACAGAATGGGAGAAGATATTTGCAAATGACTTATCAGATAAAGGGCTAATGTCCAAGACCTATAAGGAACTTGTTAAATTCAACAACAAAGAAACAAATAATCCATCATGAAATGGGCAAAAGACATGAACAGAAATATCACCAAGAAGACAGAGATGTGGCCAAGAAGCTCATGAGAAAATGCTCTGCATCACTGGCGATCATGGACATACAAATCAAAACCACAATGGTCAGGGCCCATGGTGTCAGTTGGTATCTAACTGACACCAGTGAGACTGGTGAAAAATAACAAGAAGGGAAACAACAAATGTTGGAGAGGATGTGGAGAAAGGGGAACCCTCTTGTACTGTTGGTGGGAATGTAAACTGGTGCAGCCACTCTGGAAAACTCTGTGGAGGTTTCTCAAAGAGTGAAAAATAGAACTGCCCTACGACTGAGCAATTGCACTGCTGTGGACTTACCCCAAAGAAACAGGTGCAGTGAAACGCTGGAACACCGCAGCCTAATGTTTATAGCAGCAATGTCCACAATAGCCAAACTGTGGAAGGAGCCTCAGTGTCCATCGAAGGATGAATGGATAAAGAAGATGTGGTATATGTATACAATGGAATATTACTCAGCCATTAGAAATGACAAATACCCACCATTTGCTTTGGCATGGATGGAATTGGAGGGTATTATATTGAATGAAATATGTCAATTGGAGAAGGACAAACATTATATGGTCTCATTCATTTGGGAAATATAAAAATTAGTGAAAAGGAATAAAGGGTAAAGGAAAGAAAATGAGTGAAAATATCAGTGAGGGTGACAAAACATGAGAGACACCTAACTCGGGAAAACGAAATAGGGGTAGTGGAAGGGGAGGCAGGCAGGGAGTTGGGGTGACTTGGTGATGGGCACTGAGGAAGGCACTTGATGGGATGAGCATTGGGTGTTATGCTATATGTTGGCAAATTGAACTCCAATAAAAAATAAATAAACCACTAAAGAATTAGATATGTATAAACATGCTTATATAAAAATTCTCATCATGCTACTGTTAATAGATAAAATCACCAACATCAGTGTACATCAACTATTCTAAATTCTTTACCTGAATTTTTTAACTTACTCCTCAAAGGAAATCTATGAGATAGATACTTCTATTGACTCAGTTTTTCAGATGATAAATAAAGGGTACAAAATTTTAAACATCATGTCCTACATATGCATGTATTTTTCTTAATTCAGCTATATTAAATTTCTGTAATGAATGACATGTCATGCAAATAAAATAATTTTCTAAAGAACTCTGTTTGTCCCAGAATATATGTATTCCCATGCATCCTTGAATGCTTAATAGTTTTAAAACATTTTATTTGCTTTAAGTACATTTTAGTGTCCACTTCAAAGATATTCTAATGACTTCCTGAATTACCTCGATATCTGCTATGAGATTTTATTGCCCAGTGTAGTACTTATGTTTATGATCATATTAGTGTCCAATGATCACATAAAGTGAGGGCGTTTAGAATTCCTTAAGTGTGTATGGCCATATGTGTTTGGTATATCTTTCAAAATTCTTAGTCCTTAAACTTCAACTCACACTGAATCCTTTTACCTTCATTGTATTTCTCAGTATCTGCAATTTTTATTTACTTGGCTGTTTGTATATTTTCTGTCTCCAAACACTAGAATATATGTTTCAGGAGTGCAGGAATTTTGCCTGTCTTGGTTGTTGCTACATCCCAGAGCCTAAAATAGTGCCTGTAATATAACAAGTGTCCAACATATTTTAAGTTAAATGAATAAATAAGAAATAGTTCCTTCCTGATTTCCAACTGGACTTCAGTGAAGACTGAATGGTAAATATATCTCTTCAACTGGCCACATGACCTAAGTGTCCATCATGAATTATGTGCAATCAAATTAATGTATTCACAAGGAATTCCATCATAAAGTGGGGGTATTAGATGGAATACTCATTCTAAATCCACCTTGAAGGTGGATAAGTAACAAAATAGTTAACAAGTGAAGGCAGATAAGTTAAAATATAAGTAACATTGGCATTTTGCTTACACCCTGTGTAATGTCTCCTTGTTTCACACTGTTGTAACTTCTTGGATTTGCACCATGTACCTATGAAGTGTTGATCTAAATTGAGATTGATTTCAGATATGTGAGTCCTAACAATAACACCTGCCAAAGTAGACAGATTTTTCCATCATAGCCCCACTCAGGAGAAATAGAAAGATTGGGGGGAGGGGCAAGATGGCGGAGGAGTAGGGTCTCCAGGTCACCTGTCCTCAGCAAATTACCTAGAAAACCTTCCAATCATCCTGAAAATCTACGAATTCGGCCTGAGATTTAAAGAGAGACCAGCTGGAACGCCGCAGTGAGAAGAGTTCGCGGTTCTATCAAGGTAGGAAGACGGGAAAAAAGAAATAAAGACACAAAAGGCCTCCAAGGGGGAGGGGCCCCGCGAGGAGCCGGGCTGAGGCCGGGGTGAGTGTCCCCAGGACAGGAGAGCCCCGTCCCGGAGGAGCAGGAGCTGCACCAACCTTCCCCGCGGAAAGGGGCTCCCCGGGAATTGGAGCAGGATCCCCAGAAAGGCGGGGATGCCCTCAGGCTCCCTGGGACAGTAACAGAGGAACTGCGCCCCGGAGAGTGCGCCGAGCTCCCTAAGGGCTGCAGCGCTCGGCGGGACCCGGAGCAGCTCGGAGGGGCTCGGGCGGCGGCTCCGCGGAGGGGGCTGCGGGGCTCCGGGAACAGCTCAGCGGCGGCGGCTCGGGCAGAGGAAGAAGCTCCGCGGAGGGGGCGGCGCGGCTCCGGGAACAGCTCGGAGGGGCTCGGGCTGCGGCTCCGCGGAGGGGGCTGCGCGGCTCCGGAAGCAGCTCAGGCGGCAGCTCGGGCGGAGGAAGAAGCTCCGCGGAGGGGGCTGCGCGGCTCCGGGAACAGCTCGGAGGGGCTCGGGCGGCGGCGAGAATCCAACAGCGCAGGCCCCGGAGCACAGGGCGCCGGGACACAGCCCAGGATCCGGCCTCCCCCGGGACAGGCAGAGGCCGGGAGGGCCCAGGACAGCAAGGACGCTCCTGCCTGGAACTGAGCAGATCAGCGGCCCCGCCCAGGAGCCCCCAGGCCCTGCAGACGAGAGCCCCGGAGCTACTACGGGGGCTGACTCCAGGGTCCCAGAGCTGCCCCCGCCACTGTGGCTTCCTCCCGGGGCCTCACGGGGTGAACAACCCCCACCGAGCCCTGCACCAGGCAGGGGCAGAGCAGCTCCCCCAAGTGCTCACACCTGAGAATCAGCACAGCAGGCCCCTCCCCCAGAAGACCAGCTAAAGGGACCAGTTCCAAGGGAAGTCAAGGGACTTAAAGTATACAGAATCGGAAGATACTCCCCCGTGCTTTTGTTTTTGTTTTTGTTTTTGTTTTTTTTTTGTTTTTTGTTTTGTTTTGTGCTTTTTTTTCTCTCTCTTTCTTCTTGATTTCTGATTGCTTCCCCCACCCCCCCTTTTTTTTTTCTTTTTTCTCCTTTCTTTCTTTTTCTTTCTTTTTCTTCTCTTTTTCCCCCTTTTTTTTTCTTCCTTCTCTTTTTTCTTTTTCTCTTTTCTTTCCTTCTCTCTCTTTTTCTCCTTTTCCCAATACAACTTGTTTTTGGCCACTCTGCACTGAGCAAAATGACTAGAAGGAAAACCTCACCTCAAAAAAAAGAATCAGAAACAGCCCACTCTCCCACAGAGTTACAAAATATGGATTACAATTCAATGTCAGAAAGCCAATTCAGAAGCACTATTTTACAGCTACTGGTGGCTCTAGAAAAAACCATAAAGGACTCAAGAGACTTCATGACTGCAGAATTTAGATCCAATCAGGCAGAAATTAAAAATCAATTAAATGAGATGCAATCCAAGCTAGAAATCCTAACAACGAGGGTTAACGAGGTTGAAGAACGAGTGAGTGACATAGAAGACAAGTTGATGGCAAAGAGGGAAACTGAGAAAAAAGAGACAAGCAATTAAAAGATCATGAGGATAGATTAAGGGAAATAAATGACAGCCTGAGGAAGAAAAACCTACGTTTAATTGGGGTTCCTGAGGGCGCCGAAAGGGACAGAGGGCCAGAATATGTATTTGAACAAATCCTAGCTGAAAACTTTCCTAACCTGGGAAGGGAAACAGGCATTCAGATCCAGGAAATAGAGAGATCCCCCCCTAAAATCAACAAAAACCGTTCAACACCTCGACATTTAATAGTGAAGCTTGCAAATTCCAAAGATAAGGAGAAGATCCTTAAAGCAGCAAGAGAAAAAAGTCCCTGACTTTTATGGGGAGGAATATTAGGGTAACAGCAGACCTCTCCACAGAGACCTGGCAGGCCAGAAAGGGCTGGCAGGATATATTCAGGGTCCTAAATGAGAAGAACATGCAACCAAGAATACTCTATCCAGCAAGGCTCTCATTCAAAATGGAAGGAGAGATAAAGAGCTTCCAAGACAGGCAGGAACTGAAAGAATATGTAACCTCCAAACCAGCTCTGCAAGAAATCTTAAGGGGGACTCTTAATATTCCCCTTTAAGAAGAAGTTCAGTGGAACAATCCACAAAAACAAGGACTGAATAGATATGATGACACTAAACTCATATCTATCAATAGTAACTCTGAACGTGAACGGGCTTAATGACCCCATCAAAAGGCGCAGGGTTTCAGACTGGATAAAAAAGCAGGACCCATCTATTTGCTGTCTACAAGAGACTCATTTTAGACAGAAGGACACCTACAACCTGAAAATAAAAGGTTGGAGAATCATTTACCATTCAAATGGTCCTCAAAAGAAAGCAGGGGTTGCCATCCTTATATCAGATAAATTAAAATTTACCCCAAAGACTATAGTGAGAGATGAAGAGGGACACTATCTCATACTCAAAGGATCTATCCAACAAGAGGACTTAACAATCCTCAATATATATGCCCCGAATGTGGGAGCTGCCAAATATTTAAACCAATTAATAACCCAACTCAAGAAATACCTTGATAATAATACACTTATACTTGGTGACTTCAATCTAGCTCTTTCTACCCTGGATAGGTCTTCTAAGCACAACATCTCCAAAGAAACGAGAGCTTTAAATGATACACTGGACCAGATGGAGTTCACAGATATCTACAGAACTTTACATCCAAACTCAACTGAATACACATTCTTCTCAAGTGCACATGGAACTTTCTCCAGAATAGACCACATACTGGGTCACAAATCGGGTCTGAACCGATACCAAAAGATCGGGATAGTCCCCTGTATATTCTCAGACCATAATGCCTTGAAATTAGAACTTAATCGCAACAAGAAGTATGGAAGGACCACAAACACGTGGAGGTTAAGGACCATCCTGCTAAAAGATGAAAAGGTCAACCAGGAAATTAAGGAAGAATTAAAAAGATACATGGAAACTAATGATAATGAAGATACAACTGTTCAAAATCTTTGGGATGCAGCAAAAGCAGTCCTGAGGGGGAAATACATCGCAATACAAGCATCCATTCAAAAACTGGAAAGATCTCAAATTCAAAAGCACACCTTACACATAAAGGAACTAGAGAAAAAGCAACAAATAGACCCCACCCCCAGCAGAAGAAGACAGTTAATTAAAATTCGAGCAGAACTCAATGATATCGAGACCAAAAGAACTGTGGAACAGATCAACAGAACCAGGAGTTGGTTCTTTGAAAGAATTAATAAGATAGATAAACCATTAGCCAACCTTATTAAAAAGAAGAGAGAGAAGACTCAAATTAATAAAATCATGAATGAGAAAGGGGACATCACTACCAACACCAAGGAAATACAAACGATTTTAAAAACATATTATGAACAGCTGTACGCCAATAAATTAGGAAATCTAGAAGAAATGGACACATTCCTGGAAAGCCACAAACTACCAAAACTGGAGCAGGAAGAAATAGAAAACCTGAACAGGCCAATAACCAGGGAGGAAATTGAAGCAGTCATCAAAAACCTCCCAAGACACAAGAGTCCAGGGCCAGATGGCTTCCCAGGGGAATTCTATCAAACGTTTAAAGAAGAAATCATACCTATTCTACTAAAGCTGTTTGGAAAGATAGAAAGAGATGGAGTACTTCCAAATTCGTTCTATGAGGCCAGCATCACCTTAATTCCGAAACCAGACAAAGACCCCACCAAAAAGGAGAATTACAGACCAATATCCCTGATGAACATGGATGCAAAAATTCTCAACAAGATACTAGCCAATAGGATCCAACAACACATTAAGAAAATTATTCACCATGACCAAGTAGGATTTATCCCTGGGACACAAGGCTGGTTCAACACTCGTAAAACCATCAATGTGATTCATCATATCAGCAAGAGAAAAACCAAGAACCATATGATACTCTCATTAGATGCAGAGAAAGCATTTGACAAAATACAGCATCCATTCCTGATCAAAACCCTTCAGAGTGTTGGGATAGAGGGAACTTTCCTCGACATCTTAAAAGCCATCTACGAAAAGCCCACAGCAAATATCATTCTCAATGGGGAAGCACTGGGAGCCTTTCCCCTAAGATCAGGAACAAGACAGGGATGTCCACTCTCACCACTGCTGTTCAACATAGTTCTGGAAGTCCTCGCCTCAGCAATCAGACAACAAAAAGACATTAAAGGCATTCAAATTGGCAAAGAAGAAGTCAAACTCTCCCTCTTCGCCGATGACATGATACTCTACATAGAAAACCCAAAAGCCTCCACCCCCAGATTGCTAGAACTCATACAGCAATTTGGTAGCGTGGCAGGATACAAAATCAATGCCCAGAAATCAATGGCATTTCTATACACTAACAATGAGACTGAAGAAAGAGAAATTAAGGAGTCAATCCCATTTACAATTGCACCCAAAAGCATAAGATACCTAGGAATAAACCTAACCAAAGAGGTAAAAGATCTATACCCTAAAAACTATAGAACACTTCTGAAAGAAATTGAGGAAGACACAAAGAGATGGAAAAATATTCCATGCTCATGGATTGGCAGAATTAATATTGTAAAAATGTCAATGTTACCCAGGGCAATTTATACGTTTAATGCAATCCCTATCAAAATACCATGGACTTTCTTCAGAGAGTTAGAACAAATTATTTTAGGATTTGTGTGGAATCAGAAAAGACCCCGAATAGCCAGGGGAATTTTAAAAAAGAAAACCTTAGCTGGGGGCATCACAATGCCAGATTTCAGGTTGTATTACAAAGCTGTGGTCATCAAGACAGTGTGGTACTGGCACAAAAACAGACACATAGATCAATGGAACAGAATAGAGAACCCAGAAGTGGACCCTGAAATGTACGGCCATCTAATATTCGATAAAGGAGGAAAGACTATCCATTGGAAGAAAGACAGTCTCTTCAATAAATGGTGCTGGGAAAATTGGACATCCACATGCAGAAGAATGAAACTGGACCACTCTCTTTCACCATACACAAAGATAAACTCAAAATGGATGAGAGATCTAAATGTGAGACAAGATTCCATCAAAATCCTAGAGGAGAACACAGGCAACACCCTTTTTGAACTTGGCCACAGTAACTTCTTGCAAGATACATCCACGAAGGCAAAAGAAACAAAAGCAAAAATGAACTATTGGGACTTCATCAAGATAAGAAGCTTTTGCACAGCAAAGTATACAGTCAACAAAACTAAAAGACAACCTACAGAATGGGAGAAGATATTTGCAAATGACATATCAGATAAAGGGCTAGTTTCCAAAATCTATAAAGAACTTATTAAACTCAACACCAAAGAAACAAACAATCCAATCATGAAATGGGCAAAAGACATGAAGAGAAATCTCACAGAGGAAGACATGGACATGGCCAACATGCACATGAAAAAATGCTCTGCATCACTTGCCATCAGGAAATACAAATTAAAACCACAATGAGATACCACCTCACACCAGTGAGAATGGGGAAAATTAACAAGGCAGGAAACAACAAATGTTGGAGAGGATGCGGAGAAAAGGGAACCCTCTTACACTGTTGGTGGGAATGTGAACTGGTGCAGCCACTCTGGAAAACTGTGTGGAGGTTCCTCAAAGAGTTAAAAATAGACCTACCCTACGACCCAGCAATTGCACTGTTGGGGATTTACCCCAAAGATTCAGATACAATGAAACGTCGGGACACCTGCACCCCGATGTTTCTATCAGCAATGGCCACAATAGCCAAACTGTGGAAGGAGCCTCGGTGTCCATCGAAAGATGAATGGATAAAGAAGATGTGGTTTATGTATACAATGGAATATTACTCAGCAATTAGAAACGACAAATACCCACCATTTGCTTCAACGTGGATGGAACTGGAGGGTATTATGCTGAGTGAAATAAGTCAATCGGAGAAGGACAAACAGTGTATGTTCTCATTCATTTGGGGAATATGAATAATAGTGAAAGGGAATATAAAGGAAGGGAAAAGAAATGTTGGGAAATATCAGGAAGGGAGACAGAACATAAAGACTCCTAACTCTGGGAAATGAACTAGGGGTGGTGGAAGGGGAGGAGGGCGGGTGTTGGAGGGGAATGGGTGACGGGCACTGAGGTGGACACTTGACGGGATGAGCACTGGGTGTTTTTCTGTATGTTGGTAAATTAAACACTAATAAAAGTTAATTAAAAAAAATAAAAAATAAAATTTAAAAAAAAGAAAAAAAAAAAAAAAAAGAAAACCCAAAAGCCTCCACCCCAAGATTGCTAGAACTCATACAGCAATTTGGTAGCGTGGCAGGATACAAAATCAATGCCCAGAAATCAATGGCATTTCTATACACTAACAATGAGACTGAAGAAAGAGAAATTAAGGAGTCAATCCCATTTACAATTGCACCCAAAAGCATAAGATACCTAGGAATAAACCTAACCAAAGAGGTAAAAGATCTATACCCTAAAAACTATAGAACACTTCTGAAAGAAATTGAGGAAGACACAAAGAGATGGAAAAATATTCCATGCTCATGGATTGGCAGAATTAATAATGTAAAAATGTCAATGTTACCCAGGGCAATTTATACGTTTAATGCAATCCCTATCAAAATACCATGGACTTTCTTCAGAGAGTTAGAACAAATTACTTTAAGATTTGTGTGGAATCAGAAAAGACCCCGAATAGCCAGGGGAATTTTAAAAAAGAAAACCATAGCTGGGGGCATCACAATGCCAGATTTCAGGTTGTACTACAAAGCCGTGGTCATCAAGACAGTGTGGTACTGGCACAAAAACAGACACATAGATCAATGGAACAGAATAGAGAATCCAGAAGTGGACCCTGAAATGTACGGTCATCTAATATTCGATAAAGGAGGAAAGACTATCCATTGGAAGAAAGACAGTCTCTTCAATAAATGGTGCTGGGAAAATTGGACATCCACATGCAGAAGAATGAAACTGGACCACTCTCTTTCACCATACACAAAGATAAACTCAAAATGGATGAGAGATCTAAATGTGAGACAAGATTCCATTAAAATCCTAGAGGAGAACACAGGCAACACCCTTTTTGAACTTGGCCACAGTAACTTCTTGCAAGATACATCCACAAAGGCAAAAGAAACAAAAGCAAAAATGAACTATTGGGACTTCATCAAGATAAGAAGCTTTTGCACAGCAAAGGATACAGTCAACAAAACTAAAAGACAACCTACAGAATGGGAGAAGATATTTGCAAATGACATATCAGATAAAGGGCTAGTTTCCAAAATCTATAAAGAACTTATTAAACTCAACACCAAAGAAACAAACAATCCAATCATGAAATGGGCAAAAGACATGAAGAGAAATCTCACAGAGGAAGACATGGACATGGCCAACAAGCACATGAGAAAATGCTCTGCATCACTTGCCATCAGGGAAATACAAATCAAAACCACAATGAGATACCACCTCACACCAGTGAGAATGGGGAAAATTAACAAGGCAGGAAACAACAAATGTTGGAGAGGATGCGGAGAAAAGGGAACCCTCTTACACTGTTGGTGGGAATGTGAACTGGTGCAGCCACTCTGGAAAATTGTGTGGAGGTTCCTCAAAGAGTTAAAAATAGACCTGCCCTACGACCCAGCAATTGCACTGTTGGGGATTTACCCCAAAGATTCAGATGCAGTGAAACGTCGGGACACCTGCACCCCGATGTTTCTATCAGCAATGTCCACAATAGCCAAACTGTGGAAGGAGCCTCGGTGTCCATCGAAAGATGAATGGATAAAGAAGCTGTGGTTTATGTATACAATGGAATATTACTCAGCAATTAGAAACGACAAATACCCACCATTTGCTTAAATGTGGATGGAACTCGAGGGTATTATGCTGAGTGAAATAAGTCAATCGGAGAAGGACAAACAGTGTATGTTCTCATTCATTTGGGGAATATGAATAATAGTGAAAGGGAATATAAAGGAAGGGAAAAGAAATGTTGGGAAATATCAGGAAGGGAGACAGAACATAAAGACTCCTAACTCGGGGAAACGAACTAGGGGTGGTGGGAGGGGAGGAGTGCGGGTGTTGGAGGGGAATGGGTGACGGGCACTGAGGTGGACACTTAATGGGATGAGCACTGGGTGTTTTTCTGTATGTTGGTAAATTGAACACCAATAAAAATTAATTTAAAAAAATAAAAAAAAATAAAAAAATAAAAAAAAGAAATAGAAAGATTAACAAAAGATGAGAAAGATCCAAAGAGGGAAGTTTCAAGCAGGATATATTACTGTCTATTTTGCCTAGAAGAAAAAATAGCCTAAGATTAGAGTATATACTAATTCATAAGCAGTAACAGATGATCTTGTCAGAAAGTTAGGAATTTGGAAGGAACACAATTTATTAGAATAAAGAAGGGACAGGAGGTGAATTTTTCCAAATGGACCCAGTACCATAATATATTCAAGTTCCATATATATACTCATCTGAAAAGTTACCACTATAATAAAAATAAACAAAACCCAAAACAAACCACCCAAAAATCAGGTAATTTCATGGTCTTTTCAGTAGCCCAGTGCTAGATCAAGTGAAGTACCAATTTCTCATACATGATATATCTATATCTATATCTATATCTATATCTATCTATCTATCTATATCTATATCTCTATATCTAATCTATCTATCTATCTATCTATCTATCTATCTATCTATCTATATATATATATATAGTGAGAAAGGTATCAGAACTTGAGAAAGTTGCAATTCTATGAGTATTCTGAAGTCAAATAAATTTTGCCATTATTTTTGTCAGGGTACCAGTCTTTTTCAAGTGGTTCTCTAACTTCCATACAAGAAATCAGCCAGGGCTAAGAATTCCATTTTATTTTTTCCCAAGTTTTAAATTAAATTATAGCTAGATAACATACAATATTAATTTCAGGTATAGAATTTAGTGATTCATTACTTACATACAACACCCGGTACTCCCCACAAGTGCTCTCCTTAATATCCATCACCTATTAACTCATCCACTCACCCATATCCCCTCCAGTAATCATCAGTTTGTTCTCTATCACTAAAGTGTTCAACAAGCCATTTTTGGCATTTGATTATCAGCTCTCTCATTCCTACAATTTCAGCCATCCAGAAAAGCATTAAGTTAAGAATTTCAGGATGTACATTTTTAGTTCTCTTGC
Organism: Vulpes lagopus; assembly: GCF_018345385.1. Taxonomy (NCBI): domain Eukaryota; kingdom Metazoa; phylum Chordata; class Mammalia; order Carnivora; family Canidae; genus Vulpes; species Vulpes lagopus. Next base: position 62,254,053 of record NC_054848.1, on the reverse strand, counting down.
TTTAAATTATCTATGCCATCAGAAATAACCACAAAATATTGAGATCTCCGTGTTTATCTTTTCCTTTATGTTGTTCCATGGCAAAAGTCTCCCAGATGTTTACCATCAATGGGCCCTTGGTATTAAGCTACCACATGCAATAAATTAAGTAGCTGATTTATCACTGCATACTGTGAGCTGAGTGCATGCTGTGAAAATGAATGCATGTTTTACAAGTTTCTTTCTCATCTTAGCTAGATAGCCAATTCCAAATAACCTATATTTCCCTGACATTGTGTTGACTACAAGCTACTCTTTTGGATCATTTTATACATCAACTTGTCTTCCTTTGTTACAAATAACATAAATTAACTCTGGCTAACTTGAGACAAAGAAGAACTTTTTGGAAATATGATGGGCCTCTCACAGATTCAAACAAAAAGCTGAACAACCAAACCTTAGAAAAGTACAGGTACAAGGGAAATTACCCATATCTAAACAATATAATTTCTATGGCATTTTGGCATGGAACAATGTAATGATGTAGACTCAAATCTAACTGATTAATTCTGTGTCTCCCTACTTAAGAGTTCAGTTCTCAGAGAGGCACTTGGGTGGCACAGTTGGTTAAGCATCAGAATGTAGGTTGCACCTCAGGTTGTGATGTCAGGGTTGTGAGATCAAGCCCTGCATCAGGCTCCACTGATTGTGGAGTCTGCTTGAGATTATCTTTCGTTGTCTCTCTTCCCCTTCCACTTGTTCGTTTTCTCTCTCTCTCTCTCTCTCTCTCTCTCTCTCTCTTCTCTGTCCCTCTCAAATGAATAAATCTAAAGGATGTCAAATTCTCAGAAAAGCAAGACTCATTGGCCTCTCTTGTGTCATATGCCCATCCCATTATCAGCAGCCCTGGGAAAATATGATTGAATGTTCCATTCAGACCACATAGACAAATGGAGGAGCATTCTTCAAACTAAAATAAGTGTGCTATTACCAAAAAAAAAAGTGGGGCAAGGAGAACAATAAAATTCAGCAAAACAACAGAGACTCAAAATCAATTGAGAAAATCAGAAAAGTGGAGATGACAGGTAAAAGACAACCACAAATACATAGTTCTTTCATTAAGTTTACTATAAGAAATCTACTTTCAGCCAAATAATATTATCCATCATAATAAATTGTTTTCTAATTTGAATTCCAATGATTTTTATTTTTATTTTATTTATAAATTTGATTTGATTTTATAGAGCTATAAACTTAAGAAAACTTATGGAGTTCTAATTCAAGATGGTGATGTAGGAAAATTCTAAACTCAACTCCTCCCAAAGACACTAAATCTACAACTACATATAGAAAAGTTTTCTCTTTATAGAATGTAAAGTCTGGCTGAGTGAAGAATAGATATTGGTAAAATGAGAAGAAAACATCAATGAAGTCAGAAGAGTCTGTGACATAATTTCACCATAATTCCCCCCTACCGGGTGGTGATCCACAATTCGGAGCAGACTCAAAACCCAGAGCTTCTCTCTGAGGAGTGAAGGGCTCAAATCCACATCAGACACCTCAACTTTTAAGACATGAACTTTGGAGATGAGCCCCCTCCAAAACATCTAATTTTGGAAAACAATAGAATTTACACTCCATCACCCATTTAATACTGAGATGGTAACAATCTGAGAAATGCCTCTTAAAGGACTTACAGGCTTACTTGCCTGAGGACCCAGCTCAGAGGTAACTGTCCATGCCCAAACTTAAAGGAGGCACACTTGCTTATATTAAAACTTTGGCCTGAGGAGTAGGCATCTAATTTAACACACACATCTAACAGTCTGCTGAAACACTCTCTGGGACGGACACTGGCAGATGTCATTTTTACAACCTCCCTTTGCCAAGCTTCAAATCACCAGAATCTTCTGGAAGGGAGCCTTTACATGTATGTGTCTTGCGGCCTGATTTTTTGTGGTTGACACCCAATTGATGCTTCTTGATCATCTGGCTCTGGAAGTCAGAGGAGCTTATATTCCTCATCACATGGAAATATAATAATTGGTGTCACTCATAAAGGAGATTGTAACTCTGTCTAGTGCCCTGATTTTTTTGCTGCAGAGAATATCTCTACATTTCCTCTATATTACCTGAATCTGGTAGTCTTGGGGCTTATGCTTATGGATCCCACTAGACTGCAACCAGTGGAGAAAGAGTTGTTTTTTTCCAAGAAGTTTCCATGTCCAGGGTGGATATCAAAGTGGGTCTAAACTTATGACCCTGAGATCAAGACCTGAGCTGAGATAGTCAGAGGCTTAGCCTACTGAGCTACTCAGGTGCCCCAGTGGAGAAAGAGTTCTTTTTTTTTTTTTTTTTTTTTTTTTTTTGGAGAAAGAGTTCTTAAATAGCTACCACTCACAGGCACAGCAAAAGGAAAGACCCAGAAGCTGTCTTTATGTGAAAAGGGCTTATTAGCTAATTATCATGACTGTGTCCTGAGAAGCGGGCCACACAAATCTAGGGACTTACTATTATCCTTTCCAGAGACCTCAGAGGTCAGGTATTATCTTCATGCTGATCCCCTGCCATGCTCCACAGTGCCAGTGTCTCCTGGAATAAAAGCTTTATACACATAATATTTCTGGCTTTTATGGGTAATGCCCAGGGGGTTATGCCTACATTTTCTGGCTCTGATTACCAAAAGCTTGCATTTTTAGGTGTAAGAATACTGTGACAATCAGAAGAATGGTTCTTGGCAAGCTATCAGTCCCAGGACACTGCATACACAATAGACTGAGACACACGTTCAGGATTTCTGTGAAGACCATGTGGCTTGTCTTAGATCTTTTAACTGAGGTGCAGGCTTCAGGTTTGGCACACATATAGTGAATTATGAAGCTGAAGCTACACTCAAAAAACCTAGGCTATGAATGTCATCTTAGCGTTCTCCCTCTGCTTGTTTCAGTTCACAGTTATCTCTGAGAAAGGAGCTTATATACTCATTTAGGTCTCTGATCATTTATGATTGCTCCTAAGGGGACATCTCAAGATGGTATGACTCTTGTGGTCAATGAGGCTTACGTGAAGTCAGTCTGAATCTCGGTGCTGAGATCCTCCCCTTTGTGACACTTACAGGTCTTGGTATATCTTGAACTACTATAATTAAAAACACAATAGTCCAGAATAAAGATTTTGCAATGACCAAGAGTTAGGGCAAGGCTGAAAAAAAAGTTTGATCTCCTACACAAGGCCAAGACTGAGAGAGGTGTTTTTTTTTTAATAAAATGAAGATTTTTTAAATAATAAATTTATTTTTTATTGGTGTTCAAATTGCCAACATACAGAATAACACCCAGTGCTCATCCCGTCAAGTGCCCCCCTCAATGCCCATCACCCATTCATCCCCACCCCTGCCCTCCTCCCCTTCCACCACCCCTACCTAGTTCATTTCCCAGAATTAGGAGTCTTCATGTTATGTCTCCCTTTCTGATATTTCCTACCCATTTCTTCTCCCTTCCCTTCTATTCCCTTTCACTATTTTTATATTCCGCAAATGAATGAGACCATATAATGTTTGTCCTTCTCCGATTGACTTATTTCACTCAGCATAATACCCTCCAGGTCCATCCACGTTGAAGCAAATGGTGGGTATTTGTCATTTCTAATGGCTAAGTAATACTCCATTGTATACATATACCATATCTTCTTTATCCATCATCTTTCGATGGAGACCGAGGCTCCTTCCACAGTTTGACTATTGTGGATATTGCTGCTATAAACATCGAGGTGCAGGTGTCCCAGCGTTTCATTGCATCTGTATCGTTGGGGTAAATCCCCAGCAGTGCAATTGCTGGGTCGAAGGGAAGGTATATTTTTAACTCTTTGAGGAACCTCCACACAGTTTTCCAGAGTGGCTGCACCAGTTCACATTCCCACCAACAGTGGAAGAGGGTTCTCTTTTCTCCACATCCTCTCCAACATTTGTGGTTTCCTGCCTTGTTAATTTTCCCCATTCTCACTGATGTGAGGTGGAATCTCACTGTGGTTTTGATATATATTTCCCCGATGACAAGTGATGCAGAGCATTTTCTCATGTGGATGTTGGGCATGTCTATGTCTTCCTCTGTGAGATTTCTGTTCATGTCTTTTGCCCATTTCATGATTGGATTGTTTGTTTTTCTGGTGTTGAGTATAATAAGTTCTTTATAGATCTTGGAAACTAGCCCTTTATCTGATATGTCATTTGCAAATATCTTCTCCCATTCTGTAGGTTGTCTTTTGGTTTTGTTGACTGTATCCTTTGCTGTGCAAAAGATTCTTATCTTGATGAAGTCCCAATAGTTCATTTTTGCTTTTGTTTCTTTTGCCTTCATGGATGTCTCTTGCAAGAAGTTACTGTGGCTGAATTCAAAAAGGGTGTTGCCTGTGTTCTCCTCTAGGATTTTGATGGCATCTTGTCTCACATATAGATCTTTCATCCATTTTGAGTTTATCTTTGTGTATGGTGCAAGAAAGTGGTCTAGTTTCATTCTTCTGCACGTGGATGTCCAATTTTCCCAGCACCATTTATTGAAGAGACTGTCTTTCTTCCAGTGGATAGTCTTTCCTCCTTTATCGAATATTAGTTGACCATAAAGTTGAGGGTCCACTTCTGGATTCTCTATTCTGTTCCATTGATCTATGTGTCTGTTTTTGTGCCACTACCACTCTGTCTTGATGAACACAGCTTTGTAGTACAACCTGAAATCTGGCATTGTGATGCCCCCAGATATGGTTTTCTTTTTTAAAATTCCCCTGGCTATTCTGGGTCTTTTCTGATTCCACACAAATCTTAAAATAATTTATTCTAACTCTCTGAAGAAAGTCCATGGTATTTGGATAGGGATTGCATTAAGCGTGTAAATTGCCCTGGGTAACATTGACATTTTCACACTATTAATTCTTCCAATCCATGAGTATGGAATATTTTCCCATCTCTTTGTGTCTTCCTCAATTTCTTTCAGAAGTGTTCTGAAAGTATTCAGGGTATAGATCTTTTCCTTCTTGGTTAGGTTTATTCCTAGGTATCTTATGCTTTTGGGTGCAATTGTAAATGGGATTGACTCCTTAATTTCTTGTTCTTCAGTCTCATTGTTAGTGTATAGAAATGCCACTGACTTCTGGGCATTGATTTTCTATCCTGCCACACTGCCAAATTGCTGTATGAGTTCTAGCAATCTTGGAGTGTAGTCTTTTGGGTTTTCTATGTAGAGTATCATGTCATCGGCGAAGAGGGAGAGTTTGACTTCTTCTTTGCCAATTTGAATGCCTTTAATGTCTTTTTGTTGTCTGATTGCTGAGGCTAGGACTTCCAGTACTATGCTGAATAGCAGCGGTGAGAGTGGACATCCTTGTCTTGTTCCTGATCTTAGGGGAAAGGCTCCCAGTGCGTCCCCATTGAGAATGACATTTGCTGTGGGCTTTTCGTAGATGAATTTTAAGATGTTGAGGAATGTTCCCTCTCTGCCTACACTGTGAGGAGTTTTGATCAGGAATGGATGCTGTATTTTGTCAAATGCTTTCTCTGCATCTATTGAGAGGATTATGTCATTCTTGGTTTTTCTCTTGCTGATATGATGAATCACATTGATTGTTTTACAAGTGTTGAACCAGCTTTGTGTCCCGGGAATAAATCCTCCTTGGTCATGGTGAATAATTTTCTTAATGTACTGTCATATCCTATTGGCTAGTATCTTGTTGAGAATTTTTGCATCCATGTTCCTCAGAGATATTGGTCTATAATTCTCCTTTTGGTGAGTTCTTTGTCTGGTTTTGGAATTAAGGTGATGTTGGCCTCATAAAACGAGGTTGGAAATACTCCATCTCTTTCTGTCTTTCCAAACAGCTTTAGTAGAATAGGTATGGTTTCTTCCTTAAACGTTTGATAGAATTCCCCTGGGAAGCCATCTGGCCCTGGACTTTTGTGTCTTGGGACGTTTTTCATGACTGCTTCAATTTCCTCCCTGGTTATCGGCCTGTTTCAGGTTTTCTTGTTCTTCCTGTTCCAGTTTTGGTAATTTGTGGCTTTCCAGAAATGTGTCCATTTCTTCTAGATTGCCTAATTTATTGGTGTATAGCTGTTCATAATATGTTTTTACAATCATTTGTATTTCCTTGGTGTTGGTAGTGATCTCTCCTTTCTCATTCATGATTTTATTAATTTGAGTCTTCTCTCTCTTCTTTTTAATAAGGCTGGCTAATGGTTTATCTATCTTACCAATTCTTTCACAGAACCAAGTCCGGTTTTGTTGACCTGTTCCACAGTTCTTTGGTCTCGATTTCGTTGAGTTCTGCTCGAATCTTTATTATCTCTCTTCTTCTGCTTGGTGTAGAATCTATTTGCTGTTTTTTTTCTAGCTCCTTTAGGTGTAAAGTTAGCTTTTGTATTTGAGTTCTTTCCAGTTTTTGGATGGATGCTTGTATTGCAATGTATTTCCGCCTCAGGACGGCTTTTGCTGTATCCCAAAGATTTTGAACGGTTGTATCTTCATTCTCATTAGTTTCCGTGAATCTTTTTAATTCTTCCTTAATTTCCTGATTGACCATTTAATCTTTTAGTAAGATGGTCCTTAACCTCTACGTGTTTGAAGTCCTTCCAATCTTCTTGTGCAGAAGCCTTTTATCTTGTTGAATTCCAACTAGTTCATTTTTGCTTTTGTATCCCTGCCTTCATAGATGTATCTTCGAAGAAGTTGCTGTGGCCATGTTCAAAAAGGGTGTTGTCTGTGTTCTTCTCTAGGATTTTGATGGAATCTTGTCTCACATTTAGATCTTTCATTCATTTTGAGTTTATCTTTGTGTATGGTGTAAGAGAATGGTCTGGTTTCATTCTTCTGCATATGGCTGTCCAATTTTCCAATAAACATTTATTGAAGAAACTTTTTTTCCAGTGATAGTCTTTCCTGCTTTGTCGAATATTAGTTGACCATAGAGTTGAGGGCCCATTTCTGGATTCTCTGTTCTGTTCCATTGATCTACGTGTCAGTTTTTGTGCCAGTAGCACACTGTCATGATGATAACAGCTTCGTAGTACAACCTTGAAATCTGGCATTGTGATGCCCTCGGCTCTGGTTTTCTTTTTCAATATTCCCCTGGCTCTTCAGAGTCTTTTCTGTTTCCACCCAAATCTTAATATGATTTGTTCCAACTCTCTGAAGAAAGTCCATATTATTTTGATAGGGATTGTATTAAATGTGTATATTGCCCTGGGTAGAATTGACATTTTCACAATATTAATTCTGCCAATCCATGATAATGGAATAGTTTTCTATTTCTTTGTGTCTTCCTCAATTTCTTTCAGAAGTGTTCTGTAATTTTTAGATTATAGATTATTTACATCTTTGGTTAGGTTTATTCCTAAGTATCCTATGTTTTGGGAGCAATTGCAAATGGGATTAACTCTTTAATTTTCTTTCTTCAGTCTCATTGTTAGTGTATAGAAATGCCCCTGTTTTCTGGGTATTAGTTTTTTATCCCACAACACTGCCCAATTGCTGTATGAATTCTAGCAATCTTGGGGTTGGGTTTTCGGGATTTCTGCTTACAGTATCATGTCATCTGCGAAGAGGGAGAGTTTGACTTCTTCTTTGGCAGTTTGAATGCCTTTTATTTCTTTTACTCATCTGTTTCCTGACACTAGGACTTCTAGTAGTATGTCGAATGGCAGTGGTGAGAGTGGACATCCCTGTCGTGTTCCTGATCTTAGGGGAAAGGCTCCCAGTGTTTCTCCATTGAGAATGATATTTGCTCTGGGCTTGTCACAGATGGCTTTTAAGATGCTGAGGAATGTTTCCTCTATCCTTACACTGTGAAGAGTTTTGATCAGGAATGGATGATGTATTTTGTCAAATGCTTTTTCTGCATCTATTGAGAGAATCATATGGTTTTGTTTTTTCTCTTGTTGATGTGATCTATCAGGTTGATTGTTTTACGAGTGTTGAACTGAATGAGAGCCTTGCTGATATAGTATTCTTGACTGCATGTTCTTCTCATTTAGTACCTGAATATATCCTGCCAGCTCTTTCTGGTCTGCCATGTCTCTGTGGAGAAGTCTTATGTTAGTCCTATATTTCTCCCCATATAGGTTAAGAATCTGTTGTCTCTTGCTGTTTTAAGGATTTTCTCTTTATCTTTGGAATTACCAGTTTCATTATTAAATGTCGAGATATTGGTTGGTTTTGATTGATTTTTTTTGGGGGGGGCTCTCTATCTCCTGGATCTGAGTGCCTGTTTCTCTCCCCAAATTAGGGAAGTTCTCAGCTATGATTTGTTTAAATATGCTTTCTGGCCCTCTGGCCCTCTCAGCATTTTCTGGATCCCCAATTGTACATATATTATTCCTTCTTAGGCTATCATTTATTTCCCTATTTCTCTTAACCTTTCCTCGTGGTCTCTTAATTGTTTTTCTCCTTTTTTCCTCAGCTTCCTCTCTTGCCATCAACTTGTCTTCTATGTCGCTCACTGTTTCTTCCATCTCATTATCCCTAACCATTAAGACCTCCAGTTTGGATTGCATCTCATTTAATTGATTTTTATCTTCAGCCTGATTAGATATAAATTCTGCTTTCGTGAAGTCTCTGGAATCCTTTATGCTTTTTTCCCAAGCCACCAGTAGTTCTATAATTATGCTTCTGAATTGGCTTTCTGACACTCAATTGACATCCATATTCTGTAACTCTGTGGCAGAGAGTACAGTTTCTGATTATTTCTTTTGTAGTGGATACTTCCTTCTAGTCATTTTTTTTCACTGCAGAGTGGCTGTATGAGCTGGCTGAGTCAAGAATATCAACCACGATGTAAGTAAATATCACCCTAGATGATTCAGATGAAGTCAGAGACCATTAAATGAAAGCAAAGATCAGAACAAAGTAAAACAAAAGGACAATTAAAGTGAAAAACAAATTTTAAATCAAAGTAGTGAAAAAATGAAAGGTCAAAAATCCCAAAGAATAAGAGAAAAAAAAAAGAAAAAGAAGGGAGAAAATAAAAGTAAAGAGGAAAAAGAGAATAAAGAGAAACAGAAACAGAAACAGAAAAAAAGACAGGGTACTAGGAGGTAGTGGTAGTGAGGAAATTGTAGTGGAGGGAGAATGTCGTCTATCTGTGGGGTCCTAGAGGGTCATACTCTTGGTTTTGTGTTTATTAAGCTCTGTATGTTAGAAGATGCTCAATCTCAAATTTATATAAACCCACCATACTTGTAGAAAGCCCCAACATTGACCACCAAGACATAAATGGGATAAAAGAGGGGGCAGAATGGGAATGAAGAGAGAATATAATCTCACACAATGAGCCAGCATGGTATTCCACTTGGTTCTCAGTGTATGCTGTTCATGTTTTAGAAGGTCTTATCCTCCTCCTTTGTCGAACGAAATGAGACAGAGAAAAAAAACATATCTAGTATATCTCCCAAAATTAAACTGAGTATATTGAAGGGAACCCAGGAGTGACAATATATCTAAGACATGTAATTGTAGAAATATTAAAGTCAAAAATGAAGAAACTTAAAAATGAAGAGGTGGTAAAATATTGTAGTTAGGGTGAGGAAAGAGAAAAAGTATTGTAATTTTTTAGTCTGATATAAAAACAAGTTGTAATGGAAAAATGAAAAAAAAATGTTTAAAGGTGGGGGAGACCCTCTAGTTCTATAGACTATTTTCCTCGGTCCTAGAGCTTTCCATCACTGCTCAGTCAAGAACTTGCTTTTCCCCTGTTCTTCCAGCTGGTCTTCTGGGGGAGGGGTCTCTTGTAATGATTCTCAGGTGTCTGTGCCTGGGCGCAGATGACCCACCTCATGCTGGGGTGCCGGGCTCAGTGCGCACTGGTTATCCTGGGAGTCCTTTGTCCCCTGGAGGCCTCACCTCTCCCAGGAACTCGGTGAAACAAGGAGGAAAAACAATAATGGTGGTGGTGGGATATCCAGCTCTGGAGTCAGCTTCACCCCCCCACCCCGCTATGAACAAATGCAGTCTCCCATTCCACACTGGCCTAGATGCTCCCAGGGGTGGCATGGGGCACTGATCTGCACAGCTTGCAGAGTGCCCAGTGGTAGGAGAGTTCTCACTGTCCTGTGCCCTCCCTGCTTCCACCTGTCCCTGGGGAACACAGGATTGCTGACTTTGTCTGCTTGTGTGACCTGTGATCCGGGGCCCTGTGGTGCTGGAACCACACTCCCAGGGGCCATGGCTCCCAAATGCAATGTATCACAGCCACCTCCCTCCGGAGCCACCCCCCCTAACCCACTGGCTTCTCCCAAATGCCTCGAGGACTGCAGGGCTCCAGTCCTTACCAAAATGGGTCCACAGTTCGTGGTGCACTTTCCCTGGGGGTACACTTCCTCTATTAGTGTCTCTGGAAATCTGGAGGCTTCACAGCCCCTCCTATGATTCTGCCCAATTTCCCTGATAAGTACTTTTTCATCCGGGAAAAATCCAGTGTGGATTTTTAAAGTTCTCACTTCTCCATGGCTGGGCATTGCTGTCTTGGAGGCTTTCACTGCTCTCCTTTGGCCTGGCTCCTCATTAGCCCCTCCCCCACTTTATTATTTTTTATTTATTTATTTTCCACCTTCCTACCTTGCTAGAAGGGAAAACTCTTTGTAGCATTCTGGCTGTTTTCTCTTTAAATCTCAGGTCAAATTCATAGGTGTTCAGGACGTTTTGAAAGTTATCTAGGTAAGTTCGTGGGATCAGGTGAGTTGAGGACTCCTACTCTTCTGCCATCTTGCCCTGCCTCCTCTAAATTGGATTTAAATAAAGAATTAAACAAAAAGAATTTTGTCTCTATTTCCCTGCCTGGTATAGTTTAGGAAAGAAGTTTAGTCTTTTAATGTAGCTCCCTAGAAAGGGAGTATTTTCTGTTGACCACTTCTTAAAATTCTTAGGTAATGATAACACAAGAAGAGTTGGGTACTATGCAGACATATCTTAAAGCTAGATATTAAAAATATCCTTGTCCTACTTATACTTGACTTTTCCAGTCAAAATGTCTGGGTGAGAGTAGGGAATGATTGGCAGAAAAGAAAAGTTATAACTTCTGGAATAGGATACACTAATGTTTTTGTGATGATAGACTATGAGCAATAATCTGGCACCTGGGGAGGAAATGACTAAGATCTTGAGAGGTATAAGTTAGGAAAAGGCATTTATGGCCTTTATTCTTTGAACCTCCCCAATAAATGGAAATATCTTTCTACAGGTTTCTAAAATTATTGAAACTTCCTTAGATTAACCTACTCTGGGGATCCCTGGGTGGCGCAGCGGTTTGGCGCCTGCCTTTGGCCCGGGGCGCGATCCTGGAGACCCGGGATCGAATCCCACGTCGGGCTCCCGGTGCATGGAGCCTGTTTCTCCCTCTGCCTGTGTCTCTGCCTCTCTCTCTCTCTCTCTCTGTGACTATCATGAATAAATAAATAAAATTAAAAAAAAAAGATTAACCTACTCTGGGCCCCCCATTATCACCTAAGAGGTCTGATAATGATTAGATAGCCATTACTCTTAACCTCACTGATAAATTTATTAGAAACAACAAAGTTTAACGTCATCTTCTGTATTTCTAATGCAAAACTCCTGTCAACATCTCTAAATGTTCTCCTCACTCCCATTCTCAGTCATTTCATGAAACAAATGAATGCCACTTAGTTAGTAGCATGGACAAACTGGATATATTGGGCTGACTGCCATCAAAAAGTTCATCCAAAAACAAATGCTAAGTGCAATTATTTACACTGAACAGGAAGCATAAATTATACAAGCCTGCCAAGAAGTTACATTGTAGTCCCTGCCAATCTGCGCCTCTAAATAATTTTAGTCTCATTTGTGGAGTCCAACCATCATGAACAATATTTTCTGCCCAGGGGCATTATGCACAGACTAAAAAAATGTAATTTGTGTGTGAAAACCAGGCATTAAATTTTCTCATTTATAAAACAAATAGAGAAGGAGGCAAACAAAAGTGACAACCTCAGAGTTACAACTCAGGATGGCAAAGTAGAAGTCACCTTAACTCATCTCCACCTAAAAAAAAATCTACAGTTAAGTAGCAAAAAATTCCCTCTGAAAGAAACTGAAAAACTAGCAGAGTGCTTCCTACGTATCAGGCAGGCAAAAAATAACCCATGTTGAAATGGGTTACCATAAACACCACACCTGACATGGTAAACCATGACCAGGAAGGAACTCAACTCCTACCTTCTCCCTGAGGAGTAAAGGGTTTGAACCCCACACCTGGCACACCAACTTTAAGATCTGTACCAGAGAGACATGCTCCTAAAACATCTATTTTTAAAATGCAGTGAGACTTGTATTCATAAGAACTACAAGACTATATAGCAAACTGATAGTTCTTTAATTTTAATTTTTATTTTAATTCCAGATAGTTAACATTCAGTGTAACATTAGTTTCAAGTGTACAATATATTGATTCAACACTTCTATACAATGTACACATTGTGTGCTCATCACGTCATATGCACTCCTTAATCCCCATCACCTATTTAACCCATCCCCCAGCCACCTCCTGTCTGGTAATTATCGGTTTGTTCTCTATAGTTGAGGCTATTTCTTGGTTTGCCTCACTCTCTTTTTTTCCATTTAATCATTTAATTTGTTTCTCAAAATCAACATATGAGTGAAATCCTAAAGTATTTTTCTTTTTCTGACTGACTTATTTTGCTTAGCAAAAGACTTTCTTCCTTCACACACATCAATGCAAATGATGAGATTTTATTAATTTTCCTGGCTGAGTTATATTTCATTGAATATTTATACCACTCTATTGGTTAATGGATGCTTGGGCAGTTTCCATAATTTGCCTATTGTAGATAATGCTGTTATAAACATCAGGGTGCATTTATGCCTTTAAATCAGTATCTTTATATATTTTGGGTACATACCTAGTGGTACAGTTGCTGGATCTTAGGATAATTCTATTCTTAACTTTTTGAGGAAGCTCCATACTGTTTACCAGAATGATTGCACCAGTTTACATACCTACCAATAGTGCAAGAGGGTTCCCCTTTCTCCACATCCTTTCTTTCTTGTGTTGTTGATTTTAGCCATTCTGACAGATATGGGGGGATATCTCATTGTAGTTTTGATTTGTATTTCCCTGAGGATATGTGATGTTGAGCATCTTTTCTTGTGTCTGTTGGCCATTTACAGGTATTTCTTTTTTTTTTTCTTTTTTTTTTTATTAACTTTTATTGGTGTTTAATTTACCAACATACAGAAAAACACCCAGTGCTCATCCCGTCAAGTGTCCACCTCAGTGCCCGTCACCCATTCCCCTCCAACACCCGCCCTCCTCCCCTTCCACCACCCCTAGTTCGTTTCCCCGAGTTAGGAGTCTTTATGTTCTGTCTCCCTTCCTGATATTCCCCAACATTTCTTTTCCCTTCCTTTATATTCCCTTTCACTATTATTCATATTCCCCAAATGAATGAGAACATACACTGTTTGTCCTTCTCCGATTGACTTATTTTACTCAGCATAATACCCTCCAGTTCCATCCACGTTGAAGCAAATGGTGGGTATTTGTCGTTTCTAATTGCTGAGTAATATTCCATTGTATACATAAACCACATCTTCTTTATCCATTCATCTTTCGATGGACACCGAGGCTCCTTCCACAGTTTGGCTATTGTGGCCATTGCTGATAGAAACATTTACAGGTATTTCTTGGAAAAATGTCCATTCATGCCTTCTGCCCATTTTTAAAATGGATCACTCGTTTTCTGGGTGTTGAGTATAATAAATTCTTTATATATTTGGATGGTAACCCTTTATCAGCTATATCATTTGCAAATATCTTCTCCCATTGCTTAGGTTGCCTTTTGGTGCTTTTGATTATTTCCCTCACTATGCAGAAGATTTTTATTAAGTCTCAATAGCTTATTTTTGTTTTTGTTTCCCTTGACTCTTGAGATACATATAGAAAGAAGTGGCTATGGCAAATGTCAGAGAAGTAACTGTGTTCTTCTCTTGATTTTGGTGGTCGCCTGTCTCACATTTAGGTGTTTCATACATTTATTTTTGTGTATGGTGTAAGACAGTGGCCCAGTTTCATTATTCTGCATGTTACTGTCCAGCTTTCCCAGCACCATTTGTTGAAGAGACTCTATTTCACATTGGATGTTCTTTCCTGATTTAAGATTAATTGACTATCTAGAGGTGGAAGAGTTAAGATGGAGTACTAGAGGGACCCTGAGCTTGCCTCATCCCTGGAACACAGCAAGATCATCATCAAACTATTTTGAACAATTAGGAATATGGTCTGAGGATTAAGAAAACAATATGCACACTTGGAGGGAGAGAATGTGGCAGATGTGAAGTTTGGATCCATGAATTGGGAGAGAGGAATGTTGTAGGCCCATGAAGAGGAGGGAACCCTTTACTCAGCACACACAGACAGAGAGAGAGCAGGAAAGAGTGCAGAGGGTAGGTATTGCTCAGTAAGCTGCAGTGAAGAGATCCCTTTTATCATACATGGAGAAATTGCTCCCCTTCCTGGAGTACTTTTGAAAGAGCATATTTTGCCTACCCAGGGGCAAAAAGCCAGGTGGGAACCACTGAGCAGTTTTCAACAGCCCTTGTAGCAGCTTTTTACTGTGAGCCACAAGAGGCTTAATCCACCATGTGCATGCTGAGTTGCTGCTTTTCTGGGACAGAACTGAGCAGAGGGCAGAGACATGGGCAGACTATATAATCAGACTGCTGCATCTTGCCATCTACCACAATAGATTCAAGACTCTGTGCAACTGCTTTTCTGGGACAGCACGGAGTAGGGGACTGAGTTGTACAGAGATGGCAGAACCTGGTTGCAGCTTTTATCTATGCATCAAAATAAACTCTAGCTTCCAGGCTTGAACTGCAAGGCTGTTTTTCTGGGACAATATAGTGAAAGGACATTGTGAGGCTCTCCTCCAACGCAAAATAATGGCTCCATATCTTACAAGGTCCTTTAAGGTGTAGAGTTTTGAATCCAAGCCACCACCAGGGATAAAATACAGGAGATATGGAGGCATTGGACACACAGATGGATTGGCAAAACACAAGTTAATTGACAGGGAACTGATTAGAAACTGAGACACAGGAGATTGTTTGGTATTCTGGGAGGGCCTCCTGAAAAGCAATGGCCAGGAGATCCCTCCCTGGGTATGACAGAGTGGAGTGATGCATAGTCTTCCTCCACCATGCCTCCCTCCCTTGCCCACCAACATGGTTGGACATCATAGAGAATCACAGCAACTCCAATGGAGGCTGGAGTCCTCTACACTAAACCCCACAACCTTGTACCTGGTAGGGGCATGTTTACAAGGGGATGTCAGCTTGAGACAGGACAGCAGGTCTTTCTCTCAGAAGACCAATACAGATCTGCATATATCAATTCTACTAATTAAAACGTGCACCAAAGCATCAGCTTCTAGTGGAAATAGGACCAGGCTTCTTGCTTCTTCTTCTTCTTTCTTCTTCTTCTTCTTCTTCTTCTTCTTCTTCTTCTTCTTCTTCTTCTTCTTCTTCTTCCTTCTTCTTCTTCTTCTTCTTCTTCTTCTTCTTCTTCTTCTTCTTCTTCTTCCTTCTTCTTCTTCTTCTTCTTCTTCTTCTTCTTCTTCTTCTTCTTCTTCTTCTTCATTTTTTAAATTTTCAAATTTTTCTTTTTCTTTTTTTTAATAAACTTACTTTTAACGGTGTTCAATTTGTCAACATACAAAAAGCACCCACTGCTCATCCCATCAAGGGCCCACCTCAGTGCCTGCCACCCAGATACCCCCACCCCCCAACCACGTCCCCTTCCACCACCCCTAGTTTGTTTCCCAGAGTTAGGAGTCTCTCATGTTCTGTCTCCCTTTCTGATATTTCCCATAGATGTTTTCTCATTTCCCCTTTATTGCCATTCAATATTTTCTATATTCCCCAAATGAATGAGACCATATAATGTTTGTCCATCTCTAATTGACTTATTTCACTCAGCATAATACCCTCCAGTTCCATCCACATCAAAACAAATTGTGGGTACTTGTTGTTTCTAATGGCTGAGTAATATTCCATTGTATACATAAACCACATCTTCTTTATCCATTCTTCTTTCAATGGACACCGAGGCTCTTTCCACAGTTTGGCTATTGTGGCCATTGCTGCTAGAATCATCGGGGTGCAGGTGTCCCGGTGTTTCATTACATCTGCATCTTTGGGGTAAATCCCCAACAGTGCAATTGCTGGGTCGGAGGGCAGATCTATTTTTAACTCTTTGAGGAACCTCCACACAGTTTTCCAGAGTGGCTGCACCAGTTCACATTCCCACCAACAGTGTAAGAGGGTTCCCTTTTCTCCGCATCCTCTCCAACATTTGTGGTTTCCTGCCTTGTTAATTTTCCCCATTCTCACTGGTGTGAGGTGGTATCTCATTGTGGTTTTGATTTGTATTTCCCTGATGGCAAGTGATGCAGAGCATTTTCTCATGTGCATGTTGGCCATGTCCATGTCTTCCTCTGTGAGATTTCTCTTCATGTCTTTTGCCCATTTCATGATTGGATTGTTCGTTTTTTTGTCACTTTTCCTTTTCTGTTGTCTTAGATCATGCTTTTGGTTTTCCTCTTCCAGGTTTATCTTAAAATAAAACAAATAAAAGCACACCTAGTTAAAACTCCAAACAGTCTCTGCTACATGCAAGGAAGAACTCTGTAGAGGACAGACCAGTGGGAAAATAGCAACAAAAACACAACAGCAGAGTGGACACAGCATATGCCAGAAACACTTCCTCATATTTGTTGTGGTGGTGGTGATGGTTCTTATTATTGGTGTTTTTCTTGTTGTTATTTGACTTTCTTCTTCTATTTTCTGTACAAAATGATGAGATGGACAAACTCACACTAAGAGAAAGAACAGGAGGTAATACTCACACCCAGGGATTTAATCAAGATGGATATAAATAAGATGTATGAACTAGAATTTAAAATGATTATAAAGATGCTACCTCGACTTGAAAAAAAGCATAGAAGAAACTAGCGAATCCCTTACTATAGAGATAAAGGAATATTATTATATTATTATTTTTGCATCTCTTTGTGTCTTCCTCAATTTCTTTCAGAAGTATTCTATAGTTCTTAGGGTATAGATCCTTTACCTCTTTGGTTAGGTTTATTCCTAGGTATCTTATGCTTTTGGGTGCAATTGTAAATGGGATTGACTCCTTAATTTCTCTTTCTTCAGTCTCATTGTTAGTGTATAGAAATGCCACTGATTTCTGGGCATTGATTTTGTATCCTGCCACACTACTAAATTGCTGTATGAGTTCTAACAATCTTGGGGCGAAGGCTTTTGGGTTTTCTATGTAGAGTATCAAGTCATTGGCGAAGAGGGAGAGTTTGACTTCTTCTTTGCCAATTGGAATGCGTTTAATGTCTTTTTGTTGTCTGATTGCTGAGGCTAGGACTTCCAGTACTATGTTGAATAGCAGTGGTGAGAGTGGACATCCCTGTCTTGTTCCTGATCTTAGGGGAAAGGCTCCCAGTGCTTCCCCATTGAGAATGATATTTGCTGTTGGCTTTTCGTAGATGGCTTTTAAGATGTTGAGGAATGTTCCCTCTATCCATACACTCTGAAGAGTTTTGATATGGAATGGATGCTGTATTTTGTCAAATGCTTTCTCTGCATCTAATGAGAGGATCATATGGTTCTTGGTTTTTCTCTTGCTGATATGATGAATCACATTGACTGTTTTACAAGTGTTGAACCATCCTTGTGTCCCAGGGATAAATCCTACTTGGTCATGGTGAATAATTTTCTTAATGTGTTGTTGGATCCTATTGGCTAGTAAAATCTAGTCAGGCTGAAATAAAAATACTATAACGGATGCTCTCCCAAGTGGAGACCATAAGGATGAGGATAAACAAACCAGAAGAGCCAGTCAGTGACATAGAGGATAAAATTATGGGAAAAAAGGAGGCTGAAAAGAGGAGGGAAAGAAATGTATTAGATCACGAAGGTAGCTTTCAGGAGCACAGTGACTCCATAAAGGGAAATAATATTCTTATTATAGGAATTCCAAAAGAATCAGAGTGAGAAGATGGGTCTGAACGTGTATTTGAATAAATTCTAGCTGAGGACTTCCCTAATCTGGGGAAGGAAACAGGCATTCAAGCCAATAGTCACAGAGAACTCCCCTCAAATTCAGCAAAAATAGGTCAACACCTCTATACATTATATTGACATTTGCAAATTATAAAGAAAATCATGAGAGTAGTTCCAGACAAGAGGTCCTAAACCTACATGGGTGGAAACAAAAGGCTGGCAGCAGACCTGTTCACAGAGACCTGGCAAACCAGAAGGGACTGGCATGATATATTCAACATGATAAATGGGGAAAATATACATCCAAGAATACTTTATCCAGCAAAACTGTCATTCATAATAGAAGGAGATACAGAGTTTCCCAGATTTACAAAAACTAAACCAGTCCTTCAGGGAATTTAAAGGGAAATCTTTGGGCCAAGAGAGAAAGAGATGAAAATTAACACAGGCCAGAATTAAATAGAAACAACCTAAAGGAACAGCAATTTTACTAGTAATACAATGGCACTAAATTCAAAACTTTCAATAATTACTCTGAATGTAAATGGACTACATACTCCAATCAAAAGACATAGAGTATCAGAATGGAGATAAAAAGAAGGCCTATTGGTATGCTGCTTACAAGAGTCTCATCATAGACCCAAGGACACCTTCAGTTTGAAAGTGAGGGGCTGTTGAACAATATATTAAACCAATGGACATCAAAACAAAGCAGAAGTCACCGTACTTCTATCAAACAAATGAAATTTTAAGCCAAAGTCTGTAAAAAGTGATGAATAAGGACACTATATTATAATAAAGGGGTATATCAAAGAAGAAGATCTGATAGTTGTAAATATTTATGCAGTCAAATATAAAAAACAATTAACAAACTTAAAGAAACTCATTGATAATAATAAAGTAATAGTGGGGGAATTTAACCCCTCACTCACAGCAATGGAGAGATAATTTCAGCAGAGATCAACAAGGCTTTGAATTATACATGGGACCAGATGGACATAACAGTCATATTAGAGCATTTCATCCTAAAGCAGCAGAATACACATTCATATCAATTGCACATGGGACCTTCTCCAGAATAGATCACATACCAAGTCATGAATCAGGTCTGAACATGTACAACAAGATTGAGATGATACCTTGCATATTTTCAGACCATAATTCTATGAAACTTTAAGTCAATCACTTAAAAGAAATTTGGAAGGATGGGAGAAAT
Source organism: Vulpes lagopus (assembly GCF_018345385.1). Taxonomy (NCBI): domain Eukaryota; kingdom Metazoa; phylum Chordata; class Mammalia; order Carnivora; family Canidae; genus Vulpes; species Vulpes lagopus. The sequence continues at coordinate 62,234,769 of NC_054848.1, read as the reverse complement.
TTGGAAGGACCACAAATATTGGAGGGTAAAGAATATCCTACTAAGGAACAAATAGGTAAACCAGAAAATTAAAGAAGAATTTAAAAAATACGTGGAAGCAAATCAAAATGAAAACCTGACTGTTAAAATGATTGGGATGCAGCAAGGCCATCCTAAGAGGGAATTGTATAGCAATAAAGGCCTTCCTTAAGAAGCAGGAAAATCTCAAATATACAACCTAAGTTTACACCTAAAGGAACTAGAAAAGGCATTTGAGAAAATACTATCCTTTCTTGATTAAAACTTTCCAGCATGTAGAGATAGAGGGAGCATACTTCAACAACATAAAAGGTCTATACAAATGACACACAGTGAATATCATCCTCAATGAAGAAAACCTGATAGTTTTTCCCCTTAGTTCAGAAATAAGACAGATGTCCACTTTTACCATTGTTGTTGTTTTTTTAAAACAACTTGTTGTTGAACATAGTACTGGAAGTCCTAGCCTCAACAATCAGAAAACAAAATGAAGTAAAAAGCATCCAAATATACAAAGAAAAATTCAAACTATCACTCTTCACACACATACTCTACGCAGAAAACCCAAAAGACTCCATCAAAATTTGCTAGAACTGATACAGGAATTCAGCAAAGTTGCAAGAATTAAAATCAATGCACAGAAGTCTGTTGCATTTCTATACGCTAACAATGAGGCAGAAGAAAGATAAATCAAAGTATTGATCCCATTTACAATGACATCAAAAATCATAAGACACTTAGGAATAAACCTAACCAAAGAGGTAAAGTATCTGTACTCTAAAAACTACAGAAAACCTATGTAAGAAATTGAGGAAAACACAAAAAATGGAGAGACATCCCATTCTCATGGATTGAAAGAACACATACTGTAAAAGAGTATATTGTACCCAAAGCAATCTACACATGCATGAAATCCTTATCAAAATACCTTAAATATTTTTCAGAGAGCTGGAATAAACAATCCTAAAAAATTGGTGTGGAACCAGAAAGGACCCCAAATATCAAAAGGAATGTTGAAAACAAAACAAAGCTGGAGGAATCACAATTCCAAATTTGAAGCTGTATTACAAAGCTGTAAGCATCAAGGCAGCATGATACTGGCACTAAAATAGACACAAGGATTAATGTAACAGAATAGAGAACTCAAAATTGGGCCTACAACACTATGGTCAACTAATCTTTGACAAAGCAGGAAGGAATATCCATGGGAAAAAGTCTCTTCAACAAAGGTGTTGGGAAAATTGGATAGTCACATGCAGAAGAATGAAACTTGACTACCTTTATAGCATACACAAAAATAAGCTCAATATGGGAGGTGGGGCAAGATGGCAGAAGAGGAAGGTCGCCAAGTCACCTATCCCCACTAACTTACCTAGATAACTTTCCTTTTTTTTTTTTTTTTGATAACTTTCAAATCATCCTGAAAACCTACGAATTTGGTGTGAGATTTAAAGAGAGAACAGCTGTAATGCTACAGTGAGAAGAGTTCACACTTTTATCAAGGTATGAAGAGAGAAAAAAATAAATTAAAAAAAGCATCCAAGGGGGAGGGGCCCCCACAAGGAGCCTGGCTAAGGACGGGCAGCAAAGCCTCCAGGACAAGAAAGCCCAGGCCCGGAGAAGCGGGAAATTTACGAATCTTCCCATATGGAAAGGTGCTCGCAGGGAACTCAGGAAGGATCCCGGGGGCCACAAATGCCCTCAGGCTCTGGGGGCACTAACAGAGGAAGTGTGCCCTGGGGGAGAGCACGCCACACACCTCAGGGTGAGCTCCCTAAAGAACTGGAGCTCATGCCCAGCAGGGTCTCAGGAGCAGCTCAGGTGGTGACACCAGCAGCGGATTCCTGTGGAGGGGGCTGCACAGCCCCGAGAGTGCGATTCCAGTGGTGTGGGCCACGGAGCCCAAGGTGCCAGGAAACACATCCCAAGATCCAGTGCTCCCCAAAGGACAGGTAGAAGCCAGAAGGACACAGGACATGAAGGATGCTACTTCAGCTAGGCACCCCCGAGCTGTGAGGTTCAGTGCCTCCCGCCCCAGAGCATCCAGGCCCCTGGAAATTGGGAGACTGCAGTAGGTACTGCTGGAGCTGACTCCAGGGCTGGAGAGCTGGCCAATGCCACTGTTGTTGTTCCTCCTGGTGTCACCTTGTGCCTGGGACTGAGCAGGGCCACCAGGGAGCAGGGGCCTCACAAGTTAAACAGCTCCCAATGAACCGTGCAACTGGCAGGGGGCGGGGCAGCTCCCAAGGTGCACACAACTGAGAATCAGCACAGCAAGCCCCTCCCCCAGAAGACCAGCTGCAATGACAGGAGAAGAGCAATTTCTAACTAAGCAGCACTTGAAAGTTCCAGGGGAAGTCTAGGGACTTACAGAATATAGAATCAGAGGATACTCCTCCTTCTTCTTTTTTTTTTTTTTTTGGTTTTCTGTTTGACTTCCCCTTTCCAACTCCCCCCCTTTTTCCTTCCTTTTTCCAGAACAACTTGTTCTTAGCCAATCTGCACTGAGCAAAATGACTAGAAGGAAGAACACACCGCAAAAGAAAGAATCAGAAACAGTACTGTCTCCCACAATTTGTAAATCCAAATTATATTTGGATTACAATTCAATGTCAGAAAGCCAATCCAGAAGCACAATTATAAAGCTACTGGTGGCTCTATAAAAAACCATAAAGGATTTAAGAGACTTCATGACTGCGGAATTTAGAGCTAATCAGGCTGAAATTAAAAAGAAATTAAATGAGATGCAATCCATATTGGAGGTCCTAAGACAAGGGTTAACAAGGTGGAAGAACGAGTGAGTGACATGGGAGACAAGTTGATGGCAAGGAAGGAAGCTGAGGAAAAAAGAGAAAAACAACTAAAAGATCATGAGGATGCCCAACAAGCACATGAGGAAATGTTCCGCATCACTGGCCATCAGGGAAATACAAATCAAAACAACAATGAGATACCACCTCACACCAGTGAGAATGGGGAAAATTAACAAGACAGGAAACCACAAATGTTGGAGAGGATGTGGGGAAAGGGAACCCTCCTGCACTGTTGGTGGGAATGTGAACTGGTGCAGCCACTCTGGAAAACTGTGTGGAGGTTCCTCAGAGAGTTAAAAATCGATCTGCCCTACGACCCAGCAATAGCACTGCTGGGGATTTACCCCAAAGATACAGATGCAATGAAATGCCGGGACACCTGTACCCTGATGATTATAGCAGCAATGTACACCATAGCCAAACTGTGGAAGGAGCCTCGGTGTCCATCGAAAGATGAATGGATGGAACTGGAGGGTATTATGCTGAGTAAAATAAGTCAATCGGAGAAGGACAAACAGTGTATGTTCTCATTCATTTGGGGAATATGAATAATAGTGAAAGGGAATATAAAGGAAGGGAAAAGAAATGTTGGGAAATATCAGGAAGGGAGACAGAACATAAAGACTCCTAACTCGGGGAAACGAACTAGGGGTGGTGGAAGGGGAGGAGGGCGGGTGTTGGAGGGGAATGGGTGACGGGCACTGAGGTGGACACTTGACGGGATGAGCACTGGGTGTTTTTCTGTATGTTGGTAAATTGAACACCAATAAAAGTTAATAAAAAAAATAAAATAAAATAAAATAAATAGAAAAAAAGAAAGATGAATGGATAAAGAAGACGTGGTATATGTATACAATGGAATATTACTCAGCCACTAGAAACAACAAATACCCACCATTTGCTTCGATGTGGATGGACCTGGAGGGTATTATGCTGAGTGAAATAAGTCAATGGGAGAAGGACAAACATTATATGGTCTCATTCATTTGGGGAATATAAAAATAGTGAAATATCCACAGTAGCCAAACTGTGGAAGGAGCCTCGGTGTCCATAGAAAGATGAATGGATAAAGATGTGGTATATGTATATAATGGAATATTACTCACCCACTAGAAATGACAAATACCTTCCATTTGCTTTGACGTGAGTGGAACTGGACATTATTATGCCGAGTGAAATAAGTCAATTGGAGAAGTACGAACATTATGTGGTCTCATTCATTTGGGGAATATAAAATATAAAATTTAATGAAAGGGAATAAAGGGAAAGGAGAGAAAATGAGTGAAAATATCAGTGATGGTGACAAAACATGAGAGACACCTAACTCTGGGAAACTAACAGGGGTAGTGGAAAGGGAGGTTGGCGGGTGATTGGGGTGACTGGGTGATGGGCACTGAGGGGGGCACTTCGTGAGATGAGCACTGGGTGTTGCTATATGTTGGAAAATTGAACTGCACTAAAAGAAGGGGGAAAAAAAGGAAGCTCAATGTGAATGAAAGACCTAAATATGAGACAGGAATCTATCAAAATCCTAGAGGAGAATACTGGAGCAAAGTCATTACCTTTGCCCCATCTATTTCTTGCTAGATACATCAAAGGCAAGGGATACAAAACAAAAATGAACCATTGGGATTTTCGTTTGAACAGCAAAGGAAATAATCAACGTTAATAAGATGCAATCAATGGAATTGGAGAAGACATACACAAATGATATATCAGAAAAAGGGCTAATATCTAAAATTGTAAAGAACTTATAAAACTGAACACCCAGAAATTAAAAAATCCAGTCAAGAAATGAGCAGAATACATGAAAAGATATTTCTCCAAAGAAAACATACAAAAAAAAAAAAAAGAAAACATACAAAAAGCTAACAGAACAGACACATGACAAAATGCTCAATATCAATTAGTATCACAGACATACAAATCACATCTACAATGAGATACCAGCTCACACTAGTCAGAATGGCTAAAATTGACAGCTCAGGAAACAACAGATGTTGGTGCGGATGCTGAGAATGTGGAATTGTCTTACATTGTTGGTGGGAATGCAAACTGGTGCAGGCAATATGGAAAACAGTATGGAGGTTTTGCAAAAAGTTAAAAATAGAGCTACCCGATGACCCCTTGATTGCACTACTGGGTATTTATCCAAAGAATACAAACAGTAATTTGAAGGGGCACATATACCTCAATGTTTAGAGCAGCAATGTCCACAATAGCCAAAATATGGAAATAACCCAGATGTCCATCAACAAATGAATGGATAAATAAGGTGTGATATACATACACAATAGAATATTCCTCAGCCACTAAAAAGAATAAAATCTTGCCATTTGCAATGATGTGGATGGAACTAAAGTATATTACACTTAGCAAAATGCATCAATTAGAGAAAGACAAATACCATATAGTTTTACTCATATGTGGAATTTAAAAAACAAAGCAGATGAATATAGGAAGGGTAGGAAAAATAAGATAAAAACAGAGAGGGAGGCATACAGTATGAGGCTCTTAACTATAGGAATCATTTTTTAAAGATTTTATTTATTTATTCATGAGAGACACACACACAGAGAGAGAGAGAGAGAGAGAGGCAGAGACACAGGCAGAAGGAGAAGCAGGCTCCATGTAGGGAGCCTGACGTGGGATTTGATCCCAGGTCTTCAGGATCACACCCTGGGCTGAAGGCAGCATTAAACCGCTGAGCCATCAGGGCTGCCCATCTATAGGAATCAAACTGGGGGTTGCTGGAGTGGAGGGGATTAGGGAATGTTATAATTTGTTGATGGACATTAAGGAGGGCACTTGATGTAATGAGTACTGGGCATTATATGCAACTGATGAATCACTAAATTCTACCCCTGAAATTAAAAATATACTATATGTTAACTAAATTGAATTTAAATAAAAATTTTAAAACAAAAACTTACAAAAAGAAAAGGCAGTTATGTCTCCTACACTTAAAAGTAATGGACTTATGAAGAAGAGGTCATGTAGTGTGCAGGGATTGGCACTAGTTTGTCCTGTGTGCACTCTGCTGTTGTGTTGTGGCTGCTCTATTCTTCAGGCCTCCTGAAGAAGCTCTCCTTGCTTCATGTGGGCAGTTTGGGTCCATGGTCTGAATGTGATGAGTTTTAAGTAGATATTATCTTGTCTGTTTTTGAAATGAGGCCTGACACTTAACCAGAACTGAAGCCCTGAAGAACTGTCTGGTCAGGAGACATGGTGTTGGCAGGGGTTTGAGCTTGTCTTTTTTTTTTTTTTTTTGGAGAGGGGTCTGTAGCACTGGGACTGAGGCAAACTTGACTGAGTCCCATCAAAACACAGGGGTGTGGGACATAGTGAAAGCAATGTAGGCAGCTAGTGTTTGTACTGAGCTCATTCCCCCTGGTTGTTTTGTATTTATGCTGAGGGGCAGGGGAGTGAAATAGCATCAGGCAACTCCTTTGTTCCAGAGAAGTGCCTCTGTGAATGTTGTCTCTCAGAGAAGTGCTTCTACAATAGCAAATAATATACCCACTCTATGCGCCAGGCAGTTTTCATCTCAATGTTTCCATGCTGTCTGCCTCCAAGTTTCCTTCGGGTTGATTTCTGGGGTACTGACAATGATTTGATAGTTAATCTATTTGGGTTAGTAGGATGAGAGGAATCTAGGGTCCTTCTACTTCACCTGCATCTTCCTCTCCTCTGTAATACACTTTTATATCAGGAAGAGTGATGTTACCAGCATTGTTTTTCTGTTTGATGATTGTTTTGGTTGTTCAGGATCTTTTTTAATTCCATATGAATTTTTTCCTTTTATGAAAAATGTCATTGCAATTTTGATTGTGATTATATTGACTCTATCAATAGCTTTGGGGGTTCGGACATTTTATTTTATTTTTTAAAGATTTTATTTATTTATTCATGTGAGACAGAGAGAGAGAGAGAGAGAGAGAGAGAGAGAGAGAGAGACAGGCAGAGAGAGAAGCAAGCTCCATGCAGGGAGCCCGATGTGGGAATCAATCCTGGGACTCCAGGATCATGCCCTGAGCCAAAGGCAGATGCTTAACAGCTGAGCCAACCGGGCTTCCCAGTACAGATATTTTAAAAGTATTAATTCTCATCCATGAACAAAATCTATTTACATTTATCAGTGTCTTCCTTCATTTATTTTATCAATATGTTTTAACTTGAGGATATATGTTTTCTTTCCCTGGTTAAATTTATTTCTATGAATTTTATTGCTTTTGCAAATGAAATTGTTTTTCTTATTTCTTTTTCAGATATCCATTGTTAGTATATAGAAGCACAAGTGATTTTTATGTTGATTTTTAATCATTCAACTTTACTGAATTCATTTATTAGTTGTATTCCTTTTGTTGGAGTCTTCGCAGTTTATCTTTATATTAGATCATGTCATCTGCAAACACAGACAATTTTACTTCTTTATTTCCAATTTGGTTTTCTTTTATTCTTTTTATTTTTCCTAATTGCTCTGGATAGGACTTCTAGTAGTAATATTGAATAGAAGTGGCAAAATATCACATTCTTGCATTTTTACTGATCCTAGAAGAAAAGTTTTTAGTTTTTTTTTCCATTAAGCATATTTTAATTGTGGGCTTGTGATATATAATCTTTGTTAAGTTGAGGTTCACTTCTTCTCTAACATCCTGACATTTTTTTTTTATCATGAAAGAACATTGAATTTTACCAAATTCTACTGCATCTATTGAGATGATATATGATTATTTTCCTTAATTTTGTTACTGTGGTATATCACCTTCTTCTGGTTTCTTGAGGTGTAAGTTTATTTGAGATCTTCTTTTAGCTCAATGTGTTTTTTTTTTGTTTTTGTTTTTAGCTCAATGTGTTTATCATTATAATCTTCACTGTTAGAACTGCCTGTTCTGCATCCTATAAACTTTAGTATTCTAGGTTTCAATTTTATTTGACTTAATAAATTTTTAAATTTCCTTTTGATTTATTCTGTCACTCATTGGTTGTTCAGGAATGTGTTTTTAAATTTCCACATATATGTGAATTTTCCAGCTTTTCTTCTATTATTGATATCTATTTATTCATGTTAGTGGTTGGAAAAGATACTTCATACAATTTCAGTCTTTTCAAGTGTGTTAAGACATATTTTTATAAACTAACACATGATGTACTCTGGAAAATGTTCTGTGTGTACTTGAAAATGATTGTATTCTGAACTCATGGGATGGAATGTTCTGTGTTTTTCTGTTAGGTCTGTTTGGTCAAAAGTTTAGTTCTAGTCTTGTGTTTCCTTATTGATTTTCTGTCTTGATGACTGAAAGTGCATTATTGATGTCCCCTACTATTTATTGCATTGTTCTTTATTTTCCATTTATATCTATTAGTGTTTTCTTAATATATTTAGTTGCTACATTGTTGGGTACATATACATTCTTATAATTATATCTTATTGATGAATTTACCCCTTTTATTATTATATAATAACCTTATTTATATCTTAATAAGGTTTTTAATGTGAAATCTATTTTGTATTAGTATACTTATCTCTACTCTCTTTGGATTCCATTTGCATAGAATATTTTTTCCATTTCTTCGCTTTTAGCCAATGTATGTCCTTAAAGCTAAAGTGAGTCACTTGGGGCAACATATACTTGGTCTTCTTTTTTTTATCCATTCAATCACCATATGTCTTCTGATCGGAGAATGTTTTGTAATTCTTTTGTTCTTTTGTTTCTTTCTTACTCTCTTTCTTTGTTATTTGATTAATTTTGTACTTATATGCTCTGATTTCTTTCTTTATATCCTTTGTGAATCTAAGATAGCATTTTGGTTTATTGTTCTCATGAGGTTTACCTAAACCATCTTATAAAATTTTATTTTAAGTTGATGAAAACTTAACTTTGATTGTGTATAAAAACTCTACCTTTTTACTACCCATCCTGCAGTGCATGATTTTTATGCCACAATTAACATCTTTTTATATTGTGTATTTATTAAAAAAATTATTATAAACATATCTATTGTTAATACTTTTTTCTTCTTGTTCTGCATGATCATGTATGTTATTGATACATGCTATTGCATTTTTCATTTTATTCTTTAGCTCCAGAATTTCTCTTTTCTTCTCTTTTATGATTTCTATCTCTCTATTGAGCCTATTGTTTTCATGTATTGTTTTCCTGATATCATTGAATTGTCTACCTGTGTACTCTTGTAATTTACTGAGCTTCCTTAAAATAATTATTTTGAATCCTTTGTCAGGCAGTTTGTAAATCTCCATTTTTGAGGCATTTGTTATTAGAAAAGTTTTGTGTTCCTTCTCTTGATGGTGTCATGTTCCCTTGATTTTTCATGCTCCTTGAAATCTTGCATTGCTGTCTTTGCATTTGAATAAGCAGAAAACTCCCCCAGTTTTTGCTGCCTGGCCTTGGGGTTGAAATACTTTTGCCAATTAGTCTAGCTAGGGATTCTGAGGTTTTGTAGACATTTTCTATGACTTACACCTACTCCACAATTTTTGTTCACTCTTGGGTAGGAATATTATGTGTCTCCTTTTGATCCTGCAAAGGTAGACTGAGTGCTAAGTATCTCATTTCTTTTCTAGTGTGGTGCCCAGACATTTTGAAGTCTGTGAATCTTCTCCCAATCCTACAGAATTAGTCTGGCTTTCTGTGCATGATCATTAGCATCTATAAAATAATGAAATTGTTGTTCACAGAAGTGTGTGCTGGAAGCTAGCCATGCAGATGGAGTGAGGCATGTGGAGAGTTGGGTGGATCCTCAGGTGAGGTATCCCCAGAAGCTTGTGGTAAGGTTTCCTAATAGAGTCCACAAAGCAGTTAATAGGCAAACCATGAAACTTCTAGTAATGCCCCTTTGATGCATCCTCAACCATAACTTGCTATGCTCTCAGCCTATCTCCAACCCCTGAACAATGCAAAACACCTCAGTATTCTCAATGGATCAGGGATGAAATATGCCTCTTGTTCAGCATCCTGCATAACCAGGAAAGCTGGGTGCTCACTCGCATGCTCTCACTTTCCCTCATGAGAGAAATCACAGGCTGAGGGGATCCTTCTTGACACTGAACTGTGCTGTCTTGAGTAAAGAGTAATACAGACAAAATAAAACTGTTTCTCTTACTCTTTCAACATGTATATTTTTGGATGATATTTGCTCCGAGGGTGTCCTGAAACTTCTCTACTGGAATCCTGGACTCTCACAAAGGTATTCTCATATATGCATGACTGTCAAAATTAATGTTCTATTGGGGGATGGAGATAGAAAATTCTTAGTCTGCAGTCCTACTAATGTCATTTATCACATATCTATCTCTATAATATTAAGAGCTGTAAAAACCTTAAGAAATTTAAATTTGCAATGAAGTGCCTTTCCACATAAAAAATGCAAAGGCTACACATTTTCAGTTGGGAATTATACCAATTTTACCAAAAATAGTACCAGTTCTATAAAGATTATGCAGGAACACTAAAATGAAGAAAATAACTTCATGAATACATTACAAGAAAGGAAACCTACAGTCAAATATTGCACATGAAAAGAAATGTAAGATAAATGTAAAATTATATAATTATTATAAGTGGAATTTAAGAGTATGATAAAATAGACATTGTAAGAAAGTGGAATATATCTTCAGAATTAAATGATGGTTTAATATTTGAAGATAATTGTATTTAATCATACTAATATACTAAAAGTTAAAGTTATATGATAATTTCAATACATGCAAAGAAAAACAATTGAAAAATTACAATACCTATTACTGACTAACAATGTCCTTACAGAAGCTTAAGGAAGATGGCAGAGGAGTAGGGGCCCCAAGTCACCTGTCCCCACCAACTTACCTAGTTAACTTTCAAAGCATCCTGAAAACCTATGAATTCAACCTGAGATTTAAAGAGAGAACAGCTGGAAAAATACAGAGAGGAGAATTTGTGCTTCTAACAAGGTAGAAAGACAGAAAAAATAAAAATAAAAAAGAATCGAGTGGGGGAGGGGCCCCCGTGAGGAGCTGGCTAAAGCCAGGCGGCAAAACTTCCAGGACACGAAAGTCCAGTCCTAGAGAAGCAGGAACTTTAAAAATCCACACCGGATGCTTCCCGGATGAAAAGGCACTTGCAGGGAAACCAGGCAGAACCGTAGGAGGGACAGTGCAGCCTCCAGGTTCCCAGAGTCACTAACAGAGGAAGTACACCCAGGGGAGAGAATGCAACATGCCAGAGGCAGAGCTCTGTAAAGAGCTGGAGCACGAGCCCAGCAGGGCCACCGGAGAAGCTCAGGCGACGGCTTGGGGAGAGGGAACTGTGCCCTGCTGCTTTTGGGAGCCCCAGCTCGGGACTGCAATTCCAGCAGCACAGAAACTGGATCCCAGGGTGCTGGGGAACACAACCCACAATCCTGTGCTCCCCCCGGTACAAGTAGAGGCGGGGAGAGCATAGGACAGCAAGGACACTCCTGCTGCCAGGGGCCACTAGTTGTGCAGATCCCCTGCCCCCAGAACATCCAGGCCAGTGCAGACTGGGAGACTGTGGTAGTTACTGGAGGAGCTGAATCCAGGGCTGGAGAGCTAGCCGCCACCAGTGTGGTTGTTCCTCCTGGTGTCACACTGTATCTGGGACGGAGTGGGGGCACCAGGGAACAGGGGCCTCAGGGGATGAACAGCTCCCACTGAGCCATGCACCTGACAAGGGGGGAGGCAATGCCCCCAGGTGCACACACCTGAGAATCAGCACAGCAGGCCCCTCCCCCAGAAGACTACCTTAGGACAGGGCAAGAAAAGTTCTTGACTGAGCAACACTGGAAAGCTACAGGGGAAGTCGAGGGATTTACAGTATATAGAAACAGGATAACTCTCCTTGGATTTTTTATTTGTTTGTTTGTTTGTTTGTTTGTTCCTTTTTCCAGCACAACTCATTTTTAGCCACTCTGCACTGAGCAAATGACTAGAAAGAAGAACTCACCACAAAAGAAAGAATCAGAAACAGTACTCTCTCACACAGGGTTACAGAACTTTGATTACAATTTGATGTCAGAAAGCCAACTCAGAAGCACAATTATAAAGCTACTGGTGGCTCTGGAAAAAAAACATAAAGGATTCAAGGGACTTCATGACTGCAGAATTTAGATCTAATCAGGCAGAAATTAAAAATCAATTAAATGAGATACAATCCAAACTGGAGGTCCTAACGACCAAGGTTAATGAGGTAAAAGACAGAGTTAGTGACATAGAAGACAAGTTGACGGCAAGGAAGGAAGCTGAGGAAAAAAAAGAGAAAAAGAATTAGAAGATCATGAGGAAAAGTTAAGGGAAATAAATGATAGCCTCAGAAGGACAAATATACATTTAATTGGGGTTCCAGAGGGCACACAAAGGGACAGAGGACCAGGAAGTATACTTGAACAAATCATAGCTGAGAACTTCCCTACGTTGGGGAGGGAAACAGGCATTCAGATCCAGGAAACAGAGAGGTTCCCACCCCCCTAAAATCAATAAAAGCACTCAACACCTCGACATTTAATAGTGAAACTTGCAAGTTCCAAAGATAAAGAGAAAATCCTTAAAGCAGAAAGAGACAAGAGATCCCTAACTTATATGGGAAGAAATATTATATTAACAACAGACCTCTCCACAGAGACCTGGCAGGCTAGAAAGGGATGGCAGGATATATTTAGGGTCCTAAATGAGAAGAACATGTAGCTAGGAATACTCCATCCAGCAAGGCTCTCATTCAGAATAGAAAGAGAGATAAAGATCTTTCAAGATAGGCAGAAACTGAAGGGATATGTGACTACCAAACAGACTCTGCAAGAAATATTAAGGGGGACTGTCAAACAAAGAAGAATCCCAAGGAAATAAGCAACAAAAACAGGGACAATATAGGTACTATGATGACACTAAATTCATATCTTTCATTACTAACTTTGAATGTGAATGGGCTTAATGACCTCATCAAAAGGTGCAGGGTTTCAGACTGGATGAAAAAGCAAGACCCATCTATTTGCTGTCTACAAGACACTCGTATAAGACATAATGACACCTACACCCTGAAAATAAAAGGTTGATTAACCATCGACCATTCAAATGGTCCTTAAAAAAAATGCAGGGGTAGCCATCCTTATATCAGATTAATTAAAGTTATCCCAAAGACTGTAGTAAGAGATGAAGAGGGACACTATATCATACTTAAAGGATCTATCCAACAAGAGGACCTAACAATCATGAAGATTTATAACCCGAATGTGGGAACTGCAAAATATATCAATCAATTAATAATCAAAGTTAAGACATAATTAGATAATAATACACTTATACTTGGTGACATGAACACAGCACTTTCTATAATCGACAGATATTCTAAGCAAAATATCTCCAAAGAAACAAGAACTTTATTTTTTTAAATTGTTTTTATTGGAGTTCAATTTGCCAACATATAACATAAGACCCAGTGCTCCTCCCACCAAGTGCCACCCTCATTGCCCATCACCAAGTCACCCCAACCCCCCCGCCCAATTGCCCTTCCGCTACCCCTTGTTCATTTCCTAGAGTTAGGTGTCTCTCATGTTTTGTTATCCTCACTGATATTTTCACTCATTTTCTCTCTTTTCCTTTTATTCCCTTTCACTAATTTTTATATTCCCCAAATGAATGAGACTATATAATGTTTGTCCTTTTCTGCTTGACTTATTTCACTCAGCACAATACCCTCCAATTTCATCCATGTTGAAGCAAAAAGTGGGTGATTGCCGCTTCTAATGGCTGAGTAATATTCAATTGTATACATAGACCACATCTTCTTTATCCATTCATCTTTTGATGGACACTGAGGCTCCTTCCACAGTTTGGCTATTGTTGTCATTGCTGTTATAAACATTGGGGTGCAGGTGTCCCAGGGTTTCACTGCATCTGTATCTTTGGGGTATTCCCCAGGAGTGCAATTGCTGGGTTGTAGGGCAGATCTATTTTTAACTCTTTGAGGATCCTCCAAACAGTCATCCACAGTGGCTGCACCAGTTCACATTTCCACCAAGAGTGCAAGAGGGATCCCCTTTCTCCACATCCTCTCCAACATTTGTTGTTTCCTGTCCTAAACAAGAGCTTTAAATGATATACTGAACCAGATGGATTTAACAGATGTTTACAGAACTTTACATCAAAATGCAACCGAATACAATTCTTGTCAAGAGCACATGTAACTTTCTCCAGAATAGACCACATATTGGGCCAAAAATCAGGTCTTAGCCAATACCAAGAGATTGGGATTGTCCCTGGCATATTTCTAGACCATAATGCTTTGAAAGTAGAACTAAATCAAAAGAAGAAGTTTCGAAGGATTTCAAAAACGTGGAGGTTAAGGAACATCATGCAAAAGGATGAAAGGGTCAATGAGGAAATTAAGGAAGAATTAAAAACATTCATAGAAACGAATGAGGACGATGATACAAACATTCAAAATCTTTGGGATACAGCAAAAGCAGTCCTGAGGCAGAAATACATCGCAATACAACCGTCCATCCAAAAACTAGAAAGAACTCAAATACAAAATCTAACCTTGCACCTAAAGGAGCTAGAGAAAAAACAGCAAATAGATCCTACACCCAGCAGAAGAAGAGAGGTAATAAAGATTTGAGCAGAACTCAATGAAATAGAGACCAGAAGAACTATGGAACAGATCAACAAAACCAGGAGTTGGTTCTTTGAAAGAATTAATAAGATAGATAAACCATTAGCCAGCCTTATTAAAAAGAGGTGAAGAAAGACTCAATTTAATAAAACCATGAATGAGAAAGCGGAGATCACCACCAATACCAAGGAAATACAAAAGATTTTAAAAACTTATTTTTTTTTTAATTAATTTTTATTGGTGTTCAATTTACCAACATACAGAAAAACACCCAGTGCTCATCCCGTCAAGTGTCCACCTCAGTGCCCGTCACCCCTTCCCCTCCAACACCCGCCCTCCTCCCCTTCCACCACCCCTAGTTCGTTTCCCCGAGTTAGGAGTCTTTATGTTCTGTCTCCCTTCCTGATATTTCCCAACATTTCTTTTCCCTTCCTTTATATTCCCTTTCACTATTATTCATATTCCCCAAATGAATGAGAACATACACTGTTTGTCCTTCTCCGATTGACTTACTGCACTCAGCATAATACCCTCCAGTTCCATGCACATTGAAGCAAATGGTGGGTATTTGTCGTTTCTAATTGCTGAGTAATATTCCATTGTATACATAAACCACATCTTCTTTATCCATTCATCTTTCGATGGACACCGAGGCTCCTTCCACAGTTTGGCTATTGTGGCCATTGCTGATAGAAACATCGGGGTGCAGGTGTCCCGACGTTTCATTGCATCTGAATCTTTGGGGTAAATCCCCAACAGTGCAATTGCTGGGTCGTAGGGCAGGTCTATTTTTAACTCTTTGAGGAACCTCCACACAGTTTTCCAGAGTGGCTGCACCAGTTCACATTCCCACCAACAGTGTAAGAGGGTTCCGTTTTCTCCGCATCCTCTCCAACATTTGTTGTTTCCTGCCTTGTTAATTTTCCCCATTCTCACTGGTGTGAGGTGGTATCTCATTGTGGTTTTGATTTGTATTTCCCTGATGGCAAGTGATGCAGAGCATTTTCTCATGTGCTTGTTGGCCATGTCCATGTCTTCCTCTGTGAGATTTCTCTTCATGTCTTTTGCCCATTTCATGATTGGATTGTTTGTTTCTTTGGTGTTGAGTTTAATAAGTTCTTTATAGATTTTGGAAACTAGCCCTTTATCTGATATGTCATTTGCAAATATCTTCTCCCATTCTGTAGGTTGTCTTTTAGTTTTGTTGACTGTATCCTTTGCTGTGCAAAAGCTTCTTATCTTGATGAAGTCCCAATAGTTCATTTTTGCTTTTGTTTCTTTTGCCTTTGTGGATGTATCTTGCAAGAAGTTACTGTGGCCGAGTTCAAAAAGGGTGTTGCCTGTGTTCTCCTCTAGGATTTTGATGGACTCTTGTCTCACATTTAGATCTCTCATCCATTTTGAGTTTATCTTTGTGTATGGTGAAAGAGAGTGGTCCAGTTTCATTCTTCTGCACGTGGATGTCCAATTTTCCCAACACCATTTATTGAAGAGACTGTCTTTCTTCCAATGGATAGTCTTTCCTCCTTTATCGAATATTAGATGACCATACATTTCAGGGTCCACTTCTGGGTTCTCTATTCTGTTCCATTGATCTATGTGTCTGTTTTTGTGCCAGTACCACACTGTCTTGATGACCACAGCTTTGTAGTACAACCTGAAATCTGGCATTGTGATGCCCCCAGCTATGGTTTTCTTTTTTAAAATTCCCCTGGCTATTCGGGGTGTTTTCTGATTCCACACAAATCTTAAAATAATTAGTTCTAACTCTCTGAAGAAAGTCCATGGTATTTTGATAGGGATTGCATTAAACATGTAAATTGCCCTGGGTAACATCGACATTTTCACAATATTAATTCTGCCAATCCATGAGCATGGAATATTTTTCCATCTCTTTGTGTCTTCCTCAATTTCTTTCAGAAGTGTTCTATAGTTTTTAGGGTATAGATCCTTCACCTCTTTGGTTAGGTTTATTCCTAGGTATCTTATGCTTTTGGGTGCAATTGTAAATGGGATTGACTCCTTAATTTCTCTTTCTTCAGTCTCATTGTTAGTGTATAGAAATGCCATTGATTTCTGGGCATTGATTTTGTATCCTGCCACACTACCAAATTGCTGTATGAGTTCTAGCAATCTTGGGGTGGAGGCTTTTGGGTTTTCTATGTAGAGTATCATGTCATTGGCGAAGAGGGAGAGTTTGACTTCTTCTTTGCCAATTTGAATGCCTTTAATGTCTTTTTGTTGTCTGATTGCTGAGGCGAGGACTTCCAGAACTATGTTGAACAGCAGTGGTGAGAGTGGACATCCCTGTCTTGTTCCTGATCTTAGGGGAAAGGCTCCCAGTGCTTCCCCATTGAGAATGGTATTTGCTGTGGGCTTTTCGTAAATGGCTTTTAAGATGTCGAGGAAAGTTCCCTCTATCCCAACACTCTGAAGTGTTTTGATCAGGAATGGATGCTGTATTTTGTCAAATGCTTTCTCTGCATCCAATGAGAGGATCATATGGTTCTTGGTTTTTCTCTTGCTGATATGATGAATCACATTGATTGTTTTACAAGTGTTGAACCAGCCTTGTGTCCCGGGGATAAATCCTACTTGGTCATGGTGAATAATTTTCTTAATGTGTTGTTGGATCCTATTGGCTAGTATATTGTTGAGAATTTTTGCATCCATGTTCATCAGGGATATTGGTCTGTAATTCTCCTTTTTGGTGGGGTCTTTGTCTGGTTTCGGAATTAAGGTGATGCTGGCCTCATAGAACAAATTTGGAAGTACTCCATCTCTTTCTATCTTTCCAAACAGCTTTAGTAGAATAGGTATGATTTCTTCTTTAAACGTTTGATAGAATTCCCCTGGGAAGCCATCTGGCCCTGGAGTCTTGTGTCTCGGGAGGTTTTTGATGACTGCTTCAATTTCCTCCCTGGTTATTGGCCTGTTCAGGTTTTCTATTTCTTCCTGCTCCAGTTTTGGTAGTTTTTGGCTTTCCAGGAATGCATCCATTTCTTCTAGATTTCCTAATTTATCGGCATACAGCTGTTCAGAATATGTTTTTAGAATCGTTTGTATTTCCTTGGTGTCGGTAGTGATCTCTCCATTCTCATTCATGATTTTATTAATTTGAGTCTTCTCTCTCTTCTTTTTAATAAGGTTCGCTAATGGTTTATCTATCTTATTAATTCTTTCAAAGAACCAACTCCTGGTTCTGTTGATCTGTTCCACAGTTCTTTTGGTCTCGATATCATTGAGTTCTGCTCGAATTTTAATTAACTGTCTTCTTCTGCTGGGGGTGGGGTCCATTTGTTGCTTTTTCTCTAGTTCCTTTATGTGTAAGGTGAGCTTTTGAATTTGAGTTCTTTCCAGTTTTTGAATGGATGCTTGTATTGCGATGTATTTCCCCCTCAGGACTGCTTTTGCTGCGTCCCAAAGATTTTGAATGGTTGTATCTTCATTCTCATTAGTTTCCATGAATCTTCTCAATTCTTCCTTAATTTCCTGGTTGACCTTTTCATCTTTTAGCAGGATGGTCCTTAACCTCCATGTGTTTGTGGTCCTTCCAAACTTCTTGTTGTGATTAAGTTCTAATTTCAAGGCATTATGGTCTGAGAATATACAGGGGACTATCGCGATCTTTTGGTATCGGTTCAGACCCGATTTGTGACCCAGTATGTGGTCTATTCTGGAGAAAGTTCCATGTGCACTTGAGAAGAATGTGTATTCAGTTGAGTTTGGATGTAAAGTTCTGTAGATATCTGTGAAATCCAACTGGTCCAGTGTATCATTTAAAGCTCTCGTTTCTTTGGATATGTTGTGCTTGGAAGACCTATCTAGTATAGAAAGAGCTAGATTGAAATCACCAGGTATAAGTGTATTATTATCAAAGTATTTCTTCAGTTTGGTTATTAATTGGTTTAAATATTTGGCAGCTCCCACATTTGGGGCATATATATTGAGGATTGTTAAGTCCTCTTGTTGGATAGATCCTTTGAGTATGAGATAGTGTCCCTCTTCATCTCTCACTATAGTCTTCAGGGTAAATTTTAATTTATCTGATATAAGGATGGCTACCCCTGCTTTCTTTTGAGGACCATTTGAATGGTAAATGGTTCTCCAACCTTTTATTTTCAGGTTGTAGGTGTCCTTCTGTCTAAAATGAGTCTCTTGTAGACAGCAAATAGATGGGTCCTGCTTTTTTATCCAGTCTGAAACCCTGCGCCTTTTGATGGGGTCATTAAGCCCGTTCACGTTCAGAGTTACTATTGATAGATATGAGTTTAGTGTCATCATATCTATTCAGTCCTTGTTTTTGTGGATTGTTCCACTGAACTTCTTCTTAAAGGGGAATTTTAAGAGTCCCCCTTAAAATTTCTTGCAGAGCTGGTTTGGAGGTTACATATTCTTTCAGTTCCTGCCTGTCTTGGAAGCTCTTTATCTCTCCTTCCATTTTGAATGAGAGCCTTGCTGGATAGAGTATTCTTGGTTGCATGTTCTTCTCATTTAGGACCCTGAATATATCCTGCCAGCCCTTTCTGGCCTGCCAGGTCTCTGTGGAGAGGTCTGCTGTTACCCTAATATTCCTCCCCATAAAAGTCAGGGACTTTTTTTCTCTTGCTGCTTTAAGGATCTTCTCCTTATCTTTGGAATTTCCAAGCTTCACTATTAAATGTCGAGGTGTTGATGGGTTTTTGTTGATTTTAGGGGGGGATCTCTCTATTTCCTGGATCTGAATGCCTGTTTCCCTTCCCAGATTCGGAAAGTTTTCAGCTAGGATTTGTTCAAATACATATTCTGGCCCTCTGGCCCTTTCGGCGCCCTCGGGAACCCCAATTAAACGTAGGTTTTTCTCCCTCAGGCTGTCATTTATTTCCCTTGATCTATCCTCATGGTCTTTTAATTGCCTGTCTCTTTTTTCCTCAGTTTCCCTCTTTGCCATCAACTGATCTTCTATGTCACTGACTCGTTCTTCCACCTCGTCAAGCCTCGTCGTTAGGACTTCTAGCTTGGATTGTATCTCATTTAATTGATTTTTAATTTCTGCCTGATTGGATCTAAATTCTGCAGTCATGAAGTCTCTTGAGTCCTTTATGGTTTTTTCTAGAGCCACCAGTAGCTGTATAATAGTGCTTCTGAATTGGCTTTCTGACATTGAGTTGTAATCCATATTTTGTAACTCTGTGGGAGAGTGGGCTGTTTCTGATTCTTTTTTTTGAGGTGAGGTTTTCCTTCTAGTCATTTTGCTCAGTGCAGAGTGGCCAAAAACAAGTTGTACTGGGAAAAGGAGAAAAAGAGAAGGAAAGAAAAGAGAAAAAGAAAAAAGAGAAAGAAGAAAAAAAAGGGGAAAAAGAGAAGAAAAAGAGAAAGAAAAAGAAAGAAAGGAGAAAAAAAAGGGTGGGGTGGGGTGGGGGAAGCAATCCGAAATCAAGAAGAAAGAAAGAAATAAAAGCACAAAACAAAAACAAAACAAAAAAAAAACAAAAAACAAAAAACAAACAAACAAAAAACACGGGGGAGTATCTTCCGATTCTGTATACTTTAAGTCCCTTGACTTCCCTTGGAACTGGTCCGTCTCCTGGTCTTCTGGGGGAGGGGCCTGCTGTGCTGATTCTCAGGTGTTAGCACTTGGGGGAGCTGCTCTGCCCCTGCCTGGTGCAGGGCTCGGTGGGGGTTGTTCACCCCGTGAGGCCCCGGGAGGAAGCCACAGTGGCGGGGGCAGCTCTGGGGCCCTGGAGTCAGCCCCCGCAGTAGCTCCGGGGCTCTCAGTCTGCAGGGCCTGGAGGCTCCCGGGCGGGGCCGCTGATCTGCTCAGTTCCAGGCAGGAGCGTCCTTGCTGTCCTGGGCCCTCCCGGCCTCTGCCTGTCCCTGGGGGAGGCCAGATCCTGGGCTGTGTCCTGGCGCCCTGTGCTCCGGGGCCTGCGCTGTTGGATTCGCGCTCCCGGCGTTGCAGCCCCCTACGTGGAGCCGCCGCCCGAGCCCCTCCGAACTGTTCCCGGAGCCGCGCCGCCCCCTCCGCGCGGAGCTTCTTCCTCCGCCCGAGCGGCCGCCGCTGAGCTGTTCCCGGAGCCGCGCCGCCCCCTCCGCGGAGCCTCTTCCTCCGCCCGAGCCGCCGCCGCCGAGCTGCTCCCGGAGCCGCGCCGCCCCCTCCGTGGAGCTTCTTCCTCCGCCCGAGCCGCCGCCACTGAGCTGTTTCCGGAACCCCGCAGTCCCCTCCGCGGAGCCGCCGCCCGAGCCCCTCCGAGCTGCTCCGGGTCCCGCCGAGCGTTGCAGCCCTTAGGGAGCTCGGCGCATCTCCCAGGGTGCAGTTCCTCTGTTACTGTCCCAGGGAGCCCGAGGGCATCCCCGCCTTTCTGGGGATCCTGCTCCAATTCCCTGGGAGGCCTTTCCGCGGGGAAGGTTGGTGCAGCTCCTGCTCCTCCGGGACGGGGCTCTCCTGTCCTGGGGACACTCCCCCGGCCTCAGCCCGGCTCCTCGCGGGGCCCCTCCCCCTTGGAGGCCTTTTGTGTCTTTATTTCTTTTTCCCCGTCTTCCTACCTTGATAGAAGCGCGAACTCTTCTCACTGTAGCGTTCCAGCTGGTCTCTCTTTAAATCTCAGGCCGAATTCGTAGATTTTCAGGATGATTGGATGGTTTTCTAGGTAATTTGTTGAGGACAGGTGACTTGGAGACCCTACTCCTCCGCCATCTTGCCCCTCCCCCCCATATATTGTTTTAATTAATGTATTCATTTTCTTTCGGTAAATACTCAGTAGTGGAAATACTGTATCACATGGTAATTCTATTTTTATTTTTTTACTAAAGAACCTCCATACTGTTTTCCACAATGGCTGCACCAGCTTGCACCTCTATCAGCAGTGCATGAGGGTTCCTTTTTCTTCACATCCTTGCCAACAATTGTTATTTCTTGTGGTTTTAATTTTAGCCATTCTGACATGTGAGGTGATATCTCATTGTGGTTTAGATTTACATTTCCTGATGATAATGATGCTGAGCATCTTTACATGTGTCTGTTGGCCATCTCTATGTCTTCTTTGAAAAATGTCTATTTAGCTCCTTTTCCCATTTGTACATTGAACTATTTGTGGGTTGTTGTTGGTTTTTTTTTTTTCTTTTGGTGTTGAGTTATATAAGTTCTTCATATATTTTGCATATTAACCTCTTATCATATATATAATCTTTGAATAACTTCTGTCATTTAATTGGTTATCTTTTTGTTTGATGATGGCTTCCTACAATGTGCAAAAGCTTTTTATGTTGGTGTAGTCCCAATAATTTAATTTTGCTTTTGTTTCCCTTGCCAGAGAAGACATATGTAGAAAAATGTCAAATAAAGCCAATGTCAAGGAAGTTACATGTCAATAGGTGCAGAAAAAGTATTGCACAAAGTGAATGTATAACATCCACTCATGATAAAAACTTAACAAAGTGGGGTTAGAGGGAAGATAATTCAACATAATAAACCCGTATAAGAAAAACCCACAGCTAACGTCATTCTCAATAGCTAAAAACTGAGACCTTTTCCTCTAAAATCAGGAACAAGACAAAAGTGTGCATTCTCATGACTTTTTATTCAACATAGTACTAGAAGTCCTAACCTCAGCATCAGATAAGAAAAAAAGGTATAAAAATTGGTAAGGAGTGCTTGCTTTGGCAGCACATATACTAAAATTGGAACGATACAGAGAAAATTAGCATGGCCCCAAGCTGCATGTCATGCAGTTTGCATGACATGCAAATTCATGAGGTGTTCCATATTTTTAAAAAATGGTAAGGAAAAATTAAATCATTCATTATTTGCAGATAACTTGATACTACACATAGAAAAAATTTAATGACACCACCAAAAATCTATTAGAATTTATAAATGAATTGAGTGAAGTTGCAGAATACAAAATTAAAATACAGAAATCTTGCATTTCTATACACTAGTTAATGAAGTAGCACATAGGTGAATTAAGAAAATAATTTCATTTATAATACCTACAGTTATTTTTAATGTTCTTTTCTTTTAACCTTTGTCCTATAATTAAGAGTTTAATATTCTTAAAAAAGAATTACAGATTTCTAATTCTATTGATCACTTTACTCAGAGCTTTGTATACTTTTGTCTTTTTGTTTCAGCTTGAAAATCTCTTTTCAATATTTTTCTGTGATGTTTTATGAAATGTGTCCCTCTCATTGCATATGAAATAGCAAAGACCTTTCTTATTTAAGCATATCTCATTTTATTGCATTTCACTTTGTTGTGCTTCACAGATACTGTGTATTTGACGTTTGTGGTAAACATAAATTGAGTAAGTTTATTGTTGCCAATTTTCCAATAGTATTTGGTAACTTCATGTTTCTGTCACATTGTGGTAGTTTTCACAATATTTCAAAAATTTTCATCATTATTTTATTAACAAATAAAATAACCATAACAATGGTTATCTATGGTCAATAATTATAATTTACCAAAAGTTCAGATGATGGTTAGCATTTTTAGGAAAAAAAAAGTATTTTTAATAAGGTATGTACATTGTTTTTTCAAGCATAATGCTATTGTATACTCAACAAAATACAGTACAGAGAAAGTATATTTATATGCACTGAAAACCAAACCAAACCAAAACAAAACAAAACCCTCATCATTTCACTAGCTACTTTTTGGTGATCTGGAATATCTCCAAGATATACCTTACTTTGATTCTAACTGTTCAAAATGGTTATTAGGAGCTTTACTTTTGTTTTTCAGGAGGTGGCACTATAACACAAGTTTGTGTTTCTCTTGCCAGCACTGACAAGCTGCTAAGGCTGAGAGCACACACATAAGTAACAAACTGATGGAGAACATAAAGAGTTGGCAGTAGAGTGAGGAGGGGGTTGTATGCTTAGCCCTGGGGTCTTTGAATGTGCCCATGGCCCAGTTGGTGGATCCTCAAATCAGGGTGGTCCCAGAGCACCTTGAGTGGCCGGAATTTTGCCAGAATTTCAGAGATAGCAGGAGACACTTTCCTTTAGTTATCTCTGCTTAACTACACTTCCTTTCCCTCCCACTAATCACTGTGTTCTCTCTTCAAAGAGAACAACACGTCCAGGCAGACCCCATTTATCACCATCACTCTCCACCTCCTCTGTCACAAAGGTGAATCTGACCCAATGCCATACCTTCTGCTGCCTTCAATGCAATCTCTTCCTGCACTTCCACAAGCTTTGTTACCACCGCTTAATCCATTTTCCAAACTACCCACTTACGGGCACACAAACGGATGAATCTCTATTGTGTCCTGGTATGCTGTGTAGAAGCATTTTTTTTTATTAAGGATAACGAGTTAGTTGTAAACTAAAGCAGATAGATAAAAGAAATGACTCGTGTCACCATGATACTGGCATTACCTCAGGCAGCAGCATGTATTATAATGTACCTCTTTTCAGGTAAAACTGGGACACATAAACTGGGAGTTTCTGTCTGCTGTCTTTTCAATGAGTCCTGGAGTGATAGCCCTTTAAGAACTATTTTTTTTCTTTGCTACCATCTCATTGAACCTATGAACAAAAAATCCACTGACCACCAAAACCGGGCTATCAAGGGACATGTCCTTTAGGTGGCAGCCACAAAATCCAAGGTTCCAAATTTAAACATAATCTCTTTTCTCAGAGACACTGACAACTTGGGGTAAGGCTGATGGAAAACATGATTAAGGTGCTCACCAACCCCTGGTCTCTAGAGGAATATGTAGTCAGCTTGTAGATATGTTTAATTAGAAGACAGTTCCTTAGACCACAACTATAAAAATAAGCTAATAGGCCTCTTTCACTGATACCAGATACCTAGACCAAGAGAGTGAGTGTAAAGTACCCACTGGCCTCTATCACCTAGAGTGCACCTCAGTGGGTCCCTAGCTATGTGCAAAACCAGAAACTTGCCCCTCAGCCAAAACTCCAAAACAAACAACTAGGCCACTTTCACAGAATTATTAGTAGTGTGTTTCAGTTGACTGCCTCTGCACTGAACCCTGGGGGGAATGAGTACATGTGAGCCCTCTAAAAACTATTTCTTGGGGGTCTTGGAAGGTGATGAGTTATAAGAATTCTAAAGTTACCTCATTCCATGGACACACAATGATAACAGCCTCATCAGTGCAATTGACTCAGAATACGATCTGAAGACTGCCACAACAGACTTTCCACAGTTAATCCTAGAGAAAAGTCCACATTAAAATGGGTAGGGATGGGAGATGTTGTCAGGAGCTAAACCACAGCAAGACATTTTGTAGTTAAGATGATATAAAGTAGTGACTAAGAAAGAAATTTTAAATTAGCCAAGAGAAAATCGTTACATACAAGAGAAACCCCATGCATCTGTCCCTTGATTTTTTGGCAGAAACTTTGCAGGCCAGAACAGAGAGGAATGATATATTCAAAGTACTAAAAAACAACAACAAAATAAAAAAAATAAAAAATAGGGATCCCTGGGTGGTGCAGCGGTTTGGCACCTCCCTTTGGCCCAGGGCGTGATCCTGGAGACCCCGGAACGAATCGCACGTCGGGCTCCCGGCATGGGGCCTGCTTCTCCCTCTCCCTCTCCCTCTCCCTCTCCCTCTCCCTCTGCCTCTGCCTCTCTCTCTCTCTCTCTCTCTCTCTCTCTCTCTCTCTTTTTCTATCATAAATAAATAAAAAAATTTAAAAAAATAAATAAAAAAATAAAAAATAAAAAAATGCCACCAATAATACTTCATCCAGCAAGGTTGTCATTCATAATAGAAGAGATAAAGAGTTTCCCAAACAAAAATAAAAGGAGTTCAGCACCACTGAAACAGTCTCATAAGAAACATCAAAGGGAATTCTTTGAATAGAAAGAAAAGGCCATAATCAAGAGGAAAAAATTACAAAAAGAAAAAAATTTCACATGTAATGAACACGTATAATGAAATAATAGATCAATCACATAAAAAAACCAGGATAGTGGTTAAAGCACAAAAGTAGTCAAATAAAATATAAAAATTAGGGAAAGGATTCACAAAATAAAAGGATGTGAAATATGACATCCTATGCATACAATATGAGAGAGAGTTAAAAAAACAGTACTTTTAAAAATAGTTCAAATTTGGGCCACCTGGCTGGCTCAGTCAGTGAAGCATGCAACCCTTGATCTGGGGATCATGATTGTGAGCCCCATGTTTTCATTCTTTTTCTTCTTTTTTTTTCTTCCTTTTTTCTTTTTAATTTTTCTCTTTTCTTTCCTTCTTTCTCTCCTCTCTTTTTCTGCTTTTCCCAATACAACTTGTTTTTGGCCACTCTGCACTGAGCAAAATGACTAGAAGGAAAACCTCACCGCAAAAGAAAGAATCAGAAACAGTCCTCTCTCCAACAGAGTTACAAAATTTGGACTGCAATTCAATGTCAGAAAGCCAATTCAGAAGCAGTATTATAAAGCTACTAGTGGCTCTCGAAAAAAGCATAAAGGACTCAAGAGACTTCATGACTGCAGAATTTAGATCTAATCAGGCAGAAATTAAAAATCAATTGAATGAGATGCAATCCAAACTAGAAATCCTGACGACCAAGGTTAATGAGGTGGAAGAACAAGTGAGAGACATAAAAGACAAGGTGATGGCAAAGAGGGAAACTGAGGAAAAAAGGGACAAACAATTAAAAGACCATGAGGATAGATTAAGGGAAATAAATGACAGCCTGAGGAAGAAAAACCTACTTTTAATTGGGGTTTCTGAGGGCGATGAAAGGGACAGAGGGCCAGAATATGTATCTGAACAAATAATAGCTGAAAACTTTTCTAATCTGGGAAGGGAAACAGGCATTCAGATCGAGGAAATAGATTCCCTTCCTAAAATCAATAAAAACCGCTCAACACCTCGACATTTAATAGTGAAGCTTGCAAATTCCAAAGATAAAGAGAAGATCCTTAAAGCAGTAAGAGACAAGAAATCCCTGACTTTTATGGGGAGGAATATTAGGGTAACAGCAGACCTCTCCACAGAGACCTGGCAGGCCAGAAAGGGCTGGCAGGATATATTCAGGGTCCTAAATGAGAAAAACACGCAACCAAGAATACTTTATCCAGCAAGGCTCTCATTCAAAATGGAAGGAGAGATAAAGAGCTTCCAAGACAGGCAGGAACTGAAATAATATGTGACCTCCAAACCAGCTCTGCAAGAAATTTTAAGGGGGACTCTTAAAATTCCCCTTTAAGAAGAAGTCCAGTGGAACAATCCACAAAAACAAGGATAGAATAGATATCATGATGACACTAAACTCATATCTTTCAATAGTAACTCTGGACCTGAATGGGCTTAATGACACCATCAAAAGGCGCAGGGTTTCAGACTGGATAAAAAAGCAGGACCCATCTATTTGCTGTCTACACGAGACTCATTTTAGACAGAAGGACCCCTACAGCCTGAAAATAAAAGGTTGGAGAACCGTTTACCATTCACATGGTCCTCAAAAGAAAGCAGGGGTAGCCATCCTTATATCAGATAAACTAAAATTTACCCTGAAGACTGTAGTGAGATATAAAGAGGGACACTATATCATACTTAAAGGATCTATCCAACAAGAGGACTTAACAATCCTCAATATATATACTCCGAATGTGGGAGCTGCCATATATCAATCAATTACTAACCAAAGTTAAGACATACTTAGATACTAATACACTTATATTTGGTGACTTCAATCTAGGGCTTCTGCACTCGATAGGTCTTCTAAACACAACATCTCCAAAGAAACAAGAGCTTTAAATGATACACTGGACCAGATGGATTTCACAGATATCTACAGAACTGTACATCCAAACTCAACTGAATACACATTCTTCTCAAGTGCACATGGAACTTTCTCCAGAATAGACCACATGCTGGGTCACAAATCAGATCTGAACTGGTACCAAAAGACTGGGATCATCCCCTGCATATTCTGAGACCATAATGCCTTGAAATTAGAACTACATCACAACAAGAAGTTTAGAAGGACCTCAAACACGTGGAGGTTACGGGCCATCCTGCTAAAAGATGAAAGGGTCAACCAGGAAATTAAGGAAGAATTAAAAAGATTCATGGAAACTAATGAGAATGAAGATACAAACGTTCAAAATCGTTGGGATGCAGCCAAAGCAGTCCTGAGGGGGAAATATATCGCAATACAAGCATCCATTCAAAAACTGGAAAGAACTCAAATACAAAAGCTAACCTTACACCTAAAGGAGCTAGAGAAAAAACAGCAAATCGATCCTACACTCAGCAGAAGAAGAGAGTTAATAATGATTCTAGCATAACTCAATGAATTCGAGACCAGAAGAACTGTGGAA
The DNA here is from genome assembly GCF_018345385.1 of Vulpes lagopus. NCBI lineage: Eukaryota > Metazoa > Chordata > Mammalia > Carnivora > Canidae > Vulpes > Vulpes lagopus. The sequence goes on along the minus strand of NC_054848.1, from coordinate 62,207,017 downwards.
CAGATCAACAAAACAAGGAGTTGGTTATTTGAAAGAATAAGATAGATAAACCATTAGCCAGCTTATTAAAAAGAAGAGAGAGATAACTAAAATTAATAAAATCATGAATGAGAAAGGAGAGTTCACTACCAACACCAAGGAAATAAAAACAATTTAAAAACATATTGTGAACAGCTATACACCAATAAATTAGGTAATCTAGAAGAAATGGACGCATTTCTGGAAAGCCACAAATTACCAAAACTGGAACAGGAAGAAATAGAAAACCTGAACAGACCAATATCCAGGGAGGCAATTGAAGCAGTCATCAAAAACCTCCCAAGACACAAAAGTTCAGGAACAGATGGCTTCCCAGGGGAATTCTATCAAACGTTTAAAGAAGAAAACATACCTATTCTACAAAAGCTGTTTGGAAAGATAGAAAGAGATGGAGTACTTCCAAATTCTTTCTATGAGGCCAGCATCACCTTAATTCCAAAACCAGACAACGATGCCACCAAAAAGGAGAATTATAGACCAATATTCCTGATGAACACGGATGCAAAAATTCTCAACAAGATAAGAGCCAATAGGATATAATAGTGCATTAAGAAAATTCTTCACCATGTCCAAGTAGGATTTATCCCCGGGACACAAGGCTGGTTCAACATTCGTAAATCAATCAAAGTGATTCATCATATCAGCAAGAGAAAAACCAAGAACCATATGATCCTCTCATTAAATGCAGAGAAAGCATTTGAGAAAATACAGCATCCATTCCTGATCAAAACTCTTCAGAGTGTAGGGATAGAGGGAACATTCCTCAACATCTTAAAAGCCATCCACGAAAAACTCACGGCAAATATATTCTCAATGGGAAGCACTGGGAGCCTTTCCCCTAAGATCAGGAACAAGACAGGGATGTCCACTCTCAACACTGCTACTCACCATAGTACTGGAAGTCCTACCCTCAAAAATCAGACAACAAAAAGACATTAAAGGCATTCAAATTGGCAAAGAAGAAGTCAAACTCTCCCTCTTCACCAATGACATGATACTCTATGTAGAAAACCGAAAGCCTCCACCCCAAGATTGCTAGAACTCATACAGCAATTTGGCAGTTTGGCAGGATACAATATCAATTCCCAGAAGTCAGTGGCATTTCTATACACTAACAATGAGACTGAAGAAAGAGAAACTAAGGAGTGAATCCCATTTACAATTGCACCCAAAAGCATAAGATACCTAGGAATAAACCTAACCAAAGAGGTAAAGGATCTATTCCCTAAAAATTATAGAACACTTCTGAAAGAAATTGAGGAAGACACAAAGAGATGGAAAAATATTCCATGCTCATGGATTGGCAGAGATAATATTGTGAAAATGTCAATGTTACCCAGGGCAACATTTAATGCAATCCCTATCAAAATACCATGGATTTTCTTTAGACAGTTGGAACAAATTATTTTAAGATTTGTGTGGAATCAGAAAAGACCCCGAATAGACAGGGGAATTTTAAAAAAGAAAACCATAGCTGGGGGCATCACAATGCTAGATTTCAGGTTGTACTACGAATCTGTGGTCATCAAGACAGTGTGGTACTGGCACAAAAACAGTCACATAGATCAATGGAACAGAATAGAGAACCCAGAAGTGTAACCTGAACTTTATGGTCAACTAATATTCGGTAAAGGAGGAAAGACTATCCACTGGAAGAAAGACAGTCTCTTCAATAAATGGTGCTGTGAAAATTGGACATCCACATGCAGAAGAATGAAACTAGACCACTCTCTTTCACCATACAGAAAGATAAACTCAAAGTGGATGAAAGATCTAAATGTGAGACCAGAGTCCATCAAAATCTTAGAGGAGAACACAGGCAACACCCTTTTTGAACTCGGCCACAGTAACTTCTTGCAAGATACATCCACGAAGGCAAAAGAAACAAAAGCAAAAATGAACTATTGGGACTTCATCAAGATAAGAAGCTTTTGCACAGCAAAGGATACGGTCAACAAAACTAAAAGACAACCTACAGAATGGGAGAAGATATTTGCAAATGACCTATCAGATAAAGGCCTAGTTTCCAAGATCTATAAAGAACTTATTCAACTCAACACCAAAGAAACAAACAATCCAATCATGAAATGGGCAAAAGACATGAACAGAAATCTCACCCAGGAAGACATAGACATGGCCAACATGCACATGAGAAAATGCTCTGCATCACGTGCCATCAGGGAAATACAAATCAAAACCACAATGACATACCACCTCACACCAGTGAGAATGGGGAAAATAAACAAGGCAGGAAACCACAAATGTTGGAGAGGATGCGGAGAAAAGGGAACCCTCTTACACTGTTTGTGGGAATGTGAAATGATGAAGCCACTCTGGAAAACTGTGTGGAGGTTCCTCAGAGTTAAAAATAGACCTTCCCTATGACCCAGCAATTGTTCTGTTGGGGATTTACCCCAAAGATACAGATGCAATGAAACACCAGGACACTTGCACCCCTATGTTTGTAGCACAATGTCCACAGCCAAACTGTGAAGGAACCTCGGTGTCCATCAAAAGATGAATGGATAAAGAAGATGTGGTTTATGTATACAATGGAATATTACTCCGCCATTAGAAACGACAAATACCCACCATTTGCTTCGACGTGAATGGAACTGGAGTGTATTATGCTGAGTGAAATAAGTCAATCAGAGAAGGACAAACATTATATGGTCTCATTCATTTGGGGAATATAAATAATAGTGAAAGGGAATAGAAGGGAAGGGAGAAGAATTGGGTAGGAAATATCAGAAAGGGAGACAGAACATAAAGACTCCTAAGTCTGGGAAACGAACTAGGGGTTATGGAAGGGGAGGAGGGCGAGGGGTGAGGGTGAATGGGTGACGGGCACTGAGGGGGGCACTTGACAGGATGAGCACTGGATGTTATTCTGTATGTTGACATTTTGAACACCAATAAGGGATCCCTGGGTGGCGCAGCGGTTTGGCGCCTGCCTTTGGCCCAGGGCGCGATCCTGGAGATCCGGGATGGAATCCCACATCGGGCTACCGGTGCATGGAGCCTGCTTCTCCCTCTGCCTGTGTCTCTGCCTCTCTCTCTCTCTCTCTCTGTGTGTGACTATCATAAATAAATAAAAATTAAAAAATAAATAAATCAATTTATTATTAAAAAAACAGACTGTAACAAGAAACAAAGAAGAACACTCCATAATCATAAAAATAATAATCAGAGGATATACACTGTAAATATTAATGCGCCCAATATGGATGCATCTTTCTTTGAGACACCGGGAATATAGTAAGTTGTTAATATTTAAATAATTAATAAATACATGATTAAAAATTACAACAAGGTAATTCTCAGTTTTGAAAACACAGGAAACTCCCCAAATACATCTTTAGATGTGTCAGTTTGAAATATACTGCATTAAAATTTAATCACTATCACTTCATGTGATCATTTGGCAGTAATGCTATCAGTAAAGAATTTCAAATGTGTATACTGAAATCAATGAAATCATGTGGCAGTTTCAGTTATAAGATGGTCACTCAAAATAATCCAAAATATGCTTGCATTTATTCTAAATTATCACCAAATATAAACACAAAATTTAAAACTTCTCATAATGGACTCTCACATTTTGAAAATACCTTGGTATATCTCCAGAGGGTACAAAAAATCTACAATTTGACAAATAATGGTTACAACTCTTGGGGTCAGAAAATGTGGTAGTTTTTTTTTTAATTTTTATTTTATTATTTATGATAGTCACAGAGAGAGAGAGAGAGGCAGAGACACAGGCAGAGGGAGAAGCAGGCTCCATGCACCGGGAGCCTGACGTGGGATTTGATCCTGGGTTTCCAGGATCGCGCCCTGGGCCAAAGGCAGGCGCCAAACCGCTGCGCCACCCGGGGATCCCAAATGTGGTAGTTTTATAACTAGATCCACTGCTTCCCAACTATGTGACTTGTACTAGTCACTTAATTGTTTTAATCATCTGTTTTATCATCTAAAGGTGGAAATAATTATGGTCATTATAGAACTTATTAAGTAGTTGTGTGGATTACATGAAACAATTTATGTAGAAAGCTAAGCTAGTAAATGATAAATGCTATCTTTTATTCTCAGTCTCTCTCTCAGAAACTATTTATAGGCAAATTAAAAAGGGTTTTGATAAACCTGGGTGGCTCAGCAGTTGAGCTTCTGCCTTTGGCTAAGGGCTTGATCTCCAAATCCTGACGTCATGTCCCACATGGGGCTCCCTACAAGGAACCTGCTTCTCCCTCTGCCTATGTCTCTGCCTCTCTCTCTGTGTCTCTCATGAATAAATAAACAAAATCTTTAAAAAGTGTTTCATATCTTAATTTCTTTTTGGATGGTAGTCCTTTTGAGAATCTGATGAAAGTTAGACATCCTTTGCCCTAAGAAATGAACATTTGCACATAATTTCATAACATTTGCCATAATCCTAATTCCCAGCAGCGTTCATAACTCTTACTCAAGATAGTAGAGTTCTACCTTTTTAAAATGCAAATATAGTAAGAAGTAAATTTTAAATCATGCCCCCTGTGAGGCTATTTTATCTAAACTTACACATGTAAACAATAGCAGAAGTCCTGTGGTCATGTTTTCAGTGTCAGTGATGTCCACTATGACAGGGACTTAACCATTGGAGATTGGAGTACCAAGGAAGCTGTTATCAAAATCAGAGCGGCACCTGCACTAGACATAACTAGAAATGTGACCAGTAAGTTACTGTCATATATTTCCTTCTATTTTCCCTTCATCTACTCAAGATTGTCTTGGAATTTGAAATTGAATTAGGTTCAAGTAATAGGTTAACATTTAGTACTTAGTAAATGGGAAAGTATGGGAGTTGAGAAGACTGGTATTTTACTGTCTATGTATTAGAAAATATTAATGTTTTTATTTGTTCAGTATTGAAAATTTGAAAAATTCACAAAACTATGAACAAAATTAGAAGATTCCATGGTATCACTAATCAAGTATAACCAGTGTTAATATTTTAGTCTATTATCTTTTGCTACTGTTTAAATGCATAAGTAATTTAACATTATGTAGTTTCTAAAGTGAAATTTATGGCTACTTTTTATTTGTGAAGACAATGAATTATAATTAATACAAACAGGAAGGGAAATTTTTTTTTTAAGTTTTATCTAAACAATCGCTACACCCAACATCAGGCTCAAACCCCAAGCTTCTCTGACTGAGCCAGCCAGGCTCCCCAGGATATATTTTTTCCAAGAGAACAAAAGATCAGTTAAATCCTCCACACTAGTGATTCTAAATCAAACCAACTTAAGACAAAAATTAAATAATTTTTATGAAATTAGTTGTAAAATCCAAACAATTGCAAATATGATTTTATCTCAGCATTTTCTTGCTTATCTTCATCATTAGCATCATACCAGTTCTCTAACTTTAATTTACTTACCAAAGATTTTCTCCCGGGATCCCTGGGTGGCGCAGCGGTTTGGCGCCTGCCTTTGGCCCAGGGCGCGATCCTGGAGACCCGGGATCGAATCCCACATCAGGCTCCCAGTGCATGGAGCCTGCTTCTCCCTCTGCCTGTGTCTCTGCCTCTCTCTCTCTCTCTGTGTGACTATCATAAATTTAAAAAAAAAAAAAAAAAAAAAAAAAAAAGATTTTCTCCCAAAAAAAATATTGAAGAAAAAATGAAAAGTAATGACTTAAGCTAAATTTTGTAGGAAAAATGAAACACTAATATGGAAAGTATCATTTGTATCTGTAAATCAGTCTACATATCCTATAAATGACATTAACACAATGATTTTTTTGAATCACTGGAGTATGGAATTATAGTAAATTGAATCAAATTAATGAGCTAATTTTCAGTTAAATAAAAGCAAAAAAGTGCTATTGTTATAGTGATATTTGCATTGAATATAAAAAACGTTTAAAAAGAGATTTAAAATAATTTAAGTATAACCTACAAGAATATGAACATTACTTTAATCTTAAAGTTTGACAATTTACAAAGACAAAAGCATATAAAAATTTCTCTTTAAAAGTGTATTTTTAAAATTTTGAGTTTTATATATTTTTATATATTTTGGATACTAACTTTGTCAGACATGTCATTTGCAAATATCTTCTTCCATCTAGTAGGTTGCATTTTAGTTTTGTTGCTTGTTTACTGTGCTGCACAGCTTTTTTTTTTTATTGGAGATCAATTTGCCAACATACAGCATATCACCCAGTGCACAGCTTTTCATCTTGCTGAAGTCCTAACACTTTATTTTTGCTTTTGTTTCTCTTGCCTCAGAAGACATATCTAGAAAGATATTTTTATGGCAAATGTCACAGAAATTACTGCCTGTATCGTCTTCTAGGATTTTTATGGTTTCAGGTATCACATGTTGGTCTTTAATATATTTTTAAAAGATTTTATTGATTTGAGAGAGAGAAAGAGCACTACAGGAGTGAAAGGGCAGAGGGAGAAGGATAAACACTAAACACTCCCTCCTAAGCAGGGGGCTCAATGCAGGGCTCAATCCCAGGACCCTGGGATCATAACCTGAGCTGAAGGTAGATGCTTAATCAACTGAGCTACCCAGGAATCCTATTCCATGTTTAATTTATTTGTACATATGGTGTAAGAAAGTTGTCCAGTCTCATTCTTTTGCATGCAGCTGTCCAGTCTTCTCAAAACCATTTCTTGATTTGCTTTTCTTTTTGCCATTGCATAATCTTCCTCCTTTGTTGGAGATTAATTGACTATAACATTGTGGGTTTGTTTCTGGGCTTCCTATTCTGTTCCATTGATCTATATGTCTACTTTTGTGCCAGTACCATACTGTGTTTGACCTACGGCTTTGTAATATAATTTGAAGTTGGGAATTGTGATGCCTACAGATTTGCTATTGTTTTTCAGGATTCCTTTGGTTATTCAGGATCTTTTGTGACTCCATGCAAATTTTAAGATTGATTGTTCTAGCTGTGAAAAATGCTGGTGGTATTTTGAAGGGGATTGAATTAAATGTGTAGAGTGTTTTGCGTAGTACAGACATTTTAACAATATTTGTTCTTTCAGTCCATGAGCATGGAATGTATTTCCATTTCTTTGTGTCATCTTCAATTTCTTTCATCAGTCTTTTATAATTTTCAGAGTGCAGCTCTTACACCTGTTTGGTTATGTTTATTTCTAGGTAACTTAATATTATGGTGCAATTGTAAGTGGGATTCTTAATTTCTATTTCTGCTGATTCATTATTGGTATATAGATATGCAACAGATTTCTATACATTGGTTCTGTATCCTACGACTTTACTAAATTCTTTATCACTTCTAGCAGTATTTTATTGAAATCTTTCAAGTTTTCTATATATACTATCATGTCATCTGCAAATAGTACAAGTTTTAATTCTTCCTTACCAATTTGGATGCCAATTTCTTTTTTTTTATCTGATCACTGTGGCTAGGACTTCCAGAACTATGTTGAATAAAAGTTCTTGATTTTAGGGGAAAGCCTCCTCAGTTTTTCCCCATTGAGGATAATGTTAGCTGTAGGGTTTTTTTTTTTTCATATATGGCCCTTAATATGTTGGGGCTGCTCACTCTAAATTAATTTTATTAGACCGCTTTTTTTGTGAATGGATGTTCACATTGTCAAGTGATTTTCTGTAGCTACTAATATGATCATATGGTTCTTTTCCTTTCAATTATTATTGTAATGTATCATGTTGATTGATTTGTGAATATTGAACCACCTTTGCAACCCAGAAATAAATCTCACTTGATCGTGGTGAATAATTTTTCTAATGTGCTTTGGATTTGTTTTGTTAGTATTTTGTTGAGGATTTTTGCATATACGTTCATCAAAGATATTGGTGTGTAGTCTTTTTTTGTGTGTGTAGTGTCTTTGTCTCATTTGGGAATCAGGGTAAATCTGACATCACATAATGAATTTGGAAGTTTTTCTTCCTTTTCTATTTTTTGAAATTGTTTGAGAATAATAGGCATTAACTCTTCTTAAAATGTTTGACAGAGTTCTCTTGGGAAACTACCTGGTGCTGGACTTTTGGTTTTGGGGGAATTTTTTGATTACTGATTCAATTCTTTGCTGGTAATTTTTTGCTCAAATGACCAATTTTGTTGTTTCTGTTTTGATCATTATTTCTAGAAATTTATCCATTTCTCCTAAGTTTTCTAATTATTTGCATATAGTTTTTATAATATCCTCTTATAATTGTATTTCTGTGGTGTTGACTTATAAATCATTTCTGATTTTATTCAGTTGTGTCATTCCTCTTTTTCTTGAGAAGTCTTGCTAGAGGTTTATCCATTTCACCGATTTTTTTTTTCAAAGAATTGTCTCCTGGTTTCATTGATCTGTTCTGTTGTTTTTAAATTTCTATATCATTTATTTCTGCTCTAACCTTTATTATTTCCTCCTTTCTGCTGGTCTTAGGCTTTAGTTTTTATACTTTTTCAGGTTCCTTTAGGTGTAAGGTTAGGTTGTGTATTTGATATTTTTCTTGATTCTTGAGATAGGCCTTTAACACTACAAACTTCTCTCTTGGAACTGCATTTGCTGTATCTGAAAGGTTTTGATATGTTGCATTTTTAATTCCATTTGCTTCCATGTATTTTTTTAAATTTCTTATTTGATTTATTAGTTGATCCACTCATTGTTTAATGGTATGTTATCTAACTTCCATGTATTTGTGGCCTTTCCAGATTTTTTTGTGGTTGATTTCTTCTTTATAAGATTTATTTATTTATTTGAGAGAGGGAGGTGGGGGAGGGGCAGAGGAGAGAGAAATCTAAGCAGACTCCAAACTGAGCACAAAGCGTGATGCAGGGCTCTATCTCACAACCCTGAGATCACCACCTAAGCTGAAATTAAGAGTTGGACACTTAACCTACTGTGCCATCCAAGCATCACCATGGTTTATGTCTACTTTCATAACTTTGTTGTCAGAAAAGTTGCATGATATGATTCTGATTTTCTGCAATATGTTGAGGCGTATTTTGTTACCTAATATCTCATCTCTTCTAGAAAATATTCCATGTGCTCTTGAAAGGAAAATATATTCTGCTGCTTTAGGATGGAATGTTCTATATATATGTGTGTGTAAATCCATCTATTCCATTACGTCATTCAAAGCCAGCATTTCCTTATTGATTTTCTGTTTGGTACATCTGTTCATTAATGTATTTGGGGAATTAAAGTCACCTACTATTATTATATTACTATTGGTTAGTTCCTTTATGTTTGTTATTAACTGGTTTATGTATTTTGGTGCTCCCATTTGGGGGTACATAATTATTTATGATTATTACATGTTCCTGTTGGATTGTCTCCTTTGTTATTAAACAGTGTCCTTTCTTGTCTCTTGTCACAGTCTTTACTTTAAAGTTTACATATGTGCAATTTAAAAAAATAAAGTTTATATATGTGCGATTTAAGAAACAAAACATAAACATAGAGGAAAAGTGAAAAAAAAGAGAGAGGCAATCTTTAAGAAACTCTTAATTATAGAGAACAAACTGAGGGTTGATGGCGGGAGGCTGGTAGGGGATGGGCTACACAGGTGATGCCTATTACGAGGGGCCTTGTTATAATGAGCACTGGGTATTAATATATAAGTGATGAAACTCTAAATTCTACTCATGAAACTAATATTACATTATAGTATAACTACTATAATTCTAATAAAAACTTGAAGGGTGTCTGGGTGGATCAGTCAATTAAGTATTCAACTATTGATCTTAGCTCAGATCTGGATCTCAGGTTTGTGAGTTTAAGTCTCACATTGGCCTCCATGCTGGACATGGAGTCTACTCAAAATAAATACATGCATACATACATATAACTAATACATAATAAAAACAAAAAAGAAAAAATCTATTTTGTCCAGTGTAAATATTGCTAATCTGCCTTTCTCTGACATCAATTTGCATGATAAATGTTTCTGCATCCCCTCATGTTCAATTTGCTGGTGTGTTTAGGTCTAAAATGAGTCTCCTTATAGATAAGTCTTTTTTAAAAAATCCATTCTGTTACTCTAGGCTTTTTATTAGAGTTTTTTTTATTTTCATTAAATGTAACTATTGATAGATGCATATTTATTGCTATTTTGTTCCTTGTTTTGTAGTTGTTTTGGTAGTCTTTCTCTGATCCTTTCTTCTCTTGCTCTCTTTCATCATTTGTTGGCTCTTCTTAGTGATATACTTGGATTCCTTTATCTTTATTCTCTGCATATCTAGTACTGGTTTTTCATTTGCAGTTACCATTAGGTTTGTATATAACATCATCTGCAAAGAGCAGTTTATATTAAGTTGATGGTTACTTCATTTTGTACCCATTTTTTACTCTCCTCTTCCTCATGCTTTAGGTTTTTGGTATCATATTTTGTAGTATTTTATTTTGTTTGTTCCTCCACTGATATTTCCACTCAAAAATTTCCCTTCAATATTTCTTTCAGGGCTAGTTTAGTGGTCTTCAAACTCCCTTAGTTTTTATTTGTCTGGGAAACTCTTTATCCTCTTTATTTCTTCTATTCTGAAGGATAGCTTTGCTGGATAAAGTATTCTTGGCTGTAGATTTTTCCCATTTAACATTTTGAATATATCATGTCATTCCATCTGGCTTGCAAAGTTTCTGCTGAAAATTCTGCACATATCCTTATGGGGTTCCCTTGTATGCACTTATGTTCTTCAATCTTTCTGCTTTTAAGTTTTCCTCTTTATCAGTAAATTGGCATTTTTAATTATAATGTGCCTTGGTGTGGATCTGTCTTTTTGACAGATTTTGTTTGCCAAAATAAAATCTTGATTGTATTGAGGGTTTTCTGTGCTTCCTAAATCTGGATATGTGTTGCTTTCCCCAGATTAGGGAAGTTATCAGCTATAATCTCTTCAAATATAGGGATTCCTACAATGTGAATGTTATTAAGTTTGATTGAGTCATTGTGTTCCTAAGTCTATTCTCATTTTGCAGAATTCTATTTTCTCTCTTTTACTCAGTTTGATTAGTTTCCTTTATTTTTCTAGGTTATTAACTAATTCCTCTGCTTTTTTCAGTCTGCTGTTTATTCCATAAATTGTGTTTCTCATTTCATTTTTTTCAACTATTTATTTCTGCTATATTATTCCTTATTTCTGTGTTAAGGATCTCACTCATGTCTTCCACTTTTTTCTCAAGTCCAGTGAGTATCCTTAGGATCATTACTTTAAATTTCTCAATCAGGTGTCTAGGTGTGGCCTTGTTCTCTTATTTCATTGGGGACAAATTCCTCTGTCTTTTCATTTTGTCTGTGTCTCTGTGCCTGTTTCTATCTGTTTGAAAAGTCAACTACATCCTCTGTACTTTTTTTTAATAATAAATTTATTTTTTATTGGTGTTCAATTTGCCAACATACAGAATAACACCCAGTGCTCATCCCGTCACGTGCCCCCCTCAGTGCCCATAACCCATTCACCCCCCCCCCCGCCCTCCTCCCCTTCCACCACCTCACATCCTCTGTTCTTGAGGGTAATGTCCTTATGAAGAAGAGGTTCTGTAGTGCCCTGAACTGTAGTGTCCCCTGTTCCTCAGGGCCTGGTACTTCCAGAAGTGTCTCCAATGTGTAATGCATGCACTCTGCTATTGTGTCCTTGGCTGCCTTATCCTTCAGGACAGTCATCTGCAGATGGTCTCCTTATTTGTTGTGGGCAGGGTTTGGTTGCTGGCCTGGATGTGGCACATTTTAACTAGGTGTGCTTTGGTCTGCTTGTGAAATGAGACCTGCTGCCCTGCTTTCCTGAACCAAGGCTCCAGAAAATTCCCATATTTGGAGACATAGTATGAGTAGTGGTTTGGGCCCAACTTCTGGGGAAAGGGCTTGCTGCCCAGGGACTAAAACAAAAATAACAGGGAAGAAAATTCCACCAGTGCATGATGTGGTGGGACTTGGTGTAAGCAAGTTAGGTAGTGATTATGCTATGTTGGTTCCCGCAGGTGGCTGTGTTTATGCTAAAGAGTAGGGGAGAAAAATGGTACCTGCCAGTTTCTTTGTTCCAGGAGGAGTGTCTCCATGAATCCTGCTTTCTAGGATATGCTCTGAGATGAGCAAATAACTTCCCTCTTTTTTGCCCAAGACACTCTTCAGATAAGTATTTCCAAGCTGTATGTTCCCAGACTTTTTGACCTGCCTCCTCTCAAAATGCAGCCCAAATGCTTCAGGGCTCTTCCCAAATCAAGCCCATTGACCTTTCGAACTTCCCCACTGGGGAAGCCCCACTGGTTGTGAGAAGTCAGGAAATTCAGCCTCTCTAGCTCTCCACCTCAATTATTTTGGGGATTTGTTTTCCCCATGTGCTCCCTTGTGTGCTAGTCTGTCTTTACTCTTCTATGTGACTGTGCTCCCTCCCCACAGCAGTATCCACAAACTGTTTCTTTCCCAACCATATTTCCACACTTCCTGCCTTCTATGTGGCCTCTTCTCTACCTTTAGTTGTGAAGTTTGTTCTGCTGGTCTTAAGGCCAATTTCTGGGCTTTGGGGGATGATTTCATTGTTATCTAATTGCATTCATCAAATGAGGGAAGCCTAGGGTCCTCCTACTGTGCCACCATCTTCCAGACTCCTTTTTAAAAAATATTTTTATGTTTACAGCTGACACACAATGTTATGTTAGTTTCAGGTGTACCACATATTGTTTCAGCATCTCTATACATTATGTTATGCTTACCACAAGTGTAGATACAATATGTAACTATGCAATGCTCTTTCAATATCAGTGGCTATACTCCTATGGTGTATCTTTAACTTGCATGACATTCATACCTCAAGGATAAGCCTGTATCTCCCACTCCCATTCACTCTTTTGCCAATCCCCCATTTTCTTTCTTTAAGCAATCATCAATTTGTTCTCTGTATTTATAGAAGTAATTCTGGTTTTTGTTTATTCATTTGTTTTGTTTATTTAGATTCCACATGCATGAAATCATATGGTTTTTGTATTCTCATTCTGATGTATTTTCTGATGTATTTTACTTAGCATAATACTGTCTAATTCCTTACATGATGTTGTAAATGGCAAAATCTCATCCCTTTTGATGGGTGTGTACATTCCATTGTATATATATATACCACATATTATTTACCAATTGACACTTGTGTTGCTTCCATATCTTGACTACTATAAATAATGTTGCAAGAAACAAGATTGCATATGGCTGATTGAATTAGTGTTTTTATTTTCTTTGGATAAATACTCAGTAGTGGAATAGTTGGATGATATGGTATTTTTACTTTTAAGTTTTTTTTTAATTAATTTTTATTGGTGTTCAATTTACCAACATACAGAAAAACACCCAGTGCTCATCCCGTCAAGTGTCCACCTCAGTGCCCGTCACCCATTCCCCTCCAACACCCGCCCTCCTCCCCCCTTCCACCACCCCTAGTTCGTTTCCCCGAGTTAGGAGTCTTTATGTTCTGTCTCCCTTCCTGATATTTCCCAACATTTCTTCTCCCTTCCTTTATATTCCCTTTCACTATTATTTATATTCCCCAAATGAATGAGAACATACACTGCTTGTCCTTCTCCGATTGACTTACTTTTAAGTTTTTGAAGAAACTTCATATTGCTTTCCACAGTGGCCATAACATTTTGCATTCTCTCCAACAGTGCATAAGACTTTTATTTTCCCCACAGTCTTGCCTACACTTGTTATTTGTTGTCTTTATTATTTTAGCCATTCTGAAAGGCATAGGTGAGAATTAATTGTGCTTTTCAGTTGCTTTTCCCACATGACTAGTGATATTGAGCATCTTTTCATGTTTCTGTTTGGACACCTGGCTGTCTCCTTTGGGAAAATGTCTATTAAGGTCCTCTGCCCATTTCATGATTAGATTTGTGTGTGTGTGTGTGTGTGTGTTTGTGTGCGTGTGTGAGTGTTGTGTGTTTAGTTGTCTAAGTACTTTATACATTTTGGATATTAAATTATTAGATATATCATTTACTGATACATTGTTCCATTCAGTATGTTACTTTTTTCTGATGGTTACACTTGCCGTGCAAAAGCTTTTATTTGATGTAGTCCCAATAGTTGATTTCTGGTTTTATATCCTTTGTCTTAGGAGAGATACTGGGGAAATGTTGTTATTTCCAATGTCAAAAAAATTACTGCGTATATTCCTTTCTAGAATTTTTATACTTTATGTCGTTAATCTATTATTTGCAATTTACTTATTTATTGATTGATTGATTGAAGATTTTAAAAATAAATTCATTTTTTACTGGTGTTCAATTTGCCAACATACAGAATAACACCCAGTGCTCATCCCGTCAAGTACCCCCTAAGTGCCCATAACCCATTCACCCTCACCCCCCCTCCCCTTCCATCACCCCTAGTTCATTTCCCAGAGTTAGGAGTCTTTATGTTCTGTCTCCCTTCCTGATATTTCCTACCCATTTCTTCTCCCGTCCCTTCTATTCCGTTTCACTATTATTTATATTCCCCAAATGAATGAGACCGTATAATGTTTGTCCTTCTCCGATTGACTTATTTCACTTAGCATAATACCCTCCAGGTCCATCCACGTTGAAGCAAATGGTGGGTATCTGTCGTTTCTAATGGCTGAGTAATATTCCATTGTATACATAAACCACATCTTCTTTATCCATTCATCTTTCGATGGACACCGAGGCTCCTTCCACAGTTTGGCTATTGTGGACATTGCTGTTATGAACATCGGGGTGCAGGTGTCCCGGCGTTTCATTGCATCTGTATCGTTGGGGTAAATCCCCAGCAGTGCAATTGCTGGGTCGTAGGGCAGGTCTATTTTTAACTCTTTGAGGAACCACCACACAGTTTTCCAGGGTGGCTGCACCAGTTCACATTCCCACCAACAGTGTAAGAGGGCGTCCCTTTCTCCACATCCTCTCCAACATTTGTGGTTTCCTGTCTTGTTAATTTTCCCCATTCTCACTGGTGTGAGGTGGTATCTCATTGTGGTTTTGATTTGTATTTCCCTCATGGCACGTGATGCAGAGCATTTGCACATGTGCATGTTGGCCATGTCTATGTCTTCTTCTGTGAGATTTCTGTTCATGCTTTTGCCCATTTCATGATTGGATTGTTTGTTTCTTTGGAGTTGAGTTTAATAAGTTCTTTATAGATCTTGGAAACTAGCCCTTTATCTGATACATCATTTGCAAATATCTTCTCCCATTCTGTAGGTTGTCTTTAAGTTTTGTTGACTGTATCCTTTGCTGTGCAAAAGCTTCTTATCTTGATGAAGTCCCAATAGTTCATTTTTGCTTTTGTTTCTTTTGCCTTCATGCTTGTGTTTCTTTTGCCTTCGTGGATGTATCCTGCAAGAATTTACTGTGGCAAGTTTAAAAAGGGTCTTGCCTGTGGTATCCTCTAAGATTTTGATGGAATCTTGTCTCACATTTAGATCTTTCATCCACTTTGAGTTTATCTTTCTGTATGGTGAAAGAGAGTGGTCTAGTTTCATTCTTCTGCATGTGGATGTCGAATTTGCCCAGCACCATTTATTGAAGACACTGTTTTCTTCCAGTGGATAGTTTTTCCTCCTTTATCGAATATTAGTTGACCATTAAGTTGAGGGTCCACTGCTGGATTCTCTATTCTGTTCCATTGATCTATGTGTCTGTTTCTGTGACAGTACCACACTGTCTTGATGACCACAGCTTTGTAGTACAACCTGAAATCTGGCATTGTGATGCCCCCGGCTATGGTTTTCTTTTTAAAAATCCCCCTGGCTATTCGGGGTCTTCTCTGATTCCACACAAATCTTAAAATAATTTGTTCTAACTCTCTGAAGAAAGTCCATGGTATTTGTATAGGGATTGCATTAAACGTGTAAATTGCCCTGGATAACATTGACATTTTCACAATATTAATTCTTCCAATCCATGAGCATGGAATATTTTTCCGTCTCTTTGTGTCTTCCTCAATGTCTTTCACAAGTGTTCTGTAGTTTTTAGTGTATAGATCCTTTCCCTCTTTGGTTAGGTTTATTACTAGGTATCTTATGCTTTTGGGTGCAGTTGTCAATGGGATAGAGTCCTTAATTTCTTGTTCTTCAGTCTCATTGTTAGTGTATAGAAATGCCACTGACTTCTGGGCATTGATTTTGTATCCTGCCACACTGCCAAATTGCTGTATGAGTTCTAGCAATCTTGGGGTAGAGGCTTTTGGGTTTTCTATGTAGAGTATCATGTCATCGGTGAAGAGGGAGATCTTGACTTATTTGCCAATTTGAATGCCTTTAATATCTTTTTCTTGTCTGATTGCTGAGGCTAGGACTTCTAGTACTATCTTGAATAGCAGTGGTGAGAATGGACATCCCTGTCTTGTTCCTGGTTTTAGGGGAAAGGCTCCCAGTGTTTCCCCACTGAGAATTATATTTGCTGTGGGCTGTTCATAGATTACTTTTAAGATGTTGAGGAATGTTCCCTCTATCCCTACACTCTGAAGAGTTTTGATCAGGAATGGATGCTGTATTTTGTCAAATGCTTTCTCTGCAACTATTGAGAGGATCATATGTTTCTTGGTTTTTCTCTTGCTGATATGATGAATCACATTGATTGTTTTAGGAGTGTTGAACCAGCTTTGTGTCCCAGGAATAAATCCTACTTGGTCATCATGAATAATCTTCTTAATGTATTGTTGGATCCCATTGGCTAGTATCTTGTTGAGAATTTTTGCATACATGTTCATCAGGGATATTGGTCTATAATTAGCCTTTTGGGTGGGGTCTTTGTCTGGTTTTGGAATTAAGGTGATCCTGGCCTTAGAGAAGAAATTTGGAAGTACTCCATATCTTTCTATCTATCTAAACAGCTTTAGTAGAATGGGTATGCTTTCTTCTTTAGACATTTGATAGAATTCCCCAAGAGAGCCATCTGGCCCTGGACTTTTGTGTCTTGGGAGGTTTTTAATGACTGCTTCAATTTCTTCTCTGGTGATTGGCCTGTTCAGTTTTTCTATTTCTTCCTGTTCCCGTTTTCGTAATTTGTGGTTTTCCAGAAATTCGTCCATTTCTTCTAGATTGCCTAATTTATTGGCGTAGTGCTGTTCATAATATGTTTTAAAATCGTTTGTATTTCCTTGGTGTTGGTAGTGATCTCTCCTTTCTCATCCATGATTTTAATAATTTTAGTTATCTCTCTATTCTTCTTAATAAGGCTGGCTAATGGTTTATCTATCTTATTAATTCTTTCAAAGAACCAACTCTTGGTTTTGTTGATCTCTTCCACAGTTTTTCTGGTCTCAATCTCATTGAGTTCTGCTCGAATCTTTGTTAACTCTCTTATTCTGCTGGGTGTAGGATCTATTTGCTGTTTTTTCTCTAGCTCCTTTAGGTGTAAGGTTAGCTTTTGTATTTGAGTTCTTTCCAGTTTTTGGATGGATGCTTGTATTGCGATGTATTTCCCCCTCAGGACTGCTTTCGCTGCATCCCAACGATTTTGAATGGTTGTATCTTCATTCTCATTAGTTTCCATGAATTTTTAATTCTTCCTTAACTTCCTGGTTGACCCTTTAATCTTTTAGCAAGATCGTCCTTAACCTCCACGTTTTTGAAGTCCTTCCAAACTTCTTGTTGTGATTTAGGCATTATGGTCTCAGAATATGCAGGGAAAATCCAATCTTTTGGTATTGGTTAAGACCTGATTTGGGACCCAGTATGTGGTCTATTCTGGAGAAAGTTCCATGTGCACTTGAGAAGAATGTGTATTCAGTTGAGTTTGGATGTAAAGTTCTGTAGATATCTGTGAAATCCATCTGGTCCAGTGTATCATTTAAAGCTCTCGTTTCTTTGGAGATATTGTGTTTAGAATACCTATTGAGGGTAGAAAGAGCTAGATTGAAGTCACCAAGTATAAGTGTATTAGTATCTAAGTATGTCTTAACTTTGGTTATTAATTGATTGATATATTTGGCAGGTCCCACATTCGGGGCATAAATATTCATGATTCTGGGATCCCTGAGTGGCGCAGTGGTTTGGCGCCTGCCTTTGGCCCAGGGCGCGATCCTGGAGACCCCGGATCGAATCCCACGTCGGGCTCCCGGTGCATGGAGCCTGCTTCTCCCTCTGCCTATGTCTCTGCCTCTTTCTTTCTCTCTGTGTGACTATCATAAATAAATAAAAATTTAAAAAAATATTCATGATTCTTAAGTCCTCTTGTTGGATAGATTCTTTAAGGATGATATATTGTCCCTCTTCATCTCTCACTACAGTCCGTGGGGTAAATTTTAGTTTATCTGGTATAAGGATGGCTACCCCTGCTTTCTTTTGAGGACCATTTGAATGGTACATGGTTCTCCAACCTTTTATTTTCAGGCTGTAGGTGTCCTTCTGTCTAAAATGAGTCTGTTTTACACAGTAAATAGATGGGTCCTGCTTTTTTTTAGCAGTCTGACACCCTGCGCCTTTTGATGGGGTCATTAAGCCCATTCACATTCAGAGTTACTATTGAAAGATATGAGTTTAGTGTCATCATGATATCTATTTAGTCCCTGTTTTTGTGGATTGTTCCATTGGATTTCTTCTTAAAGGGGAATTTAAGAAGAAGAGCTGCAGAGCTGGTTTGGAGGTCACATATTCTTTCAGTTCCTGCCTGTCTTGGAAGACATTCCATTCTGAATGAGAGCCTTGCTGGATAAAGTATTCTTGGTGGCATGTTTTTTCTCATTTAGGACCCTGAATATATCCTGCCAGCCCTTTCTGGCCTGCCAGGTCTCTGTGGAGAGGTCTTCTCTTACCCTAATACTCCTCCCCATAAAAGTCACGGATTTCTTGTCTCTTGCTGCTTTAAGGATCTTCTCTTTATTTTTGGAATTTGCAAGCTTAACTATTAAATGTCGAGGTGTAGAATGGTTTTTATTTATTTTAGCGGGGGATCTCTCTATTTCCTGGATCTGAATGCCTGTTTCCCTTCCCAGATTCGGAAAGTTTTCAGCTAGGATTTGTTCAAATACATATTCTGGACCTCTGTCCCTTTCATCGCCCTCCGGAACCATTAAACATAGGTTTTTCTTCCTCGGGCTGTCATTTATTTCCCTTAATCTATCCTCATGGTCTTTTAATTGTTTGTCTCTTTTTTCCTCAGTTTCTTCTTTGCCATCAACTTGTCATTTATGTCACTCACTCGTTCTTCCACCTCATTAACCCTCGTCGTTAGGACTTCGAGTTTGGATTGCATCTCTTTCAATTGATTTTTAATTTCTGCCTGATTAGATCTAAATTCTGCAGTCATAAAGTCTCTTGAGTCCTTTATGCTTTTTTCTAGAGCCACCAGTAGCTTGATAATAGTGCTTCTGAATTGGCTTTCTGACATTGAATTGTAATCCAGATTTTGTAACTCTGTGGGAGAGAGGGCTGTTTCTGATTCTTTCTTTTGAGGTGAGGTTTTCCTTCTAGTCATTTTGCTCAGTGCAGAGTGGCCAAAAACAAGTTGTATCGGGAAAAGGAGAAAAAGCTAGAAGCGAAAGAAGAAAAAGAAAAAAAAAAGAAAAATGTAAAAAGGAAGAAAAAAATAGAAAAAAAAGAGACGAAAAAGGGAAAAGAAAGAAAAAAAGGGGAGAAGCAAACAGAAATCAAAAAGAAAAAAAAAAAAAACACCAAGGGGGATTATCCTCTGATTCTGTATATTTTAAGCCCCTTGACTTCCCTTGGAACTTTCCAGTGCTGCTTGGTCAATAATTTGTTTTTCACCTGTCCCTCCGGCTGGTCTTCTGGGGGAGGGGCCTGTTGTGCTGATTTTCAGGTGTTAGCACCTGGGGGAGCTGCTCAACCCCTGCCTGGTGCAGGGCTCAGTGAGTAATGTTTTAGCTGCTTATCCGGTGAGGCCACTGTGAGGCTCAGTGGGGGTTGTTTACCCTGTGAGGCCCCAGGAGGAACAACCGCAGTGGCAGCGGCCACCTCTAGAGCCCTGGATTCAGCTCCCACAGTAACTAGGGAGCTCTCAGTCTGCAGGGGCCTGGATGCTCCGGGGGCTGGGCTGCTGATCTGCTCAGCTTGGGGCAGGAGCGTCCTTGCTGTCCTGTGCCTTCCCGGCCTCTGCCTGTCCCAGAGGGAGGCCGGATCCTGGGCTGTGTCCCTGGCGCCCTGTGCATCCGGGCCTGCACTGTTGGGTTCGTGCTCCCAGCGTTGCAGCCCCCTCCGCGCAGAGCCTCTCTCTTTGCTGGAGCCGCCTCTGAGCTGCTCCAGGGGCTGCACAGCCCCTCTCGCGCGGAACCTCTGCCGGAGCCTCCGGGGTCCAGCCGTCCTCGCGCTGCAGCCCTTTAGGGAGCTCGGCGCACTCTCCCCGGGGCGCAGGTGCTCTGTTCGTGTTCCAGGGAGCCTGAGGGCATCCCCGCCCTCCTGGGGAACTGCTCTTACTGCTTGTGAGTGCCTTTCCGCCCGGGAAGATTGGTGAAGCTCCTGCTTCTCCAGGTCGGGGATTTCCTGTCCTGGGGACACTAGCCCTTAGCCTGGCTCCTCGCGGGGCTCCTACCCCTTGGATGCCTTTTGTTTCTTTATTTCTTTTTTCCCCCGACTTCCTTCCTTGATAGAAGTGTGAACTCTTCTCACTGTAGCATTCCAGCTGTTCTCTCTTTAAATCCCAGGCTGAATTCGTAGATTTTCAGGATGATTTGAAGGTTATCTAGGTAATTTGGTGGGGACAGGTGACTTTGGGACCCTACTCTTCTGACATCTTGCCCCTCCTCCTGGAATTTGTTTTTTGTGCATGATGCTAAAAAGTGGTCCAGTTTTCTTTTGTCACATGAAGCGGTTCAGTTTTCCAAGCACAATTTGCTGAAGAGACTATCATTTCTCCATGGTATGTTCTTGCCTCCTTTGTCACAGATTAATTAACCATATAAGCATGAGATTCTTTCTAGGCTCTTTATTCTATTCCATTAATCTATGTGTCTATAATTGTGTCAGTATCATACTGTTTTGATTACTCCAGCTATAGTTTTTTTAAGATTTTATTTATTTATTCATGAGAGACACAAAGAGAGGTGAGATATAGGTAGAGGAGAAGCAGGCTCCATGCAGGTAGCCCCCTGCGGGACTTGATCCAGGGACTTCATGATCACACCGAGCCAAATGCAGATGCTCAACCACTGAGCCACCCAGATGTCCCGCTTTATAGTTCTTTTTTTAAAAAAACTAGAATTGTGATATCTCCATCTGTGTTCTTTCTTGTGATTTCTTTGGCCCTATGGAGTTTTTATAGTTCCACACAAGTTTTTACATTGTTTTATTGGAGTATGATTAACATATAGTATTATATTGTTTTCAGGTGTACAATGAAATGATTAAACGATTATACAGACTACTCAGTGTTCAGTACAAGAAATATACATCACTCAGGACTAGATAAAAGTACACCTAATCCTCTTCATCAGTTTAACCTCCTCCTCTCCCACCTACCCCCTTGGAACCACCAAATTGTTCTATGCATTTAAGAGTCAGTTTTATGTCTCTCTTATTTCTTGTTTGTGCATGTTTTGTGTTTCTTAAAATCCATGCATGAAGAAATAATATATTAGTCTTTCCTTGACTAATTCCTTGACTAATAAGTGACTTATTTCACTTAGCATTATATCTTTTTTTAATAATAAATTTATTTTTTATTGGTGTTCAATTTGCCAACATACAAAATAACACCCAGTGCTCTTTTAAAAAAAATTTTATTGGAGTTCAATTTGCCAACATATAGCATAACACCCAGTGCTCATTCCACCAAGTGTCTCCCTCAGTGCCCATCACCCAGTCACCCCAACCCCCCACCTACCTCCCATTCCACTACCCCTTGTTCATTTCCAGAGTCAGGTATCTCTCATGTTTTGTCACCCTCACTGAGATTTCCCACTCATTTTCTCTCCTTTCCCTTTATTCCCTTTCACTAATTTTTATATTCCCCAAATGAATGAGACAATATAATGTTTGTTCTTTTCCGATTGACTGATCTCAGTCAGCATAATACCCTTCAGGTCCATCCACGTCGAAGCAAATGGTGGGTATTTGTCATTTCTAATGGCTGAGTAATATTCCATTGTATACATAAACCACATCTTCTTTATCCATTCATCTTTCGATGGACACCGAGGCTCCTTCCACAGTTTGGCTATTGTGGACATTGCTCCTAAACCTTCGGGGTGCAGGTGTCCCAGCGTTTCACTGCATCTGTATCTTTGGAGTAAATCCCCAGCAGTGCAATGGCTGGGTCGAAGGGCAGATCTATTTTTAACTCTTTGAGGAACCTCCACACAGTTTTCCAGAGTGGCTGCACCAGTTCACACTCCCACCAACAGTGCAAGAGGGTTCCCCTTCCTCCACATCCTCTCCAACATTTGTTGTTTCCTGTCTTGTTAATTTTCCCCATTCTCACTGGGGTGAGGTGGTATCTCATTGTGGTTTTGATTTGTATTTCCGTGATGGCCAGTGATGTGGAGCATTTTCTCATGTGCATGTTGGCCATGTCCATGTCTTCCTCTGAAATTTCTGTTCATGTCTTTTGACCATTTTATGATTGGATTCTTTGTTTCTTTGCTATTGAATTTTATAAGTTCTTTATGGATCTTGGATACTAGCCCTTTATCTCATAGGTAATTTGCAATTAGCATTATATCTTTTAAGCCCATTTATATTGTTGCAAATGATAAGATTTCATTCTTTAAGCTGAGTAATATTCATATATATATATATATATATATATATATATATATATATATATATCTTACATCTTTATCCACTCATCTATGAATAGAAATTTGGGTTGCTTCTTTATATTGGCTATTGTCAATAATGCTGCAATAAAAATAGGGGTGCATATACCCTTTCAAATTCATGTTTTTATTTTCTCTGCATAAATACCGTAGTAAGGTTACTGGATTATATGTAAATTTTAGTTTTAGTATTTTTGAGGAAATGTCATAGTATCTCCCACAGTGACCACACCATTTTGCATTCCCACCAACAATGCAGAAGAGTTCTCCACATCCTTGCCAACATATTTATTGAGGTTTCAATTTTAGTCATTCTAACAGGTGTAAGGTGGTAACTTATTGCAGTTTTGATTTTCATTTCCCTGATGATGAATGACATTGACCATCTTTACATGTGTTTGTTAGCCATCTGTATGGCTATATTTTTTGGGAAAAAATCTTTTCAGATCCCTACCTATTTTTTTATTTGGGTTATTTGCTTTTGGTTTTGTTGTTGTTTTTGTTGTTGTTGGTGGTGGTGGTGGTGAGTCATATAAGTTTTTTAAATTTATTTTGGAAATTAGCCTATTATTAGATATATTATTTGAAAACATCTTTTACTATTAAGAAGGTCACCTTTCTCTTTCTTGATGGTTTCCTTCACCCTGAAAAATCTTTTTATTTTGGTGTAGTCTTAAATAGTTTAATATTGCTTTTCTTTCCCTTGTCAGAAGAGACAGATCTAGAAAAATATTTCTGAAGACAATATCAAACAAATTTCTCCCTAGGTTTTCTTCTAGGAGCTTTATAGCTTCATATCTCACATTTACATCTTTAATCCATTTTGTTTATTTTTGAGTATGGTGCAACAAAGTGGCCCAGTTTTATTATTTTGCATGCAGCTGTCCAGTTTTCCAGCATCCTTTGTTGAAGAGGCCTTATTTTCCCCATTGCATATTCTTGCCTTTTTTGTCATAGATTAATTGACTTTATAAGCATGGGTTTATTTCTGTGCTCTCTATTCTTTTCCATTTGACTGTAGTATAAAAAGTGTATGGTATTGGCTTCATACAAATTATTATTATTTCTTCTACTTTTGTGAAAAATGGTGTTTGGATTTTCATAGAATATTCATTAAATATCTAAATTGATTTGAGTAGTATAAATATTTTAATAATACTAATTCTTATAATCCATGAGCACTGAATATCTTTCCATTTGTGTCATTTCCAATTTTTTTCATTAATGTTTTAGAGTTTTCAGTATACACACTTTTCACCTCCTTGGTTAATTGCATTTCTAAATATTTTGTGTTTTTGTGTGCAATTGTAAATATAATTGTTTTCTTAATTTGAATTTGTGCTATTTTGTTATTAGTGTATAGAAACACTAATGATTTCCAGGTATTAATTTTGAATTCTTCAACTTTGTTGAATTAATTTATTACTTCTAGTAGCTTTATTGTAGAATGTTTAGAATTTTCTTTTTTGTATTTTATTTAAATTCAAGTTAGTTAACATATAGTGCATTATTAGTTTCAGTGGTAGAATTTAGTGATTCAGTCATTATATATAACACCCAGTGCTCATACATCAAGTGCCATCCTTAATGGCCATAACCCAATTACCCCCCCACCCCTCCCCTTTAGCAAACCCACTTGATCCCTATAGTTAAGGGGGTCTCTTATGATTTGCCTACCTCTCTGTTTTTATCTTATTTTATTTTTCCTTCCTTTCCCTTATGTTCATTTGTTGTGTTTCTTAAATTATATGTATGAGTGAAATCATATGGTATTTGTCTTTCTCTGAGTGACAATTTTGCTTTACATAATATACTCTAATTCCATCTACATTGTTGCAAATCAAAGCACACCTAGATAAAAGTATAAAAAGTACCTAGTACAAGCAAGAAAAAACTCTGCAGAGGGCTGACCAGTGGGAAAGAACTACCAAAATGCAACAACAACGTGTACACAGTATATACTAGAAACATTTGCTAAAGTTTCAGGCCCTGGAAAGTAAATGGCTTCTTTTTAATATAGCATTACTCTGAGGTGAAAGAATTAAAACAAGCTTGCATAACACACAAAAGATAGAAACTAAGCTCAAATAACAAGACAGATAATTTCTCCCCAAAGGAAAGTTCAGGAAGATATCACAGCCAGGGAGTTGCTCAAGATATATGCAAGCAATATTTGAACAAGAATTTAGAAGAACAGTCATAAGGCTACTAGCTGGACTCGAAAAAAATTACAGAAGACGCCAGAGAAACACTTGCTGCAGAGATACCTGACCTAAAAACTAGTCAGGCTGAAATTAAAAATGCAATATCTGAGATGCAAAACTGACTGGATGCAATCACAATGAAGATGGAAGAAGCAGAGGAATGATAGAGTGATATAGAAAATAAAATTATGGAAAATAATGAAACTGAAAAGAAGAGGGCAAGAAAACTATTAGGTCATGAAGGTGGACTTAGAGCACTAAGTGATTACATAAAGCAAAATAATATTGGTATCATAGGAGTTCCAGAAGAATAAGAGCAGAAAAAGGAACAGTTTTACTTGAACAAATTATACCTGAGAATTTCCTTAATCTGGGGAAGGAAACAGGCATTCAAGTCCAAGAGGGAAAAAAAAACCCTCCCCTCAAAAATAAACAAAAACGGGTCAACACCATGACAGATTATAGAAAAACTTGCAAAATACGAAGATAAAGCAAGAATTCTGAAAGTATTACATGTGTAATACTTGTAGGTTAAGGGGGAAGTTCCTTAACCTACAAGTGTAGACACATGAAACTGAATTCTGAAAGTATTACATGTGTAATACCTTGTAGGTTAAGAGGGAAGTTCCTTAACCTACAAGGGTAGACACATGAAACTGGCACACAGAGCCTTGGCAAGCCAGAAAGGACTGGCATGATATATTTCACAGGCTAAATGGGAAAAATATGCAGCAAGGCTGTCATTCAGAATACAAGAGATAAAGAGGGTCCAAGACAAACAAAAACTAAAGGAGTCTGTGAACACTAAACCATTCTGCAAGAAATATTAAAGGGGACTCTTTGGCCAAAAAAAGAGAGACCAAAAGTGTCAAAGACTAGAAAGGAAAAGAGACAATGTATAGGTACAGTGGCTTTGCAGGTAATACAATAGCACTAAATTCATATATTTCAAAAATTACTCTGAATGTAAATGGACTAAATACTCCAATTAAAACACATAGGGTATCAGTGTGGATTAAAAAAACCAACATTCACCCTTATGTTGTTTACAAAGGACTGATTTTAGATCCCAAGACACCTGCAGATTGAAAGTGAGAAGGTGGATAACAATTTATCATGCTAATGGACATCAAAAGTAAGTTGGAGTAGCCATCATTATATTAGACAAACTAGATGTTAAACCAGAGACTGTAATAAGAAATGAAGGACACTATATCATAATAAAGGGATCTATCCAACAAGAAAATCCAACAATTTTAATATTTGTACCCCCAACTTAAGAGTATCCAAATATACAAATCAATTAATAAAAATTTTAAAGAAACTCATTGATAATAGTACAATAATAGTAGGGAACATTAATGACCCTCTAAGAGCAATGAACAGATCATCTAAGCAGAATATCACAACAAAACATTGGCTTTGAATAACACTGGAAAAGATGAACTTAACATATATTTCATTTCATCCTAAAGCAGCAGATTACACATTTTTTTTTGAGTGCACATGGAACATTCTCCAGAACAGGTCACACATTGGATAACAATTCAGGCCTCAACTGATAGAAAACTGTGGGGATCATACCATGCATAATTTCAAACCACAATTTTTTTTCTTTGTATGATTTTTAATTGGAGTTTGATTTGCCAACATATAGCATAACACCCAGTGCTCATCCCATCAACTGCCCCCCCTCAGTGCCCATCACTAATTCACCCCATCCCCCGACCCACCTCCCATTCCAATACACCTTGTTCTATTCCCAGAGTTAGGAATCTCTGATGTTCTGTCACCCTCACTGATATTTCCCACTCATTTTCTCTCCTTTCCCCTTTATTCTCTTTCACTATTTTTTATATTCCCCAAGGGAATAAGACCATATACTGTTTGTCCTTCACCAATTCATATACTTCACTCAGCATAATATCATGAGTTCCAACCACGTCAAAGCAAATGGTGGATATTTGTCATTTCAAATGGCTGATTAATATTTCATTGTATACATATACCACATGTTCTTTTTTAAATTTCTTTTTATTGGAGTTCAATTTGCCAACATATAGCATAACACCCAGTGCTCATCCATCAAGTGCCCCCCTCATGCCCATCACCCAGTCACCCCCACCCACCGCCCACCTCCCTTTCCATCACTCCTTGTTCAATTCCCAGAGTTAGGAGTCTCTCATGTTCTCCCTCCCTCTCTGATATTTCCCACTCATTTTCTCTCCTTTCCCCTTTATTCCCTTTTACTATTTTTTTTACATTCCCCAAATGAATGAGACAATATAATGTTTGTCCTTCTCCGATTGACTTATTTCACTCAGCATAATACCCTCCAGTTCCATCCACGTCGAAGCAAATGGTGGGTATTTGTCGTTTCTAATGGCTGAGTAATATTCCACTGCATACATAAACCACATCTTCTTTATCCATTCATCTTTTGATGGATACTGAGGATCCTTCCACAGTTTGGCTATTGGGACAATGCTGCTATTAACATCGGGCTGCAGGTGTCCTGGCGTTTCATTGCATCTGTATCTTTGGGGTAAATCCCCAGCAGGGCAATGGCTGGGTCGGGGTAGCTCTATTTTTAACTCTTTGAGGAACCTCCACACAGTTTTCCAGAGTGGCTGCACCAGTTCACGTTCCCACCAACAGTGCAAGAGGGTTCCCCTTCCTCCACATCCTCTCCAAAATTTGTTGTTTCCTGTCTTGTTAATTTTCCCCATTCTCACTGGTGTGAGGTGGTATCTCATTGTGGTTTTGATTTGTATTTCCCAGATGGCCAATGATGCAGAGCATTTTCTCCTGTGCTTGTTGGCCATGTCTATGTCTTCCTCTGTGAGATTTCTGTTCATGTCTTTTCCCATTTCATGACTGGATTGTTTGTTTCTTTGCTGTTGAGTTTCATAAGTTCTTTATGGATCTTGGATACTAGCCCTTTATCTGATAGGTCATTTGCAAATATCTTCTCCCATTCTGTAGGTTGTCTTTGAGTTTTGTTGACTGTTTCTTTGGCTGTGCAGAAGCTTTTTATCCCTCTTCACAGATGACATGATACTCTATATAGAAAACCCAAATGACTCCACCCTAAGATTGCTAGAACTCATATAGCAATTCAGCAATGTGGCAGGGTACAAAATCAATGCCCAGAAAGCAGTGGCATTTCTATACACTAACAATAAGACTGAAGAAAGGGAAATTACGGAATCAATCTCATTTACAATTGCACCCAAAAGCATAAGATACCTAGGAATAAACTTAACCAAAGAAGTAAAGGATCTATACCCTAAAAACTACAGAACACTTCTGAAAGAAATGGAGGAAGACACAAAGAGATGGAAAAATATTCCACACTCATGGATTGGAAGAATAAATATATTGAAAATTTCTATGCTACTCAGGACAATTTACACTTTCAATGCAATCCCTATCAATATACCATGGACTTTCTTCAAAATTGGAGCAAGTCATCATAAGATTTGTGTGGAATCCGAAGAGACCCCAAGTAGCCAGAGGAATATTGAAAAAGAAAACCAAAGCTGGGGGACTGCCGGATTTCAAGCTGTAGTGCAAAGCTCTAATCCTCAAGATAGTGTGGTACTGGCACAAAAACAGACACATAGATAAATGAAACAGAATATAGAACCCAGAAATTGGCCCTCAAGTCTATGGTCAACTAATATTTGACAAGGCAGGAAACAATATCCCCTGGAAAAAGGACAGTCTCTTCAATAAATGGTGCTGGGAAAATTGGACAGCCATGTGCTCAAGAATGAAACTAGATGACAGTGTTTCATTTAGATAATCCTAAGGACTTCACCAAAAATCTGTTAGAATCAATAATGAAAGTTATTAAAGTTGTAGGATACAAAATTAACATACAAAAATCAGTAACATTTCTATACACTAACAGGGAATTATCTGAAAAAGTAATAAAAATTATCTGATTCACAATAGCAGCAAAACAATAAAATACTTAGGAATAAAACTAATCAAGGGATTGAAAAGTCTCTAAAAAGTACAAAAAATGAAACTTTTTAAATGAAACTTTTTAGATGAAACTATTTATTTTTTTAAAATAATTTATTTTTTTTAATTTTTATTTATTTATGATAGTCACAGAGAGATAAGAGAGAGAGGCAGAGTCACAGGCAGAGGGAGAAGCAGGCTCCATGCACCGGGAGCCCGACGTGGGATTCGATCCCGGGTCTCCAGGATCGCGCCCTGGGCCAAAGGCAGGCGCCAAACCGCTGCGCCACCCAGGGATCCCTAGATGAAACTATTTAAAGATGACATAAATAAATGAAAATGTATTCTGTTTCCATGAATTAGAAGAAATATTTTTAAATGTCCATACTACCAAAAACCATCTGTAGATTGAATTCCAATCTTATCAAGATTCCAATTGCATTTTTAAAAATATTTTATTGATTTATTTGACACAGACAGAAAGAGAACACAAGCAGGGGGAGCAGCAGGCAGAGGAAGAGGGAAAGGCTGGCTCCCTGCTGAACAGGAGCCTGATGTGGGGCTCAATCCCAGGACCCTTGAATCATGACCCAGGTGTCCCTCCAATGGCATTTTTGGAAAAAACAACCCTCAAGTTTTTATGGAACCACAAAGACCCAGAACTGCCAAAGCAACCCTGAGGAAAAAAGGAACAACAAAGAAGAAGAGATCACACTTCCTGATTTCAGAGTATATTATAAAGATATAGTAATAAACAAGTGTAATACCAGCATAAAAACAAAAAGATAAGTAGAATAGTATACAGAGTCCAGAAATAAACCCAAGCATATATAGTCAATTAATACTTGACAAGGGATCTGAGAATACTCAATATAGAATTGTATTCTCTTTAGTACATGGTGCTAGGGATATTGGATATTCACATGGAAAAGAATGAAGCTAGACCCCAATCTTATGCCACTTATAAAAAATAATTCAAAATGTATTAAAGGATTAAAAGTAAGACCTGAGACCATGAAACTCCTAGAAAGAAACAGAGGGAAAAACTCCTTGACATGGTTCTTGGGATGTCACACATAAACTCAAGAAGCAAAATGAAAAATAAATAAATGGGACTACCTCAAACTGAAAAGCTTTTGCACAGCAAAAGAATCATCAAAATTATTTGACAGATATATACCTTATGAAATGATTACAATTAAGTTAATACATCAATCATCAAACTATAGTTAATACCACAGTAGTGTACATACTTTGAGAGTAAATTTTTACTATCTTACCATAAAAAAATTTTAATTTTTTAAAGAAAACATTAAATGTGCAAGAATATAGCTTTTCCAAATTTATTTTAAGAGTGATGTGAGCAGGGACACCTGGGTGGCTTGGTGGTTGAGTGTCTGCCTTCGGCTCAGGGTGTGATCCTGGAGTCCTGGGATCAAGTCCCACATAGAGCTTCCTGCATGGAGCCTTTTTCTCCCTCTGCCTATGTCTCTGCCTTTCTCCGTGTGTCTCTCATGAATAAATAAAAATAATATCTTAAAAAAAAGAGTGATGTGAGCAAAAATTGAAGACCATTGTTTAAACACCCAAGTACATTAAAAGTCATTTTAAAAAATGCAGATTTGCCATTCTGCTAATAGGGTTTCTAATTCAATCGGTTTGTTCTTGGAGTTTAGAAATCTATCCCTTTAAGAAGCTTCTGATAAAATTCTAAAGTTAGTTTCTTTTCATAATACTTTGAGGAATTCTGCTTCTGTAAATTAACCCATTTACTCAATCTGACTTGCTTCTGAAATTTCAGATGTGGCTAAAGAAACTGTTCTATTCATGGTCTTTCTGACTGATTTATTTCTAAAAGGTTAGTATTTAAAGAAGTGTAACATACACCAATCAAAATATTATAGAAATATAGATTGATTCAATCATTCTAATCACTATAAAATAGGCTTAAATCCCTACAAATCTTCATAGTGTGCCAAAACACAAATCAACAATCAACAATTTCTACATTAACATAGTATCTGGAAAATATTACTTTTGTCTTATTCAGGTTTGATTGATAAGTAAATAAAGGGAAAAATGCAACAAGGGAAAAATTTTACAAGTAAAATTCTCACTATAAGCAGATGACATAATACTATGTATTAGAAAACCATGAAAAAGCTACTGGAACTGATCAATGAATTCAGTAAAATTGCAGGATACAAAATCAATCTGCAGAGGGGGAGGGGCAAGATGGCAGAAGAGTAGGGTCTCCAAGTCACCTGTCCTCAACAAATTACCTAGAAAACCATCCAATCATCCTGAAAATCTACGAATTCGGCCTGAGATTTAAAGAGAGACCAGCTGGAATGCTACAGGGAGAAGAGTTCGCGCTTCTATCAAGGTAGGAAGACGGGGAAAAAGAGATAAAGAAACAAAAGGCCTCCAAGGGGGAGGGGCCCCGCGAGGAGCCGGGCTGAGGCCGGGGCGAGTGTCCCCAGGACAGGAGAGCCCCGTCCCGGAGGAGCAGGAGCTGCACCAACCTTCCCCGCGGAAAGGTCTCCCGGGGAATTGGAGCAGGATTCCCAGAAAGGCAGGGATGCCCTCGGGCTCCCTGGGACAGTAACAGAGGAACTGCGCCACGGGAGATGCGCCGAGCTCCCTAAGGGCTGCAGCGCTCGGCGGGACCTGGAGCAGCTCGGAGGGGCTCGGGCGGCGGCTCCGTGGAGGGGGAGGCGCGGCTCCGGGAACAGCTCGGAGGGGCTCGGGCGCGAATCCAACAGCTCAGGCCCCGGAGCACAGGGCGCCGGGACATAGCCCAGGATCCGGCCTCCCCCGGGACAGGAAGAGGCCGGGAGGGCCCAGGACACCAAGGACGCTCCTGCCTGGAACTGAGCAGATCAGCGGCCCCACCCGGGAGCCCCCAGGCCCTGCAGACAGAGAGCCCCGGAGCTACTGCAGGGGCAGACTCCAGGGCTCCAGAGCTGCCCCCGCCACTGTGGCTTCCTCCCGGGGCCTCACGGGGTAAACAACCCCCACTGAGCCCTGCAACAGGCAGGGGCAGAGCAGCTCCCCCAAGTGCTAACACCTGAGAATTGGCACAGCAGGCCCCTCCCCCAGAAGACCAGCGAGATGGACCAGTTCCAAGGGAAGTCAAGGGACTTAAAATATACAGAATCGGAAGATACTCCCCCGTGTTTTTTGTTTTTTTGTTATTGTTTTTGTTTTGTTTTGTGCTTTTTTTTTCTTTCTTCTTGATTTCTGATTGCTTCCCCCACCCCACCCCCCTTTTTTTCTCCTTTCTTTTTCTTTCTCTTTTTCTTCTCTTCCCCCCCTTTTTTTTCTTCTTTCTCTTTTTTCTTTATCTCTTTTCTTTCCTTCTCTCTCTTTTTCTCCTTTTCCCAATACAACTTGTTTTTGGCCACTCTGCACGGAGCAAAATGACTAGAAGGAAAACCTCACCTCAAAAAAAAGAATCAGGAACAGCCCTCTCTCCCACAGAGTTACAAAATATGGATTACAATTCAATGTCAGAAAGCCAATTCAGAAGCACTATTATACAGCTACTGGTGGCTCTAGAAAAAAGCATAAAGGACTCAAGAGACTTCATGACTGCAGAATTTAGATCCATTCAGGCAGAAATTAAAAATCAATTAAATGAGATGCAATCCAAGCTAGAAGTCCTAACGACGAGGGTTAACGAGGTGGAAGAACGAGTGAGTGACATAGAAGACAAGTTGATGGCAAAGAGGGAAACTGAGGAAAAAAGAGACAGGCAATTAAAAGACCATGAGGATAGATTAAGGGAAATAAATGACAGCCTAAGGAAGAAAAACCTACGTTTAACTGGGGTTCCCGAGGGCGCCGAAAGGGACAGAGGGCCAGAATACGTATTTGAACAAATCATAGCTGAAAACTTTCCGAATCTGGGAAGGGAAACAGGCATTCAGATCGAGGAAATAGAGAGACCCCCCCCTAAAATCAACAAAAACCGTTCAACACCTCGACATTTAATAGTGAAGCTTGCAAATTCCAAAGATAAGGAGAAGATCCTTAAAGCAGCAAGAGAAAAAAAGTCCCTGACTTTTATGGGGAGGAATATTAGGGTAACAGCAGACCTCTCCACAGAGACCTGGCAGGCCAGAAAGGGCTGGCAGGATATATTCAGGGTCCTAAATGAAAAGAACATGCAACCAAGAATACTTTATCCAGCAAGGCTTTCATTCAAAATGGAAGGAGAGATAAAGAGCTTCCAAAAAGGCAGGAACTGAAAGAATATGTAACCTCCAAACCAGCTCTACAAGAAATTTTAAGGGGGGACTCTTAAAATTCCCCTTTAAGAAGAAGTTCAGTGGAACAATCCACAAAAACAAGGACTGAATAGATATGATGACACTAAACTCATATCTCTCCAATAGTAACTCTGAACGTGAACGGGCTTAATGACCCCATCAAAAGGCGCAGGGTTTCAGACTGGATAAAAAAGCAGGACCCATCTATTTGCTGTCTACAAGAGACTCATTTAAACAGAAGGACACCTACAACCTGAAAATAAAAGGTTGGAGAACCATTTACCATTCAAATGGTCCTCAAAAGAAAGCAGGGGTTGCCATCCTTATATCAGATAAATTAAAATTTACCCCGAAGACTATAGTGAGAGATGAAGAGGGACACTATCTCATACTCAAAGGATGTATCCAACAAGAGGACTTAACAATCCTCAATATATATG
Organism: Vulpes lagopus; assembly: GCF_018345385.1. NCBI lineage: Eukaryota > Metazoa > Chordata > Mammalia > Carnivora > Canidae > Vulpes > Vulpes lagopus. The sequence goes on along the minus strand of NC_054848.1, from coordinate 62,173,403 downwards.
CCCCGAATGTGGGAGCTGCCAAATATTTAAACCAATTAGTAACCAAACTGAAGAAATACTTTGATAATAATACACTTATACTTGGTGACTTCAATCTAGCTCTCTCTATACTAGATAGGTCTTCTAAGCACAACATCTCCAAAGAAACGAGAGCTTTAAATGATACACTGGACCAGATGGATTTCACAGATATCTACAGAACTTTACATCCAAACTCAACTGAATACACATTCTTCTCAAGTGCACATGGAACTTTCTCCAGAATAGACCACATACTGGGTCACAAATCGGGTCTGAACCGATACCAAAAGATCGGGATAGTCCCCTGTATATTCTCAGACCATAATGCCTTGAAATTAGAACTTAATCACAACAAGAAGTTTGGAAGGACCACAAACACGTGGAGGTTAAGGACCATCCTGCTAAAAGATGAAAAGGTCAACCAGGAAATTAAGGAAGAATTAAAAAGATTCATGGAAACTAATGAGAATGAAGATACAACCGTTCAAAATCTTTGGGATGCAGCAAAAGCAGTCCTGAGGGGGAAATACATCACAATACAAGCATCCATTCAAAAACTGGAAAGAACTCAAATTCAAAAGCTCACCTGACACATAAAGGAACTAGAGAAAAAGCAACAAATAGACCCCACCCCCAGCAGAAGAAGACAGTTAATTAAAATTCGAGCAGGGATCCCTGGGTGGCGCAGCGGTTTGGCGCCTGCCTTTGGCCCAGGGCGCGATCCTGGAGACCTGGGATCGAATCCCACATCAGGCTCCCGGTGCATGGAGCCTGCTTCTCCCTCCGCCTGTGTCTCTGCCTCTCTCTCTCTCTCTCTGTGACTATCATAAATAAATAAAAAAAAAAATAAAAAAAAAAAAAAAAATAAAATTCGAGCAGAACTAAATGATATCGAGACCACAAGAACTGTGGAACAGATCAACAGAACCAGGAGTTGGTTCTTTGAAAGAATTAATAAGATAGATAAACCATTAGCCAACCTTATTAAAAAGAAGAGAGAGAAGACTCAAATTAATAAAATCATGAATGAGAAAAGAGAGATCACTACCAACACCAAGGAAATACAAACGATTTTAAAAACATATTATGAACAGCTGTACACCAACAAATTAGGAAATCTAGAAGAAATGGATGCATTCCTGGAAAGCCACAAACTACCAAAACTGGAGCAGGAAGAAATAGAAAACCTGAACAGGCCAATAACCAGGGAGGAAATTGAAGCAGTCATCAAAAACCTCCCAAGACACAAGAGTCCAGGGCCAGATGGCTTCCCAGGGGAATTCTATCAAACGTTTAAAGAAGAAATCATACCTATTCTGCTAAAGCTGTTTGGAAAGATAGAAAGAGATGGAGTACTTCCAAATTCGTTCTATGAGGCCAGCATCACCTTAATTCCGAAACCAGACAAAGACCCCACCAAAAAGGAGAATTACAGACCAATATCCCTGATGAACATGGATGCAAAAATTCTCAACAAGATACTAGCCAATAGGATCCAACAACACATTAAGAAAATTATTCACCATGATCAAGTAGGATTTATCCCCGGGACACAAGGCTGGTTCAACACTCGTAAAACCATCAATGTGATTCATCATATCAGCAAGAGAAAAACCAAGAACCATATGATACTCTCATTAGATGCAGAGAAAGCATTTGACAGAATACAGCATCCATTCCTGATCAAAACACTTCAGAGTGTTGGGATAGAGGGAACTTTCCTCGACATCTTAAAAGCCATTTATGAAAAGCCCACAGCAAATATCATTCTCAATGGGGAAGCACTGGGAGCCTTTCCCCTAAGATCAGGAACAAGACAGGGATGTCCACTCTCACCACTGCTGTTCAACATAGTACTGGAAGTCCTCGCCTCAGCAATCAGACAACAAAAAGACATTAAAGGCATTCAAATTGGCAAAGAAGAAGTCAAACTCTTCCTCTTCGCCGATGACATGATACTCTACATAGAAAACCCAAAAGCCTCCACCCCAAGATTGCTAGAACTCATACAGCAATTTGGTAGCATGGCAGGATACAAAATCAATGCCCAGAAATCAATGGCATTTCTATACACTAACAATGAGACTGAAGAAAGAGAAATTAAGGAGTCAATCCCATTTACAATTGCACCCAAAAGCATAAGATACCTAGGAATAAACCTCACCAAAGAGGTAAAAGATCTATACCCTAAAAACTATAGAACACTTCTGAAAGAAATTGAGGAAGACACAAAGAGATGGAAAAATATCCCATGCTCATGGATTGGCAGAATTAATATTGTGAAAATGTCAATGTTACCCAGGGCAATTTACACGTTTAATGCAATCCCTATCAAAATACCATGGACTGTCTTCAGAGAGCTAGAACAAATTATTTTAAGATTTGTGTGGAATCAGAGAAGACCCCGAATAGCCAGGGGAATTTTAAAAAAGAAAACCATAGCTGGGGGCATCACAATGCCAGATTTCAGGTTGTACTACAAAGCTGTGGTCATCAAGACAGTGTGGTACTGGCACAAAAACAGACACATAGATCAATGGAACAGAATAGAGAACCCAGAAGCGGACCCTGATATGTATGGTCATCTAATATTCGATAAAGGAGGAAAGACTATCCACTGGAAGAAAGACAGTCTCTTCAATAAATGGTGCTGGGAAAATTGGCCATCCACATGCAGAAGAATGAAACTGGACCACTCTCTTTCACCATACACAAAGATAAACTCAAAATGGATGAGAGATCTAAATGTGAGACAAGACTCCATCAAAATCATAGAAGAGAACACAGGCAACACCCTTTTTGAGCTCGGCCATAGTAACTTCTTGCAAGATACATCCACAAAGGCAAAAGAAACAAAAGCAAAAATGAACTATTGGGACTTCATCAAGATAAGAAGCTTTTGCACAGCAAAGGATACAGTCAACAAAACTAAAAGACAACCTACAGAATGGGAGAAGATATTTGCAAATGACATATCAGATAAAGGGCTAGTTTCCAAAATCTATAAAGAACTTATTAAACTCAACACCAAAGAAACAAACAATCCAATCATGAAATGGGTAAAAGACATGAAGAGAAATCTCACAGAGGAAGACATAGACATGGCCAACATGCACATGAGAAAATGCTCTGCATCACTTGCCATCAGGGAAATACAAATCAAAACCACAATGAGATACCACCTCACCCCAGTGAGAATGGGGAAAATTAACAAGGCAGGAAACAACAAATGTTGGAGAGGATGCGGAGAAAAGGGAACCCTCTTACACTGTTGGTGGGAACGTGAACTGGTTCAGCCACTCTGGAAAACTGTGCGGAGGTTCCTCAAAGAGTTAAAAATAGACCTGCCCTACGACCCAGCAATTGCACTGTTGGGGATTTACCCCAAAGATTCAGATGCAATGAAACGTCGGGACACCTGCACCCCGATGTTTCTATCAGCAATGGCCACAGTAGCCAAAATGTGGAAGGAGCCTTGGTGTCCATCGAAAGATGAATGGATAAAGAAGATGTGGTTTATGTATACAATGGAATATTACTCAGCAATTAGAAATGACAAATACCCACCATTTGCTTCAAGGTTGATGGAACTGGAGGGTATTATGCTGAGTGAAATAAGTCAATCGGAGAAGGACAACAGTGTATGTTCTCATTTATTTGGGGAATATAAATAATAGTGCAAGGGAATATAAGGGAAGGGAAAAGAAATATTGGGAAATATCAGGAAGGGAGACAGAACATAAAGACTCCTAACTCGGGGAACCGAACTAGGGGTGGTGGAAGGGGAGGAGGGCGGGTGTTGGAGGCGAATGGGTGATGGGCACTGAGGTGGACACTTGACGGTGTGAGCACTGGGTGTTTTTCTGTATGTTGGTAAATTGAACACCAATAAAAATTAATTAAAAAAATAAATAAAATAAAAGAAAACGTCAAAAAAATCAATCTGCAGAAAGCTGTTGCATTCCTATAAATGAATAATGAAGCAACAGAAAGAGAAATTCAGAATCATATTTACAATTGAATTAAGAACAATAAAACATCTAGAAATAAGCTTAACCAAAAACATGAAAGACCTGTACTCTTTTTTTTTTTTTCTTTTGGCCCCAACCCTCAGTACCATGAACAAAGATCTGTTCATCATTGTAGCAAGCAACCATAAGAGGCATTTAGGAAAGAGGTAATGAATATATAGATTTATTGATTGACTACTATATCTTGAGATTACTCAAAAGTTTTTGATTTTTGTTTTTCTTGAAAGAGAGAAAGGGCCAAACAAGATGTAAATAGGAGACAATGTTCAATCACCTATTTCAAGTGCATTTCCTGAGGACATTTCCTTTTTTTTTTATGAGGACATTTCCTAATGAGAGTCCTGTGTCTGTGAATCTCAGTTTATTTTTTTAATAAATTAATTTTTATTGGTGTTCAATTTACCAACATACAGAAAAACACCCAGTGCTCATCCCGTCAAGTGCCCCCCTCAGTGCCCGTCACCCATTCCCCCCCACCGCCCTCCTCCCCTTCCACCACCCCTAGTTCGTTTCCCAGAGTTAGGAGTCTTTATGTTCTGTCTCCCTTCCTGATATTTCCCACACATCTTTTCTCCCTTCCCTTATATTCCCTTTCACTATTATTTATATTCCCCAAATGAATGAGAACATACACTGTTTGTCCTTCCCCGATTGACTTACTGCACTCAGCATAATACCCTCCAGTTCCATCCACGTTGAAGCAAATGGTGGGTATTTGTCGTTTCTAATGGCTGAGGAATATTCCATTGTATACATAGACCACATCTTCTTTATCCATTCATCTTTCGATGGACACCGAGGCTCCTTCCACAGTTTGGCTATTGTGGACATTGCTGCTATAAACATCGGGGTGCAGGTGTCCTGGCGTTTCACTGCATCTGTATCTTTGGGGTAAATCCCCAACAGTGCAATTGCTGGGTCGTAGGGCAGGTCTATTTTTAACTCTTTGAGGAACCTCCACACAGTTTTCCAGAGTGGCTGCACCAGTTCACTTTCCCACCAACAGTGCAGGATGGTTCCCCTTTCTCCACATCCTCTCCAACATTTGTTGTTTCCTGCCTTGTTAATTTTCCCCATTCTCACTGGGGTGAGGTGGTATCTCATTGTGGTTTTGATTTGTATTTCCCTGATGGCAAGAGGGGCAAGATGGCGGAAGACCTGTACTCTTAAAGCTACAAAACACTGATGAAGGAAATTCAGGTCAATGCAAGGTAATGGAATCACATTCCATGCTCACGAGTTGGAAGACAAATAATTGCTAAAATGTCTACACTACCAAAAGTTACCTACGCATTTAATGCAATCCCCATCAAAATATGAAAATCATTTTTCATAGAGCTAGAACAAAAAATCCTAATATGTGTATGGAACCACAAAAGGCCCTGAATAGCCAAAGCAATCTTGAAAAACGAAACCAACATTGGGGGTATCACAATTCTGGACTTCAAAACTATAGTAATTAATATTATGGTATTGACATAAAATATACACATGGATCAATGGAATAGAACAGAACATCTAGAAATAAACCCAAAATTTTATGGTCAATTAATCTTCATCAAAGTAGGAAAGGATATTCAATGGGAAACAGAGAGTCTCTTCAACAAATGGTGTTGGGAAAACTGGACAGCCAATGCAAAAAAATGAACATAGACCACCTTCTTTCACATTACCCAAAAAATAAACTCAAAATGGAATAACAATCTAAATGTGAGACCTGAAAATACAAAAACCTTTGAAGAGAACACAGGCAGTAATCTCCCTGACATCAGCAATAGCAACATTTTTTTAGACATGTCTCTTGAAGTATGGGAAATAAAAGTAAACGTAAACTATTGGGATTACATCAAAATAAAAAGTTTCTGCACAGTGAAGAAAAAAATCAACAAAACTAAATGGCAACATTTGTTCTGTTTTAGTTTTACTTTTTTTAAAAGTTTTTATTTAAATTCCAGTTAACATACAGTGTAATATTAGTGTCAGGTGTATAACAGTTTAAAAGGCAACATTTGGAATGGGAGAAGATATTTCCAAATGACATATCAAATAAAAGGTCAGTATCCAAAATATATGAAGAACTGATACAACTCAATACATTAAAAAACCACAAATAATCTAATTTAAAATGAAGAAATGAACAGGCATTTCTTCAAAGAAGATGTACAGATGGCCAATGGACACATCAAAAGATGCTCATCATCAGGGAAATGCAAGTGAAAACTACAATGAGATAGCACCTCACACCCGTCAGAATAGCTAAAATCAAAATCACAAGAGACAGGAAGTGCTGGAAGGCATGTGGAGAAAAAGGAACCCTCTTACACTGTTGGTGGGAATGCAAACTGGTGCAGCCACTCTGGAAAACAGTATGGAGTTTCCTCAAAAAGGTGAAAGTAGATCTACCCTACTATCCAGTAAACACACTACTTGGTAGTTACCCAAAGAATACAAAAATATGAATTCAATGCGATACATGCACTCCTATGTTGCTGCAGCATTATTTATAATAGTCAAACTTGGAATCAGCCATCAATAGACGAAAGGACAAAAATGAAGTTTGGCCATAAAAAATGAAATCTTGCAATTTTCAGCAACATGAATAGAGCTAGAGAATATAATGCTAAGTGAAATATGTCAGCTAGAGAAAGACAAGTACCATATTATCTCACTCATATTTGGAATTTGAGAAGTATGAACTATGGAAAGAAAAAGAGAGATAGAGAGACAAACCAAGAAACAGACTTTTAACTATAGAGAACATGCTGATGGTTACCAGGGGGAAGTGGATTGGTGGATGGGGGAAATAGTGGATGAAGATTAAAAAGTACACTTATCATGATGAAAAAAAAAAGAAATGAAAAATTAAAGAGATGGGCAGAAGACCTGAATAGACATTTCTCTAAATAAGATATATAAAAGACCAGCAAGTACATGAATTGATAATCAATATCAATAGTTATTAGGGAAATTAAATCAAAACCACAGTAAGGTGTCTCCTTTTGCTATTAGTATGACAATCAACAAAAAAGACAAGAGATTACAAAATGCTGACATAGATGTGAAGAAAATTGAGCCCTTTTTCACTGTGGGCAGAACTGTAATCTGGTATAGCCACAGTGGAAGATAGTATGTAAGATACTCAAAAATTAAAAACAGAAGTATCATTTGGTCCAGCAATTCTACTTCTGTGAATATATTCAAATGAAATGAAAACACTAATTCAAAAATATATCTGCATTCCTACGTCCATAGCAATATTATTTACAATTGCCAATGCATGGAAATAAGCTGTGTCCGTACATAATCAGATGACTAGATAAAGAAATCGTGGTAGATATATGTGTATGTGTATATATACGTGGGGAATATTATTCAGCGATGAAAATACAAGGAAATTCTGCCACTTATGACAACATGGAAGGACTTTGAGGGCATCATGCTAAGTAAATAAGTCAGACAAAGAAAAATACTGTATGATCTTACTTGCACGTATAAATTAAAAACCAACTAAACAAACAAAATGTCTTACCTAACTCATAAAAAGGGATAATATTTGTGGTTACTAGAGTTAGAGATGGAAAGAGGAAAAAGGAGAAAGGTGTTCATAAAGTACAAACTTCCAGTTATAAGATAAATAAATACTAGAAATATAATGTACACATGATGACTATAGTTAGCACTGCTCTATGATATAAATGAAAATCGTTGAGAGTAAATCCTGAGAGTTCTCATCGCACAAAATTTTGTTTTTCTTACCTTTTTGTCTTTCTCTTCCTATTGTACCTACATGAAATGATGGATGCTAAACTTATAGCAGTAGTCATTTCAGAATATGTAGAAATTAAACCATTATGCTGGATACCTTAAATTTATACAGCAATGTATGTAAATTATATCTCAATAAAACTGAAAAAAAATGTACTGCTGTATTTCTTTATGAGTTTTGTAAATGCCATACTAAACTTTTTTTCCAGTATTTGTTGGTCCCCTTTTATGTTCTTTCTACTTCCTCCTCCATTTCTTGGCTTGTATTAAGAAATAAGGGTTATGAACCCTCTCCCAGAATTTCAGTCTTCCCATTTGCAAAACAAGGATATTGGGCTAATAATAAATCCATTACATGTTAACATAAATAACATTTTTATGAAAAATAATTACATTTTCCAACACAAAGTAAATCAGTGAAAAGAGTAAAATTATTTTCCAATTTTTGCAACTCTATAACATCTGGTAGGTTTCTTATATTGTTTCTATATTCAATCTGTTGCAATATGTAGTTTTGGCTGAAATATTGCAGGAAGTCAACCCCACAAAGATAAATGGTTCGAAAAGGAAAAAAAATAACATTTTTAGATAATTGCAGATATTTTTGGTACTACACCAAACTCAACAAACAATATTTTCTTAAAGTTTAGTTGCAATGTGCAATCTGAAATGTATTAATAGAGTTTGTGTACTTAGTTATGTTAAAATTCACTGATCTATCTTGAAATTTGAATGCATTTTTTTGCCCATGTCAATTCAACATCATGCACTGGTTTGGGGAAAACACTTAAGTGAGTTATGCATATCTTCCAAATATTGATATGCTTATTTAAACAAGATAAAAGTTACTTTTATTAATGTTACCACTGATCTCATCAGAAAAGTCTTCAAGTTATGTTGTCAACTTACAGTATTGTATCCAAGGTTTTGAATTCTAATTTTTGCTTGAAATCTCATGCTTTATCATTGCCATCAAATACTGTCACTTATGATGCTTAATTTTATTTGTCAACTTCACTGGATCACAGGGGCCTAGATATTTGGCTAAACATTATTTCTGGGTGTTTTTGTGAGAATGTTTCCAGATGAGATTAGCATTTGAATTGGCAGAATTAATAAAGCAAATTGCTTTCTCCAATGTGAATGGATATTAGCCAATCAATTGAAGGACTCAATAGAACAAAATGGCATAAAAAAGGAAATCTGTTCACTCTGCTTGACTGATCTGGAACATCAGTCTTCTTCTCTCAGATTGTGGCTTACATAATTGATTCCCTGGTTCTTGGATCTTTTTACTTAGGCTGGTTTTGCACTATTGGCTCCCCTGGTTCTCAGGCCTTCAGACTTGGACTGGAACTACACCACTGACTTTCCTGGCTTCTTGCTTACAGAGAAGAGATTGTGGGTCACATTAGTTTTTATAATCACATAAACCAATTCTTTATAATTAATATCCCTCTCTCATGTTATAATATATATATTTACACATTTACACATTTATTTACACGTTACAATATATACATATTATATACATATACTATTATCTACGTAATATACATATATAACACACACACATATATTTAATATATACAATAATATATACATATGTTATATAAAATGTATATATTATTGGTTCTGAGTTTTCTGGAGAATCCTGACTAGCACAGTTATTTGTCTTGAAGTGACCGGCTCTTTCTTTTCCTTTTTTTTTTTTTTTCAGAAAATAGCCAAGCCTAAATGATCCCGATTTATCCATAAGTTGTTCCTTGAATTAAAAAAATGCTGTCACAAGTACTTTCCCTTGAGATAACCATAACACTTTAAGATGCAGAAGGGCTTTATGTCTCTATTATTTTTTCATCACACAGAAATACATTCATTCAAGGGTTGAGTTTTTTTAATTGGTAAATTTTACTGTTCCATCAATGATGTTCTCAAATGAAACCGTTTTTTTTTTTATTCAAAGAGTGCATTACAGTGACATATATAATGACTACTAGTAAAGCTTAGTATTGTTGACTTAAGCTGTAGTGAGATATACCCAATTTTACCTCTCATTGTTTTGCATTATCAGTACAAATGTCAGCACAATGACAAAGGCAAATATCATCTAAATACAGTTATGAAGATATGTTTTACCTTGTGGACCCCTTAAAAGAATCTTGAGAATCTCCAGGAGTTTGTAGATTATATTTTAAAAGCCACTGGGCTAGGTAATATTTAAGGCCTCTTCTAATCCTGATATTCACAGAGACTAATATAATTTCTCAAGTTGCAACAAAAATACTAAATTAGTTACTGTAAGTTTTTGTGTTGGCTTTTTATTTAACACAACTTCAAAATCTAGGGAAGAGATTGCAAGTAACTTAGGTTAAGTGTCTTATGCTGGGTTGAAGGTTAAATAGTAGGGCAAAAGTAAATAGAGCCTTAACTATTTAAGTCAGTAAGAATGGAAATAAGAATATAAAGAAGCACATCTATAAAATGATGCCCTTGGACTAAATGGGTTTTGTTTCCTTTTGACATGCTCTGTCTATAATTGTCTTCCCACCAGAGTCTGGCTCCTGTTCTAGTCCCCAAAACAACACAAAATATGGCAGAAAATACCTTTGTAAATTCAATTTCATCCTCCAGTGGAGATTGAATTATTTTAATTCACTCAGAGCAAAATTCTTATGATCTTGCTTCAACCTATGCACTCTTTTGGGCCCTTCTTTGCTAGATTTACCACTCTGCACTATAATGTCTCCTTTAGTATCTGCATGTCACCATGTGTGTACAGGCCCTACCTGAGAAGAAAGAGGAAACCTAGCATGTTGATGGTATAAAAGTGGTGGATTAGGAGAAGGGGATTTGTTTAAGGGTGTTGCCAGGGTGGCAAATCAGAGGTCATTGTCAGGAAGTGTTTTCAAATATGAAGGTCTAGGTAAGAATGGAAATAAACTCAGTAAATAAAGAAGTCAGACAATGTAAGGCAAGGCTTGACCATGAATTAAAGGACTCTTTTCCCCCTTTAAGCAAGCATGTCACTGGGCTGGGACTTACTTTAGATCTTCCTCTACATTTTTTTGTCTATTATCTTACCTAGGTCATTTATCCTTTATCTAGGTGTGGTGTTAGAGAAAAGTATTCTGTGTAGTTCCTGTCTGAATAATGTTTCCAACATAGTGCCCCACTTCATCCCACCCCCACCACCCACAGTCATTATAAGGGAGGCTTAATATGTACAGTCTGACCTTTGGATGCCAACTGTGCTCCCAATACATAATTGAATTCTGAATAAGATGACTACAAGCAATTTTTCACTACTGCACCTTGCACAGAAGATTTGACCTTCTGGTAGTTAGGATTGCTTAAATCAAAATCTTCAAAAGTTTCCTATTCCTTTTGGATACCATAATATAAGCTGATAAAGTAACTTTTTCATGGACACCTCAGTTAGTGGGGTAGTTCTTCCAGCCCACATGGTTCCAGCTCTCACTGATTTTAGCCAGATTACTATAGGAGCCTGGCTCTCAACACTCAAGTTTCTGTCCACCTGTATAATTTTACTGTTTCAGTGGTAATCTGTAAGGTTGCAAGATTTCAGATCTTTTCTATTATTGTGTAAGCATCATTGTAGCAGAATGTGAAAATTTAATAAATAAAAAAATATTGAATATATCTGACAAAATTGAAAAGGGTTAATATTTTGGGTACTTATCTTCCTTACTTCCTTACTTCTTCAGGAATGCTAACTTTTCAGATACTGTTTGGTGTGTGTGAGCATGCTCACACAGCTTTCATATGCAATCAAGGGTGTGAAAACCATTAACACAATAATAGTGTGCTATGTAATAGACAGTAGCCTCTAAACCAGAAGGTCTAGATTCCTGTCTTTTCTTGGTGCATTGAAGTAAATTAATTAACCTTTATATACTTAATTTTCAATATGAAATTGAGGATAATTGACTATATTACCTTTAAGGTACATTCCAGTTTTAATATTCTATAATTCCAAAACTCCTCTCATATTATGTCCTGTTAAATACATAATTAGGTGGACACTTAACCAAAGGATTGCATAAAATCTGTTTCTTTTGTAGAACATGTAACAGTGAACACCTAAAAGCTCTTCCTTGAAGAACAAGAAAATGATGCCACTCTGGCTACTTTTTATTTAACATAGTACTTAGAAATCCTACTCAGAGCAATTAGGCAAGAAAAAGAAATACAAGGCATCTTAATTGGAACAAAGGAAGTCTAACTGTCTCAATTTGCTGATGGTATGGTATTATATACAGAAAAACCTAAAGACTCAACCAAAAGACTGTTAAAACTAAACAAATTTCGTAAGTGGAAGGATACAAAATCAATATACAAATATTAATCATGTTTCAATATACAATTAAGAAATTATCAGAGAGAAATTCAAAAAAATCTCATTTAAATTGCATATAAAATACCTAGGAATATATTTAACCAGGGAGGCAAAAGACCTATACACTGAAAACTATGAGATATTCATAAAAGAAATAAAAAATACATAAATAAATGAAAAGACATTCTGTTCTTACATTGGAATAATTAATATTATTAAAGTTCCCATACTATTCAAAGCAACCTAGAGGTTCAGTGTAATCCACGTAAAAATTCCAATGACATTTTCCATACAGAAATAAAACAAACACCTCTAAAACTTGTATGGAATTGTAAAAGTCCCCACATAGACAAAGCAAACTTGAGATAGAAGAGGAAAGCTAGATGCATCACATTTTCTGATTTCAAACTGTATTACAAAGCTATAGTAATCAAAACAGCATGGTATTTATGTAAATAGGCACATATGTCAATGGAACAAAATAGAGAGCACAGAAATAAACCCTTACATATATGATCAATTCATTTACAACAAAGGAGCCAAGAATATATTATGTAGAAAGACAGTTCTTCAATAAGTGGTTGGGAAAAGTGGACAGCTGTATATAAAGGACTGAAATTGGACCAGAATATTACACCATTCACAAATTCAACTCAAAGTAAAGACTTGAATATAAAACCTGAAACCATAAAATTGCTAGAAGATAATATAAAAGATAAGGTCCCTTACATTGGTCTTCACAATGATTTTTTTTTATTTCACACCAAAAGCAAATACAACAAAAGCAAAAATAAACAAGTAAGACCACATCAAAACAAAAAGATTCTGCAGAGCAATTGAAACCATCAACAAAATGAAAAAGCAACCTATGGAATGGAAGGATACATTTTCAAATCATATATATGAATTGGTTAAAATCCATAACAAAGAACTCATACAACTCAGTAGAAAATAATAAACCAATTACAAATGAGTAAAAAAAAATAAAAATGGACAGAGGATCTGGATAGACATTTCTCCAAATTCCTAAAAATGGTCAATAGATATACAACATGAAACATTATTAGCTCAGCAGTATTAGTCATCAGAGGAATGCAAATCAAAACAATAAATAGATATACCTCACACCTGTTAGAATGTCTATTATCAAAAGGACAAGAGAGGACAAGTGTTGGCTAGGATGTGGAGAAAATGAACTCTCATGCACTGTTGGCGATGATGAGAATTGGTGCAACAACTATGGAAAACAGCATTGAGATTCCCCAAAAAATAAAAAATAGAACTACCATATGATCCAACAAATTCGACTTCTAGGTATTTTATCTGAAGGAAAAAAAACACTATCACAAAAGATTTATATTTATATTTATTACAATAACCAAGACACAAAAGCATCCTGTATGTCCATCAATGGCTGGATGGATAAAGAATGCACGTATGCATGTAAATAAATATGTAATATGTATACTTATTATTTGGCCATAAAAAGAACAATCCTGCCATTTGTGGCAACATGAATTGACTTGAGAGTATTATGCTACATTTTCCCCTATGATTCCTTCTAAGAGTTTTATAGTTTAAATCTTAGGTATAACATTTAGGGTTTTTCTTATTTATTTTGAATTAGTTTTAGTGTACAGATGAAGGAAAAGGTCATACTTCATTCTCTTGCATGTGGATATTATATTCCCAACACAATTTATTGAAAAGTCTGTACTTGCTCCCTTTGAATGGTCTTGGTGCCCTTGTCAAAGATCATTCAACTAGTTATGTGAGGATTTATTTCTGGGATCTTTATTCTATTCCATTTATCTATATGTCTGTCTTTATGCCAGTACCACAATTTTTTTTTTATTACAACAGCTTTGTAGTAAGTTTTGTAATCCAAAATTGTGTGTCCTTCAACATTGTTCTTTTTGAAAGTGTTTTTATTTTTTTTTTACTTTTATTTTTTTAGCTTTTGTTTATCCCTTGACATTCCATATGAATTTGAGTATGGATTTTATTATACCTATTTTAAAAAGTCATTGGGGATTTAATAAGGATTGTATTGAATTTGTAGATAAATTTGAGTAGGTATGGATATTTAACTATATTAAGTCTTCTAATCATGAACACTGGATACCTTTCTATTTACTAATGCTGTTAATTTCTTTCAGTGATGTTTTATAATTTTCAGGGTATTAGTGTTTCACCCCCATGTTTAAATTTATCTATAAATATTTTATTCATTTTGATGCCATTATAAATGACATTATTTTCTTAATTTAGGACTTTTTTGTCCTCTTGTTTTTTATAGAAATCTGTCAATGGAATCACAATGCTTGGGGTTAAAAGCGAACATCTTTGGGCAAGAATAGAGAGGGTATCAGCATATTAAGGATGCTAGCAAAATAAAAATGGGAAGAGACTAATTCCTTGATGATGAGATTCTATAAAAATTCTGGAAACTCCTACTTCTAAACATCTTGTTATTTGAGAAAATTAAGCTTTTTTGTATATGTTTTTATGGAGTTCGTTTTGGCAACTTATAGCATAACACCCAGTGCTCATCCCGTCAAGTGCCCTCCTCGTGCCCCTATTGCAGTCACCCCTTCCCCTCCACCCACCTGTCTTTCCACTATCCCTTCTCCGTTTCTCAGAGTTAGAGTCTCTCATATTCTCTCACCCTCAATGATATCTCCTGCTCATTTTCTTTCCTTTCTTATTTATACCCCTTCACTATTGTTTATATTCCCCAAATGAATGAAACCATATAATGTTTGTCCTTCTCCGATTGACTTACTTCACTCAGCATAATACCCTCCAGGTCTATCCCCATGTTGAAGCAAATGGTGGGTATTTGTCATTTCTAATGGCTGAGTAATATTCCATTGTATATACAGACCATATCTTCTTTATCCATTCATTTTCAATAGACACCAAGGCTCCTTCCACAGTTTGGCTATTGTGGAAATTGCTGCATAAACATTGGGGTGGAGGTTTCCTGCCATTTCATTGCATCTGTATATTTGGGGTAAATCCCCAGCAGTGCAATTGCTGGGTCGTAGGGTAGTTCTATTTCTAATTCTTTGAGGAACCTCCACACAGTTTTCCAGAGTGACTTTACCAGTTCACATTCCCACCAACAGTGAAAGAGAGTTCCCGTTTCTCCACATTCTCTCCAACATTTGTTGTTTCCTACCTTGTTAATTTTCCCCATTCTCACTGGTGTGAGGAAGTGTCGCACTGTATTTTTGATTTGTATTTCCCTGATGGCAAGAGATGCAGAACATTTTCTCATGTGCTTCTTGGCCATGTCTATGTCTTCTTTGGGGACATTTCTGTTCATGTGTTTTGCCCATTTCATGATTGGATTATTTCTTAACAGTTGAGTTTAATCAGTTCTTTATAGATCTTCAATACTAGCCTGTTATCTGATATGTCATTTGCAAATATCTTCTCCCATTCTGTAGGTTGTCTTTTAGTTTTGTTGACTGTATCCTTTGCTGTGCCGAAGCTCTTTATCTTGATTAAGTTCCAATAATTCATTTTTGCTTTTGTTTCTCTTGCCTTCATAGATGTATCTGGCAAGAATCTGCTGTGGCCAAGTTCAAAAAGGGTATTGCCTGTGTTCTCCTCTACTGTTTTGATGGATTCTTGTCTCACATTTAGATCTTTCGTCCATTTTGAGTTTATCTTTGTGTATGGTAAGAGAATCGTCTAGTTTCATTCTTCTGCACATAGCTGTCCAATTTTCCCAGCACCATTTATTGAAGAGACTGTCCTTTTTCCAGTGGATAGTCTTTCCTGCTTTGTCGAATTTTAGTGGACCATAGAGTTCAGGGCCCATTTCTGGGTTATTTATTCTGTTCCGTTGATCTATGTATCTGTTTTTGTGCCAGTACCACACTGTCTTTATGAACACAGCTTTGTAGTACAACCTGAAATCTGGCATTGTGATGCCCCCGGCTCTGGTCTTCTTCTTCAATATTCCCCTGGCTATTCGGGGTCTTTTCTGATTCCACATAAATCTTAAGATGATTTGATCCAACTCTCTAAAGAACGTATTTTGATAGGGATTTTGATAGGGATTCCATTAAATGTGTAAATTGCCCTGGGGATCATTGACATTTTCACAATATTAATTCATCCAATCCATGAGCATGGAATATTTTTCCATCTCTTTGTGTCTTCCTCAAGTTCCTTCAGAGTTATTCTATACTTTTTTTGGTATAGATCCTCTCCCTCTTTGATTAGGTTTATTCCTAGGCTTCGTATGCTTTTGGGTTCAATTGTAAATGGGATTGACTAATTTCTTTCTTCAGTTTCATTGTTAGTGTATAGAAATGTCACTGATTTCTGGGCATTGATTTTGTATCCTGCCACACTGTCGAATTGCTGTATGAGTTTGAGGAATCTTAGGGGGTAGTCTTTTGGGTTTTCTGTGTACAGTACCATGTCATTTGCAAGGAGGGAGAGTTTGACTTCTTCTTTGCCAATTCGAATGATTTATTTGTTTGTTGCCTGAGTGCTGAGGCTACGACCTCTTGTACTATGTTGAATAGCAGTGGTGAGAGCGGACATCCCTGCCATGTTCCTGAACTTAGAGGAAAGGCTCCCATGTTTCCCCATCGAGAATGATATTTGCTGTGGGCTTTTTGTAGATGGCTTTTAAGATGCTGAGGAATATTCCCTCTATCCCTACACTCTGAAGAGTATGGATCAGGAATGGATGCTATATTTTGTCAAATGATTTCTCTGCATCTATTGAGAGGATCATATGGTTCTTGTTTTTTCTCTTGTTTGTATGATCTATCACATTGATTGTTTTACGAGTGTTGAACCAGCCTTGCATCCCAGGGATAAATCCCATTTGGTCATGGTGAATAATCTTCTTAATGTACTCTTAGATCCTATTAGCTAGTATCTTGTTGAGAATTTTTGCATCTGTGTTCATCAGGGATATTGGTCTATTCTTCTCCTTTTTGTGGGGTCTTTGTCTGGTTTTGGAATTAAGGTGATGGTGGCCTCATAGAATGAATTTGGAAGTATTCAATCCCTTTATATCTTTCAGAACAGCTTTAGTAGGATAGGTATTGTTTCTTCTTTAAATGTTTGATAGAAATCCCCTGGGAAGCCATCTGGCCCTGGACTTTTGTGTCTTGGGAGGTTTTTGATGACTGCTTAAATTTCCTCCCCGGTTATCAGCCTGTTCTGGCATTCTATTTCTTCCTGTTCCAGTGTTGGTACTTTGTGGTTTTCCAGAAATGCATATATTTCTTCCAAATTGCATAATTTATTGACATATAGCTTCTCATAATAAGTTTTTTAAATCATTTGTATTTCCTTGGTATTGGTGGTGATATCTCCTTTTTTGTTCATAATTTAATTAATTTGAGTCCTTTCTGTTTTGTTTTTAATAAAGCTGGCTAATGGTTTATCTATCTCATTAATTCTTTCAAGGAACTAACTCCTGCTTTTGTTGGTCTGTTCTACAGTTCTTCTGGTCTCTATTTCATTGAGTTCTGCTCGAATATTTATTAACTACCTTCTTCTGCTTGGTGTAGGTTTTGTTTGCTGTTCTTTCTCCAGTTCCTTTAGGTGCAAGGTTAGCTCGTGTATTTCAGTTTTATTCAATTTTTTGAGGGATTGTATTGCGATGTATATCCCTCTTAGGACTGATTTGCTGTATCCCAAAGATTTTGAATGGCTGTCTCTTCATTCTCATTAGTTTCCATGAATCTTTTTAATTCTTCTCTGATTTCCTGGTTGACCGTTTCATCTTTAGCAGGATGCTCTTTAACCTCCATGTGTTTGAGTTTCTTCCAAATTTCATCTTTTGATTGAGCTCAAGTTTCAAAGAATTATGGTCTGAAAATATACAGGGGACAATCCCATTCTTTTGATATCAGTTGAGACCTGATTTGTGACCCAGAATGTGGTCTTCTGGAGACAGTTCCATGTGTACATGAAGGGAATGTGTATTCAGTTGCGTTTGGATGTAAAGTTCTGTAAATATCTGTGAAATCCATCTGGTCCAGTATAGCATTTAAAGCTCTTGTCTATTTGGAGATATTGTGCTTAGAAAATGTGTCATTTGCAGAAAATGCCGTGTTGAAGTGTCCCATTATTACTGTATTATTCTCTAAGTATGTCTTTACTTTGGTTATTAATTGATTGATATGCTTGGCAGCTCCGACATTTGTGGCATAAATATTCAGATTGTTATGTCCTCTTATTGTAGAGATCCTTTAAGTATGATATAGTGTCCCTCTTTATCTCTTACTACAATCTTTGGGATAAACTTTAACTTACGTGATATGAGGATTGCTACCCTTCCTTTCTTTTGAGGACCATTTGAATGGTAAATTGTTCTCCAACCTTTCATTTTCAGGCTCTTGGTGTCCTTAGATCTAAAATGAGTCTCTTGTAAGCAGCAAATAGATAGGTCTTGCTTTTTTATCCAGTCTGATACCCTGCGTCTTTTGATAAGATCATTTAACACATTCACGTTCAGAGTTATTATTGAAAGATATGAATTTAGTGTCATCATAATACCTCTTCAGTCCCTATTTTGTGGATTATTTCTTTGGGTATCCTCTTTCTTTTACAGAGTCCACCTTAAGGTTTCTTGCAGAGCTGGTTTGGAGGTCACATATTCTTTCAGTTTCTGCCTATTTTAGAAGCTCTTTATCTCTCCTTCTATTCTGAATGAGAGCCATTGGATAGAGTATTCCTGGCTGCATGTTCTTCTCTTTAGGACCCTGAATATATCCTGCCAGCCTTTTCTGGCCTGCCAGGTCTCTGTGGAGAGGTCTGCTGTTACCCTAATACTCCTCCCCATAAAAGTTAGGGATCTCTTGTCTCTTGCTGCTTTAAGGATTTTCTCTTTATCTTTGTAATTTTCAATTTTCACTATTAACCGTCGAGGTGTTGAATGATTTTTATTGATTTCAGGGGGGGGGGACCTCTCTATCTCCTGGATCTGAATGCCTGTTTCCTTCCCAAAATTAGGGAAGTTCTCAGCTATGATTTTTTTAAATATGCTTTATGCTCCGCTGTCCCTCTCAGCAGCCTCTGGGACCCCAATTGAATGTCGATTTTTCCTTCTGAGGTTGTCATTTATTTCCTTTAACCTTTCCTCATGGTCTTTTCATTGTCTTTCTCTTTTTCCTCAGCTTCCTTCCTTGCTATCAACCTGTCTTCTATGTCAGTCACTCTTTCTTCTATCTCATTAAACCTGGTCGTTAGGACCTCCAGTTTGGATTGCATCTCATTTAATTGATTTTTAATTTCAGCCTGATTAGATCCAATTCTGCAATCATGAAGTCTCTTGAATCCTTTATGATTTTTTCCAGAGCTACCAGTAGGTTTACAATTGTGCTTCTAAATTGGTTTTCTGACATTGAATTGCCATCCAAATTCTGTTACTCTGTGGCAGACAGTACGGTTTCTGATTCTTTCTTTTGTGGTGAGTTCTTCTTTCTAATCATTTTGCTCAGTGCAGAGCGTCTGTATGAGTGGGCTGCATGAAGAATATCAACCAGTACCTAAGTAAATTTCACCCTAGATGATTCTGCTGTGGTCAGAGACCAGAAATTGAAAAAAAAATCAGAACGAAATAAAACAAAAGTACCATTAAAGTGAAAAAGTAATTTTCAGAGACATAGTAAAAAATAAAAGGCCAGGAATCCTAAAGAACAAAAAAAAAAAAAAAAAGAAGAAGAAAATTAAATGAAACAGAAAAAAAAAGGAGAAGAAAAACATGGTGGGGACTGGGAGATGGTGGTGGTGAAGAAGTTGTAGTGGAGGGAGAGTGTAGTCTACCTGAGGGGTTCTAGAGGTCGATCCTCTTGGTTTTGAGTATATTCAGTTCTGTATATTGGAAGATGATCAGTCCCAAATTTATATATATCAGAAATAGTTTAGAGGGCCCCAATATTGACCACAGAAACATAAATGAGATAAAGGAGGGCAGCAGAATGGGAATGAGGAATCTCACAGAATGATCCAGTATGGTATACCCCTTGGTTCTGGGTGCATATTGGTCATGTTTTAGAAGGTATTTACTTCTGCCATTGTAGAACAAAATGAAGCAGAGCAAACAAACAAACAAACAAACAAAAACACAAAACAAAATAAAACAAAAACATATCTTGGATATCTCCCAAAATTAAGCTGAGTATGTTGAAGGGAATCTAGAAGTGGACTATATATCTAGGACCTGTAATTGTAGAAATATGAAAGTCAAAAAGGGAAATCTTAAAAATGAAGAGGTGGTAAAATACTGTAATTAAGGTATGAAAAGAGAAAAAACTCTTGGAAAATTACAGTCTGATATAAAAACGAGTTGTACTGGAAAAGGAAGAAAAGAAAGGAGGGGTTCCCTCTGGTTCTATATACTGCAAATTCCTCAACTTCCCTTGGAGCTTTCCAGGGATGCTTGGTTAAGAACTTGCTCTTCCCCTGTTTTTCTAGCTTGTCTTCTGGGGGAGTGGCCTGCTGTGCTGATCCTCAGGTGTATGCACAGCTTAGTGGGAGCTGTTTATCATTTGAGGCCCCTGTTCCCTGGCGGCCCCACCCTGTCCCAGGCACATAGTGACACAAGGAGGAACAACAACACTGGTATCGGCCAGCCTTCTAGCTCTGGAGTCAGCTCCCCCAGTAACTAATGCAGTCTCCCAGTCTGCACTGGCCTGGATGCTTCTGGGGTGGTGGGGGGTGCTGACCTGCACAGCTTGGGGGTTCCTGGCAGCAGGTGAGTCCTCGCTGTCCTGTGCCCTCCCCGCCTCCACCTGTCCCAGGAGAAGTGCAGTATTGGGGCCTGTGTGTGTTCGGTGCCCTGGTATCTGGGGCCTGCACCACTGGAAGCATGCTCCTGGGACACGCAGCTCCTGAAGGCAGCAGGGCGCAGACCCCTTTGCTCGGAGCCGTCGCCTGAGCTTCTCTTGAGGTCCGGCAGGGCGCGCGCTGCAGCCCTTTACCAAGATCGGCCCTTGGCACGTGGCGCAGTCTCCCCCAGGCGCAGTTCCTCTATTAGTGACTGCAGGAATCTTGTGGCTCCACTGCCCCTCCTGTGATCCTACCGGATTATCCTGCTATGTGCCTTTCCATCCAGGTAGAATCCAGCGCAGATTTTTAAAGTTCCCACTTCTTCATGGCTGGGCTCTCATGTCCCAGAGGCTTTAGCTGCTGGGCTTTAGCCTGGCTATTCGCGGAGCCCCTCACCCACTTGATTCTTTTTTATCCTCCCCCCTCTTCCTACGCTGTTAGAAGTGAAAACTCTTCTCTCTGTAGCGCTAAAGCTGTTTTCTCTTTAAATCTCAGGTAGGTTTTCAGGATGATTTGAAAGTTATCTCAGAGTTTATCAGCAGTATACCTGGAGCAGCACCAATAATTTGCATTTCTAAGTAGTTCCCAGGTGATTAATTAAGCTTTTTATCACTTAAGCCAATTTTGATCAAGTGTTCCATTACTTTTATCTAAAAATATCCCAAGGTGCATAATAATAGAGGACTTCTGAAACTGCAGTTAAATTATTTTAACATGAAACATTATACACACACACACACACACACATATATATATAACAATATATAAGACACATAATAAGATTTTAAGAAATGATGATGAATAAACACATGTGTAGTCACCATCCAAGTAACAAAATAGAACATTACCATCATCCTGGCAGACCCCTATATGTCCATTTCTAATTTCATCAACTTTCTTTCTGACTTAGAAGCAACCTCTATCCTGACACCAGTGCCATTCGTTCACTTCCTTTATTCCCAAGCCTTACCACCTAGGTAATGTATACTTAAGCAATCTATTGTGTAGGAGTATACTGCATGTGTTATTTTAGTTTTTGTCTTTTAACTGAGTACCAAGCCCAAACTTTCTGTGTAAAGGATAATAGTACCCTTAAGAGATGAAGGTTCCCAGAAGGTGATTTGCTGATTAGTCTCCAAATAATAATCTTTTCTGAAATATTAGTGGATAAGATCATAGGTGGAACCTGGAAAATTGTCAGGGTTTACCTCAGTCAGAGTATTTGGAAGGGCTATTGTACCGGACAAGTGAAATACATCCAGGAGGAATATAGCCAGAGGAAGTAGGCTATACTGTATTTACCAATGTTAAGCTCACTGTGGTCTGTCTCTAGTTTCAGGTATAGGTCAAAGCAAAATAATTCTGATGGATGAAATAAGTGTTCTTAGTTAACTCCTGAAGGGGACATTGATTTGGAGGTATTTGGGGAGCAAAATTTCATCATCACTCTGTTAAGATAAATGAAGTACTGGGTGTTATATGTTGGCAAATTGAATTTATTTTTTTAAAGATTTATTTGTGTGTGAGAGAGAGAGAGAGAGAGAGAGAGAGAGAGAGAGAGAGAGAGGCAGAGACACAGGAGGAGGGAGAAGCAGGCTCCATGCTGGGAGCCCGATGCGGGACTTGATCCCGGGACTCCAGGATCAGGCCCTGGGCCAAAGGCAGGCGCCAAAGCGCTGAGCCACCCAGGGATCCTGGCAAATTGAATTTATATAAAATAGTTTTTAAAAAGATAAATGAATTAGACACAAGAATCTAAGCTAACCACACCAGACTGCGTCTTCAGGTTAAAAATAGGTATAATGGCAACAGAAATCTTGGTCATGGCATTCCTCAGTATTCCTCAGGATCTTTGTTTTTTGAATCATACTGATTCAATCTGATCTTAATGCTTTCTATGTGTGGTGCATAAAGCTGTTGTCCTCAGATATGTCTTCACTTTATTCACAAGGATCTTTTTAGGTTCTCTTTTGGGTTGAATGTACTGTGTTCTGTATCTTTAATTTTCCTTCTTATTAATTTACTTTATTGTTTTTATGCACACATCCTCTAGCATTTTTTTCCTCTAGCATTTCTTTTTTTTTCTTTTTATTTTTTAATTTTTATTTATTTATGATAGTCACAGAGAGAGAGAGAGAGAGGCAGAGACATAGGCAAAGGGAGAAGCAGGCTCCATGCACTGGGAGCCCGACGTGGGATTTGATCCCGGGTCTCCAGGATGGCGCCCTGGGCCAAAGGCAGGCGCCAAACCGCTGCGCCACCCAGGGATCCCTCCTCTAGCATTTCTTAAGAACGAGTGCATGAGATGTAAATTATTTGAGATTTTGCATGTTTGAAACAATCTGCTTTAGCTTTATACTTGAGAGTTTAGCTGCCTATAGAGTTTTACATGAGATAATTTTCTTTCAGAATTCGAAGCAATTTTAACACTATCTTCTTGCTTTCAGTGTTGTTTGTCAGAAACACAAAAGCATTCCAATTCTAATCCTTTGCATATTTGTGTAATATGACCTTTACTTCTTATCTTTACTTCTCTTTCTCTATGTATCTTTTTTATGTGTAAATTTTAAAAACAATTTTATTGACGAATAATTGCATATTATAAAAGTTACCCATTTTAAATGTATAATTAAATGATTCTTCAGAAATTTACTGAGTTGTGCAACCATCACTACAATTCAGTTTTAGAACATTTTCATTACCCTAATAAGATTCTTCATGCCTGGTTACATTTAACTTTAGTCCCTATACCCAAATTAAGATACCACTAATCTACTTTCTTTCTCTATGAACTTGGTGATTTCTTTGTGTATTTTTATCTCTCAGTTTTCCTTTTCTCTTTCTGTTTGTAGAATCATCTCTTTGCCCTCAGAAAGAAATATCACAATGATATGCCTTGGTGTGCATCTATTTTCATCCACTCTAATCAGCCTATAGTAGATCATTTTAAACTGGTAACTAATGTCTTTGATATCTAAGAATTATTTTAAATTATTTCATTGATCCTACCCTCTATTTTCTCTGTACTCTTTCAGGAACTACTATTAGTAGAATATTGGATTTTTTGGGCTGGTCTTCCATTTTCATTTCTTTTTCTTTCCTATTTCCTATGAGTCTTTTACACTCATATCTGGGAGATTTTCTCACTTTTGTCATTCTAATTTTCTGATGAGTTTTTATACATGTGAAAACATGTTTTATGTTTTTAATTTTCAATACTTCTGTTTTGTACTCTGAATGTTCCTTTTTATAGTATTCTATTCTTAATTCATTAAAATAACTTGTTCTCTTATCCTTTTGGGAATACTAATGATAGCTCTTTTACTAACTTTACAAATTCTTGCATGGTTTATTTCCTTGAATATTCTTTCTGCCTATTTGTTTCAGTCTTTATCTTCTCATTATAGTTTTTCCTCAAATTTTATAATCTTTGTTTACTTATTTTAGGAATGGAAGACTAAAGAGCTCATTTGAAGTTCTAAGCTATGGGTTGCTCTTGTCAACTTTGAACTTCACTTTAGGATTATCTGGGTGGGCGATTTGGGAGAAACCCCTACCCGCATCACTACCATTAAGGTATGTCTAAGGGTTTGTTGATTTCCTTGGGAAGAGTTTTCCAATTGCCTGCTTTCAGGTAAAGATCTGGTTGACAGCATTATAGGAGTAGGCAGGGAGGAGAAAGCTGGTGGTCTCTGCATTCAGTTTTGCATTTGGTCCTTTCAATTTTGTTTTTCATACAGTATTCTTTCCCTTGAATGAGCCTAATGTCCCCCATTCCTGACACTGTTTTATCCTTTCCAGGAAATAGATCTCAAATCTCTGCTGCAGTTGGGGAAGGTCAGTGTGGAGTAAAAAGGGGATAATGGGGCCTAAATTCCCAAATCTTTCAACCTGGTCCTCCTTATTTTAGTTCTCTCCTCCCTAGTTATACAGTTAACTGGTAATATTAGTTTTTGTGCCTTTTAAGGTTCTGTGGTGTAAATAGAATTGGTTTTCAGCTTTGCCCATTGCTGACATGGGATTTAACTTCCTCAGTTTTGCTAAGTTTCAGGACTGACTGCTTTCTAGCTTCCAATGTTTTATGACTGTTTTCTTTTTTCTGCTCTTTCAATCCATTATTTTAGTGGAATAGTGAGTGGATAGAATTGGATACATATATCAGCTCATGATTGTAATTTAGAAGATTGAAACTGCAATTTGATAATACATATGAGCAAAATCGTGGTCTTTTCTCAAAGTTTTAGATAAGAAGGTAAAAATCTAAATATGATATTTTCTTTCAATAAAATGTCTATAAGATTGCAAATATCAGTTTTCTTTGATCAATTTTTTGAGAAATATCAGAAAAAATTAATTTTTATAATAACATATATTGTGTTCAATATATGTTCTAAAAACAGTTCACTGATTTTTGGCTAAATGGTATCTCCAAGGCCTTATATTAAATAATAGAATTTTGTAAAAATCGTATTCTTTTTCTTGCTGGATACGTCCTATATATTACTAAATTATGCACACTCTATAATTCATCTACAAGTTAAGCAGAGTCAGGAAAAGCAAAGGTTTACATAACTGTATTGTTTCCCTCTCTACCAACTACTTCACACATGCTGAAATCTTTTTAAAAATTCCATTCTCATCACAAGAGAAAAAAAATTTCTAACTATGTACGACGACAGATGGTAATTGTACTGATCTTTCATGGTATATATATAAGTATCAAATCGTTACATTTATACCTGAAATTAATGTTATATGTCAATCATGCCAAAATTCAGAAAAATTCATTCTTAAAAAATATCCATCTTAAGGAAAACCATTTTTACCTTGCTTTCCTCAAACCACCAGCTCTATCAACAAATTCAATGGCCTATACATTTTTCCTAGAAAATTTTGTCCATTATCATGGTGTTCTCTTATTATCTATCTATAGAAATTAACATTATTTGCCACTTTTCTTGAAATGCTTTCTTCTCTTAATCTCCATGGCACCTGGCTCTCCGATTTCTTTACCCCAACATCTCTGACATCTCTTGTTCATTTTTTTCTTTTCTTAAAATTTTATTTATTTATTCATGAGAGACACACAGAAAGAAAGGCAATTACACAGGCAGAGGGAGAAACAGGCTCCATGCAGGGAGCCTGATATGGGCCTCGATCCCCAGTCTCCAGGATCATGCCCTGGGTCAAAAGCAGTGCTAACCCGCTGAGCCACCCAGGCTGCTCCTCTTGTTCATTATTATTATTATTTATGCTCATTATTCATTATTATTAATGCTCACTTATTTCACTATTCATGTTGAAAATGTTGCAGAGCTAAAGGACTCTGTCATTATTCCTCCTCTTTTCTCATTTAATTTCTCCTAGCTGGGTGATCTCATTCAACATTGTGGCAGCATAATACAATTTTGAAATTATATATACTCTTTGAGATTTCTAGTAATGACAGTTATAAGGACTATATTTAAACACCTTTGCTTCAAGCAACCAAAATGTCAGACAATATATATAACAATGGTTTTCAAGACACTAACAAAGCAAAGAAAGACAGTAATACCTGAAAGACAGAAAACAAAGGAAGTGAGCCCAACTCTTGTTCCAACTTAATGCCTTAAGAGTTTCCACTCCATCCCAGAGGGATAGAGAAATAAGAAAAGAGCCATCTAGATTTCCTGGGATGAGGATATAGAACTGAGAATCTGTAGAGACCAAGATGGCTAGAGTTTGAAGGGAAGAGTAATGGAAAGGAGAGAGTTGCAAAGAGATAAAATTCCTGAAATCTGAAGAAGTTCATTGAGTATTAAGTAGAGTCCTGATCAGCTTATATATTTGAGGAAACTACTTGAAGCCAAAGAAATTGGATTATTCCATTTTGGTGGGTGTTGAGTTTTATTCATTCTTTATATTTTGGGTACTAACCCTTTTTCAGATATGTCATTTGCAAGTATCTTCTCCAATTCTGTAGACTGACTTTTAGTTTTGTTGGTTGTTTCCCTTGCTGTCCAGATATTTTTATTTTGATGCAGCTCCAATAGTTTATTTTTTCTTTTTTTCCCTTGCCTCAAGAGATATATCTAGCAATAAGTTGCTACAGCTGATGTCAAGAGGTTACTATCTATGTTCTCCTCAAGGATTTTGGTCTTTTTCCCATTTGATATTATTTCCTTTTTTGTCAATGATTAATTGCCTATATAGTCATGGGTTCGTTTCTGGGTTTTCTATTCTATCCCATTGATCTAGGTGCCCATTTTTGTGCTGGTACCATACTATTTGATCACTACAGCTTTGTAATATAACTTGAAGTATAGAATTTTAATGTATCCAACTTTGCTCTGCTTTTCAAGGTTGCTCTGGCTGTTCAAGGTCTTTGTGGTTCCATACAAATTTTAGGATTATTTATCCTAGCTCTGTGGAAAATGCTGCTGGTATTTTGATATGGATTGCTTTGAATGGGTAGATTGTTTCAGGTAGTATAGATGTTCTAAGAATATTCATTTTTCCAATCCATGAACATGAAATGTCTTTCCATTTCTTTGTCTCATCTTCAGTTTCTTTCATCAGCATTTCATAGTTTTCAGAGTATAGTTCTTTCATCTTTTTGGTTAGGTTTATTCCTAGGTATCTTATTGTTTTTAGTTCAATTGTAGCTGGGATCAATTCTTTAATTTCTCTTTCTGCTGCTTCATTATTGGTGTATAGAAATGCAACAGATTTCTGTACATTGATTTGTATCCTATGAATTTACTGAATTTGTGTATCAGTTCTAACAATTATTTTTTGGTTTTATTTTTTTAATAATAAATTTATTTTTTATTGCTGTTCAATTTGCCAACATACAGAATAACACCCAGTGCTCATTCCATCAAGTGCCCCCCTCAGTGCCAATCACCCATTCATCCCCACCCCCTGCCCTCTTCCCCTTCCACCACCCCTAGTTTGTTTCCCAGAGTTAGGAGTCTTTATGTTCTGTCTCCCTTTCTGATAACAATTTGTTGGTGGATTCTTTTGGTTTTTCTATATAGACTATCATGGTGTCTGATAATAGTGACAATTTGACTTCTTCCTTGTTGATTTGGAAGCCTTTTATTTCTTTTAGTTGTCTGATTATTGTGGCTAGGATGTCTAGTGTTATGTGAAATAACATTGGTGAGAGTGGACAAACCTGTTTTGTTCCTGACCATATAAGAAAAGCTCTCAATTTTTCTCCACTGAGGATGATATTCATTGGGTTTCTCATATATGGGCTTTAAGATGTTGAGATATATTGCCTCTAAATTTACTTTGCTGAGAGGTTTTTTTTCTTTTCTTTTCTTTCTTTTTCTTTTTCTTTTTTTTTTTTTTTACCATGAATGGATATACTTTGTCAAATACTTCTACATACATCTATTGAAAGGATTATATGGTTATTATCCTTTCTTTTATTAATATGTTCTATCATGTTGATTGATTTGCAAATATTGAACCACCCTCAAAACACAGGGGTAAATTCCACTTAATTGTGATGAATTATTTTTTAGTGTATTGTTGGATTCTATTTGCTAGTATTTCATTAAAAATTTTTCCATCCATATTTATCTGGGATATTGGCCTGTAGTCCTCTTTTTCAGTGGAGTCTTTATCTGGTTTTGGTACTAGGGTAATGCTGGCCACATAGAATGAATTTAGAAGTTTACTTTTGTTTTTGTTTTTCTGTTTTTGAATAGTTTGAGAAGAAAAGGTATTAACTTTTTTTAAAATGTTTGGTCAAAACAACAGCTGGTGGTGAGTATGTGGAGAAAGAGGAATCCTCTTGCACTGTTGATGAGAATGCAAACTGTGAAACTACTCTAGAAAACAATATGGAACTACCTAAAAAAGTAAAAATAGAACTACCCTATGATTAACCAATTGCACTACTGGTATTTACCCAAAGAATACTAAAATATTAATTCAAATGGATATATAAACCCTGATGTTTATAGCAGCATTATCTACAACAGACAATATATGGAAACAGCCCAAGTGTGAACTGATAGATGAGTAGATAAAGAAATATACATAAACAGTGGAATAGTACTCATCCATAAAAAAGAATGAAGTCTTGCCATTTCCAATGATGTGGATGGATTTAGAGTATTATGCTAAGTGAAATAAGTCGAGAAAGACAAATACCATGTGATTTCATTCATATTTGGAATTTAAGAAACAAAGCAAACAAGCATAGGGGAAAAAAAGAAAAACAGAAGCAAACCAAGAATAACAATAGAGAACAAACTGATGGTTACCAGAGGGGAGGTGGGTGGAGGGATAGGTTAAAAAGGTGATGGGGATTAAGGAGTATATTTGTTGTGATGAGCACCATCTGTTGTATGAAAGTGTTGAGTCAGTATAATGTACTCCAGGAACTAATATTACACTGTATGTTAACTAACTGGAATTTAAATAAAAACTTAAAAAATTAAACTTATTGTGGTAATGATTAAAAAAGAAAATTTTAAAACAGCAGGAATAAAGGAAACAGTTACATACAAGGGAAATCTTATAAGACTTTGAGCTAATTTTTCAACCAAACATTAAATGACAGAAGGAAATGTCATGATACATTCTAAGTTTTGAAAGAAAAAAAATACAGCAAACATGAATACCCAGAACAGTTATAATTTAGTACAAGAGACATAAAAGCTCTCAGAGAAACAAAAGTTAAAAACCATTCATAACCACTAAGCCAGCCCTATAAGAAAATTTAAAGAGGAGCACCTGGATGGCTCAGTGGTTGAGCATCTGCATTTGACTCAGGTCCTGGGATCAAGTCCCGAATGAAGCTCCTCACAGGGAGCCTGCTTCTCCCCCTGCCTATGTCTCTGCCTCTCTCTGTGTGTCCCTCATGAATAAATAAAATCTTTAAAAAAAGAAATGCTAAATAGAATTGTTTGAGTGGAAAGAAGAGGCCAAAAATAAAAGTAAGAAAATGATAAAAGGAAAAAAATTCACAGGTAAAGAAACATACTGCAAAGGTAATAGACTAATATCTTATAAATTCAGGGTAGAGATTAAAACATAGAAGTGCTAAAATCAGTTATATAAAAGAAAATTAGTCAAGAAATACAGAAAATTAAAGATGTAAAAATATATTATATATATACTTATATATTATACATAATAGGGAGAGTAAAAATTGTATGCTTTTACTCTGTGTCCAAGGTTAAGCAACCATAAATTCAATATATAGACTTCTATACACACGAGATGTTATATGTGAACTTAGTGGTGACAACAAATAAAAAACTTAGATACACAAAAAGGAAAAAGAAAAAAAATCCAAGCATAACACAAAGATAAACCCACCAAACCACTGAAGGGAAGCAGAAGAAAAGAGAAACAGAGAAGAAATACAAAAATAAACAGAAAACAATTGCAAAATAGCAATTAGTACATACCTATCAATAATCACTTTAAATGCAAATGGTCTAAAGGGTAAAATAAAAAGACGGGGTGACTGAGCTGATTTCAAAAGAAAACAAGACCCACATATATGCTGGTATAAGAAAATTACTTCAGACCTAAAGACACATACATGCTGAAAGTGAAAGAATGGAAGAAGATATTCAATGCAGATGAAAGCAAAAAACAAAAAATCTGGGGTAGCAAAACTTATATCAGACAAAATAGGCTTTAAAATAAAGACTAGCAAGAGACAAAGAAGAGAAATACATAACGATAAAGGGTTAAATCCAACGGGAATATATAAT